>NC_141685.1:1560614148-1561225931 GCF_964263255.1 Lissotriton vulgaris
TTTGTCCGCCCTCTGCCTTTGCATCAATACGGCCCCTAGTCCCACAGGTCTAGCATCTACCGCCACCAGCGTCAGCTTCTGGGGATCGAAGAAGGCCTGTGTTGTGGCTTCGGAGTGTGCGTCTTTTATTTCCTGAAAAGCTTTGGACTGCTCAGGTCCCCACTTCCATGGTGTGGCATCTTTCGTGAGTTCTCTCAACGGCAGTGTTAGGTTAGCCAGATCCCAGATGAATCGGCCACAGTAGTTTACCATGCCCAGGAAGCTCCGGACTTCCGTGACTGAGGAGGGGGCTGCGGCTTCCTTAATATACTTGACCTTGTCCGGATCCGGATTGACGCCATCGATGGAGAAGTTGTATCCAAAGAACTGTAATTTACGCTTCAGGAATTCACACTTCTCGCGATGTAGCGTGAGGCCCGCTTCCCGCAATCTCCGAAGTACCTGGGTCAGGCGACTGGTGTGCTCCGGTATGGTCCTGGCGTGCACCATGATATAATCGCTGACATTGATCACACCTGGTATGTCAGCAATGAGTTCCTGTATCACGTTTTGGAATACCTCGGCCGCACTGGATACTCCGAAGCCGAGACGTGTGTATCGGCGGAGCCCCAGGTGTGTGGAGAAGGTTGTGCACTAGCAGCACACTAGGTCCAGCACTAGCTGATGGTAGCCAGACCGCAGATCCAATTTGGAGAACCAGCTAGCTCCAGCCATCTCCCCAATCAAGTAATCGATGGTGGGTATTATGTGTCTTTCTCACTTGATGGCGGCGTTGGGGAGACGCATGTCTACACAAATTTGCACTGCTCCTGGCTGTTTGGGTTTTCTCGTGACCACAATGAGTGAGACCCATGGAGTGGGGCCAAACACTTTCTCTATGATCCCGGCCGCCTCCAGCTTTTTGAGTTCTTCTACCAACGGTCTCAGATGGAACGCAATTCGGCGGTGTCTCAGAGCTACAGGCTGCACGGTCGGATCAATGTGGAGATGCACCTCCTTCCCAGTGAACTTCCCAATCCCTTTGAACACATCCGAGAATTCCGTTATCAGCTGTTGGATTGATTCCTGATGCACCCCAAAGGTGAAGGTAACCACCCCGAGATCTTCCGCTGCACGGCAGCCCAAGAGCATTCCTTGCCCGTCCTCGGACACAAACACGTTAGCGGTGATGGCCTCGTCACCATGTTAAAAGGATGTCTTGAATTTTCCACGAATTTTCAGTGGGGTGTCTTGCCCATATGCGAATACAGTAATGTTCGAGGGGCTCAGCACCGGCGGTGGATCTAGAGTCTGATGTAGTGTGAAGGCCATGAGATTTATGGTCGCACCAGTGTGGACGACGGCCATGGCTTCCTGAGCACCTACCCGGATACTGCACTGCAGTAGTAGTCTGGCTCTTTGGGTGGTGTTGCCAATCATGTGCACTTTGTGCACCGTTCTCTACTCCTCCTCATCATCGTCCATGTCACTTTGGCTGGGGTCCCCCTCCGGCCCAGCGTTTACCACCTGTCAGGGCTTGCGAAACTTCTTCGACCGACAGACTTTTTCAAAGTGGTTAAAACGCCCACACCCGGAGCACCTTCTTCCCTTGGCGGGGCACTCTGTCGCAGGGTGTGGTGTGCCCCCACAGTATCCGCACGCTTTTGGCAATGTCCCCGTGGCGGCTCCTGTGCCTTTCTTGGTCCATTTTGTCGGGGACTTGACAGTTACCTTGTTGACTGGCTCGGCCTTCACTGGCGCTTGCAGGGCCGCCTCCATGTGGGCCGCTCAGCCTTTGACAGTTCTTTGGTGCGCCCCAAGGTCAGAATGTAGGCTAACGGTTTGCAGGATTCTTCGAGAATACGCTCCCTGAGCTTGGCAGAGGCGCAGCCTTGTATTATCTGGTCGCGTATTTCCTCAGTAGTGTCTGCGAATCCGCACGTAGAAGCTATGTTCTTTAGCCGGGCGTGATACGGGTCTAGGGACTCTTCCGGTAGTTGTCTTGCCTGACGGAATATGAATCGCTCATAGTCCTGGTTGGCCATGGGCTCAAAGTACGCGTTCAAGGCATTAATCAGCGAGTGGTGGTTCTTTGGTGGCACTTCCACTAGGGTTTTCGCTATATTGTGGACATCTTTCCCTCCCAAGTGAAGGACCATAGCACGTTTTTGTTCTTTGAGTACTTTGGTGGCTTCGAAAAATATTAACAGGCGGTCTACCCAGTCCTTCCAATTCGGGGACAAGGACGATGGAGATCCTTCCACAATGAATGGTTCGATCGGGGTATGGTGGCCATGTCTCTTGAAGCAGCGCACCGTTCGCCAGTGTGTGCTGGTAGTCGTAGGGGGTTTCCACTGTGCTGTTAGGCCGGTTCTGCACTTAGTTGTGCCAAGGCTTGTTAGTGCTTATGCCCTGTGCTTGGGTTTGACAATGCTTGTTGGCTGCTGGGGTTTTCCTCCTTTTGCTGCCCTCTCGCCTCCTGTGGCCCGCCTTCTAAGCCGTTTTGGAGCGGCCTGTGATCTCAACGTGTTTTCCTGTTCTTTCGGCAGTCTGGGGTATCCTCTAGGCCCGTGCTCCCACGTGTCTGCGCACTCTTGTGGGCTGGGCAAGTGCTCCGCGGCTCCCTGTGTCATGTGCTGCGTCTGGGGGCGTGTCCACCGCCTGTGGGCTAAGCGCTTCTCTCCTGCTCGACACTTCTTCCAGGCCTCGCGCCTGTGCAGAGAGGGGGGGGAGGGCCCGCAGCTCATGGCGAGGGGTGCACTATGTGTGCCTGGCCAAGCTGAGAATTGTGGCAATTCGCAGGGGCACCGCAGCTCACCTCTCACGTTTGCCGTCACTGCGGGGTCACTATATGCCTCCAGGGCACAAGCACCTCGAGCGGATGTTCACGCTCGTGGCAGCCCTGATACTGGTCCACCATGCAGCGAGGGCGACCCCACTCTCGTCGCCAGCTATTGTGTCGTGGGTGATGCGGCACACGGAGATTACTAGGCCCAACACGTGGAGGCCCCAATGATGACTCGTACACAGGGATGCGTGTTACTGGTCTGCCCGGCGTCACCAACTGCCGTACGAGGAGGCGGAGACCCTTTTTATTATAGCACGTCACGTGTCCTGACGTCCTACGCCCATTACATCACGGGCGTACAAACACTAGAACACAACAGCGGCCAGCATGACTCACGGGTGGCTCGGCGGGAGCGGGCCGCGGGCGTGAGATGTATTAAAATACAACACTTCCCTGCCTCTGGTCCAGCCGCTACGTCTCTGCTTCTTGCTCCTGCTCTCATTGTGGGACAGGAAGCCAGGCTCCCCAGACCAATCACAACTCTGCAATGCAGCATTGTGATTGGTAGACACCCTGGCTCCCCTGACCAATCACAATGCTGCAACGCAGTAGTGCTTCTTAAAGCTCTTTTCTCTTGATATTCTCAAAGGACCCCTGCTCCTAATCAAGCCACAGAGAAGAACAAGCATTTACAATGCAATGGTCTCGGCATTATTAAAGGTAGAGCTATTGGCATTGCCCCTTATTTTCATTTTTTTTTAAATCATAAATAAATTGCATTGTCATTTACATTGCCAATAGCTTAATCGTTTGCATATGCGAGACCTATTGCCCTCAACACTCTGCCCTCTGCACTCTGCCCTCAACACTCTGCCCTCAACACTCTGCCCTCAACACTCTGCCCTCAACACTCTGCCCTCAACACTCTGCCCTCAACACATCATCAGAGCTGTGTGAATAATAACAGCTGTGAGCTCGTGCCTGAGGTGCATCATCAGAGCTGTGTGAATAATAACAGCGTCAGCCCCGTGCCTGAGGTGCATCATCAGAGCTGTGTGAATAATAACAGCGTCAGCCCCGTGCCTGAGGTGCATCATCAGAGCTGTGTGAATAATAACTGAGTCAGCAGCGCGTCGGAGGTGCATCATCAGAGCTGTGTGAATAACGGTGTCAGCCCGTGCCTGAGGTGCATCATCAGAGCTGTGTGAATAATAACAGCGTCAGCCTCGTGCCTGAGGTGCATCATCAGAGCTGTGTGAATAATAACAGCTGTGAGCCGTGTGCCTGAGGTGCATCATCAGAGCTGTGTGAATATTAACTGCTTCAGCCCCGTGCCTGAGGTGCATCATCGGAGCTCTGTGAATAATAACTGCAGGCAGCCCGTGCCTGAGGTGCATCATCAGAGCTGTGTGAATAATAACAGCTTTGAGCCTGTGCCTGAGGTGCATCCGATCCGAGGTCCCACGGCTCTGCTCACCGCCGACCTTCCGCCACTCTCAGGAAGAAAAAAAACACACGCACAAAGCGGGATGGTGTCTATGGCCACCCGACTGTGGTCTCCCCCAGACCGTGCCAGCGACGGGACCAGCTCCGGTGAGATCCACGCAGCCCGTCCGGAGGGATGAGGCGAGCAGGGAACGGAAGGTGGGCTGCAGGCGGCTGGCGAAACAGGGGGGGAGAAGAGGGAGGAGACGGTGGAAGGAGAGGCGCAGGGAGGTAGAGACAGAGGAACAGAGACGCGGACGCCGAAGCAGGGATGGAGAAACAGGGAAATGTGAGTGGATATGAGGGGGAAGGGAGCAGTGGCGTCACTAGGGTTGGTGTCACCCGGTGTGGGTAACTCATGGTGTCACCCCCTCACAACTTACCGGATGGACCATCCCACCCTCTGCCTGCACCATCTCTCCACACCATTTCCCCTCTGCCTGCACCATATCACTCCCTGCACCATCTCTCCCTCCGCTTGCACCCTCTCACCCTCTGCCTGCACCATATCACCCTCTGCCTGCACCATCTCTCCCTTTGTCCACACCATCTCTCCCTCCGCCTGCACCATCTCTCCCTCTGTCTGCACCATCTCTCCCTCTGCCTGCACCATCTCTCCCTCTGCCTGCACCATCTCTCCCTCTGCCTGCACCATCTCTCCCTCTGCCTGCACCATCTCCCCTCTGCCTGCACCATCTCCCCTCCGCCTGCACCATCTCTTCCTCTGTCTGCACCATCTCCCTCCCACCTGCACCATCTCTCCCTCTGCCTGCGCCATCTCTTCCTCTGTCGGCACCATCCTTTCCTCTGTCGGCACCATCCTTTCCTCTGTCGGCACCATCTCCCCTCCGCCTGCACCTTCTCTCCATCTATCTGCGCCATCTCCCCTCCGCCTGCACCATCTCCCCTCCGCCTGAACCATCTCTTCCTTGTTGGCACTATCTCCCCTCCGCCCCAAGTGACGCAGACATTGCTTTATAGAGCTATGCATTCATGCTGTTGTCGATTAATCGTCAAACTCGCACCATGAACCAGATAGCTACAGCTTTATTCATAGTTCAAACATGTGACTCACACTCACATACATGTTCGTTGAACACCTTCTCGTGAGCCCATGACTCGTTCTGAGCGTGATCTTCCGATCAAAGATTAAAGCATTGTTATATCATAATCTAACTTATTCCATGGTAGAAGCATATATTAAATCCATTCGCACATATATCTTTTACCTACACGCCGGGCGTCTTCTAATTGGTAACCTGTGATGCATCATTTTTTGTTTAAAAAGCGGCAAAAGGACAAGCGTGACGCGCTCTTGCCGACGCTCATGCCTGTGCCTGGTATGTCTTCTTGGGTCGGGCCGGCCCGGCCTTGACTGTCTGGGAGTATGCAAATCATGCGATTATTGCGATCTGAATCTAGTGACTGTGTGCCTGCCTGCGGCCTGCCCTGCACTGCCACATTTCTAATTCTAACTTCATTGAGTTCATTCTAAAAATTATTTCTCTCTCTCACCGTCCAGGCAGCCGCAGCAGAGAGGTACCGTAAGGGCGAGGCTGAGGCTAACTAACCAGATTGGTGTCACCCCATGATGGGGTGACACCCGGTGCGGTCCGCACCACCCGCACCCCCCTAGTGACGCCACTGGAAGGGAGACAGGCAAGGGTAGGACAGTACAGCAGGGAAAGAGCGAAAGAGAGTCATAAAAGAGAGACAGGCTTGGGTGGGACAGAAAACAGCAGGAAACAACAGCGAAAGAGTGTCAAAATGGCGTCACAGGTACAAAGAACGCAAAAAACACGCCCCCGAATCCGAAAGAGACGGGGCATGAACTGAGTGACGTCCCTCTCCAATGGCTGGCCTCCGTTTAGGAAGCCAGCCAATGGAGGAGAGAGGCGGGTTCAAGCCCCCATACCTAAAAACATTAAATCTCCCACCGAAGACTGCGCAAGGGCAGCCTTAGGTCCACGACTTAAAAAGAAAGAGGAGGCAAAATAGCACTGTTTCGTGACCAGACAGACACACTTGACAATCAAAAGAACACCTTCAAACAGGGTTTATAGTTTGTAAAATATCTGCGTTTGGCCCGCTTGTTAGTCGGCATTTTACCTCTCAATTAATTATATTTTTCTGCACTGTTTTTACAATGCAGTGTATACAACATGCTGAGAATTATAAAAAATACCATAAGCAATTCGAAATATTTTGAACATAGATATGCCTAATGCCTTCACTGCTTTTACTAAGAATTTCTATATTACTAAAAGGCTCTTTGCTTGAAGGAAAACATACATATATCTTTGAGTGTACTAATATATATATATATATATATATATATATATATATATATATATATATATATATATATATATATATATATATATATATATATATATATATATATATATATTCACTGAAAAAACCATAGGTTTTAGGGGTGTTATAGTTAGCTGGACATTTCACTCGTACAAAACCACTGAAATTCCTCCGTTATAGTTAGTTGTACTAACTATAACTCGCGCACCCGCAATCCACTGCTGATGATGTCACATAATACATCATTCATGACATGGTCAGTGACATCACTGATGACATCTCAAAGGACATCACTGATGACATCATCCAGTGAATGTGGTTTGGTTCAATATTTAAATAAGTATTATATATATGGCACTCTGCATCGAAGATTGAGTGGATGTATAAGTTTCTGGATGGAGGATTTAGTAGCACTGTGATTGACTGTCTAAGTGACTAATTTAAAGTGTCTCACTAAATATATGGGATAGTGATTAAACTGTGTGAGTACCTGTATCACTCAATCTCTTGTTGTGTAAACTAATACATACATTGGTTACTAGCAATGTGAGAGTCTGTATTAGTTATTAATTAGTTAAGTGAGTATTTGTATGCGATAGTGAATGTGTGTGTGGTTGGGTCAGAGGTGCGTGACTGTCCAAAGATGTGTAAATAGTTCATTTAGTAGGTATATGAGGTTAAGACTGTATGTGGAAACAGTTGTTTGGGTGAGTGAATCTCTTTATGGGTGTGGTGACGAGTAAATATATTTCTCATTGATACATGTCCAACAAAGTAGAAATATAAAAGGCAGTGTATGTGATAGTTGTTGTATATAAATAAGTATACAGAAGACTCAGTGATTGTATGAGTGACTGTATCAAAAACTGTATACTTTTAATAGTGATTCTATAACACACTAAGTATGAGTTACTATCTATATGAATAAATGAAGTGGTGTTTGTATAAGTGTGTAGCTTGGTAAATGTAAGTATGATCAATTGTTTGCATAAGTGAGCAGGATGACTGCGTAAGTGAATAGGATGTGTGCTGGTGTGTAATGTCAATGTAGGTGTATAAGTATATTTAATAGTGTTCTATTGATCTTTGTTTGCATGTATGAGTGAATCTACAGGTAAATGTTTAGATGTGTGTGTAGATGTAGGAATTACTGAGTGGGTTTTTAGAAACTTATATAGGTGTGTCAATGGTTTCAAATATGGTACTCCATATGTTATAATGAGTGTTGAAAGGTTATAATAGTGTATGTTATGTTATGTTATGTTATTAAATTATTTATTGAGCGCACTAACACTGATTAGTTTCTTGGCGCTAATTTGACAGTAACACAACAGGGGTAAGAAAAGATAGGTTAAAAAGCTTGTCTGAAAAGCCATGTCTTCAGAGCCTTCCGAAAAGGTAGAAGATCTTGACAGAGCCGTATTTCCAGTGGAAAGGTATTCCATAAATAGGGAGCAAGTGTTGCAAACCTCCGTCCGTGTATGATGAGATGTATCAGATTGTCACGTGGATGATGTCATCAGTAATGTCATTTGAGATGTCATCAGTGATGTCATCAGTGATGTCACTGACCATGTCATGAATGATGTAATATGTGACACCATCAGTAGTGGATTGCGGGCGCGGCAGTTATAGTTAGTACAACTAACTATAACGGAGGAATTTCAATGGTTTTGTACGAGTGAAATGTCCTGCTAACTAGAACACCCCTAAAACCTATGTTTTTTTCAGTGAATTTCTAAGGTTTTTTTAAATGCTAATTCACAACTATAACATGTCTGAAACCTATGGTTTTTTTAAGTGAATTTCAAAGGTTTTTTTAAATGACAATTTTTTAATGTATTTTATTTTTATTTTTTTGATACTAATTTACAATTTTTTTTTAAACTATTTATTTTTAGATATTTTATTTTTTAAATTACAATTAAATTTTACATTACATTACAAAATATACTTTCTCAGAATAAATTACTTTAGTTTAAATACTTTTCAAATAGGCAATAGACTTTTAAGTACAGTAGTTACAGTTGATGCAATGGGCAACACAATTTCAAACACAATGCAACATTGAGCTCAAAAGGAATTTCTAGTTAAATGCAATAAGTTACATTATGGATTCGTTTTCTAACCGCAGTACTGGATCCTAGATTCAGTCCCGGGACATCTCCTGGAAATCGTTGAGTAAAAGCGTTTTGGTTACAGTAGTGATTTTTAAGCAATTCTATTGTATTTTAAAAGTTGACACTTAGAAACTTTTTCACATAGAATCACCAATGTTATCGAATGGGAGGAAATTCACTTAGCAGGTAAGTAGTGTTATCGTTACTTTTTCTTACTCGGTGATGGATCCTGGATCCAGCACTGGTGCATCTCCTGTAAACAGTTGAAAGAATGCGTTTAAGTCATACAAGCAATTTTTAAGGAATATTTGTAGCTTGTGAAAAAATACACTTAGAAACTTTTCTGGTGAAAACCAGACAATGGATTCCTATAGAAGGAAATACAAGTTACTGGTAAGTATGGTTATAATTACTTTTCAGGGTCAGTGCTGGGTTAAAAGATGCAGCACTGGGTTCTCTCCTGATAACAGGTGAGGAAATTGGAATTCGTTGTTCGGATGATTTTAGGTGAATATTTTAAAGTTCCAAAACTGAGGAGCTACGCCAGCAAACAAGATGGCCGCGTAAGCTCCCGGCTCCACCGACCTCCGACTCCTGCCAGAAGATCCTGTTATTTATCCTGTTTTTGCGCCCTGCCTGTGTGTGTATGAACCGGACTGGAGCTTAACGGTGCGATCCCGAGATTTCTACCAGCTTGGTAGACAACGATACGTCGAGTGGCAGTTTACGGCCTAGACCAGCCTGGAAGCCGGGGTCTCGAGTACTGACCCAGCCGGGTTTTAGCTGAACAACATCGGCTGTAGTTGTGTGACAGGGTCCGGTCTACCGAGGTGGAAACATTTCTTGGACCGAAGTTGACGATATTTGGCTGAATTGGTGAATATCGAAGGAGGGGTGACGACGCACAATTGGAGCGGTGTACGGGAGTCCCTGGCCCGGTGGCCCGGTTAGGGCCCCGCCGGTGTTCGCTGGGTTGGGATCTCCGCCTGCGGTGGCTGAGTTCGGATTGTTATCGTCCCCAACGATAAGTCCCCCTCTGAAGTCATCCGTTCTGCATCCATCTATTCTCCCCGGGGAGACCGGGCTCCCTGGGGACACAAATATGACCGAAACTGAGAGAGATGTTGTGGAGCGGACTGAGAGTGACCCGCCACTACGATTTGTGTTGGCAGCCCACATCCATAAATTGATACTGTCTTTGTCTGGAACTGGGCGGATGGGACCGGACCATGGTCCACTGCAAGAAACAAAACGACTCGAGATACCCAACATGGCCACTTCGATGAAGGAAGCAGACCCTGTACTATGGGAGGCGTTGGAGCCTCTGATCAGTGTTTTGGGTGCTGAGAGCAAGCCTGATGCCGCAATTGGATTGTCAGGCCTACGATCGTTGCCGACTATGGTAGGACTACTTGATGCTCCCTTTCCGGAGACTTTTGATGGGAACTGTTGTTGGTTTGAAACTGCGTCACTCCCCTATACATCGGCACCGCTAAGATGGTGAACGAAACAACCTTGGGACTCCAGGACGATGTGGGGAGTCTTTGGACTTAGCAGAGTTCTCAACACTTTCATCTCTCTGCTTCGTCTCAGTTTTAACTTTGCTACAGCTTTTTCGTGCATTGACTGTCCTGCGGAAGCGACAGTTTGTCCAGAAGGGGCTCACAGGTTCGATCGGAAGGGTCAAGGATGAGACTGTGTGATTGAGTTTGCCATTGGGTATTACTGGACACGGGGTTTGCAACCATGATGCGTTTGGGAGGTTGGGCGGTGTTTGGATTTTCCCCTATTGCGCTACGTATTTGCTTAATAGATTTCGAGACCTTAGTCTGGGGATTATTGGCTTTGGCGGGGGGAGCTGAGACCGGGGGCATGTATGAAGATGCGCTCCTTCATTTTCTACTTTTAGTATTTAGTTAGTAGGGGCGACAGGCACACTGCTAGTTGGGGTTAGGCGATAGCCATATGCAGGGGTGCAGGGTGGGGGGATGGGTTTATTGTTTTGTCTTCTTTTTTGTTTTCATGGTTTCTTTTTCTTCACACTTTCTTTACCGTCCTTTTATAAGTATAGTTGGTGGAACATCCTGACTTTGTTGGTATTCCAGTATCTGGTGCTCATGCTTCTTCTATTATCCTGATTTTATAGGTGGACAGACTCTGAGGGCTTGCGCTTAATGTGAATCGTATATTGTACTGTGGCACATCCTGTTTCTCATACATTGGCGTAGGCGTCTCAGCCATTTCTTCACTGTTTAGTATCTATCCTGTAACTACATCTGTTCGCCTTAATATTATGTCTGAATGTATGGCACCTGATATGTCTATTACTTTCTTAGTTTTGAAACTAATAAAAAGATTTACAAAAAAAAATAAAAAGAGTTCCAAAACTCCACACTTAGAAGAATTTCCAAGTGAAACCAGTCAATGTTAGCCTATGGAAGGAAATTCAAGTTACTGGTAAGTACGGTTAGAATTACTTTTCAGGAACAGTACTGGGCTCAAAGATGAGGCACTGAGGTCTCTTGATAACAGGTGAGTAAATCGGAGTTCGTAGTTTGGCTGATTTTAGAGGAATATTTGTAAGTTTCAAAAATCAACACTTAGAAACTTTTTCAGCAAAAAGCAGGCAATGATATCCGATGGAAGGAAATTCAAGTTACTGGTAAGTACGGTTAGAATTACTTTTCAGGATCAGTACTGGGCTCAAAGATGCAGCACTGAGGTCTCTCCTGAGAATAGGGGAGTAAATCGGAATCCTCAGTTTGGTTGATTTTACTTCGGTCCAGTATATATAGAGCCACTTTCTTACACCATCCCCTCCCTTCACCACTGTGCAAACACGCCCTGTGGTGCGTTTTAAGTTGGGAGATTAAGTTCCCTTGAATCCTGAGGGTCCCTAGGGTCAAACTAGCCCACTAGGTACCTCCAATAAGTGCCACAGAGCTGCGTTGCAGAGAGGTGTAAAAAAGGGCGTGGCCTCCGAACACCTGTCTGCAACGCAGCTCCCTGGCGCATACTGAAGATACCTGTTGGGCTATTTGGCCCTCAGGGACCCTGAGTATTGAAAGATAATTAATTCCCCAGCTTAAAACACGCAACGGACGCGTTTGCACAGTGGTGAAGGAAGGGGGCGTGGCCTGAGGTGATATGTCTGCTTATAAACCCTGTGGCGCGTTTTAAGTTATAGAATTAATTCCTCCTCAATCTTGTGGGACCCTGGGGGCCAACTAGCCCACCATGTATCTCCAGTATGCGCCAGAGGCCTGTATTGCAGAGAGGTGTTCGGAGGCCATGCCCCTTTCTACAACACTCTGCAACGCAGCTCCGTGGCGATTACTGAAGGTACCTGGTGGGCTAGTTGGCCCCCAGGGACCCTCAGGATTGACAAGGAATTAATTCCCCAACTTAAACCGCGCCACAAGATGTGTTTGCACACATGTGAACTCCGGCTCGCCCCCTCCCTTCACCACTGTGCAAATGCGCCCCATGGCACGTTTTAAGTTGGCGGATTAACTCCCCTTGAATACTGAGGGTCTCTGGGGTGCAACTAACCCACCAGCTACCTCCAGTAAGCGCCACAGAGCTGCGTTGCAGAGAGGTGTAAAAAGGGGCGTGGCCTCAGAATACCTCTCTGCAACGCAGCCCACTGGTGCATACTGGAGGTTCCTGGTGGGTTAGTTAACCCCCAGGGTCCCCCCAGTAAGGGGAATTAGTTGCCCCTCTGCAAATGCGCCAGGGGGCGCGTTTGCAGAGTGGTGCAAGGAAGGGGCGTTGCCTCCGGAGCGATCCCGTTTTTTTTCTTTTCTTTTTTTAAGAAGGAGGGCTGTGTGGCCCACCTTTTTCTAATTTATTGGGCCTGGGGACCCCATCCCCAGGGCCTTACCCCGTTTAAAAATGTAAAAAAAATTAAAGAAAAATCGGGAAGGGGGCTGTGTGGCCCCCCTCCAGAGGCCATAATCTGCCCCGGGGACCCCATCCCCGGGGCAATGCCCTTTGTTTATTATAAATTTTTGGAGGGGGTGCCTTGCCCCCCCTCCTGTGGCCACTTATGGCCCCAGGAACCCCATCCCCCAGGGCCGGCCTTCGTTTCTTAAAAATTATTATTATTTTTTTCAATTTGGGGAGGGGGGGCCTCATGGCTCCCCTACTGGGCCACTAATAGCCCCGGGGACCCCATCCCCTGGGGCTGGCCCTCTCAGTTAAGGGCCGTGGGGGGTCCCCAATCTCCCCACGGTCCCAGCCGGCTCCCGGCGTCCTTCGGGTGCCGGCATTGCTTTTCCACATGGGGAGCAGCTAACACCATGTTATTGGTAATGTCACTGACCATGTCATGAGTGATGTAATATGTAACGTCATCAGCAGTGCATTGCGGGGCGCGAGTTATAGTTAGCTGAACTAACTATTACAGGAGAATTTCTATGGTTTTGTATGAGTGAAATGTCCAACTAACTATAACTTTCCCTAAAACCTATGTTTTTTTCAGTGAATTTCTAAGGTTCTTTAAATGTGAATTTCTAACTATAACGTGCCTGAAACTTACGAATCAGAACAAAGCTTTATTTCCATTGTAACAGAACAGTCATAAAAAGCACAGATAAAAAACGTTAGTAAAATCAATATAAAGTGCATCACGTGTTCTTAAAAAACATATTAAGAGTCAATTAATAATACGTATAAAAAGACACATACATCCTAATGCTAGATAACAATACTCTTTCTCTGGTTAAAAATTATTTTTAAAAACATGGCTGGCCTCTAAGCAACGTGTTCATTGACCAGGAGCTGAAGTTTCATAAAAGCAGGACGACATTGTCTCAGCCCCCATTTCCGTAGAATTGGTAAGATCTAGACCTTTCTTGTTTCCCCATATAATTTGCCAAATAAAACAATGTGTATCGATGATTGCGGTGACCGGTTGTCACATGGGCAAGGTTGTAACCTGTTAGCCCATGTATTGTACCTAGTTGGAATCTTGTTAGTTGGAACCTGTCATAAGCTCCCGGCACAAAAGCTTAGTATGGCTGCAAGCTAAAAGTTGTAAGAACCAGCTGATGCTGCATCACACTGGGCTTAGTTATTTCCCTTGATAGTCTTTGGGTCTCCAGGTATGAGAGTTCATCTTTTCTTAGCTTTTTCCTGGTAATCAAGGTAATAGTGTCTGGGTTGGTAAAGTATTCTTGTTTACCCATATCTTTCGTGAAATCTCGTATAAACTTAACCCAGGGTATCCCTTGTACACCATCCAGGCTGGGACTATCCAGTAATACCTCTCTATTGAGGGTGGTCTTATCACACAACCAGATCCAGCGCCACAGGAGAATGGGCTCTGATTTAATGAGGTCTGATATGTGTGGAAGACCCAGTGCAGCGTGTGAAACATAAGTGGAGGTACAGGAGGGGACCGATAAAACATACTTTAAAAAATAATTTGACTAATTGAATCGGTGTTCACAAACCCCCACATACCCGCCCCATAGGTGGCAGTTGTTACACACTTAGCTTTATATATTTGTAAAAGCTCAAGAGGTGGTTGACATCCCAGTTTTTTTGCAAATCTGACTAAAGTGGTCGAAGTTCTAACTAGTGCCAGCTTCTTTGCTTCAACAGCCTTAGCCCAGGTATAGTGGCAGAGGCCCACAGACAACTCTCGGAAGGGAACTATTATACCACCACCACGTTTGAACTGTACAACAACAGTATAGTCGAACTATGGGACGAACTAACTGTTTGGAAAGATAAGGGGATCTTAGAGTGGGAAGAGTACAGATTTCTGAAAAATGACAATCCTACCCTCCCTGTAGTTTATCTACCCCCTCAGATCCACAAAAACATGGACCACCCGACGGGTAGACCTATTGTGTCTTCCCGTGGGAGCGTGGCAGAACATGTTTCTAAATACGTGGATCATTATTTGAGGGATTGGGTTCAGGGACTTGCCAGTTATGTCAAAGACACCAAAGACTTTCTCTCTAAACTCAATAATCTTACCTGGGATGCCAATTATCTACTCATCACCATGGATGTCCAAGCCCTGTATACTATTATAGATCATAAGCAAGGCTTGAAAGCATGCCAGCATTTTCTTGATGGACGTGCTTTACGTTTTCCGGGAGCATAGCATAATGCTTCTCGAAATGATGGAGTTCTGCTTAAAAAACAACTTTTTTCTCTTTGATGGTGCCATTTTTTAACAAGAGATTGGTACTGCGATGGGTTCATGTTTTGCGCCAAGCTTCGCGAATCTCTTCATGGGCATTGGGAGGAAACCATCTTCACGGACCCATCGCTTACCAAACATACTAGTCTGGTGGTTACCTGGTGGAGGTACATTGATGACCTCTTTATGGTTTGGAAAGGCACTGAAGATGAAGCGTCTAACTTCATTGAGATTCTTAACAACAATAGTCATAACATCAGACTTACCAGTACCATTGACAAGAAAACGGCGGAGTATCTTGATGTCAAAATTGACATCAAAGATAACAAAATCATCACCTCCCTGTTCAGAAAAGCCACTGCTGGCAACAGTATTCTCCATGCCCTCAGCAGTCACCCAGAGCCCCTGAAATAAAGTATTCCTTACAGGGAACTGCTGAGGGCAAAAAGAAACTGTAGTACGGAGAGCAACTACCAACAGGTTGCATCTGAAATGATGGAACGGTTTAAACTGAGGAACTACCCGGCCTGGGTTCTTAAGAAAGCCAAAAATAGAGCTGATTCTATTTCGTGCATTGACACCTTGCGTGATAAATCATTAGAAGAGGTCAGCCGTGAGGATGACAAAACGAGACTCATCCTTACATACAGTAGAGAGTCGCAAGAAATACATAGGATTGTTTCAAGAAATTGGAACATTCTTAAAAGTGATGCGACCATTGGCCACTTAATTGCCAATAAGCCCAGTATCACCTACAGGAAAGGTAGGAACATCAGAGATATCTGTGTCCGCAGTGACATCACGATTTACCCCAACAACCAAGATCTGGGTTTGAAAGGGTTTTCTCCGTGTAGCCACTGCAAGGCCTGTAAATCTAGTACCTCAGTTAAGAAAGCCACCTACAATGGGGTCAGTAAAATCATAAACCAATTTCTTACCTGTACCACCATATTCGTGGTCTATGTTATTGTCTGTCCCTGTGAATTGTGGTACATTGGCAGTACCACTGCGTATGCCAAGAAACGCATTCTTGAACATTATCGTGCCATCATTCACAGGGATACCAAATATCCAGTGGCCAGACATTTCAGTGAGCATCATTTTTCCAATCTGGCTTTGATGAAATTTTTCATTTTATAACAGGTAACCAAAAACCCCAGGGGCGGAAACAGACTTCTGAAATTAAGACAGATGGAGTCAAAATATATTATCTCCTTTCAGACTAAGGCCCCGGGAGGATTGAACCAAGATGAAGAGCTTGCGGTTCACCTTAGAGATGATTATACCTAGTTATGTTTTCTCTTGGCCCATCAGCGTATTTATTCTGTTTGTCTCCATGCTGTAGAACTAGTTTATTTGAATGTGCACATGAGATTGTCATGTTTAATTGTAACATTGTTCTTTCCTTTTTAGAGCACTTCAGGAACTGTCCCTTCACACTCTTTTTTGGACACTCTATTTCTTGTTCCTGGCACTTATTGGGCACACCCACTTGGGCATCACTGAACACTACCAGGACTGTTATGCGGGCTTTGGGCATAAGTGCTGCCCTGATCGAATTTTGACTTGGACATTAATTGCAAGTACTGCACTTTATATTGCATTCTCAGTGTGGCAGGTATCGAGAGTTGATGATACTTGCCGATTCCTTTGTGCCAATGTCTCCACACCCACTTAAGCATTTTCAGTTGTTGAAGAGTTTTTGTACTGTCCCTTTAATTCTAGAGACAGCACAGTCAACTGTTGTTAGTCCGGAGTTTTCCGGCCTTTTACCCCGTTCTGCTGCTTATTCCTGCCGTATACGTGGCATACTTGGTATTTTACCCTATGAGTACCGCTGTGGGGTTTACGCTGTTTATATCGCACAGCCATCAATTTGCCCTATTTTTGTTTCCTTACTTATTTGTATGGTTACGTCTTGACTATTATTTTGTCTTTAGTATTTGGTGTGGGTTTCAACATAAATTTCATGTCGGTCTGTTGACAGCACGCTGTTGTTTCTATCTTGCAGCAATGTTATTTATATAACTTACTTAAGATGTCTGTCATTAACCTTTCTTGCAGCCCTACTTCTATTTCAGTATGACTCATGCAAGATGTCTGCTCTTGACTTTACCCGCAGTCCTATTTTCATTTCTGTTGTATTGATTTAAACGCTTTGCACATTTACTTCATTTGCGTGATCAAGGCTTGTGAGAAGCCAAAACATGTAGCAATTGATTAAACACCCTTGGATTGTACCCTGACTGGCGTTTCTGTGGCGGCTACTGAGAGCGTGTGTATGCAGCTGTTTGGAGCAAATTTAATTTTCCGGCTTGCTCGTCTGGAGTACACGCCACTTCCCTAGGGGCCTCCGGCACACCCTCGGAGCTTTCTTTTGAAATATATATATGTGACGGCCGAAACGCGTCATGCCGATGGCGAGGGAAAAATAAAGCCACATCTTTGAAAATCTACCTTTGGTGTTCTTGAGATCTGTTCCACGGTGGTGCGAGGAGACGCATTGCAGGACTTTTGTTTTGAGATATATATATATATATATATCAGGAACACTCCAAACTTCAGCATGCAAGTAAGGCACTGACTCCGTGAAATTGATGATCCCAAATAAGTTTTATTCACTCATTAGACTGCTTGACGCGTTTCGGCGGTAAGCACCCGCCTTGTTCACAACATCTTAACAGACTGTGGTTACATTTATACCCCTCTGTCAATGCATTACATCATGCGTGTTTCACTCTTGTTTTTGTGCACATTCTAGCTTGTTTTTACATTTTTTCGGTTTTTTCGACATGGTCCCCATGGCAACATCAGGCGACGACTCAGTAGGATTGACATGGAAAAGTTACTTTCACTTTTACAATCTCAAATCACGTCACCCTCCCACTTACGTTGTCATGTTCCTATAGAAACCTTCCGGCAATCTCAGCCCAGTGATTTTCCTCCCGATTGCTCGGCATGTGGCGTGCTGTCCCTGTGTTGCTGACAGACGTTCGCGCGCTCCCATTTTTCCATTCCCCTCAGTGCCGGTGAGTGTTACTAGGTATCGCCCCTTGGCCATAGATTAGTTCACTGTGTCGGGTATTGGATGCTATTGCTGGCTATTGCTATATATATATATATATATATATATATATATATATATATATATATATATATATATATATATATATATATATATATATATATATATATATATATACATATACATGTATATATATATATATATATATATATATATATATATATATATATATATATATATATATATATATATATAACATTTCTATGGCAAAATGAAACCCCTCATTTTGTTCCTTTTCAAATTAAATGTATTAAGTGTTACCACTTTATTCCAATCAAGATGACTTCAGGAGGTGTGCCATACTTTTGTCATAAGTAAGACTGTTATCGCTCTAGTTGTTCTTTAGAACACTCTGGAACATTCTGTCATTGGGCTATAGTTGGGCTACATCTGGCTGATATTTGGGCTACATTTGTTTTTTTTTGTCTCTGGTGGCCATCTTTGGGCTACATTGGGCTACATTTGGGCTCTAACATATATATATAGCCCAATATATATTTTTTCAAAGTTAATTTTCGTAAAAACCACTGGAGCACATATCTTGAGACATAGCAAAGGCACATCGGGCTACCAGTCCCTACAATTTTGCCAAGTTTGGTGCAAATCCATTCAGCCGTTCGGGCTAAAAGTGAGTTTGACCGCCCTATGGAAATTAACATGGGGAAAACATGTTTTGGGACCCCCCTTTTATCTCGCCCCCGCTTGACGAATCCCCCCCAAACTTTCAGGGAAGGACCGGGGCTCCGCAAGGCAAATTTGAGGACATTTTCAGGCAGATTCATCAACCGACGCCAAAGTTATTCACAATAGAATTTTGAGGTTTTGCATTGAAAAAAATCCTAACTATAACTACCTACTGGCGACCGCCAGTAGGTAATACATATACATATATATGTCGCGTCGCGTAAGCGCGTCGGAAGTTTACGTTGCGCGATCGTATTCGCTCAAGTGCTTCCGGGTGCGCTTACGCCGTGCGTATCACGCGGACGCGGCTACGCGATACGTCACGATCATGTTTTCGTTCGCGACATTGGCGCTAACGGGACGCTTCCCGGTTTGCGCACCGGGGAGCTTCAAACGACTACGCTCTCCGGGGCGCTAACCGGGGCGCGCCCCGGGAGCGCTCCAGGGTCAAAAAAAAAAACTGTTTAAAATACAAATAAAATATAGGATTCATTCATTTTCAAAAATATTACATTTCATAGCTATAGACATTTGCTATTAACCAAATTTTGAACTTCAAAGAAAAAAACATAGGTTTGGGGCCTTATATATAGTTAGGAATTAGCATTTAAAAAAACCAATGAAATTCACTGAAAAAACCATAGGTTTCACACCAGTTATAGTTAGGAATTAGCATATAAAAAACCTATTACATTCACTGAAAAAACCATAGGTTTCACACCAGTTATAGTTAGCTGCAAATTTTACTGACATAAAACCATTGAAATTCCACGTTATAGTTAGTTGGACTCACTATAACTTGCGCGTGTAATGCACAGCTGATCACATCACATATTACATCACTCATCACTTCCTCAGAGACTCCGTGAGCCTCTGAGGAAGTGATTTCATCACGAAATGCGTCAGGCAGAATGCTGTGGCAGCACGGACTGAGATGCAAAGCCGTGTGTACCGAATAAAGCTTTTAATGGGGAAAGGCTGGTTCGTGCTTGTGTGCCTCTCAACTTGTAGTTACCCCAGTGAGCGGGATGTTACGAGCGGCAGACCAGCCGCCGAGAGAGCACCACTCCTTGTAAAGGGAAGGAGGCAGAGGGGCTTCATCGAAGGAGCTCTGACTGGAGCACGTACCTAGGTATTGCACGCTGCTGTACATCCCGGTGCCCATCCAGGTTTGGATTGTGCCACGGCAGGAGCAACGATTCAAGGACTGTATAGGTGGACTACATCTCCCAGAAATGCGGAAATATACGTATAAGGGATAAAATGGGTGTGGCCAGCACTGCTCCGTGAGCCTCTGAGGAAGTGATTTCATCACGAAACGCGTCAGGCAGAATGCTGTGGCAGCACGGACTGAGATGCAAAGCCGCGTGTACCGAATAAAGCTTTTAATGGGGAAAGGCTGGTTCGTGCTTGTGTGCCTCTCAACTTGTGGTTACCCCAGTGAGCGGGATATATATATATATATATATATATATATATATTACCTACTGGCGATAGCCAGTAGGTATATATAGTTAGGATTTTTTCTCTATGGGACTTTTGAAAATTCTATGTCTAATAACTTTGGCGTTTGTGGACGGAATCGGCTGAAATTTTCAGGAAAATGGCACATTTAGTTTCTGAGCAGCCCCTGAAAATTTGGGGGGGGTTTCCTCAAGGGGGGCCGAGAAAAAAGGGGGGTCCCAAAACACGTTTTTCCCATTCATTTTTCCATAGGGCGTTTGGCCTCACTTTTAGCTCGAACGGCTAAATGGATTTGCATGAAACTTGGCAAAATTGTAGGGACTGTTAGCCCGATGTGCCTTTGCTGGGTCTCAATATATGTGCTCCAGTGGATTTTGAGAAATTAACATTTTAAAAAACAGATATATCTGTGACAGCGTCCCGGGTAGCGCTCCGGTTCGCGTACTTTTCGCGTAATGGAACTTTGTGAAGCGAAGCGGATTGGCTCTCCGGCGTCTGTCAACATTCTAAACAGTCCGGAGCGGCCGCCATCTTGTCTCTCGGTAGGATCGAGAGACAAGAGGTGGTGAAAAACGAAGGGGGAAATGAAGGTAAGGGGGCAAGGTAGACCCCTCCTGACCCCCTAGGATTGATGAGGGGGATATTAAAGTGCTCCGCGGGGCAAAAAATAAAATAAAATAGCGATTTTTCACAGTAGAGGCGCTTCCCGGTCAGCTAACCGCCAGCGTAACGGGAGTCCGCCATCTTGTGTTTTTGGAGCGTCCGGTTTGCGTACCGGGTAGCATTCCGGTAAGCGTAACAAGGGGAAAACCAAGAGAAACAGTAAAATAAAATTTAAAGGAATAGATTTCCATCAAACTTGGCAAAGTTGTAGGGACTGTTTGTTTGATGTGCCTTTGCAAGGCCTCAAGATATGTGCACGTGTGGATTTTGTCTAATTAAGGTTAAAAAAAATATATATATCTGTAAGCGTACTCTGGCGCGCTTACGTTACGGGTTTTGTTTGCGCTGCAGAGCGGATACGTCACGGTTATGCGACGCGTCATGAGGCGTCTCACGTGGCTACGTGATACGTCACGTAATAAAGAATATATTTTACAGCTATAGATATTAGCTTTTAAAAAACCAATGAAATTCACTGAAAAAACCATAGGTTATAGACCATATATAGTTAGGAATTAGCATTTACAAAACCTTGAAAATTCACTGAAAAAACCATAGGTTATAGACCATATATAGTTAGGGATTAGCATTCACAAAACCTTATTTTACTCGCACAAAACCATTGAAATTCGCATATATAGTTAGTTGCACTAACTATATATCGCGCACCCGCAATCCACTGCTGATGATGTCACATATTACATCATTCATGACATGGTCAGTGACATCACTGATGACATCTCAAATGACATCACTGATGACATCACTGAAGACATCACTGATGACATCACTGAAGACATCTCAAATGACATCACTGATGACATCTCAAATGACATCACTGATGACATCTCGTTTGACATTACTGATCACAACACTGATGATATCATTCATGTGATAATACGATGAACCTCTTCCGACTCTAATATAACCTTAGATACAATCAGTGTAAACAGACACTCACAGACTGTCACTCATCCATGGAGTTACTCACACACCTAGTCAGTCATGCAAAGAATCAATCACACCTCCATTTCCTCAACTATACAGTTATACACACCTTACTTATTCAAACATATACTAACACATATTTACTCTCTTATACAATCCTTGATACAAGCTCACAATGATCCATACAGCCACTCACATTCACTGGCTCTTATGCACAGTTATTTATATATGTCAACTCTCACATGTACTGTGTTTTACATATGTACTTACTTTGACATGTAGCACTGAGATATCCATTCACTCACCAATACACTCATGCACACATCAACCGCTCATACAGCTGTTTCCACATGCACTTTTGAACCCATACATCTAGTGAATCAACTGCTCACACATCTATGCACAGAGTCATACCCCTCCCAGCCACCACACACACACTCAGTCTCCCATACAAATACTTGTGCAACCAATCAATAACCCATATAGTTACTCATATAGCTACTGATCAACACATGCAGCAGTTTACAGAACAACAGACATAATGATGCACAAATTAGGACAGTTTAGTCACTAACCCATGCACTCAGTGAGACACATTTAATCACTCACTCATACAGTCAGTCATGCACCTACTAAATCCTTCATCCAGACACTTATACATCCACTCATTCTTCAATATGTAAGACATATTTTAACTTTACAGAAACATACAGTCACTGATGATGTAATATGTGACATCATCAGCAGTGGATTGCGGGTGCGCGATATATAGTTAGTGCAACTAACTATATATGCGAATTTCAATGGTTTTGTGCGAGTAAAATAAGGTTTTGTGAATGCTAATCCCTAACTATATATGGTCTATAACCTATGGTTTTTTCAGTGAATATATATATATATATATATATTTTAAAGAAACAGTGCTACAAATGAGTTGCGGAAACCGCCTCAGTACCAAGATAAGCTTAAGATCCCTTTCAACCATATAGTTATGAGATGACGTGGATAGTTGAAGCTTGGCCATGTAGTTCCCCTTAACAATGGAAATGGTGATGAAACCTACTGACTGGCATATGAATCAAGGAAAGCTGAGAGCTATTCACGAGATCATGGATATGTACAGGGTGTCTGCTGGCTTGTTTATCACTTATAAATAGGTACTAGTCGGGGCATTTCACAAACAATGGGGGTGCGCCACCACAACAGAACCTGCCCGCAATCGCACACTTGAAACAATACCAGGCAAAGGGAGTACAAAGAAAGTAATCATGAAACTATATAGAGCCATATACGATTACCTTGATAAAGTTACTTGATTCTTTACGCACAAAGTGGGTTTGTTACAAATCCCATAGAAAATCAGAGAGGGTGTCGCAGAACCCCAGGTCAGTGAAGTCTTCAGAAACACGAGATTCAAGGCAGAAGTCTAGTAAGACAAGGCAGGGTGCTGCTGCAACCAGACAAAGGATACACAAGAAGTTTGATATGGGCCTGTTTGATCCCTTGTAAGGGCCCATAAGTTTAACAAGTGCCTCAGACAGGAATGTCATGCAAGATTTGACACTGCTGAGCCTACATGAGGGACAGAGACACTTATCCTGAATATTCTGCCAAGTTCAGATGGGCCATCCCTGCCCATTGACATCCACCACTCAATCAAAGTGGTCTATTGCATCCTCCTGGAAGGAATTTCACGCCTCATTAAAGGCAGGGCTGCAGCTGCAGGCGAAGGCTGATTAGTCTTTAGTGGTTCAGGCAAGTAAATATAACTAGTTAAAAAAAAAATCTGACTCCACCAATGAACTGCATTATAAAAAAAAATAGGAAACGTTCTTGAACTTTTTCCCCAATCACAGTTTCATAATTGGTAATGCAGAAATAGTGATTATATCTGTTTTACCAGTATTTCCTATGGGGATAGTTAAACTCAATACAGATAAAATAGTTTTTGGTGATGTACTCACTGTAGGTACATGAGAACATTAATTTCAGCATATACTGCTAATAGGCACTGTGCACTCTACCTGATGAGCAATAAGGTGATTTTAGGAGTGACTTGTTTTGCAATTCGAACAGCGTTTTTAGTTTTGTAAAAAGATTTTATTTTTATCAGTCGGTCTGCAGTTCATCAGGCCTTAGTGAGGGCCTGTGCCATATTTTCAGTGTCACAAAGTGGATGGCACAATATAGTGCTTCAGTCCAATGTTCAATGTAACTATTCTTTTGATACCTTGAAGTACCAACTTTAATAGTCCCTTTCAGAAATTAGCACAGCTGAGCTGTCAGTGTGTAACCCTACACTCGCCAATGAGGCTACTAGCTTTTCTACATAAAAAATGGCAATTTGTGGTTTTTACTGTTAGGACATGTCCTACTTTTTAATATACAGCATACTGCCAAAGGGTTAAAAAGGCCTATCTTAGAGGTGAAATATAAGGAAGGTCTGGACTTTGCCATTACTTTAAATGGCAAAGTCGAGTTAGTAGTTCAAAAACTGCTCTGCCAGACAGCAATGGCAGGCTGGGAGTCTTGCTTTACTCTGTCACAGGTGTGATGGATGGTGCAGAAAGTGCTGCAGTCCAAGTAGAACACTTAAACTTGAAGGGCCTGATTCACAAAAGTTATCTGAGACAAAATCCTAACTTTACGACTTTCGGTATTCACAGAAGGCATTTAGGAGTACTAAAGTTAGGCTTTTGTCTCAGTCAATCTTAAGTTTTGGTCTTAAGTTTAACTGATAAAAATTCCTAAGATTTCGTCTCAGTTAAACTTAAGTTTGTCCTAATTTTAACTTAAGTCAAAAATGTAAGATTGAATGAGACAAAACCTTAACTTTAGTACTCCTAAATGCCTTCTGTGAATACCGAAGTCGTAAAGGTAGGATTTTGTCTCATATTACTTTTGTGAATCGGGCCCACAGTCTTAGGTACCCCTAAGACTGTGGGTCTTAGGGGTACCTAAGTAAGTAAGTTAACTTATATCAATTGTGGGTGAGCCAATAAGACATATACCTTTAAGGGTCAGAGCACTGGCACCGAGTTCTGGTTTGCGGGCCTTAGTGCACTCTCAAAGTCGAAAAACCAGCAGCACCAGTCCAAAAGTTTGGGGGTGATTATGAAAAAAAGAGGTGTTTCGTTAGAAACAGCAATTACTCTCGGCACATTTACTTTTGCACAAAACTCACATTTGAGATATATTTCCCATACTAATTATTGCAATGCCCCACTCTCCTCTCCATTCACAAGCTGACTCACCGATTAGTACTCTCTAACTTTTCCACCACTGCAACTACTGAACTCTCAATATTAAAACTGGAAAAACTATCATGTGACAAAGTGATCCCTTTAGAACAAAAATGATCAAACCGTTGGCTCTCTTTTCAAAGATTGATCTCTGCCTTGCCTTGCTATTTGATCACTCTTTTCTACCTGGGACATACCCACAACATTTGAAATTATGGAGTAATACTACAACTTAAACAAGTATTTGCAATGTAATAGGTCTCGCATTATGAAAGTTTGAGCTATTGGTCTTGTAAATGACAATTTTTTCATTTACGTGTTGGTTTTGAAAATAGCTAAATTAATAGCTTTGTCATTTACAATGCCAATAGTTATAACTTTAGCAAATGTGACACCTATAGCATTTGTAATGCAACATGTTTTGTATTTACATGACTTAGATGTATTGATATTACAAATAACAATGATTATGTTGTGGTGGCGCCGAGTGATGTTGTGGTGGCGCCGAGTGATGTTGTGGTGGCGCAGAGTGATGCTGTGGTGGCGCCGAGTTATGCTGTGGTGGCGCCGAGTGATGCTGTGGTGGCGCCGAGTGATGCTGTGGTGGCGCCGAGTGATGCTGTGGTGGCGCCGAGTGATGCTGTTGTGGCGCCAAGTGATGCTGTGGTGGCGCCGAGTGATGCTGTAGTGGCGCCGAGTGATGCAGTGGTGGCGCCGAGTGATGCTGTGGTGGTGCTGAGTGATAATGTGGTGGTGCTGAGTGATAATGTGGTGGTGCTGAGTGATAATGTGGTGGTTCTGAGTGGTGCTGTGGTGGTGCTGAGTGATGCTGGAGTAGCGCTGAGTGATGATGTGGTGATGCTGAGAGGCGCTGAGTGATGCTGTGGTGGTGCTGAGTGATGCTGTGGTGGTGCTGAGTGATGCTGTGGTGGTGCCGAGTGATAATGTGGTGGTGCCGAGTGATAATGTGGTGGTGCCGAGTGATAATGTGGTGGTGCCGAGTGATAATGTGGTGGTGCCGAGTGATAATGTGGTGGTGCCGAGTGATAATGTGGTGGTGCCGAATGATAATGTGGTGGTGCCGAATGATAATGTGGTGGTGCTGAGTGATGCTGAGTGATGCTGTGGTGGTGCTGAGTGGTGCTGAATGGTGCTGTTGTGGTGCTGAGTGATGCTGTGGTGGTGCTGAGTGATGCTGTGGTGATGCTGTGGTGGTGCTGTGGTGGTTCTGAGTGATAATGTGGTGGTTCTGAGTGATAATGTGGTGGTGCTGAGTGATAATGTGGTGGTGCTGAGTGGTGCTGTGGTGGTGCTGAGTGATAATGTGGTGGTGCTGAGTGATAATGTGGTGGTGCTGAGTGATAATGTGGTGGTGCTGAGTGATAATGTGGTGGTGCTGAGTGATAATGTGGTGGTGCTGAGTGATAATGCGGTGGTCCTGAGTGATAATGTGGTGGTGCTGAGTGATAATGTGGTGGTGCTGAGTGATAATGTGGTGGTGCTGAGTGATAATGTGGTGGTGCTGAGTGATAATGTGGTGGTGCTGAGTGGTGCTGTGGTGGTGCTGAGTGATACTGTGGTGGTTCTGAGTGATAATGTGGTGGTGCTGAGTGATAATGTGGTGGTGCTGAGTGATAATGTGGTGGTGCTGAGTGATAATGTGGTGGTGCCGAGTGGTGCTGTGGTGGTGGGTGCCGAGTGGTGCTGTGGTGGTGCTGAGTGATAATGTGGTGGTGCTGAGTGATAATGTGCTGGTGCTGAGTGATAATGTGGTGGTGCTGAGTGATAATGTGGTGGTGCTGAGTGATGCTGGAGTAGCGCTGAGTGATGATGTGGTGGTGCTGAGTGATAATGTGGTGGTGCTGAGTGATAATGTGGTGGTGCTGAGTGATAATGTGGTGGTCCTGAGTGATAATGTGGTGGTGCTGAGTGATAATGTGGTGGTGCTGAGTGATAATGTGGTGGTGCTGAGTGATAATGTGGTGGTGCTGAGTGATAATGTGGTGGTGCTGAGTGATAATGTGGTGGTGCTGAGTGGTGCTGTGGTGGTGCTGAGTGATACTGTGGTGGTTCTGAGTGATAATGTGGTGGTGCTGAGTGATAATGTGGTGGTGCTGAGTGATAATGTGGTGGTGCTGAGTGATAATGTGGTGGTGCCGAGTGGTGCTGTGGTGGTGGGTGCCGAGTGGTGCTGTGGTGGTGCTGAGTGATAATGTGGTGGTGCTGAGTGATAATGTGGTGGTGCTGAGTGATAATGTGCTGGTGCTGAGTGATAATGTGGTGGTGCTGAGTGATAATGTGGTGGTGCTGAGTGATGCTGGAGTAGCGCTGAGTGATGATGTGGTGGTGCTGAGTGATAATGTGGTGGTGCTGAGTGATAATGTGGTGGTGCTGAGTGATAATGTGGTGGTCCTGAGTGATAATGTGGTGGTGCTGAGTGATAATGTGGTGGTGCTGAGTGATAATGTGGTGGTGCTGAGTGATAATGTGGTGGTGCTGAGTGGTGCTGTGGTGGTGCTGAGTGATACTGTGGTGGTTCTGAGTGATAATGTGGTGGTGCTGAGTGATAATGTGGTGGCGCTGAGTGATGTTGTGGTGGCGCTGAGTGATGTGGTGGCGCAGAGTGATAATGTGGTGGCGCTGAGTGATAATGTGGTGGTGCTGAGTGATAATGTGGTGGTGCTGAGTGATAATGTGGTGGTGCTGAGTGATAATGTGGTGGTGCTGAGTGATAATGTGGTGGTGCCGAGTGGTGCTGTGGTGGTGCTGAGTGATAATGTGGTGGTGCTGAGTGATAATGTGGTGGTGCTGAGTGATAATGTGCTGGTGCTGAGTGATAATGTGGTGGTGCTGAGTGATAATGTGGTGGTGCTGAGTGATGCTGGAGTAGCGCTGAGTGATGATGTGGTGGTGCTGAGTGATAATGTGGTGGTGCTGAGTGATAATGTGGTGGTGCTGAGTGATAATGTGGTGGTGCTGAGTGATAATGTGGTGGTGCTGAGTGATAATGGGTGGTGCTGAGTGATAATGTGGTGGTGCTGAGTGATAATGTGGTGGTGCTGAGTGATAATGTGGTGGTGCTGAGTGATAATGTGGTGGTGCTGAGTGATAATGTGGTGGTGCTGAGTGATAATGTGGTGGTGCTGAGTGATAATGTGGTGGTCCTGAGTGATACTGTGGTGGTGCTGAGTGATAATGTGGTGGTGCTGAGTGATAATGTGGTGGTGCTGAGTGATAATGTGGTGGCGCTGAGTGATGTTGTGGTGGCGCAGAGTGATGTTGTGGTGGCGCAGAGTGATAATGTGGTGGCGCAGAGTGATAATGTGGTGGTGCTGAGTGATAATATGGTGGTGCTGAGTGATAATGCGGTGGTGGTGCTGAGTGATAATGCGGTGGTGCTGAGTGATGCTGTGGTGGTGCTGAGTGATGCTGTGGTGGTGCTGACTGATGCTGTGGTGGTGCTGAGTGATAATATGGTGGTGCCGAGTGATAATGTGGTGGTGCTGAGTGATAATGTGGTGGTGCTGAGTGATAATGTGGTGGTGCTGAGTGATAATGTGGTGGTGCTGAGTGATAATGTGGTGGTGCTGAGTGGTGCTGTGGTGGTGCTGAGTGATACTGTGGTGGTTCTGAGTGATAATGTGGTGGTGCTGAGTGATAATGTGGTGGTGCTGAGTGATAATGTGGTGGTGCTGAGTGATAATGTGGTGGTGCTGAGTGATAATGCGGTGGTCCTGAGTGATAATGTGGTGGTGCTGAGTGATAATGTGGTGGTGCTGAGTGATAATGTGGTGGTGCTGAGTGATAATGTGGTGGTGCTGAGTGATAATGTGGTGGTGCTGAGTGGTGCTGTGGTGGTGCTGAGTGATACTGTGGTGGTTCTGAGTGATAATGTGGTGGTGCTGAGTGATAATGTGGTGGTGCTGAGTGATAATGTGGTGGTGCTGAGTGATAATGTGGTGGTGCCGAGTGGTGCTGTGGTGGTGGGTGCCGAGTGGTGCTGTGGTGGTGCTGAGTGATAATGTGGTGGTGCTGAGTGATAATGTGCTGGTGCTGAGTGATAATGTGGTGGTGCTGAGTGATAATGTGGTGGTGCTGAGTGATGCTGGAGTAGCGCTGAGTGATGATGTGGTGGTGCTGAGTGATAATGTGGTGGTGCTGAGTGATAATGTGGTGGTGCTGAGTGATAATGTGGTGGTCCTGAGTGATAATGTGGTGGTGCTGAGTGATAATGTGGTGGTGCTGAGTGATAATGTGGTGGTGCTGAGTGATAATGTGGTGGTGCTGAGTGATAATGTGGTGGTGCTGAGTGGTGCTGTGGTGGTGCTGAGTGATACTGTGGTGGTTCTGAGTGATAATGTGGTGGTGCTGAGTGATAATGTGGTGGTGCTGAGTGATAATGTGGTGGTGCTGAGTGATAATGTGGTGGTGCCGAGTGGTGCTGTGGTGGTGGGTGCCGAGTGGTGCTGTGGTGGTGCTGAGTGATAATGTGGTGGTGCTGAGTGATAATGTGGTGGTGCTGAGTGATAATGTGCTGGTGCTGAGTGATAATGTGGTGGTGCTGAGTGATAATGTGGTGGTGCTGAGTGATGCTGGAGTAGCGCTGAGTGATGATGTGGTGGTGCTGAGTGATAATGTGGTGGTGCTGAGTGATAATGTGGTGGTGCTGAGTGATAATGTGGTGGTCCTGAGTGATAATGTGGTGGTGCTGAGTGATAATGTGGTGGTGCTGAGTGATAATGTGGTGGTGCTGAGTGATAATGTGGTGGTGCTGAGTGGTGCTGTGGTGGTGCTGAGTGATACTGTGGTGGTTCTGAGTGATAATGTGGTGGTGCTGAGTGATAATGTGGTGGCGCTGAGTGATGTTGTGGTGGCGCTGAGTGATGTGGTGGCGCAGAGTGATAATGTGGTGGCGCTGAGTGATAATGTGGTGGTGCTGAGTGATAATGTGGTGGTGCTGAGTGATAATGTGGTGGTGCTGAGTGATAATGTGGTGGTGCTGAGTGATAATGTGGTGGTGCCGAGTGGTGCTGTGGTGGTGCTGAGTGATAATGTGGTGGTGCTGAGTGATAATGTGGTGGTGCTGAGTGATAATGTGCTGGTGCTGAGTGATAATGTGGTGGTGCTGAGTGATAATGTGGTGGTGCTGAGTGATGCTGGAGTAGCGCTGAGTGATGATGTGGTGGTGCTGAGTGATAATGTGGTGGTGCTGAGTGATAATGTGGTGGTGCTGAGTGATAATGTGGTGGTGCTGAGTGATAATGTGGTGGTGCTGAGTGATAATGGGTGGTGCTGAGTGATAATGTGGTGGTGCTGAGTGATAATGTGGTGGTGCTGAGTGATAATGTGGTGGTGCTGAGTGATAATGTGGTGGTGCTGAGTGATAATGTGGTGGTGCTGAGTGATAATGTGGTGGTGCTGAGTGATAATGTGGTGGTCCTGAGTGATACTGTGGTGGTGCTGAGTGATAATGTGGTGGTGCTGAGTGATAATGTGGTGGTGCTGAGTGATAATGTGGTGGCGCTGAGTGATGTTGTGGTGGCGCAGAGTGATGTTGTGGTGGCGCAGAGTGATAATGTGGTGGCGCAGAGTGATAATGTGGTGGTGCTGAGTGATAATATGGTGGTGCTGAGTGATAATGCGGTGGTGGTGCTGAGTGATAATGCGGTGGTGCTGAGTGATGCTGTGGTGGTGCTGAGTGATGCTGTGGTGGTGCTGACTGATGCTGTGGTGGTGCTGAGTGATAATATGGTGGTGCCGAGTGATAATATGGTGGTGCTGAGTGATAATGCGGTGGTGGTGCTGAGTGATAATGCGGTGGTGCTGAGTGATGCTGTGGTGGTGCTGAGTGATGCTGTGGTGGTGCTGACTGATGCTGTGGTGGTGCTGAGTGATAATATGGTGGTGCCGAGTGATAATGTGGTGGTGCTGAGTGATAATGTGGTGGTGCTGAGTGATGCTGTGGTGGTTCTGAGTGATGCTGTGGTGGTTCTGAGTGGTGCTGTGGTGGTGCAGAGTGGTGCTGTGGTGGTGCAGAGTGGTGCTGTGGTGGTGCAGAGTGGTGCTGTGGTGGTGCAGAGTGGTGCTGTGGTGGTGCAGAGTGGTGCTGTGGTGGTGCAGAGTGGTGCTGTGGTGGTGCAGAGTGGTGCTGTGGTGGTGCAGAGTGGTGCTGAGTGGTGATGTGGTGGTGCTGAGTGGTGCTGTGGTGGTGCTGAGTGGTGCTGCTGAGTGATGCTGTGGTGGTGCTGAGTGATGGTGCAATAAGTGCCCGACTGTTGAAGCACTTCTATTGGAGATGTGTGATGTTTTTAAAAGAAACATAAAACAGTGGCTCTTCAATTATTTTATTTATTTATTTGATGCGTTTTATATAGCGCGGACATTACTCGAGCACGTCACAATAGGAACATAACTGATACATGAGGAGAAAATTACAAGTGAAGAAATTACAAAAGCAAACGTTAAGTTATGCCTGTAATGTCTTAATCTCGGGACACAGTAGGCTGCTCTGTGCCATGGCTATACCTACTGTGGCTACAAATAGTGTTCTTTTCAATTACTGAAAAACATGGCTGTGCCCGCAGAGCCCAAGAGACCGCATGGGTGCGGGAGGCGAATAGAGAACAAAAGGGAGGGGTGGGGGGAGTGCACGCGCATTGTGAAAGGGGGAGCAGGAGGTGAGCCCGAAAGTGGTGCGCGGTCCAATTAACAACCATTGACAAAGCCAATAGTCCTTGTTCGTTCTCGGGTAATGTTCCCGCTATATAAAATCGCATTAAATAAAATAAAATAAATAAATAGGTGTAATGTTAGTTGTTGTATTGTATATCTGGATGTAAAACATAAGCAGCAAAATACCAGTCTGCAGCACACTATGCTAAGCACAGATTTTAGTGTAAATGTTTAAATAGTAAATCCTTTTCTTCCTCTTTTTCAAAACTTGTACCGCCCTGCCCCGCAAATAGCCTCTAAATAAAATGAAACACTATTGTGTAAAGCATCGCACACTGTCGAAAAATGAGCACGGTGCACATTAAAGTCTGAATTGTTTTTGGCCACTATAGGTGTGGCAGGGTATACTCAGACATGAGTCCCTTGCTCACTGCACCATCAGGATTCAAGCAAGCCGGGCCGACGACGGCTGAAATGCCAGAAACCGGTCCCCGGAAGCTTGTCTCCTTTCTGGTGAAGAATTGGCTTGGTAGTTTGGTCTGCCCTGTTCCCATGATGCACTGGGCCAGGGACAGACTAATTTGCATATAGCCAGGTTCTGAGCTGGGATGGTGCAGTGAGCTAAATAACGGTGATGGATCAAGCCCTGATCTTTGGACTGGGTAAGAGGGGTCTGCTTAATTCAGACACTCTGTTCATCACCACCCCCTTTTATGGATCGTTTTTGGCCACTAAAGGTGTGGCAGGGTATACTCAGACATGAGTCCCTTGCTCACTGCACCATCAGGATTTAAGCAAGCCGGGCCGACGACGGCTGAAATGCCAGAAACCGGTCCCCGGAAACTTGTCTCCTTTCTGGTGAAGAATTGGCTTGGTAGTTTGGTCTGCCCTGTTCCCATGATGCACTGGGCCAGGGACAGACTAATTTGCATATAGCCAGGTTCTGAGCTGGGATGGTGCAGTGAGCTAAATAACGGTGATGGATCAAGCCCTGATCTTTGGACTGGGTAAGAGTGGTCTGCTTAATTCAGACACTCTGTTCATCACCACCCCCTTTTCTGAATCGTTTTTGGCCACTATAGGTGTGGCAGGGTATACTCAGACATGAGTCCCTTGCTCACTGCACCATCAGGATTCAAGCAAGCCGGGCCGGCGACGGCTGAAATGCCAGAAACCGGTCCCCAGAAGCTTGTCTCCTTTCTGGTGAAGAATTGGCTTGGTAGTTTGGTCTGCCCTGTTCCCATGATGCACTGGGCCAGGGACAGACTAATTTGCATATAGCCAGGTTCTGAGCTGGGATGGTGCAGTGAGCTAAATAACAGTGATGGATCAAGCCCTGATCTTTGGACTGGGTAAGAGTGGTCTGCTTAATTCAGACACTCTGTTCATCACCACCCCCTTTTCTGAATCTGCCCCGCAAATAGCCTCTAAATAAAATGAAACACTATTGTGTAAAGCATCGCACACTGTCGAAAAATGAGCACGGTGCACATTTAAGTCGCAGACAGCAGGAAGTTACAATGGCAAAAGAGGCTTTTTTTCCTAAAAGCTGCACAAAGCAGTAGAAGAATAAAACCGAAGTATAGTGAAGCGAACCTACCGGGGGATGGTGAAGCGGTGACACGGCAGTGCAGTACGGTGAAACGGCAGGGTAGAGCAGAGAGTTGGAGCGGAACACAGTGGCGGAGCAGGCTCGGGACGTGGAAGGTGAAGCAGAATCTTCCGGGGCGGCGCAGGATGAGGTAGAGACAGACGTGGGAGCTGGCGGACCGGCACTAAGGAGGCCAGGGAAACCAGTAAACCAATGTGTGATCCAGAGAAAAGCGGCAAGTGAAAAGAGGCAAAACTTGTAAAACCTGGAACATTGGAAATAGTACAGAGCTGGGCAAAGCTGCAATTGTTTTTATTTTTACCAAAAGGGAGGGGTTGAATGCTGGTTGCGGGGAAGCGGAGTGCTGAAAGCATTGGCGGCCCCTTTGACGTGAAGCTCACGGCCTCGTGGCTGTGAAAGTGAAAGCGAGATGTAATTAGAGGGGAGGAGAAGTGAGACCGAGCGCGCACTGCGCACGCTGGGGAAGCAACAGATGCCTGTTGGACGGAGGCTGATGGCTTTGATGTGGACGCGCTTTCCGCACGAGTGCACCAAACAAACTGTTCGAAATCCGCAATGGTTTAAGACCTTGGTTTGCCCACTATACTCTTTATCCCTTGCGGGATGTAATAGTCTCGACCTAAAAAGGTCTACTGCTGACCCTGCCTATTGTTTCAGCTATCACCCAATATTTCAGTTTTCCATGTTACAGGCACAACCAGTTTTCAACAGTCTAATTAACCACCTCTATTCTAATAACCTTTTCAATCACGCTTCTGTCCCTTCAACTCAGTGAAAATTGTCCTCTCCCATGTAGTAAACTTAATTCTTTGGCTGACCACAACCCTTTGCATCTATCTGCACACATCATGATCAGCAGTCAAGACTATAGACCACACCATGTTACTGACAATTCTCTAAAACAGTAGTTGCTCTCTCTCTCTCTATATACTACTCTCCCTTTCGATTTCATGTTCTCTGATGACTTCTATCGCCAACATTATGTGTATGACACACCAATCTTCGTCTTTTCTAGATGATGTACCCTCCCACTAGACTACTTTTGCACGATGCATTTCTGACGTCATTACCTCTTGTTCACATTTGGATGACCCTCTGATTTTTCTGCTGGACTCTTCAAAAACCGAGGGTTTTACATTCCTTTGTCACCCACGCCCATGTCTCCACTCAGTTTTATATATTTTACTCCAGACACTTTGATCCTATCCTTCTCAAAAAAGAAAAGCCATACTTTGTATCCTCTTACTGCGCATGGACTTGTTTACCACTGCTACCAAGACTCACTAGCAACTTAACACTTAAAAAAACCTCACCTCTCAATCAAATTAGGTAACAGACTATTTGTGGCCTCTGACCACAACCCTTTGCATCTATCTGCACACATCATGATCAGCAGTCAAGACTATAGACCACACCATGTTACTGACAATTCTCTAAAACAGTAGTTGCTCTCTCTCTCTCTATATACTACTCTCCCTTTCGATTTCATGTTCTCTGATGACTTCTATCGCCAACATTATGTGTATGACACACCAATCTTCGTCTTTTCTAGATGATGTACCCTCCCACTAGACTACTTTTGCACGATGCATTTCTGACGTCATTACCTCTTGTTCACATTTGGATGACCCTCTGATTTTTCTGCTGGACTCTTCAAAAACCGAGGGTTTTACATTCCTTTGTCACCCATGCCCATGTCTCCACTCAGTTTTATATATTTTACTCCAGACACTTTGATCCTATCCTTCTCAAAAAAGAAAAGCCATACTTTGTATCCTCTTACTGCACATGGACTTGTTTACCACTGCTACCAAGACTCACTAGCAACTTAACACTTAAAAAAAAACTCACCTCTCAATCAAATTAGGTAACAGACTATTTGTGGCCTCCCTGAACACTTATACTCCCTCTTGGACAAAGTTGTTATCGCACATCCTATTCAAGCTTCCCAAAACATCCCCATTACATCCATTCAACATGAGGCAAGTTAGCAGTCAGCCAAATAAATAGGGAACTTCACAAACTATTGAAACTTGTATACAAAGTAAGTCAAAGAATGTTCCATGGTTACAAAATCTTCAAACTGTCAACCTGCACCTTCTAGAGACACCTAAAACCGCTTGTACAGCACTAGGTTCCAATCTCTCCACCTTTACTGGAACTGTTCTCTCCTGACATCTGAGCCCGACAGTCCCTCAAACTCAAATGAGTTTAAAACTGCCCTAAGGATTCACCCTCTGCATCCAGAAAAGGTAAAAACATATTCTTGCTATTGTATTTAATATGCAAATATACCATTTTGTATAAAATTCTAATGTACATCCTTTCAATATGTTAAGCCTCTGATTCCGCTGTTACACACAACTGCTTCTTCCTGCAACGTGTGGGCAAGGCAATCTTGTTAATGTTACTCATACAACTTGACTCATGCCAAGAGCAGTATTTTGTTTTTGCGTAACAAAACTGCAAACTGTTACTGGTATTGTATTTTATGTATTGTAAACAAAGGGATACTTCTACTTGCAGAATCCTCACCTTTTGAATCTTCTCCAGGTGCCAGACTGGGAAATTATTATTATTATTATTATTATTAATGTTTCCCGGCGCTAAGAAAACAGAAGTAAGAGAGGACAACGGAAGATAAGGAATCGGTTACAGAGAAAACAACCAGGTTTTCACACCTTTGCGGAATTTGATGTAAGATGTTTCAGACCGCAGAGGGATGGGAAGTGAGTTCCAGAGCGCAGGTGCCAGGTGGGAGAACGAACGTCCGCCGACTCTGGCACGCTTGAAGCGGGGAACAGAGAATCTGCAGTGAGTGGAAGACCTAAGGGTGCGAGAGGGACAATATTGCTGGACTAAGGTGGAGAGATAGTGGGGGGCTTTTCCAGCTTTGATGCGGTGCATAAAGCAAAGTGCTTTAAATTTGGTCCTAGATTCTATGCGCAACCAGTGAAGGCTACGCAGGGAAGAAGAGACTGAGGTTGTTAAAAGGAAATTAGCAATAGCTCTCCTGCTCCAGCAGGTGGCGCCACAGATCTAGGCAGAAATAACATCCACTGAAGTGATGTCACAGAGCCTTATACGGCCCCACACAGTGCATGGCACAAACATTATTTTTCTATACCTTTGATCTGGATCTGATGTGCTCTCTCCTGAGAGTTTCTTGTATTGAAAAGTGTTGCAGTGCTGCACAACCGGTTTCTTGTTTATGAATGCTTCCATGATGGTCCTTAGTCATGGAGCTTTGCTCTGAGCTTGCCAGGACCCAATTTGGGTTGAACCTTCATCTTGAATACCCCAGTAGTCATAAGGAATACTCCTCATGAATCCTACAGGCAAGCAAAAGGGTTTCGGTCCATATCTCACTCTAGACTCAGTTTCAACAGTAATACAGAACACTCGTCTGTGCCACTGATTGCCCTCTCCCCATGGCCCCTTTATATCAATCTGGCTGAGAGGTGTTACTCCAATCCAATTTTGCTCCTGACTTTGGGAAAGGTTGTCTGGTAGTGGGTCCATCCCACGAGTCCAACACAGCGTGTCCTAGGATTCCTCTGCTGCCCGTCAGGCAGTGCCCAACACCAGTACTTGAGCAGCCAACCCCATTGTTAGCTTTTCCGCCAAACCAGGTGATTATTTACATGCATTCCGCCAGGCAAAGCCCTTAGGGGTTCCCATCATGCCTTTCATAATATCAGGGGTTTGAATTCTGGTTTTGAGGTCGACCAGGATTGCTTCACACGCCTTCCTTCACAAGATATTTCTTTATTTTTCTGAGATGTAAGGATGCGTAGGTTTTGGAATTTGTCCTTCCCAGGACATAGTTTAAACCAAACTTGTTAGCAAACATCCTCCAATCTGGTGCTCTCACATTGGTAGCCCTTTAATGATATGCTTCTATAATCCATCAAACCTAGCTGGAGCAGACCAACATCTGCAATAACTTTAAGTGGTGAGGTCACACCACACTATCAGCAGGCTCCGAACACTCTGTTTTTCTATTCTCCAACTCTTTTATCTGACAGTTTTAGTTAGCAAACCTCCATCAATCTTGATAAAGGTGAGGCTCCTTCTTTTCTTCTCTCCCATTGTAGGTGGAATGGAAGCATGTAAATGTGATAGGGAAGAAGATATTATAGGGTAGGACGGCCCACTACACCTGAAATACATATGCCTATCAGAGAGACACTTCTGTGATCCTCAGGAGAGAGCATGGATGGGGTTTCCATTCTTTCCAGATAGCTTGAGAAGTTACTTTTCTAATGTGGCCCTTGACATCTTTTGGGGGCTAGTCAGCTTTTGATGTCTGGCCTTTTCACTTTGGGCTCAATAAATGTCAGACTTTTATTGATTTAACACGGAACCCTATTCCTTTGATGTAGAAGGGGTCCCTCTGACTTGTTTAACTTTTCACTTTGGAAACAGTGGCCAGGCCCATGGGTTCTTCCCTGTCTCTTCCCCAAAATCATTCTGGCCTTTCGAGGAATGTCTAAACCTATTTACTGGATGTACATTTCAAAGGTTCCCATCTCTTCAGAGAAGAGGCTGAGACGGTTGTCAACACATCCCATCCAATACTCAGTTGCGGGCTCCTCGGGGTTTGCAAAGGTGGAGACATGGAGTACTGGATGGTTAATCAAGGAGTAGGTCATACAGGTGAAGTGAGCTACTTGTGCTAGTATGAGATCTTCAGACCTTTCCTCGTACTGAAGGGTAGTGTCTTATTTTAGAGAATCTTAGGACAGCTTCAACCCTCCATCTTTTTGGGTAGATTTTTAAGTATGTAGCCCAAGTGGCAAGCTGTTCCCTCCTAGGGTTCAGCCCAACACTTTGGCAACACTTTGGCAGACTTCATAGGTTTTCTGAAAAACCAAGGTTGCTGCAGGCAAGCTGTTATAGCCATCACAGAAGGTACTTGCTTAACCTATCTTTGAGTTTGTACCGGTGTCAAAGGTGGTGAGGTTCTTACCCTTGGAGTATATTCTTCATTTAATGGTTATTTGACCACTGGTGTTGTATTCCTCTTGGTTCTGCCCGGACGTTTGGGGACTGGATGGTTTCTTTGGACCCACCGGGTGGTGTTCTTTGTTCAGTCCTGCTGCATTGTGCTAATAGTCAATACTGCATGCAAGGTCTAGTATTCAGAGGTTCAGTGTTCTCACATCTCACTGTATTTTATATCACATGTACAAGGTGATCCTGTGTATAAATTGACCCAGCATCAGCTCATAATTTTTTAAGGTATTTAAATGTTAAGCAGCATGTCTTATTCAAATTGATCACTATCTGATCAACAACCTTGTCCAGGCCCTAACATCTTCCTTAACCTTTGCCCACACATTTAGAACCTTGAAATGACCTAGAGCGGCATAGTAAGAGGATAGGTCACCTTACAGCCTAATAAAATTATACATTACCACCAGCACACCATGCACACAAGGCATGGAAGCCTGATTGCTTTATGTGTGTCACTTCAAATTGCATAAGCTACAGATAAAAGGGGCTATGCTCTGCTTGACATATTGTGCTCTACTGGATTTATTCTGGGCCATCCAGCAGGCAACCACTTAAGTAGAGAAGCAAGGTAATAATACTCAAAACTGTGCCCTCCTTCAGAGAGTAGTAGTATACTTTTCTTAAGCGTTTTTTCCCTTGCATTATAAAACCCAAAATTGTAGACGAAGAGCCTGTCCTTGGTGAGTGGTACTATTAACTTGTTTACCTGTTGTGTCACTCTATACTAGTTTTATCAGTTCTCGGTATTTAGATAAAAAAAAGCAAGGGCAAGCTTAGAGAAGATGTTTTCAAAGAAATACTGCAGGGATGGTAGCATAATCATCTTGGATAATGCCATCTGTCCCAGAAATGAGTGAGGAAGGTGACTCCAAAATGACACATCCCCTCACAGTCCTGCCACAACTCCTGGAATGTTCCTTTCATCTTCGTCCTTATCCAAAGGATAGTCTCTGACCTCAAGATAATTAAATGCGGTTGGTGCCTATTGAAGAAGCACATTTCTAGGCAAACAGAAGGACCAGTCAATGTCTGGAGACAAGTGGAGCAAGCATGATTTATTCCAAGTAATTTTCAGGACAGACAGTTCACTGAATCAATCAAACAATTGGATAGGTGGGGCCAGACCACTTAGAGGATCACACAAATATTACACAATGTTGTCTGCACATAGTGAAATAGTGTGGCATCAGCGGTGTCCCCTCGATGTCCACATTGTGTTTTCACATTGTATGTGGCACTCCAGGTCTTCCATTGACAGCATGAATGGTAAGGGTGAAAATGAACAGCCCACCTGAACTTATCAGCCAGAACAAATGAATCAACAAGTCTACACGTGGACTGTCTGATTTGTGTACAGTAATTTAATCTGTTATAACATTAGTAGCTAAAAAGTAATGGGCAACAGGACTGTATAGAAATAGTTCCAATTCAACACATCAAAAACATTTTCAATGTTCAAGGACACCACTAGATGAGGCCGGATTTCATCCGATAGACCATCTGAAATATGAACAATAGGAAGTTAGATGTGCTGTGCTCAGGGCTAAAGTTGCACTGATCCGAATAGATAAGTGGTGGCAATACATTCCTAATTCTAATCACTAGTGTATTGGATAGCACTTTGTAGTCTAGATTCAACATGGATTGGGGATGGTAGGACAACTTATGTAGCAGATCAATCCCAGGCCTCAGAATCACATCATGGCATTTCCTGGTTGACAAATGTTATAGATCAAGCAAGCACGAGCCAGCAAGTATTCAAACAGGGTACAGAATTCAATAGGCAATCCATCAGTATCCGGGGTCTGTTCACTTGCCAATAATCTAATAGAATTTTTGATGTCCACTTGCATGAGTGGGGTATCTATCACATCTCTAAGTTCATGATCAAGCACTGGTAAGGGCATAGCCTCCTGATAAGCAGTTAGGTTCAAGGATCGCAGAGTAGAATTCAAGGAATATAAACAAATATTGTATTAATACTACTCTGACCATAACTTTCAACAGCTCCCCAAATGGCTTCAAGACATGCTTCGCTGATTGTGACCTCAAAGGCCTCCCACTCCTCCTCAGTCACACCTACTAAACCACTGCCTTCAAGTTAATGGGATTTAGCATCCTGAGCTTCCCTTCTTCAAAACGGGGTTTTCAAAATCATGAGTATGAGCTCTGCTTGAGGAGTGGAAGTGTGTGGCCAACCCCACATCAGTTCAAACAGTACTGGGCAGTGATAAGAAGAACAAAACTTACTTACCTGTAAACTGTGGTTCTCCAGTATTGGTATCTTTCATAGATTCACATGCTTGAATCATTCCCAGTCGTCGGAGTGGGAGTCCCACGGTACATAAAAATAGCAATAAATATACATAACATAGCCATATCATAGTTAGATTAGAACCAGGAAGTAAAATAGCTAGAAGTTAATAGGAAAAAATCTTCCACTTTCATGACTCGTTCAAGTCATTATATATAGTTCAAACTACAGACAATCAGGCGACAGCACCCTTTAGAATGTTCTCCCCAGAGGCTCAGACTCTCAGATTTTCCAGCACAAGAGTGATATAAGAGTAAAAGAGCCTAGCAGAGCCTCTGAGGGGAGTAGGGTGGGTCGCATGTGAATCTATGAAAGATACCAATACTGGAGAACCACAGTTTGCAGGTAAGTAACTTTTGTTATTCTCTAGTAGTGGGGTATCTTTCATAGATTCACATGCTTGACTCAGAGTAGAGAGCAGTAATTCCATAATGATGCTTGAAAAACTATCAATAAATATATATATATATATATATATATATATATATATATATATATATATATATATATATATATATACAGATATATATATTTGAAAAGAATGTGTACAGACAGAAGCAGGGGGTGGCCATGGGGGCCTGCTTTTCTCCAAGCTACGCGTGTTTGCATGTGGGGTTTTGGGAAAAGCAGGTCCTCATGAACAAACACAAGGTGATGTTTGAAAATAATGTCATTTCATGGCTTCGTTATATAGACGACGTTTTTGTTATTTGGAAGGGCAACATGCAAAGTGCACAGGAGTTTGTTGACTTGTTGAATATTAATGAGTTTAACCTACACTTCACTTCAAACATAAGTGCCACTATGCTAGAATTTTTGGATGTCCATATACAGATAACTGATGAGACACTGACTACCACAGCATACAGAAAACCATCCGCTGGAAATGCAATATTACATGCATCGAGTGCGCACCCGCGTCACTTAATAGCTAGCATACCCTATGGGGAATTGTTACGTCTTAAACGCATTTGCAGCAGGTCGGAGCAATTCGATGTCTGTAGTCAATCATGTTTAGAACGTATGCGACAGAGAGGGTACAGTGAAGAAATTCTTAACAAAGCCATGGCTAAAACGAACGAAAGACCTAGAACTGCCTTGTTACCGAGCACCAATGAGCCAGATACCTGCACAGCAGATGAGAATAGTTCACCTAGACTTATCACCACTTATTGTAGACAGGAACGCAAAATACGTAACATCATGAACAAAAATTGGCCCATAGTTTTAACTGACCCTATTCTGAAAACCATGCTACCTGAACACCCTAGCGTGACATTCAGAAAATCCAAAAATATGGCTAATCTCTTATCTAAAGAGATTCCTACTGGGTCTACTAGTATTCAAACGTGGATGCCCACAAGTAACGGTTTTCGCAAATGTGCAACTTGTAGGGCATGCAACTTTGGAGCCAACACTGCCACATATAGGACCCCTTTTAAAACTAAAGAATTGTCTATTAGGGGTAAATATGACTGCCGCACTGAGTACGCCATATACGTTCTCACTTGCACATGCGGCCTACGCTATGTAGGCAGTACGAAAAATCCTGTATATATGCGTATCCTGCAGCACATCCGTGCCATCATCAACAGTGACCCGGCTTACCCGGTAGCCAGACATTTTAAAATAAGTCACAACAAAGACGTGAATTGTCTTACTTATTTTGTAATTGATCAGGCACCGTTACTAAAGCGAGGTGGGGACAGGGACAAGGCTTTAAGGCAGTTAGAGACAAGATACATTCTTAATCTCAACAGCAAGCATCCTAACAGCCTTAATGATAGGGAGGATATGCATACCTTTCTATAATTCCACCTACGGTATTCTGTCCTGTACCCCATCTCTGTATTCTGTTGGTCGTGTTGTTTGTAGCCATTCCTTACCAGTAACTATTAACAGCTAAAATATGTGATTTGATGACAAATTGACGAGTGTCCATGAGCTTCTTCCTTTAAACCTGTAATTTTATCTCTCTCCATTATCACTTTTTAAACCTCCCACATTTTTTGGTTGCACCTATATCACTTACCACTTTATAATTGGGATTGCGTTTTTGCAATACTAGGTCGTCCAATCCTCCTAGGATGCATCAGGGGCTAAGGATAGTGTCACTATCCATCTTTAACCAGTACAGCACTAGCACTTTAAATGATGTATGTTCATATATAAGGCAACGTGACATTATGGCATTTCATTTCAGCGAGACAGCTTGAGTATGAATTCACAGCTAGATACACTAATACTACAGTAATTTCCGTGGAGGTGAAACATATTGCCATTTGCACATTTATTTTAAGCATAATATTTATTTATTTATGCAACATAATTATTAATTGACTTTTTATATATGGTCTTTTATACAATTTTAACATATTTATATGTTATTTATTTGGTGCATTGGTGTCATGTATTGAATTGCTGTATGTGTATATATATATTTTTTCTAGTTGTACTGTTTTTATAATATCATGCTGCTAGCTTATTTTGCACAAACCAAAACGCATTCATGCGGTCATAAATGTTCGTTGTTATTGGAACAAAATTGAAAATTTCTTTTTAAGTGCTCAGTAAAATATGCTGCTAAGTGTTTAAAGCCGTCTTCGCAAAGCTACCAATTTTGTGCACATGTAAAACACCTCACATTAGAAGTCTATTCTCTATGTTTACCACTAGAACACGTGGTGTTATCATGAAAGAAAAAAATGAGTGTGTGCTCTATTTAAAGTGAACACTACTGCATGTCCGGCATGTGATGAAGGGCAGTCCCTGCCCGAAACGCGTCATGCCTACCTGAACTGCGAAATGGATAATAAACGTTTGCTGTAAACACTCTGCAAGCCGTGTGGTGGTCCGTATTTTCAACCTGGGAAACAGAAATTGATCTATATATATATATATATATATATATATATATTACCTACTGGCAGTCGCCAGTAGATAGTTATAGTTAGGACCTAGTTTCCATAGGAAATCCACAACATTCTATTTGGAATAACTTTGGCGCCGGTTAACGAATCTTCGCAAATTTCTCCAAGAAAATGACCTGCTCGGTTTCGCTCCTTCCCTGAAAGTTTGGGGGTGATTCGTCAAGCGGGGGCCGAGAAAAAAGGGGTGTCCCAAAACGTGTTTTCCCAATGCAATTTTCCAAAGGGACCTTTAGCCAGGGCTACAGCCCGAACGGCTGAACGGAATTACACCAAATTTGGCAGAGAGGTAGAGTTTGGTTCGTAGAAAGTGCTTTTTGTTAAGTGGTGTAAATCCATTCAGTAGTTCCTGAGAAAATCAAAAGTAAAATCATAGCGATATCTAGAGACCAAGTACAGCACGCGTATGGAAATCCGTACAATTACGAGCACGGGCTGCATGCTGATTGGATGTCAACTGTTTGTTAACACTCCAAACCAGAAAGTGTTGGCAGCCATCTTGTGCCTCGGTAGCACCAAGTCACAAGAAAACAGTAAAATAAAGTTGAAAAATAAGGAAAGGGGGTAGGGTAGAAACGTGTTGACCCTCTAGGCCTGCTCAGGGGGTCTCACATGGATGTTTAAGCGCAAAATTATTATTATTTTTTTAAATAAAAAAACGCATTGTACGCGTATTGTACTCGTACGCGGTGGAAAAGGAAAAAAAAACTAGAAGTTAGTTTTATTCCTAATTAGCTCCCTGGGGGCAATTTTTTTCTATAATGGGGGGCTTGGAAGTGTCCAACAGGAAGAAAAGAATGGGAAAAAAAGTAATGTTGAGGACAGTGATGCGCCTGCGTTTTATCAGGTCAATAGACTGTTTCCCATAACACAAAAGTTTATTGCAATAAATGTATAGAATTATAACTTGAGCAAAATCAGGATGAATTTGTGTGTGTGGACTGTTTTCTGAAAATGCTGGCGCAGCAGTTGATGTGCTTGGTTCAGTAGCAGGTGGGTTGTCCTTCAACTTCTGTGTTGCAACTCGAGCAAAGTTGTTAGGGTGTAAGTTCTTCACGTGTCGCTCCATATTTGCTGTGCTAAAGGAGTATTTTTGAGATGGATGACCCCTTGAAAGAGTTTGGAAAATGTTACAGGTTACTTTGAGCATTAACCTTTTTTTGCCCTTCTGGAAAAGTAAAAAACTGCCAAATTAGAGCTTCTTTCCTCTTCTTTGGAGGTTCTTTAGGAATGAAATAGTCTTCTGAAGAATGGCTGGAAGATGAGACCATTGCTGGTATTATGGTAAACTTTGTTCTATTTGACAAGATTCTCAGAAGAGATGCTTCTTTTTAGAAAGTCAATGTAGAATTATTAAAATGGGACGGAAGTTTTAACAGTTGTAATAGGAAGTGTTATGGACCAATCAAATTTCTTCTTTTAAAGTCACATGGCTTTGCGTACGGTTACGCTGTTATTACGGTGTTCTTAGGATGCGAGTACGCATGACGTTTCACCGCGATTGGTGTAATTGCTTTTAAAAGTAATGTAGGACTATTGGAATTAAAAAAATTTTTTTTCATAATTATCCTAGCTAATGTGTTTTGTTAGTATGTTCAATAAATACATAAATATATGTTTTTAAACAATTAAAAACATTCGCGTCTTTGAGTACTGGGCGCCTTACATGATGTCACACGGAAGCTTTCATGCGAAGTGTAACGTGAAAGCGTATTCATAGCGTATGCTGAAAATGATTAGCAGTACAAACTGTGGTGCGACCACTCTCTCACTGTCAAATCAGAGCACAGGGTGCGCTATGAGAATGGTTACAAGTGGTCACTCATTGGAAATCCGATTCAGCTGTGTGGCTTATCCACGGCATTATAACGTTACTTTTTAGCCGGTTTAAGTTTGAGGTTTGCATGTAATACTATGCTATAGGCAGTTATGGATGTTTAGGCAGCGCTTATCTCCATGAAGCTTGGTTATTATCATGTACATATAGTGTCTGAGGGAGGGAAAAGAAGTGTATGTGAATGGAGAGGATTGCACAATAGCACCACATCACTCCTTAATTTGTAGACACATACAATTGCATGGCTCTTGTAATCAAGATGCGCCTAATTTGGTGTGAGTTTTGAAAGGCACGGCAACACCTGCTATCATACCAACGTTCAGTTTACTGGAAATGTGAGTTACTAAATTTGAAATAATCCAGATTGTTGTGGAATGTTACCAGGCATCAGTTACATGATTACGGTAACTGAGCGTGTGGTTTGCTATAAAAAAGTTTTGTTTACTCCTCTGCATGAAAGCTGGATGTTTCCATCTGGCCGTCGATTCCGACCTTGAAAGAAGAGTCAACCAAGTGAGTCGTATAAGAGCGCTATTGTCTCAAAAAGAGGTCGCTCTCACATCTGCTAGAGAAACATTTCTCCTTCATGTAGCAAACACCCGCACAGAAGTGTATGATTTATTAAATACAGATGTGCCTCTGTATTTTGGGGAGTTAATTCAGAGTACTTTAATGCGTCCTTGACTACGGGGTTACCTTACTTTTTTAAAGTTAGAAGCAGTGGCCTTGTGACTTCTTTTCAAACTATATTTGGTGTCTTCTCTGCATTTTTTCATTAGATTTTTTCCTTTGGTGGATTCCCCTTAATACTCACATTAGTTGCCGGTGTGCTTCTATTAATTTGTTTACTTAAATATGGATGCACATCCTGCAGCACACGAAAAATATTTCTCGGCTGTTGCTGCTCCGCAACCGAATGCTTCGTTATTACGGAGCGCTGCCTCTGGCTACATTGAGTGCAGCTTATGGATTATAGTTTCAATTTTCCTTTTTCACATGCGTTCAACTTGTCTTCCATTGCCTGAGCTGCGATTTCGACTGGGCCCTGGATTTGTGTCTCTGCAGTAAGGTGTCTCCCAACGCAGATTATAACCAGCTGATGAGCCCCTTAGTGGTTCATGACTTGCTCTGTTCTGGCGGCGGGATTATGGCCTTCGCAGTGATACATGGAATAATGGGACGTTGGAATGTTTTTGCAACGGCGCATGACTTCTTGACACGCAGTTACATTGAAGATGACCCAAATTTTCCTCTGATGGTGATAGAGGCTCCGGTCGTTGAGGAAAATGTATGTTCATTCCCCCTATTGAAATGGATGATTGATATATATATATATATATATATATATATATATATATACTCCAGATAAATATGTAAATATATATAAGCATATATATATATATATATATATATATATTCACAGAAAAAACCATAGGTTATAGACCATATATAGTTAGGAATTTGCATTTACAAAACCTTGAAAATTCACTGAAAAAACCATAGGTTATAGACCATATATAGTTAGGGATTAGCATTTAAAAAACCTTATTTTATTTGCACAAAACCATTGAAATTCCATATATAGTTAGTTGCACTAACTATATATCGCGGACCCGCAATCCACTGCTAATGATGTCACATATTACATCATTCATGACATGGTCAGGGACATCACTGATGACATCTCAAATGACATCACTGATGACATCACTGATGACATCACTGATGACAACACCCAGTGACTGTATGTTTCTGTAAAGTTAAAATATGTCTTACATATTGAAGAATGAGTGGATGTATAAGTGTCTGGATGAAGGATTTAGTAGGTGCATGACTGACTGTATGAGAGAATGATTAAATGTGTCTCACTGAGTGTATGGGTTAGTGATTAAAGTGTCTTAATTTGGCAATCATTATTTATGTTGTTCTGTAAACTGCTGCATGTTTAAATCAGTAGCTATATCAGTAACTATATGGGTTATTGAATGGTTGCCCAAGTATTTGTATGGGAGACTGAGTATGTGTGTGGGTGGCTGGGAGGTGTATAACTCTGTGCATAGATGTGTGAGCAGTTGATTCCCTAGGTGTATGGGTTCAAAAGTGCATGTAGAAACAGCTGTATGGACAGTTGACTGTGTGCATGAGTATATTGGTGAGTGAATGGATATCTCAGTGCTACATGTCAAAGTAAGTACATATGTAAAACACACTCCATGTGAGAGTTGACATATATAAATAACTGAACATAAGAGCCAGTGAATGTGTGAGTGGCTGTATGAATCATTGTGAACTTGTATCAAGGATTGTATAAGAGAGTAAATATGTGTTACTATATGTTTGAATAAGTAAGGTGTGTATAACTGTATAGTTGAGGAAATGGAGATGTGATTGATTCTTTGCATGACTGACTAGGTGTGTGAGTAACTCCATGGATGTGTGACAGTCTGTGAGTGCCTGTTTACACTGAGTGTATCTAAGGTTATATTAGAGTCTGAAGATGTATTATCACATAAATGATATCATCAGTGATGTAATCAGTAATGTCAAATGAGATGTCAGTGATGTCATCAGTGATGTCATTTGAGATGTCATCAGTGATGTCATCAGTGATGTCATTTGAGATGTCATCAGTGATGTCATCAGTGATGTCACTGACCATGTCATGAATGATGTAATATGTGACATCATTAGCAGTGGATTGCGGGTCCGCGATATATAGTTAGTGCAACTAACTATATATGGAATTTCAATGGTTTTGTGCAAATAAAATAAGGTTTTTTAAATGCTAATCCCTAACTATATATGGTCTATAACCTATGGTTTTTTCAGTGAATTTTCAAGGTTTTGTAAATGCAAATTCCTAACTATATATGGTCTATAACCTATGGTTTTTTCTGTGAATTTCATTGGTTTTTTAAAAGCTAATATCTATAGCTGTAAAATATATTCTTTATTAAGTGACGTATCACGTAGCCCGTGAGACGCCTCATGATGCATCGCATAACCGTGACGTATCGTCTCTGCAGCGCAAACCAAACCCAAAACGTAAGCGCGCCAGAACACGCTTAAAGATATATATATTTTTTTTTAACCTTAATTAGACAAAATCCACACGTGCACATATCACAAACGTTCAAAAAACACAATATGTCGGACTCCCGTTACGCTGCCGGTTAGCTGCCCGGTTAACGTACCAGGAAGCACCTTTACCGCGAAAAATCGCAATTTTTTTTCTTTTGCCCCGCAGGGAACTTTAATAGCCCCCTCATCAATCTTAGGGGTTCAGGAGGGGTCTGCCTTACCCCTTTCATTCATTTACACCTTTTTTTTTTCCACCTCTTGTCTCTCGATCCTACCGAGAGACAAGATGGCGGCCGCTCTGGACTGTTTACAATGTTGACAGCCAATCAGCTACTCCTCAGGATTTTTTTTTTTTTTTTGGGCCCCGCGTGGTTTTATAATATACCCCTCATCAATCCTATGGGGTCAGAAGGGGTCTACCTTGCCCTCTTTCCTTCATTTCCCCCTTTGTTTTGGTCTCCTCTTGTCTCTTGATCCTACCGAGAGACAAGATGGCGGCCGCTCCGGACTGTTTACAATGTTGACAGCCAATCAGCTACTCCTCAGACTCCCGTTACACTGCCGGTTAGCTTCCCGGTTAGCTGCCCGGTTAGCTGCCCGGTTCGCTTACCAAGACGCGTCTCTACGGCGAAAAAATCGGATTTTTTTTTTTTTTTTTGGGGCCCCGCGTGGCTCTATAATATCCCCCTCATCAATCCTAGGGGGTCAGAAGGGGTCTACCTTGCCCCCTTTCCTTCATTTCCCCCTTTGTTTTGGCCTCCTCTTGTCTCTCGATCCTACCGAGAGACAAGATGGCGGCCGCTCCGGACTGTTTAGAATGTTGACAGACACCGGAGGGCCAATCAGCTTCGCATCGCAAAGTTCCGATACGCGAAAAGTTCGCTAACCGGATCGCTGCCCGGAGCGCTGTTACAGATATATATCTTGATTTAAACGTTAATTTCTCAAAATCCACTGAAGCACATATATTGAGACCTAGCAAAGGCACATCGGGCTAACAGTCCCTACAATTTTGCCAAGTTTCGTGGAAATCCATTCAGCCGTTCGGGCTAAAAGTGAGTCCAACCGCCCTATGGAAATTAACATGGTAAAAACGCGTTTTGGGACCCCCCTTTTTTCTCGGCCCCCCCTTGACAAACCCCCCCCCCAAATTTCCAGGAGCTGCTCAGAAACAAAATGTGCCATTTTCCTGAAAATTTCAGCCGATTCCGTCCACAAACGCCAAAGTTATTAGACATAGAATTTTCAGAAATCCCATAGGGAAAAAATCCTAACTATATATACCTACTGGCGACCGCCAGTAGGTAATATATATATATATATATATTCATAAACAATATGTATATAAGAAAGCATCAAAGAGGAGGAGGAAAGATTACGGAGGACCGCTTATCCCACAGACGTGTCTGCATTGCTTGCAGCTTTCAGACAGTAGTGCTTCGTAAAAGTGTGCCTGCTGGACCATTTTGCAGCTCTACAGATTTGATGAAGAGGCACACCAGCAAAGAGACCAGTAGACAAAGATTGCTCTAGTAGAATGTGCTCTCGGAGTTGCGTGCAGCGGTCTACCCGCCTGCTGATAACAAAAAGAGATTGCAGCAGAAATCCAACGAGCTATAGCGGTTTGGTGATTGGGTGCCCCTAACGCATCTTTCTATATGCAATGAAAAGCTGATCAGATTTTCGTATTGAGGATGTCCTTTGCAAGTAAAATTTTAGACATCTTTTGACATCAAGGGTATGTAAAACCTTCTCTGCAGGTGATTGAGGATCAGGAAAAAAAGTCTTTAAAATAACATGTTCATTGAGGTGGAAATCAGAAGGCACTTCAGGCACAAAATTGGCGTTAGCGCGGAGCACTACCGACTACCTGGTGAATTGAAGAAAGGGCGGTTTGATAGTGAAGGCTTAAATATCACTGACACGCCTGGCTGATGTGAGAGCTAACAGCCGAGACATCTTCCACGATACAAACTTCAAATCAGCTCTATGAATAGGTTCGAAGGGGTGTCGCATGAGTTGTGACAGAACAATGTTAACATGCCAGGGCGGAGGCAGATTGGAGGAAACATACGAAACAGTCCTTTGAAGAATTGTTGAATGATCCGAGAACAGTAAAGAGAATCTGTACCATCTTGTCGGAATCTTGAGATAGCCGCTAAGAATACTTTAAGGGTAGAATGGGAAAGGCCTGACTTTGCCAAATGTAAAAAGAAAGGCAATAGTTGTTGCGGTTTTGCTCGTATTGGGTGAATGTTGGCGCCTTGACACTAGAGGCAAAAACGCTTCCATTTGAGCATGTAGGTTTTAATTGTGGAGGGCGCTCTAGCATTAGCTACGACCTCCCTACACTCTGAAGGAATGTCTAGATGGGCAAATTCAAGGTGTTCAGGCGCCAGGCTGCTAAACGCAGAGATGCCGGATCCGGATGCCAGATCTGCCCATTACGGATGGATAGGAGATTCGGTATTGGTTGCAACTGAATGGGATCGCATTTGGATAGAAGGAGGAGTTCGGTAAACCAGAACTGGCGAGGCCACCTGGGAGCTAGTAGGAACAGGCGACAAGGCTCCTTCTTCATTTTCCGGAGAACCCTGGGAACCAACACCATCGGTGGAAAAGCTTAGGCATAGATTTGTGACCAATTCATCAAAAATGCATTCCCGCAAGAGTCTTGTTGGGGAAGCCAACTTGCGTAGAACGGGCATTTGCGGTTCAGACTGGTCGCGAACAAGTCCAGATCGGGTCGACCTCACTTCTGAAATATCCAATCCAATTTTGTTTGATGGAGGTCCCACTCGTGATTGGACACTGTCGACCTGCTGAGGGAGTCCGCTAGGATGTTGGACACACCCAGAACATGGACTGCTGACAGAGTTATTTGGTGTTGGATCGCCCAATCCCAAATTTGCTGGGCTTGTCCATCCCTGTTTGTTTAGGTGGTGCATACTTGTTGTGTTGTCCGTCCGGATCAACACTGATGCTCCTAGAATGATGGTGCGAAAAGATTTTAGGGCCGGGAAGATCGCTAACAACTCTAAAAGGTTGATATGCCAAGTCCTTCAGTGAGCATCCCATTTGCCGTTGACTGTTAGCTCTTGAAGGTGCGCTCCCCCCCCCTTCGAGGGAGGCGTCCGTGGTGATGACGTAACTTGGAGCTTCCACCAGGAATGAAAGGCTGCTGCCAGGTTCCTCATGCAAGTCCACCAGAGCAACGCCTTCCGTATCTGGGAGTGATGCGGATGAGATCGTCGAAGGACCCTGAGACCTGTAGCCATTGGTTGTTGAGCTCCTCTTGCAGGGATATCATGTTGACTCGACAGTTGGGGACTAAGGGAATGCAGGATGATAGCATCCCTAGAAGTGGGTAAACATCGTTTACCACAATGTTTTTACAACGCGGTACCTTTACCACGCGGCCGTGACAACGCAAGTCGTTACCACGACTTGCGCTGGAGGGCGCTAAAGGATTACAAATAGTTAATTTACTATCCCAACACCTTCCCTAGGGTCCACGGGGACTGGTGTTAGAATAGTAAATTATACTATTCGAAATCCGCGCCCCCAACGCAAGTCGTGGTAACGACTTGCGTTGTCACGGCCGTGCGGTAAAGGTATGCATTGTGACGGTACGCGTTGTACCGTCATACATCCCTAGAAGTGACTTGAACTGTCGGACAGAAACATACTTTTTTGATCAAAGTAGTTGGGCCAGCTTGCACAGCTTTTGCTGCCTTTTGTTTGAGACAAAGGCTTGAGTCCGTAGAGTGTCTATGGTGGCTCCTAACAATGTTCTTGTTTGTGACTGGACGAGTTGAGACTTGCCCAGATTGATGGAGAGACCCAGACTCTGGAAAAGGGACAGAAGTTTCGGAGTATGGACGTTTGCGACTGCTAAGGAATTCGCCTTGATAGGGCAGTCGTCTAAATAAGGAAAAACTTGGATTCCTTCTGATTGAAGGTGTGCAACCACCGATGCCAAAACTTTGGAGAAAAACTGGGGCGCAGAAAGTAGTGCTAAGGGAAGGACCTTGAACTGGAAGACCCTGCCAGCCACTCTGAATCTCAAGAACTTCTGTGTCTGGTACATGAAAGTAAGCATCTTGGAGGTCGAGGGTGGTCATGTAATCCCCCGCCGAGAGGAGTTGAAGGACTTCCTATAAAGTCAACATCCGGAAGGATTGTTTTTTGAGATATTTGTTTAGGGAATGAAGATCTAAGATGGGGCGCCATTCTCCAGATTCCTTTTTTATTAGAAACAATCTGGAATAGAAACAGGTACCTCTTTGAAGTTTTGGAACCACTTTGTTCGCTCCTTTTTTATCATCAAATTTATTTGGGAGAAAAGCTCTGTAAGATGTGCTTGAGGCGGGCCTATGGGAGGAGAATTTGGAGTAAGTTTGGTAAACTCCAGAATGTGGTCTCTGGCCACAATGTGAAAGACCCATTTGTCTGTTGTTATAGCATGCCAGGTTGAGTAAAAATGGGACATTCTTCCTCCAACTTTTGTAGGATTGAGCGGTAGAGCAGGTGGCAGTTGTCACTGTTCTTGGATGAAGTCCATCCGCGGTAAGATGACTTATTTCTGTTTTGTGCATAAGATGTAGTTCGCTGATGTCTGAAGGATTGTTGTCGTTGTGAGGAGTAAAGTTGGTTACACTGGTAGGACTGGTATTGCCTTGACTGTATATAGCCTCCTCGACTGTAGAAGTATCTACAGCCTCTGGTGCCACGAAAAGGCAGCTTCTGAAACTGAAGAGTACAGAGAGAGATCTTGCTGTCTCTGTATCTTTTTTATTGGCTTGTAGGGCTTCATCGATATGCTGACCAAAAAGAGACTCGCCGTCAAAAGGCATGTCGATTATTTTTGTCTGAACTTCCTGACGAAATGATGTGGATTTCAACCAGCCCTGTCGCCTCAAGACAGCTGCCCCCGCCAGTTGTCGAAAGCCCGTAGACGCAACATCCACTGCAGAATCGATAATCTCAGGCGAGATTCATTCTCCCTCCTGGAGGATCTTGAGCGCTTCTGCCTTGGAGTGCTCAGGTAACATGTCGATGTAGGGGGAAGATGTCAGACCACATCTGCATATCATAGCGGCCTAAGATGGCCAGCGAGTTAGCTGCACGGACAGTAGTGGCCGCCATGGTTGAAACCTTTTTTCCAATTGCGTCTAGAAGTCTCCCATCCCGATCAGAGAGAGCAGATAATGGAGAGGAGGGATTCCGTGCTAGTCACTGTGCTGCTTGGGCAATAACTGAATCAGACTTAGGCTGACCTATTAGATAAGCTGGTGAGTTATCCTTTGCCTTGTATTTCTTTTCAAGGCGAGGCAGGACTGCCGGAATGGAGGCAGGAGTCTGCATGACTTTGTCCTTCCTGCCAAATAAAGTCAATAATAGGGATAGCCCACACTTCCTCCCCTGGCTGGTCTTTAAAGTCGTAAAGGAAACAATCATCTTTCCTTGTTTCCATGGGAAGAAGGAAACATTGTGCTGCTCTTTCCATCAGAACATGAAAATCTCCGATATCCACTGGTGGGGAGTCAACAGGAGCCGGAGTCGAAGGAGACGGCGTTTGTATAATAGTCATCCCATTCAGTAAGGAGTGATCTATCATCCAATTATCCTTCTCTGTTGTCATCCGTGGTGTGAGCTTCCTGATGATCCAACTTCGAAGGTACCAGAGAAACTGGTCTAGGTGACCTCAACACTGTGGAAGATTGAGGAACGGGTGTTGGTGGAACAGAAGAAGCCGATTCAGATGGAGGAAAACAGTGGTAATAATCATCTAACATGTACTGTAGATTGTTGAGAAGTTATAGAGGCAATTGTGCTGTAGGGTTTGGCTCTGGGCTGGAGGATCAGGATAGTAGTCCTCTTCTTGATCCACATCTTGATAGTTAATGAAGAGTCCTGAAGGGCTCCTGACAGTACAAAATCTGTCATCCTCATCTACCCCATAATCCAGTAATTGCTCTGGCAACACAAGAGGAACTCTATTAGGGGGGGTGTGAACTGGAGAGAGAACCTCCAAAGAAGATCCGGTCCTTTGAAGCAATGAAGACGCTGTTGTCGACGAAGGCAATGGCGTAGACAGCACCGTTGATGTCTTTGAGGATGCTGTGGCTGTAGATGACAACCAAACTTGAAGATCAGTGCAGCAATATAGTAGTGTCGACGACGAAGTAGCCACCGACGAGGAAGGCGTAGACGAGGCAACCTCCAACGAGGCAACTGTCAACGAGGCGGCTGTCAATGAGACAATCGACAACGCGGTCTTCTTGCTCTTGGTCGACGGAGGGACGTCGAGGGTGGACTTCAATCTCTTTGTCTACGAGAAGGCAGTGACTGACGTGGTTGGTCTTACTGAGACAAACACCAGCCTCGACGGTGAATAAGCCGACAACAGTATCATCGGAGACAAGAAGGTTGCAGTAGACGTCGTCATCGCGGCTACGGCAGGCTTCGTCGATGAAGACGTAGTCGTCAAGCTAGTCGATGAGGGACCCCGTTTTTTAGGTAAATCTCTGTCAGAAACAGGTTTAGAAACTGAGATTTTACAGTCTTTCTCGGGGGTGTAGAGGGCATAGTTTTATCCTTAGTAGGTGGAGGAGCCTTTTTGGAAGTGGAAGGCAACTTAGCACTCTTAGAGGTGTGCTGTTTTTTCAACACCTTAGCCCCAGGAGACTTTATTCCGTATTGCTAGTCCTCTTCCTAGAGGCAGCAGTCCTGACAGAGGAAACACTTCCCACCTCAGATAAAGGGTTGTCTTGATCCTTAATCTTCTGTAGCCACATAAGTAGGCGTCCCTCTCTGTCCCTCAGAGTTTTTGGAGGGAAAGTTCTACACATTTTGGAGACTCTCACCTGGTTGTCTGGATACAAGCAGTAAATGCATTTCTTGTGGGAGTCTTCAGAAAACAGCCAGAGCTTCCCACAAAACTCACAAGGTCTAAAGAGAGAATTCTTAGAAGAAGACATCATGAATGAAGGAAATTCTGAAGAAACCTGAGAAATACTGAGCAGAGCTCAGGGAGACTCCATTCATATGATGTGCGGTAGAAAATCTGAGAGCCTGAGCCTCTGGGGAGAACATTCTGGAGGGTGCTGTTGCCTAATTGGCTGTACTTTGGACTATATATAATGACTTAGGACGAGTCATGAAAGTGGAAGATTTTTTCCTATTAACTTCTAGATTTTTTACTTCCGGGTTCTAATCTACCTATGATATGGCTATGTTATGCATATTTATTGCTATTTTTATGTACTGTGGGACTCCCACTCCAACGACGGGGAATGATTCAAGAATGTAAATCTATGAAAGGTACCCCAATACTTGAGAAATAGGTATGCTCAGGTACTCCATATTAACTGTGACAACCAGTTGCAAGGAACAAAAGAACACATCAAGTCTAATGTGCAAAAAAGTACAGGAGAAAATAATCTATATCGCCTATCAAAGGGAAGTGTACCTCTCCATATGTCTATGGAGGGCTATTTCCATTTCTTTTATAGGCTAACTTAGTTCTTTCATCATTCCCTGGTCTGGTTTACTTGGATGGTCTACTGTGGTTGCATCCGTTGCAAGTTTATTTGCTGGCTTAAGTGCCATAGCAAGCAGTGATTACCCAAGCTGGTCCGTACCCGTGGTATTTAACATAGATTCAGGTAGGCTGGCTTTATGCCAGATTTTCTGGAAAATCAGCTACATTTAGATGTATATTATTTTACGTGGATATAAAAAAAATCTAGCATGGATGTAGCCCACTGGAACCATGAAGGCTCACCCCTCTCAGAACAGATTCTATTTTAACTGCAGTCGCCTGATAATACAAAACCAATAAAGAAATAGAAACGGTAGTGCAGAGGGAAAATGCATTTAACTCAGTGAAGTACAAAGCATGTGTAAAATCATGCATCAACCATAAGGCATTGACTAACAAATATGAATTTGTTATTTATCAATTAGAAATAAAATATATCACGTACTTTGGATTAGTTAGATTTACAAGGCATCTAGTTTGAGGAGTTCGCCCAATTTACAGTAGAAAATACTCACCCATAAAAGTATAACTGATAAGTATCATTAAAAAGAAATTAACAGCATGTATACTGTGTAGAATATTACACACAAACAAAATTATGTATTTCAGAACTATACAACATACCTTATTTAAAGCATCAATAAATTTGACTCCTTTGTATGAGACTGATAGAATAATAGTAGGAATGTTTTTCATTTGTTCTGTTGATTTCTGCAATTTAAATGACAACTGGTAAAATATTTTAAGTTTTCATAATGAATAGTATGTTGATCTGTTGCTATTTATTCAACTGCAGATGTGAGATAAGAATATGACAAACAGAGAACTGTTCTAAATAGAAAAACTTAAGAAGTAGACATTTCGATTAACAATTACGCCATGAATACGTATTTAAAGCCCATCAATGAAAAAGTAGAAATTAAATAACACATCGTTATCAACCCCCTGCTTGTTTTACTGATATCTAAGACTGAAATCCGATATCTCATGTTAGAACAAAAGAACAATAAAGGAACGCGCTGATTAATATTTTTCTAAAACAAAATGAAGAATTAAAACAAGTTCATGCTATTCTTGAGATTTTGTTACGCTTTGCCTTTTGTAGCGCTGTTCTTCCCAGGTTTTATTATTTGGCTATTTATTTGGCTAGTATGTCCATATAGGTGATATGCATACCTGATCCCTACCTTGTTCTCTCATTTGAGAGGCCCATGTTTTTCTTATCTTCTCTTTATTGATTAGTATCTCCATTACAAACTTTCTTTTGCCTTTATAAGACTAGCCAGTGTCTTGTCTGTTTCTCCTTTAGTAAAAGGGACCTTGCTTTTATTAATACTAGCGGCCGACATATCCTCCTTCTACATATATTGCACTTACCCCGAATGAAGTCTTCTCCCCCGCTTATTTAGATTCCTGTATTACTATTTAGGGTAAGACCTGCGTGTCTATACTAGAAGTTGATTTTACTCTTATTTGGTTTATTTGTTTATTCGATTCTCTTATCTTTCTTTTTCATTTTTGCATTCCTTGAGTTGCTTTTAGAGATTTGTACTCTTCTTTGATCCCAGTTTCTTGCTTTACGAATCAGAGACCCTTCGAGCTGGTCCATTGAGTTTGGTAATTATCAGTATTACTTACTCTTTTCTGAGCTTTCTTACTTTTCTTTCCTGTATCTATGTTTCTAGTTACGATACACTGTGGTTTTGGTTCACGGGTTTGTCAGGTATAATTCTGTGACTACTCCCGATCTGCACTATTCACAATATTGTTTCTTCACGTCTTTTTTTCATCCTGAGACACTGGTGGATGCATCTGACGTTACTCTGCACTTATCTTTTCTGTGCACTCTTTGTTTCCGTGTGCTTCTGGGTACCACTTGATTCTTGGAACATTATTCTTTGGAAGCTGAGCTTTGACTATTATGGCATGTTTTTTCTGTACCATGATATGAAATCATCTTATTGTCTTATGAACATTCTATTTAAATACTGTATCCTTGATGGTCTGCTTTTATCATAGGTTCATCCCACAACCACGCCCCTGGATCCTTTCGCCCTGAGGAAGGTGAGACCCGCCTGGGTCGATCACCGAAACACGTGTCGCCTTGTTTCAAGTTTATGGACCACATCTAATTGACAATCTACACTCCTGGCTATCACCCAAACCCGAATGTATTTTGAGGACCTTAGATATACTTAGCGCTATCTAAATGTTGGATTATTTACCTGTGTTTAGATTATGATCATGGTCATCTCTATCTGTTAAAATTGGTCCATTTGTTCTTATCTTTTGTATTGTTGGTATGAGTATGATTGAATTTCTGACTGTCAGGATGTGTTGTACGCGAGAGCATGAATCTGTTGGTATGAATGCGTGAGTGAGTGTGGCGTGGGATGTCATATATGTTCATTTTACAAATAAGATGCTAATGAAGTATTAATACATTTGATATGTTTCTAATTTGTGCTTTGTGACATGCCTTTGTCTTTTTGGCCAGCTCTCTGGTGTTTGCATATTAGCGACTTATAGCGCATATTAAGTATTATGGTAGAGAAATGTTGTTTTGAGCAGCAGAACCAACGGACTCAACATTGTGTCATACGCTCGCGACACCCAACACATTCTCTCCCTATCCAACGAACCCAACACCGCCAGACATAACTTTCGAGAAGGCTTGGAAGCAGTCGCCAAATGGATGAAAAACAGCTTCCTACAACTAAACACAAACAAAACTGAAGTACTCATCATGGGACCAAACTCCGACGCCCAGAACACCACCTGGTGTCCCCCGCCCTCGGAAGGCCGCCCACCCCCACGGACCATGCACGCAACTAGGGTAACATCCTGGACTCAGCTCAAAATGGACCGCAAGATCAACTCTGTCTCGTCCTCCTGCTTCCACACTCTCCCCCTCCTATGTAAGACCTTCAAATGGATCCCCCTCGAACACAGAAAGACCGTCACTCAAACCCTGGTCACCAGCAGACTCGACTACGGCAACACACTCTACGCCGGAACAAAAACCTCACCCACAAGCTACAGAACATCAAAAAAACTGCTGCAAGTCTGGTCCTCAACCTGCCAAGACACTGCCACATCTCCCAGCACCTGCACACACTTAACTGGCTCCCCATCGAAGCTAGAGTCACCTTCAAGATGCTAACCCACTATCACAAGGCCCTCCAAGACACCGGGCCAGAATACCTGAACAGCCGACTCAAATTTCCCGCACCCCAAAGGACTCCACGATCAGCTCAGCTATCCTACGCTGTGGTCCGCCGTGCCAGAAAGACCATATCGGGAGGCCACTCCTTCTCCTTCCTCATGGCCGGAGACTGGAACAACCTTCCACTCCACCTCAGACAGACAACATCGCTCCTGATCTTCGCAAGAAACCTCAAAACCTGGATCTTCGACAGACCCCCTCCATGATGGACTGGAACCTTCGAACGCCCAGCGCCATGAGACCCTTTGGGGTGAGTAGTTGCACTTAACAAACACCTTGATTGATTGATCCCATTTCCCTAGAGAGCCAAGTGCCAGGATTACAGGTATTTCTTACCCGGTGACCTCCAAGAGGCAGCCTCTCACCTCGTTCCAATAGTGCCCAACCCTCTGACAGCCCCTCAGTGTATGTAGTAGCTTTACCAACTGTCCGCAGCCCCTCAGGGATTTATCTGTGTCTCTCTTTCCCATGTGGTGCAACATGGTTCTTGTGTAGTATGCCCATTTGGAGGATTTTCAACTGTACTAGTCGAAAACCTGCTCTGATTCCTACTTTCCTTGGATGTGGACATGGCTCATTTCAATCCTCATCATGTAAGGTGCCTAGGTCTCTTTCAGTGATGTGAGTGGGGAGCAGCTGTAGTTCAGCAGGGTTCTGTATATAGATTTGGGACACCGAATGTCTAGGCAGCAGGCTGCTAGTATTTGATATTCCAGGGGTGTTTTATCCGTCACCTCGCTGAGTTCCTCCTAATACCCAGATAGAGCATGGTTCATTTGTGGTATTTGTAACTTTGATTATTGGCCAGTTCATATTGGTTGCTGAGTTTCTCAAACTGTAGGAGCCCCCTGCCACCCCCACACATCCCCCAGCGTGGAGATCCCTATCCTTTACCATTGGTACATTAGTTCAGTTGCTCTAGCTGTTGCAGGTATGCAACAGCGGTGGCTCCTCCGCAATGGTGAAGGAGCAACGCCCCATTGGCTCAGAACCAGCAGCTGAAAAATAAAACAATATTTTATAATCGTTTTATTTTCCAGTTCCTGGCTGAGGCAACCTGTAGGGAGGAGGAACAAGTGGTGCATGCACTTGTAAGTGCGCATGTCTGTTTGGCCGCCCGTCTTAGGCCAGCCAAACAGACATGTGCAGTTAGGTTTCTCCAACCCAGCTGTACTACACAGTACTCCTTGTGCCTGAGTGAGCGTTAAACCAGCCTGCACAGGCCAATCTGATGCTATTGGTAATAGCATTAGAGCAGCGCGGGGATTGCAGAGGGAGTCTCTGACGCTGTACCAGTGTCAGCTTCAGGTAAGTCTTTTTTTTATTAATACCCCCCCACACTCAACCCAGCGACCCTCTACCCGCCTCACCACTTTTTGTTTATGTAGGCCACCGCTGGCCTTAAAGCATTCCCGATTCCAAGAGGGGCATCTCTAATATACGCTTCTCCGCACATACCAACCTCATGGTAGTCTTGTTCTAAATTCTAATAATCATTTGTGTTGGGGTGGCCTCTGGTGTGGGGGGGCATCTGTCACTGTACAGGTATCTTAGATAGTCCCCCGGTCTCATATGGTGTCTGTCCGCCTAAAGGGCTGGTTCTTGTTAGGCTTCAAATGCCCACCCATTAACCACCAGTAGCTGAGTAGCCCAGTAGTAGAGTTTTATATCTGGGAAGGCAATTTTTCCATCAAAGGGGCCCTGGTGAGGGTTGACAGGGTAATGTGTGGTATCTACCTATTCAAAGAAGTAGACTAGCTGTCTTGCCAACCTCTTCGAAGAACGTCTCTGCCACCTCATATGATTTGTTATGGAGCATATACAGGAGTTTAGGTAGAGTGATCAGTTTCAGTTTCAAAAGCTTTATTCGATTTGTAAAACAAACCATATAAGCAAAAAACACATACAGAATTTAACATGGTAAACTTAAAAAGGACTCAATCAGTTAAAAAACCATTATAACATGATAAGATAGATTTTAGGGGCAAGACATAACCAATATTAAAAAAAAATACTGTACCAACTATTGCCCTGTGGAGCTAAATTCATTTATAATACATACTACGTTCGTTATTCATAAGATATATAACACATGGATAAATAAATAACCAATATACAGACAGGAGGCCGGTGTAAAAGCAGATATCATAAGACAACGGTTTTCCTGGCAGCTGTACAATGTGCAAGAAATATATACAGACAGGAGGCCATAATAGGGACTACACAATGTCCAAGCATCAGACAATTATGGCTTTCCTGGCAGCTGTACATTTTAATATATATGTTGCTACGAAGAAGCAAATATCCAGATCTTCTAGGGAACTAAGGAGCTGTGAAGCATTCCTCGTAGAACGAACATTGTATTTCAGAAAAAAGGGTTTTAAATATCTAACTCTAAAGAAATGGTAACATTTACAGAATAATAAAAAGTGACTACAGCTCTGGCGGGAAACATTGTCACAAGGGCAAACTATATCAGATCGAGAATTCATATTGGGAAATGCAACAAGATGGTGAACAATTCCCAAACGTAGACGGGTTAGGACAAACCGATGGGAATTTCTAGTGACACCAGATAGGTAAAATTGGAAACCAGTAGGAAAATTGTAGTCCCGGTAGGTCGTCACGGAATGCAGCTTTTCAGACATCTTTGCTCGGCATTCTTTCTTATGGCTTAAAAACCTTTGTTTGATGTCTTTCTTTGGAATTGTAACAGCAGATTGGGGATCAAGAAAAATATCAATCTTAAAAAAGAGATAAAACCAATGGTGAATATACTTAAGCCAAAGAATACGGGAGGAGTGATTCAGCCTAAGACAATCAAGGATTATCTCCTGGGTAAAACGAGTTTCAGGCTTAGCCCAAATTGAGCGCCAAAGCAACAGGGGGCGCAGCGCAGCAAGATCAGAAATAAATTCTATTCCTACTTCTTCATGGATCAATTCCACCGAGGCGGAAGGGGGTACACATAACAATTTTCTAAGAAACTTATTTTCGTCTCTCTGCATATTTAGACCAGCACAATGACCCCAAACCCCCGCACCATACAATGCAGAGGACACACACTTCACGTTATAGATATTCATCATATCTTTAATACTCCTCACCCCAAGTTTAGATGAGAATCTAAAAATGCTGTTGGTGTTCCTCATGGTTTTTTGGCTAATATTTTCAAACTCAGATTTCCATAACCCATTGTTGGAAAAAGTAATTCCTAAATAACAAAAAGTTTTAACTAGTGTCAGTTTATCCTTGTCAATAAAAAAGCTGGAATGTGTTTTCTTGGCTTTCGTCCCACAAGACATGGCAAAGGTTTTAGACTTGTTAACTAATAATTTTCTACTTTCGATAAATAACATAAATCTATCAATGAGGTGCTGTAGACCAATTTGTGTGCGGGATAATAACAGCGTCGTCCGCATACAATAAAATTGGTACCGGTTTGCCTTCGATCAGGGGGGCGTCAGCTTGGGATTGGCACAGAATAGAATCAATTTGATTAATAAAAAGGGAGAATAAAAGGGGAGCCAGAACACAGCCCTGGCGGATACCCCTTGAGACTTTAAAGAAGGGGGTACATTCTCCTAGGGAACCAAAGCGCACCTTACAGGACAATCTCTCATACAGCCTAGCTAAGAAGTGTACAATCTCGTTTGGGGCCCCTGCCTCTAGCAGGACCTGCCAGAGAATACGATGGTCAACCAAATCGAATGCGCTGCTCAGGTCCGCAAAGCATAGAAACAGATTCTCATTTTTGGCTACAGTGTATTTGTTAATTAGGAGGTCTAAATTTACACACTGTTCTAGTGTCCCCATACCCTTTCTAAATCCATATTGGACCTTGGTTAAAATATTATTATCGTTTGCCCAGGTTTCCAGCCTCTGTAGCATAATACGACTCATCACCTTTACTGAGGCATCGAATAGGGAGATAGGGCGATAGTTGCGTGCCTCTGATTTGCTGCCTTTCTTGAATATGGGAATAATAACTGACTGACCCCAAGAAGGTGGGGGGTCGCCCTCAGCAGCAGCATTGAAAACCCTCACTAGGATGGGTGCCCATAGATTCGTTTCGGTTTTAAGTAGATCTATAGGTACTCCATCAGGGCCCGGGGCCTTTCCTCCTTTGCTATTTGACAGACCTTCATGAACCTCTTCCAAGCTAATACCCAAGGGTAGGGGCATCCAAACTGGGGCAACAAGAGCCAAATTTTCTAAGGGCCTGTCTTCAGGGTTAAAAATATTGGAAAAATGTTCGATCCAGGCGTTACATGCTACATAGGATGTTAATTCAGGAATACCCTCTGTGTTTAAAAAGGGACTGTTTATAGTCTCCCAATAAAGTTTACTGTTTTGGGTTGCGGCTGCTTGGTTAAGATTGTCCCAAGCTGCTGCTTGCAGAGCCTTTTTCCTATTAGAAAGAGCCTCCTTATATTTAACACGCAGGCTTTTGACGATGATAAAATTGTGTGGTTTAAGGGACAAGGCCTTTTTGAGTTCTCATAGAGCCAGGGTACAAGGTTTATCGAACCATCCTAACCTAGCTACTCTAGTTTTAGTTTGATGCTTTGTAAATGCATCTTCTATAACTGTGTTAATCCTAGTGTAGTTTAGTAACAGATTGGCCAAATTGATGTCTTCTCCTAGGCAATAGGAGATCTCGTTCCTACATTTTCCCACAATCTCCTTGAGTTTTTTCCCGGGATCAATTCCAGCCCATTTAATTGTAGGTCCATTCGGTCTCATGGGTACTATATCTGTGAGACAGAATTCTTTATTGGGTATCTTAGGTCCCCAGCCCAATAGGGTTAGACAAATGCTGTTATGATCACTCAGGGATTCTTCCCTAACCCTCAGGTTGGTAAAGTCACTAGTAGTAGACAATAGGATATGATCAATATTAGTATTAGCTTGCCTGCCTGTGAAGGTAGGGCAGATATTATTGGTCTTGTTTCTATTGCAACAAAGCAGGTCTAGATCATATTTGGCCATCATATTATTTAACAGGCTTCCATAGTTACAATGTGGGAAGTGGAGAGAATCCCCACTTTCAATCACCTCATTTACGGCCAGCTCTCTCTTAAAACCACAGGGATTACCCAGGGCTAAAGGGCAGGGCTGAATGTTGAAGTCTCCAGCCCACAAAATATCTGCCATTCTGCGGGAGGAGGCCAATACACTTTTGAGTTCAGATTCCAGGGGAAGCAGGATGTTTCCCCTGGAAGCATCGAAAGTGTTATTATAATAATTAACAAGAATTAAATCTCTAGATTTAGTGGCCGCCAAACGCAGCACCTGGCTATGGAATCAATAGAGGTATAACTATTGGTTTTGAAATTAGTTAATTTATTAGAGATTAACATTAAAAGGCCGCCCTTAGCTCTACCTGATGAAGAGGGAGATGCATTAAGGCAATGAGAACAGTAGCCTTCTACATAGATGGGTTCTTGGCTCCACGTCTCCTGGAGACAAATAATATCATGGCCAGCCCCTATAAAATCATTCCAAAAGGGGGTGTTCGATTTACCTGAAATACCTGCTATATTCCAGGTGATGAAATTTAACCCCGCCATTACAACAGCAGTATGAGCAACTCTGTCTCGGGGTAAGGTATGCAGTATATCATAGGAGGGCTGATTATCTCCCATAGACTCAGCTAATTGTTCCTTAGGGGCCACCATAGTGACTACTTCAATATCGGAGGTCTTACCTATGGTATAATTATCTACTAGAAGTATAGTAGTGTCGTTAGGTATGGCTAAATTGATACAGGTGTCACTAATTGGGGTGGCAATTGGTCAATCGACCATTTCCAAACAGTCAAATCTGTTGCTAACAGGGATTCCCCGCCACCCTACCTCCATATGGTGATTACTATTGGTACGCCATGGCCGCTGACCCTGCTCGCTACTCTTGTACTTATGTGGATACCAAGGGCCTGTATGGTTCCACTCGCGCTCCGGGGGTTGCGTCCAGTTTAAGGTTGGCAATTGATGGCGCCCATATGGTTGGACCCAATTAGGAACCATCGGGGGCTGGCGCTCAAAGGGTTGCACCCAATTTGGAACTATCGGGTGCTGACGTTCGAGAGGTTGCCCCCAGTTTGGAGCTATCAGGTGCTGTAATTCTAATGGTTGTACCCTTTTTGGGGCCATCGGGGGCGGTCGCTCAGGTGGTTGTACCCAGTTTTGGGCCATCGGGTGTTGGCGCTCAGGGGGACATGCCCAATTGGAATCCATCTGGTTCTGGTGGCTGCGTTCATAAGGGTAAGGGTAAAAGGAGGAGTGGCGAAGGGTATCGACCCCCCCCCCCTTTAGCCAAATCTGGCCAGGAACAGATGGAGTCCACAATGTCAGGGTCAGCACAGGTCACTATAATACAATCGCCCTGAGTATTTTTGGGTTCATCCCCAACCCACGGGACTCTACGTACTGAAGAAATTTTGCTGCTGTGGGAGGATTGAAAATCTCTATTAATGGTAAGCCACTGGAGGACCTTATTCCATAAGGACCAGGAAGGCTCCTCTTTGTTTAAAGATAACTCGGGAACCCCAGTAAGAATGATGGTATACGGGGAGGCTTCAGGTGGTAGATGGACTGGTCGTTTAGGCCTATATCCCCGCTTGCCCTCATCAGATCGAATCAAGGGTGGGTGCTGGGGTAAAAGTGGAGTAGTGGGTCTTTTATTATTTAGTGGCTGTGACTGACCCGTTTTTGGGACAGACTGAGTAGACTGTAAAGGTGTGGGCTGAGAGGGGTTGGTGACCGTATTACCGACCAAGGACGCACTCTTCGTGGGGGCTAGGGAGGGCTTTTCGGGTTTTTTATTCTTGGTTATATTAGGCTGTGTTTTAAATGACACAGAGGACTTAACTCCGCTATCCGGTATGGTCCCTGATGCACCTTGTGCGGAGGGGGTCTTGGGACCCACCCCGGGATTTACTTGGGCCAAACTGTGCTGGGACGACGGCTTCTGTGTAAGAATAGCAAGTTGTTTTTCTATTGACATGATGCTCTTAACTAGGGGTTTCAGGACATGGTGTAATATTTCTTTAATATTTGCTAGAAGCTGTGGGTTCGAATCGCCAAAAGTACAAACCCCCCCCTTGTTAGTCATAGACGCTGGATTGGCTAAGGGTTCCAGTGAGATGGTGGGTACACTAATAAAGTCATTCGAGGCACCCTGCGTTAGGGAATTGATTCCCCCTTTCTTGTTAATAGTAGCGGAATGAGGATGCATGGAGGTGCGTTTTATAGGTGCTTTGTCCTGTTTCGGTACAACTCCCTCCTTAGCACCGCTGGAATGGATCTCGGGGGCTAAGTCTTGAGATACCAATAGCTGTAGGTCTGGCGATTTCTCTAGATTCCCCGTTGAATCAAAGTCAGAAGTGATGTTAGTAGCTGACAAATCTACCGTAGTCGGGATGGAATGGACCTTAGCGGTGCCATTGGGTTGCAATAGCGCCTGGATGGGTGAGGTCAATTGAGTTGGCGATGCCTCAGATGCCAAGGGGCCCAGAGAGGACCTCCTGGCAATAGCCAAGTCCTGTGACACCCTCCTTTCCAGTAGGGAGATGCTTAAATAATAGCCTCATGAGTTCTAGTAATAAATTGATCAAGCGGCCCGGTGAGCTGAGCAGTTTTCAGGGCGGTCTTACTCCTAGAACCTCTGGTCATGGTGAGGGAACAGGAATATATTTCTTTACAGACAGGAAAACTCAGGACAAATGTACCTTGCAAAGGAAACCACGTGATCTTGAAAGTAGAATCAGGGGGGGTGGCCCGGCCCGGCCTCGTCCGGTCTAGAACGGGCTAAAACGGGCCCGCCCTTGGCCCGGGCTTCGCCCGGCGTCCCGCGAGATGGGGGTGACGCTGTATTTGGGCGCCTCCTGGCGCGCAAATGTCGCGGCGTGTGCCGCTATGGCTGCTGGGTCTTGTGGTTTTCGTGGCCCTTCTACCGCTCTCCACTCGGTGGCCAAACCCCTGTAGGCAAGGGAGTCGGGCGGCGGGAGGCGGGAGGGCTAGGAGCTGGTTTAGGATTTCCTCGTCATGCAGCAGGATTCGCCCGTGAAAGCAGCAAGAAAGTTTGTAAGGTACAAAGCGTTCCCCCCCCTCGACCGGGGTGACGCTGTATTTGGGCGCCTTTTTTTTTTTTTGGTAGAGTGATCATTTTGTATAGAGCAGCTCTGACCAGCAATGAAAGAGGAAGTTTCAGCCAATGTACCACACTCGCTTTATAGACCTAAAGGACTTTCCCCAGGTTGTGTTTGTGAAAGTCTGCCCGATCCAGCGATGCCCAGGAATCTGAACCCCTGGCACTCACAGCCTGCCAGGGGTTGCCACAGAGCAAGTGGGAAACCACCAAATTGGTCCAATGTATGCACACCCCTGAGAACTCCCAAATATTTTAAGATGTCTGAGATACAGGGTATGGACTGACCACGTCCGCTAGGCAGAGCCAGATGACATCAGCGTACAGGGAAATAACATCTTCCCATCCCGGGGTACACCTGAGACCTCGAATTTCGGAGTCTACCATCACTCAATTGGCTAGGGGCTTCAGCACATAAACCAGTGGAGAGAAGGAGCACCCCTGCCTAGTTCCTCTGCTAAGGGTAAAGTCCCAGGACATTGTCCCATTCGTTCAGACTCGTGCCCTCGATTTGTTGTTTAGAAGCTGGACTCAGGCTAGAAATTCTGGCCCAAACAACATCTTCCTCAACACCAATAATAGATATCCCTATTCCATTGAGTCGAAAGCCTTCTCAGCATTGAATGCAAGGGGGACCGCAGGCCCCCCTGGGGCCACCTTGCAGCCATCAGACGTTGTGTCTCAAGGACCTGTTTGGCAGAAAGCCGAACTGGTCCAGATATATTAGTTTATAGATGATCCGGAACAATCAGTTTACCAACATATTGGCCAGGATTAGGCCTGGGCGGTAAATTCCGTTCACGGAATTTGCGAATTTCGTTAATGTCGCATTCCGCGGGGAATGCGGAATTGCCAAAATTACTGCGATCCGCGGTTCGCAGAATTTTCTGCTTGTCCGCGCTTTCAAAATGTGTGTTTGCGAGATATTTCTCCCCGAGCACGCAAACCGTGTTTGCGAACAGGAAAAAAGCATTGCGAACGGGCGGAACAAGCAATTCCGCGTGTTCGCAGAACTTTGCCGTGCTCGCTGAGATTTTTTACTGTTTCGCGGACCTTTGCGTAGCACTACTACGCAAATTCCGCCTACCCCTAGCCAAGTTTTTCACGTTCAAGTTATATGTTATGTTATGTTTGTTTCTATAGCGCGCAAATCACCCGGGGACATCTCGGCGCTTGCCTAGAAGTTTTTAAAACCGGAGAACTAGAGCCCAAAGTGTAATTAGAATAGGAACGCTTTTAGACGTTTCCTGAATGTACTGTAGATAGAGATTTTTCGACGGGGAACAGGTAGCTCATTCCAATATCTGGGAGCCAGATACAAGAATGATTTTCCTCCAGTGAGACTCTGCCTTATACGCAGCACTCGTAAAAGACCAAGAGCCCCGGACCTGAGGTTTCTATTCGGTACATGTTAGACAAGTCTCTTTTGGAGATATTGAGGGCCTCTTCCATTGATCTCATTGTATGTAAGACAGCAGATCTTAAAAAATGATCTCTTTATCACTGAAAGCCAATAAAGCTTTCGTAGTAGAGGAACCGAAGGAAAGCCCGCTGGGTGATTCAGTACCATCCTAGCCACGGTATTCTGAATCACCTGCAGTTTGCTTAGCAGGGATTCAGCTGGAGACAGTTCTGTGTCATCCAGCTGGAGATCTCATGCATTCCTCTGGCAAACCGTGCTTTCTCTGCTTCTATATCCGGGCCCACAGAGAACATAAGCTGAGTATCATTAGCATACAAGATTATCTCAAAACCTAGCTGTTCTACTATTCTTGCTAACGGAGCCATATAAAAGTTAAATAAGGTCAGGCTTAGGCAAGAGCCCTGGGGTACGCCTCTGTCTAAGCTGATTGATTCTGACTGGTAAGGTCCTAGCATGATTGTTTGTGTTCTGCCAGACAAAGTTCCGCAGCCATTTCAGGGCTGTTCCCTGAATGCCACAGGAATCTAGTCTCTCCGCAAGCACTTCATGTGAGATGGTATCAAATGCCACGGAGAGATCTAATAGTATCAGTATAACCGATCCCCCTTTATCTATCTCTTACCTAAGCGAGTCCGTTACTGCTAAAATAGCTGTCTCTGTACTATAACCCAGCCGAAAACCAGATTGTGATGGATCAAGAATTTTATTTAGCTCCAGAAATTGGTTTAGTTGCCTATTAACTATGCTTTTCAGCAACTTACCCAGCAGGGGTAGTAGAGAAATCGGGTGATAGTTGCAGAGTTCTTGTGGATCTGCCATCAGTTTCTTCAGTATAGGCCGCACAAGTGCTTCCTTCCATGTTCTTGGAATAATCTCAGACTTTATAGATGAATTATACATTTTAAGATTAGCTGGCGCACAGCTGGTGGCTAAGAGAGCCATCGTTTTAGGAGGACAGAGATCAGTAATTTTGTTTGATAAAGAAAGTGCCATTGAAACTTCCTCAAGTGTAATTAGTTCAAAGCGGTCTAAAGTACTTCCTGCCATTTTTCGAAGATCCTCCTGTCTTATCATGGTATCAGGGTCTTGAGCAATTTTCGATGGAAAGTTAGCGTAATTTTAATGATCTTTTCTTGAAAGTAACTCGCTAGCTGATTGCAAAAATCTCGAGTTTCTATGGGGGATTGTCTGCAGGCTTGAGGAGACACAAAATCTTTTACTATATTAAAAACGGCCTTTGGGGCATTAGTGGCACGTTCAATTTGGTTGATAATAAATTGACGTCTTGCTAATTTTAAGTTCAAATGATAGATGACCAGAGATTGTTTGTACTGCAACCTGTCTTGTGACTCTTTACTGACACGCAAGACTCTCAAGTCTCTTACATTTGGATGTTTCAATCCTTAAATCATTGGTATACCAAGGGGCTGAAGGTCGGCGTTGGATAGAGGCATGATTTTTATTGGGGATCACCTCGTCCAAACCAGTGACAAACGCCTTGTTGAAGACCTCCAGCGTCATATCATTTTCCATATCACTTTCCATATTTTTTTTCCCATTACGGATTGAAAAGCCTCATCAAAGGCTTCAACCAAAAGATTATGCCAGGGCCTGTGCATTATTTGTTTCTTTCCTGAACTTCAAGGCAAACTCTTGGGGCAGGGCAGTTTAATAGTAAACCTAATCATAGAGTGGTCTGACCCAGTAAGAGGCTTTGGGAGGTTGGAAGTTAGATGGTCGATGTTAGAAAAGATTACATCCAACACATGACCAGCAAGATGAGTTGGGCCAGTCACTCTTTGGGTGAGTCCAATCATATCAAGAGTGGACATGAGTTTATTAACCTCATGGTTCAAAAGATTTTCCCCATGAGAGTTAAAATCTCCCAGTAGGAGAAATTTATTTGCGGAAAGTACATGCATGGCAATTAATTCTGTCAATTTGTCTGCAAAATTAGACTTTATTCCCCGGGGACGATATAGTAAAGCTCCATTCCAACTATCTGTGGGTGACATAGTGATCTTAAAAATTCCTAGTTCCATACTTTCATTACTTAGAGTGGTAATTCAATTTACTGAAAGATGATTTTTAAAAGCAATGGCTATCCCGCCACCTGTCTTACCCTCCCTATCCAGATGCAAAAAGGTGCACTTCTCGGGAATGGCCATCTCGATCAGAGGGTAATTAGTAGAATTTAACCAAGTTTCTGTGAGAAAACATATATCTGGGGTGTGATGAAATCATGTCCCAGATTTCGAAAGGATGTTTTGCTAATGATCTCACATTACATAGAATACAATTTAGTCCACTTGTATCTTGCTCCTTTGTTTTATTCTTGATCTCAGGGCCTACTATCATCAAAGCACCTTGAAATTGAAAATATCTGGAAGCCACTGGGCCCTCGAGTGCACTAGGGAATTTCCGCTGGCAACATAGGTAATCCCAGTGATGGTCTACTTCCCTCTTTCTAATCCTCAGTAGAGCATAACCGGAGTAGGAAATACGGGAGGATTGGGGCAAGTTTAACTCAGTTGGAGCAGGGTTCATGGCCTCTGGCTAGTTTGGGCGTGGACGGAAGCAGACAGGCTTGCCTTTGGCATGCCCGCTGCTTGCGCCCGCTGCGCAAGGGCACTGGCACGCTCATTTATGCTGTCCGCTGTTCCCAAAAAGTAGCCCGCCACCCTGCTCTACCCTTAAAATGGCTGCTCGCTCCACTGGCCGCCTTTGGGGTCATAGTGCCTTCTCACCGCTCAGCGCCTCAATCGGCTGAGTATGGTGAGTGTGTGTGTGTGTGTGGGGGGGGGGTGATTACAAGACTAACAGTTAAAAAAAATTCAGGGTTGACAGTTTTAAAAGGGTGCAAAAAGGTGCAAGGTAAGCAGTTCAATATAAAACACAAACTCCCGGCTTTCCGCCTCAGGAGATTCTAGTGCAGCGCTTGCGCACTGACACGCTCATTTATGTCGTCCGCGGTTGCCAAAAACTAGCCCGCCACCCTTCTCCACCCTCAAGATGGCTGCTCGCTCCACCGGACGCCTCTGGGGTGGTAGTGCCTTCTCACTGCCCAGCGCCTCAATCAAATGAGTATGGTGAGTGGGGGGAAGGTTACAAGACTAACAATTCAAAAATTTCAGGCTTGACAGTTTTAAAAGGGTGCAAAAGGTGCAAAGTAAGCAGTTCAATATAAAACACAAACTCCTGGCTTTCCGCCTCAGGAGATTTTAGTATACAGCGTGACTGAGCAGAGGCACCATGGTTCACCGACTTGCCCTCCTTATGGATCAGTACTATTGTCGCAGTACGGAAGTCCCATGGGGGAGGTTCATTTCTTCTTTGCCTAATAGAAAATTTCCCTGAGGGGGCCAGTCAACTTACTCCTGAGGCATTTGTAAAACTCTGAGTAAAACCTGTTTGGGCCAGGGGCTTCCCACTCTTGAGCTGGCTAATCGCCTACCCAAGCTCCCTGTCTTCTATGCTGTCATCTAGCATTTCTCTGTCTTCGGCCTCAAGGGCAGGGTTCGGCATACCCAAGAGAAACTCTAGGCACTGTCCTCACTCAGTCCCCATCCCAGACTCGTGCAGACTTTTTAGGGTGTTGCAAAGGCCTCGGCTATGTCCTCTGCTGTGCATACTTTTTTCTCCCATCTCATTCTCGACTTGGGGTATTTATCGTCTGTCATCCTCCCTAGGTGCCAGCCAGACCAACAGTTTACCTGCCTTGTGTGCCACTTCGTACAGCATATGTTGCTTAGTCCTAAATTGCGCCTTTGCCTCTTGTTCTACCTACTGTCTATATTTCTCTCTAGCAATGGCAATTTTAAGCCCGAGTTCTGGGTCAGGGGTGCTCATGTTATCAACCTCCCACTGACAAAGGTTTTCCTCTTGTAGTGTGACTTCCCAGGTCTGTGCCTTCTTTTTCCCTGCGATGTGAGCAATAAGGTGCCCCCATAATCACAGCCTTGTAGGCTTCCCAAACACAGAGGGCTCGAGTCACAAAGAGGCTCCGCAGTTGTGGCAGAGGCTGCGCAGAGGTGCTTTGTAAACTGGACCCTGACACTGGATTAGACGAAATGGGCCTCTTACAAAAAATATTTGTCTGTTGCAGTCCTCAGAGACTTCTTGGTGTGCCAATCACTTAGATCCCAGGAGTCAAGCCTTTAGCCCTGTGTGGTCCAGCTGCTCTAGTCCAACACTTGCATCACCATTGGGGGAGTGGTCAGGGATACCTCGCGCCAGGTGGGCATGGCCCCAAACTGCCCTCTCTGCTATCCCGCTGTGAACAGGTAGCAAATACAGGACTTGGACCCAGCAGAGTCAGCTGTGTTGGCATATTGGCTGTTTGTGGGGATTTCCCCCACCATGTGTCAACCTATCACAGCAGTCCACCCAGGTGCGTAATCCGGTGTCTTACTCCAGTGCCCTCCTGCTCCTGATGACCCTGTCCCAATCACCCCACATTGCACGGCTGAAGTCCCCCCAATCAGTAACTTGGACTATCCAGTCTCCCCTATGTCCCAGAACTTTCAGCTTGAAACCGGCCGGGAGATACTAGGAAGCCATGTTAGGAGCTCTCCCTCATAGATTCTGTTAATAGTCGAAAAGTAATGTTAAGGACTTAAGTGCCAGGATGCCAACCGCACACGATCCCGTAGTGAATACGAAGTATGCCAGCAGTGTGTACCATCCTTTCCCCAGAAATCCAGAGTGGTGACCCACTAGATGTGTCTCATGTAACAGGACTATTCCTATAGAGGTAGTTAGAGACCACCCCCCTTTTCAACTTATTCCCCAGTCTGTTGACATTCCAAGAGATTATGGTGAGCCCACTACTGTGTTCTGTCGCTGGGCAGCCATGGGTATCCCTTGGAATGAGCATGTCTGAGGGTTTCCCTGGTCAGTGTGTATATATGTGTCCCTTCAACATGTCTGCGTTCCTGTGCCCCAATACAAACACCCCCCTACATCCTCAAACTGTGGGGTTAAAACTACCCACTACCCCAATGCGCAAGGTGTCTGTTGCCCCTCCCCCCCCTATTCTCCTTACTAAATTTTAACTTGCACGTCCCAGGTCTCCTTCCTTTGCCTGGTCAAAGGAGTGTGTGTGAGATGGCCGGTGGTGTATGCCTTCGAGCAGTCCGTGCCTTCAGTCACCGCCAGTGTCTTTCCACAATTTTGCCTGCTGAGCCACAAGGAGTCCGTGGGTCTTTTGTTGCTTCTTCAGGAGTCCCTAGTCTTGATACACCGCCCCCTCTGCTCGTCGATGTTTGGCCCCTTTATTGATGTGCAACCTTTGCCCCGCTGTCCATTCTTCACCGGTCGCCAGCCTTCTAGCCACTCCCGAACCTCCTACGGTGTACGAAGAACCAGGAGCGTCTCTCCGCCATGACTTCTGGAGTGCCAGGAAAATCATCATGTACTGCAGATTCCAGAGCTTCCGCTCACCTTAATGAAAGATCTATGCCGGGTCTGTACTTCTTGGGTGTAGTCTGGGAAGGTCCTGATTTCGCTGTGAAGAGGACTCTGCATGCAAGCAACCTTAATGATAGCAAGGATGCAGGCTAGAAGAGGTCTCAGTCTGGTCCTAGGTTTTGGCAGGGTCTGAGGGACCCAGTGCACTTGTTTTACTACAAGTTGAGCAGATACGTCCTCTGGTTTCATCAACCAGTGACACACCAGGCCTTCCACAAAGTGCTCCGCCTCTGTATCCTCTGCTTTTTAAGGAATTCCTGCCAAGCGTATGTTGTTTCATCAGGAGCGGCTCAAGGTATCCTCTGCCGTGCATGGAGTTGGGTGGTTTTCTCCTTCAGTTGGTGTACCTCAGCTTGTAGGGTACATAGGGCCTCCACAGGTCTGCGTCCATCTCCTATTGGTGGTCAACCATGCACCGTCACTGGGTCTGGCCTTTGTGTGCCCCAGTATGTCCCTATCGCCTTTTGGCAGCTGTTACCACAAGCTTTCAACTATATTCCCACAGCAGGCCCCAGAGGATGGTTCTGGTGAGGGAATGCCTGATGTTCTGGTCTCTGTCCAGCTGTGTTAGGGGCCCTCTGCCTCACCAGTCCCCATCCTTGTTAATGGCAGCCAGGGCCTTTGGGTCTCCCCTACGATTGACTGGCACTGCAGAGCGGGCCCAGAACTAAGTCTCTCTGGTCTTCCTCCCTGGGGGGTTCGAAGGATTCCTGCGCCCAGGCGGTGGATGCCTCACCGCCCAAGGCGGCCCTCTCCTGGTGTTGTGGATGCCTTTATTGTACCAACTGCACACCCAGAGCCTATTCACGCTATCAGCTGTGCCCACCATCTTGAAGCCTGACTGCAGCAGCCGGGTGCTCAGGATTGGGCCGTGCCTCTGTTCTGCTCTGCTCCCTCCACGGCCACCGTCCAAACACGGGCGGTCTCTTAACCTTCTTCCACCAGGTGCTTTATCCTGGCACAGGGAGAGTGCGGATATCTGGCGGAGCCAATGATTCTCGGCCAGTGCTCTGTGTCAGCCTGCGGTGGTGTCCATGCCCCCCACACCTCCCAGCCTGGACAAATCGTCAACCCCTATTTCGTCATGGATTCGTGGCAAAGTGCTTCATGACAATCTAGCATTTCTGCACTTGACAGTATGTCTTCTCCAAACCTAGAATTCAGCACCCTAAAGTTTTCGCCCCAGACTGCCCAAAAATCCTCCTGTGAACGGGACATCCAGTTTTTGCAGGAAACATTTTGTCATTTTCGCCCGTAAACTCAATATTTTCTCGGAATCTCTATTTTCAAGCTGCCAAAGAAGTCTAGTGCCACTGAAGCTACTAGGCCAAAGTTTGAAAAAGTTTTGAAAATAACAGTCGTGCCTTCAAAAATGGCAATAGTCATGCCTTCAAAATAGTCAAAATATGCATACTCCTGATAGGGAGCACTGGTAACTAGTTACTGTAGCTAATATTTCGAACAAGTAATGAAAACACCATGAAAAACAAGATACTCAATTGAAATGTGATTGACAACTAAGAAACTAGCTATCATGCACAATAAAAGTTGCTCAAATTCTCTCAGTTAATCACAACATAAAGTACATTTTAACAGAATAAGGACTGCCACAAGAAATAGATAGGTAAGCAAGCACCATAACAAGTAACATATATATATATTATCTACAAGTGTCAACAAGAGTGTGTCTAATTAATCAAAAATTATAAAAACAATTGCCAAAGATTGAAAGAAAGAACAGTGCAGTAGCAGCCAGTTAAAACAGAAGAAGGCAACAAAGACATATTAATGCAATTTTGTAATAAAAAGTATGCATAGGTTTAAATTGCTCGACGCAAGCACTTGTGAGCGAAATGCAGGCGAAAGACATTTTAGTAACATCTTGGTCATAAATTGTTGAGAATTATTCCTGAAATGCTGTAAGTAGAGAACATGATGTGTTTGAACGATGGCCCACTCTCAGTCTGTACAGTACCTAAAAATGTCTGTCGGGGTTTAGATATAAGAAAATGTTTTTACAAAAGCTACTATCACTGTAAGCTATTATACCCTGATTTTTATCGAAACAGAAGACCCAGGAAGCCATGAGCGCAGACGTGCCAGCACTGTGAACCCTTTTGTTACTATGTTACTTACTATTCCAGGCACCTCAGAGAAGCTCATCAGCATCAAAAGGGGATTTTATGAAGTATCCAAACTGCCTCACAGAATGGAAGCAATTTACTGCACAGCCATTACTCTAAAATCTGTATTTCGCAGGCATTTCCCCTCCAGCCTAAAAGGACACTAACACCTCTACATGTGGTAGGTATGCAATGATGGATTTTCATTTAAAGCGCATTCAAAGCACTCCCCCGGGTATTGACATGACTCACTATTATTGCAATGTAGTTGAGTTTCACATAGCGCAAAAGAACACGTTCAAAGACACCATCCTAACCTGTACAAAGGCCAGTTAAGACCCAGCCACTTAATGATATAATATTTTAATTCACATTGACTGTGACAATACTATCAATTGTAACTTAGTCTTGTTTTAATCATCAGAAGGTAGAATCCGTCATTATAGGATCTTCTTTGATATTCATAGACACTGAAATAGCTAGGCATGTGCCCGGGATTAAGGAACTCTTTAAAAGAGAAAGTCATTGTAGACATAGAAAGATAGTGCCTTGAATCAAGCAACAGTATTTGAACTCCACCACAGGAGTGTCATGTGCAGGCAGAAAATGTTCACAGGGAGGGGTCTCCCCTGGTGAGGTTGCAGTCGACCAGCCACCAATGCAAATCTTGTGCAGTCTCCTCTGAAACCTAGATGACATCTGAGAGGTTTCTTTGGTGCAAGTTTGACTGAGACTTGAGATACCAATGCAAGGCGGCACATGCCACCTGGTAAAGTGGACAATCAGGCTTCATAAGGCCAACAGGTCAAGAAGTCTCAGAGCTGCTCTCACCGAGATCCAGGACTGAGGCGGAAATATGGGAATCAGAGCCAAATGTCGGGTGGTCATTGCAACAGAGAAAATGCTGTGAACTGCACCGTGTCCACACCAGCTCCTAAGAAAGGATGTCTCTGTGAAGGAACCAGGTGTGACTTCGGCTAGTTGATGAAGAACCTCACCTCAACAATGTCAGGAGATACTCTGTCGTCAATAGCCAATTGTTGAGGTAGTTGAAAATTGGTATCCCCCTAACCTTTGAAGATGGCAAGGGCCAACAGCTGTACTTTTGTGAATGCTTAAGGAGAACTGGTGAGGCCGAAGGGGAGGAGAGCAAACTGGTAATCCTCCCATCTGTGAGCCTGCAGGACGGGTTCATGAAAGTAGTTATGCTGCAGGTTCAAAGCCACCATTCAGTTGCCGGGAGCCACGGTAGACAAAGCTGGGCCAGTGTGAGCATTCTGAATTTGTCTTCTGCAGGAAACCCATTTTGAAGGTGAAGATATAAAATAGGATTAAGGCTTCCATCCTTCTTCAGCCAGAGGAAATACAGAAATTAACAACCTGTCCCTATTTCTGAGTCCAGAATCTTCTCATAGGCTCCTTTGGACTATAGAGTTCACAACTCTTGCACCAGGTAGTATAGATGCTCCTCTGAAAGCCACTGTGATGTGGGAGAAAGCTGTGTTGGACCAGAAAGAAACAGAAGGGCATAGCCCTGCTGGAAATCTGCAGGACCCACACTGGGAGAAAATGTTAGATCCTACCTCCCAAAGGGTGGCTGTGAACTGCTTTGGGCAAATTAAAGTGTATTGGCGGCTGCTGTTAAATGGTGAGGGACTGAGAAGCTCGATGCCCCTGGTGACCTGCACGTTGCCTGTTTGATCCCCGTCCCACACCACAAAAGGATTGGAGCGAGGAGGAAAGTAGTTTATTATATGGTGTGGTTGTGCTACCACAAATGTAGAAAACTCACAAACTTGCATTGGGTCAAATCAGGTTAATTTGAAAAACTTTAGCTCAACCCCGGGTAGCTCTGGCTCCAAAAAGCCAGGCTTTATCAAAAGAACAAGTGTAAAGAGATCACTGACAGGATATTGGAACCAAACATATTGTGTGGACAGAATATTGTGTCAAAAATAGAGGACCAACATATTGAAAAGTGCAAATAGGTAACTATAGATTTACTATTCTCTATACCACATATACGTACCTTGAAGATATATATATCATCAAGGTACATATATGTGGAGTTATATATAGTAACATTTTACTTACCTATAGAAACTTACCTTCACAATATTTTTGTCCTTGACACAATATTTTGTCCCACATTATGCATTAAGAAGTACCAAAACAGCTGAATAGGAAAACGTAACACAAAAATCGGACACCAATTTATTAAAATATGTAGTATTTTTTCTTTAAATAAACTCCTCGATGACAAAAATCCACCAGGGGATTCCAGAGATGTGATTTTCATAGAACCAATAAATCACAGGTTTTTACTGAGCCTAATAAATCATTGTAATTGACTACGAAAGCCGTAACCTTTTATAAAGTATCAAACAAACACTGCAGTACTCTTGAGGCAATCATCTCTGACAGGGAGCTAGTCACAGGGGCCAATAATGTCCAGTTGACCAATATCTTTGCAGTCAAAACAGTCTCCAATCCAGTTTCAATTTCTATAGGCGCACTGCCATAGACTTAAATTAAGTGGTCCTGATGAAATGGATACAGGATGCTGAAGATGCCCAAGGATACGGAGCAGGTGACGGGGATGTTCCTGGACCACCCCATAGTCCACGAATAGAGTGAGGATGACTTTGGTCATAGAGGCTGGTGCTCCTCGAATTCTGGGTGAAGTTCCAGCCAAAAACCAGTTGCCACTGGTCTACAGGTCTCTGCTTACAGTGAAACTAACAGTTTCCTTTAACTGGTGGTAACATCATTACTGTGTGTCCAAACTGCAATCTGATGACTCTCCCGGACCTAGAAGACCCAGGTGCAACTTTAAAGGGTGAGGACTTGGTCTTTCAGGCTGCAATGCAGCAGACAGTGACAATCGGGTATTCTTCGCTTTCAACTCACTAGAAAGGCCCTGTAACAGGAAGCTAGCCAACTGACTTGGAGTCAACACTTCTATCTGGGGTTCGGGGGGTACCTTTTCCTCGAGTAGGTTACTACGTGCACAGTCCGCTCTTTGCTAGCCCAAGGAGCACCAGATGCAGTCCAGTTTTTGGTGCAGCCTCTTTTTGTCGGGTCTAGGGAACAGCAGGGCAGTCTTCCTTCAGTCCTCTCTCCAGCACAGACGTGCTCCAAGGTCTATCTGCCAGGGATGCCACTTGTATGTCCAGGCTGTGCCCTTGGGGATGCATAAACGTCTAGCCAATGAGCTACAAGGTCCCCTACTGCCTAGTGATGACTTCCTGTGAAGTATGGCATCTGGTTTGCCCAGAATGCACCATTCTGCCCACGCCCAACATGGCAGAACCCTTCTTTTGACGTGTGGAGCTCCCTAGTCCATCCCAGTTGTATGGTTAGCTGGGGGCTACATGCCCACAGGAAAACCAGTTTGGAAGCGGCTTCCCCCTCTCTGTCCATATGCCAGTCTGTCTGCGAAAACAAATGAGATGCCCTTCTTCTGTGTGTCAACCATTTTCCCTTCAAGGGCGGGTTCTCCTTTAAATTTTGCCTTTTGGCCTTCCTGCCAGGTAGAAGTCACACCTATTCCAGCTGCAGGTGCTTTGTGTCTGCGAGTCTTGGGGCAAAAAACTTACATTAAATTTTACATGCCCATTAAGTCGGGTTTAATGCAATGATTCTTTTGATACCTTGAAGTGACATATTTAGTAGTCCCAATCATACGTTTGCACTGCTGAGCTGTCTGAGTGTAACTCTGTACTCGCCAGTGCAGCTATTAGCTTTTCCACAGTAAAAACAACAATGCAGGGTATTTACTGTCAGGACATGCAAAGTTAGAAAACATATGTACAACTATTTAATATAATGCACCCTGCCTTTAACGCTCAGTAGGCCTGTCTTATTCGTGACCTATAAATATTAGAAAGCAAAGTATGGGCTTTGCGATTGTCTTAAATGGCAGTGTTGAATTAGTAGTCGTAAAACTGCTCTGTTATCTAGCAAAATCGGCCTGGTAGTCGCACTTTGCTTTGTCATACTCACGGTGGCACAATAAGTGCTGCAGTCCACGAGAGACCCTTTAACCTACAGGCACTAGGTACTCCGGTCCAATATACTAGGGACTGAAGTAAGTTAACTTACACCTATGGTACATACCAGACATATATTAGGGTCAGAGCACTGGCACTGAGGCCTGTTGGTAGGGCTTAGTGCACCTTCATAGTTGCAAAGCTGTCATCATCCGTACAGAAACATAGGGGTTATCATGCAAAATGAGGAATTTCTTTATAGGTTGACTGCAGGGTGAGAGCGGGCCTGCCAGTATCTATACCCAACCCTCTGGAGCAGCCTCGAAAAGGGTAATAACTGATCAGATAACCGGCTGGCAGCGGTAGAAATGTCCAAAGAATGCACAGTGGCCCTACTTCCATTAAAGAGTTATACGGCAGAATCAGCTTTTTCGTCAGATAGGCAGGATCCATCAAAAGACATTTACAATGAATGCCAACACATTTCCAAAAGAACAATTGGATCACATCGGCGCATGACGATAAAGGAAAGCACCACACTAGTGCAAAGTGCTCACCTAAAAAAAAAAAAAAAAAAATTGGTAGTATCCAGACCATCACAAATCGCATATTTGGTTGCACCCTCGCTATTTTTGGTTTGAACCAAGTAGACTTTAAAGTCTTCCAGGACTGCCAACAAGATCTCGCTGGCCATGTTGCAGATTGCGTTCATATAACGTCCTACTTGACAAACTGTGTGACTTCAAGGTTAAGCTGGCCAAAGAGAATATTTTTTCCCGGAACGCGACAATCTTTTTCTACTCCCTCTTCGGGGTGGGGCTGGGTTGTTGGGATGGAATTAGGATTCACTTTGCCATTGGAAACTTGGACAGCAGAAGATGCTGCATAAGAGCATCAGGTCACCAAGTGCTAGCCTGTTCAATGGTGGGCAAGAACAAGGATTAGACCAATTGCCCGTAAGAGTGCAAGTGAGGGTTTCATTGTATGAGTGTAAGGGTTCAGATGAAGCAAACCCAAATTCTCGGACTTCTATAAGGATGTCTATCTTTTTTTTTTCTTTCGTCATTTTTTTATTGGGTACCAAACGCACAGTAGTACGCCGAACGCACAATAAGATACAAAATGGAAATGACAACATAGTCAATACATAAATAGGGGGGGATCTGGGGAGGAGACGGGAGGTTAGGGGTGAGGGAGGGGGGGGGGGGGAAGAGGGAAAGAGGAGAGTATACCAATGAAGAGAAACACATCAACATAAACAAGGCGGCAAATCGAACAGCTTGATGTACAGCACTGGACCCAGTATAATGGGCATCAGATAGGGTGCAGCAATCATTTCCCCTATCAACAGTGAAGGTGGGGGCCGCGAGTCGTGGTCACGAGTCTGAGATAGCCTTCACTTGGAAGAGGAAGCATGAGGGAGAGAATGGGGGGGGGGTTGAGCGGAAGAAAGGGGGGTGAGGGGATCCCCCTGTTGGGTCTGGGTGAGAGGAGCATTATGAGTCTCAAGCATCGGCAATATGCTTAGAGGGGAGAAACAGAGTGTGGTGTATTTGGAGGGGCAATTCTGTGGGTCGGTAAGGGGGAATATCAGGTGCCACATGGGCAGTGTCCCTGGGGAGGAGATTGGTGCGCAGGACTGTGACGGTGCAGTGGCAGCTGGCCTTGCCAGATAGGGATAGCGTGCGCCTGCCTACATGTCCGATAAGGATGTCTATCTTAACTTTCACAGACAGCAGTTGCAAGTCCATAACCTCAGCAGTGTATCTCATTACTACAGCAACAGAAGCACTCACTTTCCTTGACAGCCTAAGAGGAGGCGAAGTACCAAGGCCACTGGAACCCTGTAAATCCAAGTATGAAATGCCATCATAATGTGGGGGATAAATCATCCCCATCATCACCACTGTCATCTCCAGGTGGTGGTAAACATGGGTCAGAATTGGAACCAAAAAGGAGCCTCTGAGGATGGCTCTGTGGTAATGGAAGGTATTGTGTGAATCATAGCGTAGGGGACCCTGGTGCTCTGGAGTGGAGTAGGAGTGTGACATCGGTCAGGGTTTAGATGAATTTGGCTCCAGGTCAGACACCAGAGTGAGCTTTGCAACCCCTCTGGTGCCAAAGGTACCACAGGAATGGAAGTCGGCATCAGACTTGTTGCGGGACCTGAGGTTGATTCCAAGGTTTTAGACAGTGCAGAGGATGGATCCGCCAGCAGTAACTTGACTGGGGGCTCTTGAGGATCCTCAGGGCCCAAAGGCAGGCCAAAGGGAGACAGAAGAGTGCCAAAAATGTGGACTATGGCCTCCTTAAAAGCCTCAACCAGAAGCAGTGTCGCCAGTAGCATAGGGAAATCAGGTTGTAAAGGGATTAGTTGTGAGATCGACTCCTCAATCAGATTGGGAGCTAGATTGAGAAGCACTTTGATGCTCTTGAGATTTCTCTTTTAATCCAGCCTGGCACCTGGAGAATATTCCAACAGTGAAGGTTTTGAGGTCAGAAGTATCCATCAGAATGAATGAATTTACTGAACTGGTCTTTAAAGTCTTAATAACAGACTTCTTCTCAACAGCCAGGAGATAGACGTTCTGAGATGCAGTCAACTATGCTGTACAAACCGAGGGCTGTTCTGGTTTAGAGTCTCAAGGAACTGATTCAAGCTGATTCACCAGGAAAAATAAAGGTCTCCTATTTCAGGGTCTGGACATCAAGAGGTGGCTCCTCCCAATAATTGTTACATAATCATTATCTTTACCACTGTCATCTGAGTCGGTACCATCATTATAAACAGTCTGGGGCAGTGGGTTTCATTTTTGGAGACAGAAGCAGTCATAAGAGGAAAAGAAGGCAGAGCTGGTGGCTGCTACGGAAGGGCCAAATGCATCTGTGGCTTCAGCACTGACTGAACTGGAGACTATGGCAAAGGCAATCTGGGCTGCAGAAGAACAAGAGTCTGGGGTTTCAGAGCTGACTGATTTACGGAGTTTGGAGATCTTTTGGTGGAAAACTAGTGAAAGTTTAAGAGAGTCCATTAAGTCCAAGAGGGGCGCTCACCATCAGTAGCAGTGAAAAAAGATGCTGATCTGAAGTGAGGGAGATCCAGCACCAAAGTATTGTGGGTTCTGGCAGTAGTTTCCGTCCTCTATGAAGAAATCTGGGACCTTCAGTCCTTGGTTCACCTTGACCATCTTCATCACAATAGATCAGCCCTTATTTACAGTATTATTCCCCTTTTTGGATAGACCAGAATGCCTTCCAGAGTTGATCAGGAGGTTCCAGCATAATCCGATATGACGGACTGTGGACTAGATTGCTAGTTAGCACTACTGAGATGGGAACTGGCAGTGGTGCAAATTATGTTTTTGTCAATGGTGCAGTTGATGACTGGGACACTACTATTGCTGATCTTGACAAAGCTGATGGTGATGTCGACAATGAGGTTCTTGATGAAGAGGATGGTCTCGCTGCTCAAAGCACCACTCATGGCCAGTGCTTAGGCTAACAAGACTGCCACCAAAGCTGTAGAGCTTGAGGCGTAGAAGGCAGATAAAGAGTCAGAAGACTTTGCTTCCTTGTGAGGGTTTTCTACCTTAACTAGGAGTATGCTCTTTCATAGAAGAAGCAACGGGGTTCGAAGTGGGAGGCTAAATTGTCTGTCCGCGGGAGGCTTTGATTGGGCCCTTGCAGCTGACCAGTTCTGGTTCCTTGACAGTGAATGAAGCGCCTTTTTCATCTGGAGAGCCAGCCTTAGGGCAACACGCAGATGGCCTTCTCGGAAATTGCACTGTAAGGCTTAGAGAACTAATTTCTTGACAAACTGTCGACTCTAGACGGAAGAAGTAGGTGGATTTATTGTGTGGTTCATCAGGCTAAGCATTCTTTGCTGCACAGGAGTCACCAAAATAAGGAGACAAAATCGCACACGGTCAACATGCCAAAAAAGAGAAAAAATCTTATTACATTCTGAAGCTGAAGGTGGTGGCTAAAGCTCTAGAGAGAAGGGACCGTAAAAATGCAGAGTATCAAAAATGCTGGTGAAGAGCAGAGATCGGAAGATTCCATTCCACTCACTTGACATGCAATTATGCTTCTCAGGGAGTAAAAAATGTGCTTCTTCCCACCACAGTGGCAGGAGTTCAGGTTACTCAAAGAGGTGGATAAGCTATAAATGGCATAAATCTGTTATTCGAGTGTATATGTACACTGTTGTTGAAAATGGATTACTGAAGACTCCCAAGGACAGAGGGAGAGCAGTTCAAGCATGTGAACCTGTGGCAAATCCAATTCTAGAGGACTACTAGCATTATTTAAAAAATGTATATAGGCATTTACACAAGTACAGCATCAAATTCACTAATCAAAACTACTGCAATGAAAGTGAATCGCCTGAGCTATTTATTTTTAAAAAGTGGTGTCAAACACTGGAAAGGAGCCGATCTGTGATGTAATTTTATAATATACATGCAAATGATTTTGACGCACCGCACATCTGAACCGAATTCATTTATTGCGTCAGTAATTATTATAAAAATCTAGGATGGAAACATCCTTCCAGTACCTACGATGGACACCCCTGATTTAAGTGTCTAAATGCTATTCACAAACCTATATGAGTGGGAATCTAGGTTTCCTATCTTTTCTGTGCAGTGTTCTCGGCCCCAGTATAGAGTCTCTCTGTACATGTACATTTTAATGGCCAATTTGAGGACAGCGGAGTGGCTGGAAAATGGGGAATACTTACTACTAAATGGGAAGAGTATAGGGAGAAATACAGAGAAGTTAAAGGAGGACCAGAGAAGTGTTTTGGGAGGGATTTAAGCGTCTAAAGGAAAAAAAAGTGTACAGAGTTCAGATGCGAGTCATTCCAAACACTGAAACATTAATATTTGTTGTTTCGCACCCGGGCTGTTAAAATGAATCCCTATCACTGTTTTTCTAAATTATTAAAGAACAGCAGCCCCTCTGGCGACGTTCAGTGTCCTGCACCTCAGACCTGTGTTGCACTTACTCAAGGCAGGATGCGTGTCGCAGTTCAGAAGTACATTGTCTCTGATGCTCTTGTGAACGTTGCTGTAGGACTCGTGGGACCGGTGGGAGCTCGCTTTATCCTAGAACCCAAACCCCATGGGGGACCCAAAGTGCGTTTCCATCATGTTCAGCTTCTTCAAATGCCACGGCTGCATACGTTTGCCCATTAGCACTGTGATGTGAACATGCGCGTTTAAAGACTATCTCGTCCGCCCTCATCTCCACTTTACTGGATGCAAGAATAAAGGGAGTTCGTCATAAAGTTAAACTTTTTTAATTTTCACATTTTACTAGTCAGAAGTGTGTCAGACTAACACGTGCACAGCGCCAACTAGCACCATAGTTATACGATCTACACAGACGATTCCTGCATCTTTGGCCTGCTGTAATTATACTGAGCATCGCATGAAGGACAAGATGCTGGCATGTAATCGGATGTAACAGTGTTTATAATCTCCACCACAAATATCTGCTACAGTTTGTTAATTGTTATTGTTCTCGTTCTCATAAAATCAAATGTTAACTCAGTAAGCTGCGAAGAGACTTTATGTAATAAAGCAACAACGGCGGACCTCCTATGCGGCACCCCGTGCCAGTTCCTATACGTGAGTTTGCTGTGCAAACTACCCCTAAACCAGCTGTTGAATGATGTCACTGTGCTCCAGATCAGAGAATATTGTAATGAACGAGGGTGCGCAGCTCAAAAAGTCCAATAGGCCAAGAAAATTAGAGAAAATAACTTCTTTATTCCACATAATCTTTTTTTTTATAGAGCATCAGGTATAAACAATCCAGCGAACGAGTTTCATTCCCATATATGGAACTTCCTCAGGGCAAAAAATGTATCACTTATTAAGAACACTTTGTAAGAGAGGCCAGCAATACTAGTTAACCGAAGTTGTTTAGCAGCGGTTGAATTCCCACAACGAATAATATATTCCGTTGTAGGCCTGTCGTGACTGCCCAAGACTCTCCACTGAATTTTAGTAAATAAATCCGTATACACTAAATTTCAACTGGAAAAGTAATATGGAGCGCCTCAAAGTTTTCTTAATGTTCCAAACAAAATGTTCCAAAATTTTCATATGGTACAGTGTATTGCACCATGGCCCATATATATTCTAAGTAGAAATGCGGATTCCTTAGCGTCGCGCACAAATCTGTCCTTCTCCGTATCTTTATGTCATGTGTGACATCCTCAGCCAGTTGTTAGCTTAAAATCCCGGCTATAAAATATTTTGTAGCAAGGCAGCGTTTCATTCTAAAGCTGAGCAAGCCACCAATTTATAGGCAGAGCTCTGTCTCTGCACAAAATGTCAACAGACTAAGGAAAAGTCCATTATGTAAATCCACAACGGGTGCTATGCAAAAATATCATAAGACCGTGTAAAATTAAAAAAAATTGTTTCCATGTATTATTTCGAATCGGATTACTGCATGTAGTGACCATTATTCAAATTCATACTTTGGAAAACTTCAGCATAATGGAGTATAGCGAAGTAAAGTGGTTTGACTTTTCTTACACACTGCCTAGGTTTCCGATTACATACGATTCTTTTTTTTTTGTAAAATTTTTATTTTGCATAGAACAAAAGTAAACACAGAAAAGAGCACCGAGATGCTGCATAGTTCCCCACGCAGGGGGAGTAAGCCAAAATCAAGAGGCGATGTCCTCACGGATCCGGGACGTATCTAGTCCAACAACTTGGTGACAATCGAGAAGTAGTAAATCATTAATTCAATCAGACCGCCATCGCTGTCACATATACCAGCAAAAATAAATTCCAATACGCTTAAGCCCACGTGCCCGTGTAGCTAAGCAGACGTGCCTGCATACGGTATTACGCACCTCAGTAACCCAGAAACCAGAAGATGTAACTCCCACTCCCCCCTCCCTCCCCCCCCCCATGGTGGTGACACATACCAACATTCATTCACAGGGCTGCTCTAGACTTGGAAGAGATGTAGAGATCTCAGGGAAGCTGGACATACAGCCGATGGCAATCCCCTAGAGAGGAATGTCACCAAGGGTCCCCAAATGAGCTTAAAGTTCTTGAAATTACCGAGGAAGATGTCCACCATTCTTTCCAAGCTTAAGAGCTTTCACAGTCGTGCGTGCCACAGAGAAATCGCTGGTGCCTCCTTCCGCTTCCATGCCGCAGCCAACGTGAGTTTGGCCGCCCCCAGGCAGAGCCACAAAATCTTTTTGTCAGCCCGTGTTTGATGTTCTAGGCCAGGGTCACGAAGGCCCAACAATACAGAAGCTATAGAATCTTCGATAGGGTATTGGAGAATGTCCTTAATATGCGAGAGAATTTCCTCCCAATATGGTCGGATCACCGGGCAATCCCACCAGATATGGCGAAAGTCCCCCAAGAGTCCACAACCCCGCCAGCATTTATCGGAAGTCGCTGGGTATATGCGATGGAGCCTAGTTGGGCTGAGGGTCTTAAGATGAGCTTCTCTAAGATGGAGCGAGTGGTTAAATTGAGTTATGTCTCGCCAGAGCGCGGACCACTCATTATCGGTGAGATCTTTCCCCACCAGTTCCTCCCACTGTTCCATATAGCGTGGTCTAGGCGACATTGCCGATTTAAGCAGTAATTGATATAGGAAGGCGATGACGCCCCTCATGGCAGACGTCCGCAGCAAAAAAGCTTCGAACGGCGTAGGGGGTCTCGTAGCGGCCTCCAGCACACCGGGTGACGTGGCCCAGTGCAACAACTGCACATAACGGTACTGATCGGATTGTGGGACCCGATAATCCCGTACACAATTAGCAAAAGAGAGGGGGTCCTGTCCATGAAAAAGGTGGGTCAAGGCCCTACAGCGACCCTCTCTCCACACATCAAATGCCCCCTCTCGGAGCGCCGGTGGAAAGGCCGGATTGAAGTGTAAGGGTGTAAATGGCGAGGGAAACATTGTCCAACGCTCATCCGTGGCCAAAGTATCCCAGACCTTCAATGTGGTATCCGTGGGAGTATGATATAAGCATTCAATGGTCGGTCTTTCTTCGGCTTCAGGCCAGGTCCCATATCGACCGGCCAGCCACGCTCCGGTCCATGTGCAGCCAGTGAAATTTGGGTTTCCATCTCTCCAATTCAGCTCTGGATTTAGGCAGAAGGGGTGGGAAGTTAGCCGAGAACAGTTTGCCCACCGTGGAAGTCAAGTGCACCTCCAGGTGAACAATGGAGCCGGCGGCCCAGGCAAGAGGCGTCAGTGGCCGTACGCGTTCCACCTCCGCCTGCGAGAGAGTCAGATTTAAGATATAGGATTTGCCGTAGTTCACCTTGAAGCCCGCCACTTCTTCATATTCTAGCAAGAGGTCCCTAATGCATGGCAAAGAATGTTCCGGGCCCGCTACAGAAAATAGGACGTCGTCCGCGAATAGCGTAATCTTATGTTGCTCACCCGCGAATGGTAAGCCTCGGATCCCCTCATGTTCCTTCACTGCCATCGCCAAAGGTTCAATGCTGAGCGCGAACAGTAGGGGGGAGAGGGGGCAGCCCTGCCTGGTGCCCCTTGAGTGCGGGAAAAATGCCGACATCAGGCCATTCACCAACACTCGCGACCTGGGGCTGCAAAAGTTCGCCCTCACCATAGTGATAAATTTGTCCGAAAACCCAAAGGCTGTCAACGTGTTAAACAAGAAGCCCCAATCCACCCGGTCAAAGGCCTTTTCCGCGTCCAGACCCACGAGCACTGCCGGGATGCGGAATCTGTCCGCTTTTTCAATTAAATGAACCACCCTGCGAGTGTTGTCGTGGGTCTGGCGCCCTTTGATGAATCCGGATTGATCGGGGTGTATGATTGCCGGCATCAGGTCTTGTAACCTGCGTGCCAGAATTGCTGAGTATAGTTTAGCGTCAATGTTGAGTAACGCTATGGGGCGAAAGGAGGCACAGTGCGCGAGATCCTTCCCCGGCTTCGGTAGGACAGTGATTACCGCCTCCGCCAGGGAGCCCGCAGAGAACCCGGACACAGCCATATCATTAAAAAGTGACTCCAGGAAGTCACAGATCTCGGAAGCGTATGACGTGTAAAAGACAGCGGTATAGCCATCTGGCCCCGGTGCCTTGTGTAACTTCAAGTTTTTAATGGAGTCAAGGACCTCCTCCCTAGTGATCGGCGCCTCCAGCAGCTCATTCCACTCTTCAGAGACCCGGGGTAGGGGCAAACGTTGTAAATACTCCCTCTGGGCTTCCGCTCCAAGACTGTCCCCCGTGTAAAGGTCAGCATAGTAGCGGCCAAAGATATTCGCCTTCGTTTCATCCCGATGCTGCAGGACTCCCGTCGCATCTCTAATTCCTCCTATATATTCACGTTCCCTCCTCTCTCGCAGTTGGCGCGCCAGATGCCTACCCACCTTGTTCCCACAGGAATAGGAGTGTCGCCCTAGTCTCAAGAGCATGAGTTCGGCCCTGTTGTTGTAGTGAGCCCTCAGCTTCCCCCTCACAGCCGTCAATGGACGGAGGGTCACTCTCGAGGGGTTAAGCTTGTGAGCCCGTTTTAGGTCCCCCACCTCAGCTTCTAATGCCTCCCGGTCCTTCCGTCGCAGTCTGTTAAGTTGCGAGTTGAGTCCCAGGCACGTGCCCCTGACTGATGCCTTAAAGGCGTCCCAAGTGTTCGAGATCGATGTGTCTGAGGGGGGGTTAAGCTCAAAGAATTCCTTGATGGCAACTCGCAGCGCCTTATTGGATGCATCGTCCCTGATCACTAAGGCCAGGAAATACCATTTCCGCTGGCCGGCACCGGACGAAGACCAACGGAGGTGAAGCACCAGCAAACTGTGGTCCGAGACTGAAATCGGAAGGATAGTGGCATCCAGGACATCTCCACGAAGTGCCTGGCCTATAAAGATGTGATCCAGTCAAGAGTAGGAGTGGTGCACATGGGAGAAGAAGGTGTAGTCCCTTGAGGTAGGATGAAAAAAACGCCACCCATCAACCAACCCCAACTCCCCCACCACCTGCCTCGAGGAAGGAGAAACACCCCGTGCCCGCCCTGTGACCCCCAGAGCTATCCACTTCCTTATCCCACACCAAATTAAAGTCCCCCAGTAGAAACAAATCCCCTTCCGCAAAGTCCCACATTTTTTGTAACATGCTTTGCAAGAATTTATTTTGACCAGAGTTGGGGAGATACACTACAACAAAGGTGCACAGCCGTCCCTGAACAAGACCCTTTACCATCAGCCATCGGCCCTCCTTATCACTGCGCACCCTTACTGGTTGGAAATGGAGTGCTGCGCGGAAGATAAGTGCCACCCCTCTATGCTTCGTGGCAGCAGAGGATCTATATATAATGGGATATGCCTTATGCCGCAGGCGCAACTCATCCCTCCGTGCCAAATGAGTTTCCTGTAATCCCACAATATCCAGCTGATGATCAGTCACATACTTCCATACCTTCTGCCTCTTCTGTGGGGAGTTCAGACCCTTGACATTCCATGTCCCTATGCTAACTGGCATAGTGCAGTAAAACCTTGGAACTCTCAGCAGTCATCTCGTGGTTCCCCTCTTCCGCCCTCGGGAGCCCTACAGTCAGAGGCAATGTTAGCGGCCCAGCTACGCCCCCCTCCAGGTATCCCCCAACCCTCCACCAGTTTGTAGCAGACTCGGCAACAGCCCCTCCCAGACCACTCCCCCTTAAAACAGTCACACACAACACCACCCAGTCATCCAACAAGACCCCCTCATCACCACGATGGAACCCCCCCTCCCCCTTCACCTCAACCCCCCCACACCCAACCCCCCCTGTAAAGAAAGACTCAACTGGTAGAAAAAACTCAAAACAGTAAATTTGAAAGTGATACTCATCAGTTCCAGAAGTCCAAAGTTCGTAAAGGTCCTTCCAGACTGGAATCGGGGCAGGAGGACCGACTTGGTAACCCCCAAGGCCACGGTCCGGGGTGTCTTCTCCAAAAGTACATCCATACCCCAGACCTAAGGGCCGAAGCCCCTCCAGCGCCGACCCTGGATCAGAGCAAGTGTCATGCCGCTCCGGAGCTTTGTTGGGAATCAGCCAAAGTCGCCGAGGCCACCGAGACTACCGCATTGCCCCTTTCCTGCAGGCTAGTGTTGTGATCCGGTCGCCGCCGGTCCGGTGATGCTCCCACTCTGTGCCAGGAGGAAGAGCGATGACGCCTCCGCGAAGGAGATGTGCTCGCCCTCTGTGAGGGCGCGACGTCGTTCAAATCCAAGAGATCCTTCGCCACTTGGAGAGAGCGGATCTGTGCCAGCCGATTTTGCCATCGGAAGATGATTCGGAAGGGGTGACCCCAGGAGTAGGCGATGTTGCGCTCCCGCAGGAAGGACGTCACCGGTCGGAACTCCCTTCTCTTCTGCAGCGTGGAAGCTGCCAAATCCTGGTATAGCTGCGGACCATGGTCCCTCAACTGCAGTGATGTGATGGCTCTGGCTTTGCGCAAGATGCGTTCTTTCACCTGAAAATCGTGCACACACACGAAGATGTCAGGAGGGGGCCCCCCCCTCGCCTGGGCAGCCCCACTCTGTGTACTCTGTCCAGCTTGATTTCCAGCACATCCTCTTCATCCAAAACTTGCAGAAACAGCTCTTGAACATAACCACGCAGGTCCCCTGCTTCACCATCCCACGGCACTGCGCGGATGCAGATGTTGTTCCTTCGTTACCGGTTTTCCAGGTCCTCCGCGTGGGCCTGCAAATCCAAGTTCTTTTCCGTGAGACGGATGATATCTTGCTGCAGCTGGTGCACATCATTAGACACACTCAAATCATGGTCCTCCAGGGTCGCCACCCTCTCGCCAAGTCCATCCACATCTCTCCGTACTTCCCGTAGATCGGATGCCAATTGTGCGCGGAGTTCAGCAATATCCTCCTTGATGGAGGCAAAGAGCTCAGACATAAAAGCCTTGGTTGCAGGAGCCTCGTCGTCCGATTGCCTCGATGATCCGCTGGCCCCCGGAGATGCTGGCTGCTGCACGGGTTTAGATGCCCCATCCTTCCCCGGGCGCCCTTTGCGCAGCGTGTTGGACATTGCTGTGGACCGAAGGCTACACTCTGTCAGGGGGCCGTCACTCCCCGAAAGCTCAAGCCGTCAGGTTGCTAAGGGATCACCGGGTCCGCCGCTGGCCAACGCCCCTGACCGATCAGCCCAACGGGCCCCTCCTCTCCGAACAGAAAGCCACCAAGGCCCCACTGCCAGCCGAGTCTTCCAGATGACAGATCGTCAGTAGCTACTCCGCCTTCTCCTCCTCCAGGTCCGGTGCTAGCGAGTTATACCCGCAAGTAGAGGTCACCCAGACCCGCCAGTGGAGTCCAGATAAAGTGGCCCCGCTATGCTCCCTGCCGGGGTGCACTCGGTCAGCAATCAACGCTTCAGCGCCAGCAGCGCTGTCCGCTCCGGGCTCAGAGCTCCAGCCTCCCTAGAAAGAAGTATCCGCGTTCTCAGGGCCCCTCCGCCGCACTGGCCTGTCCGCAGTCTGCGCTCCGGGGCGTTTCTGGCCTGCACACGCTGCCCCTAAGGCGGTGTAGTGACCCAGCCTCCTCTGCCCCTATGGCCCCCAAGTATCAGCGCCAGTATCTCCAATGCTGTCCTGCGAGGTTAGGCCATCAGATATGCCACCATAGTGTCCCTGATTCCACGTGGTCGGGAAGTTTGTGCTCTGCTCGGATCCCCCCTCCGTCACCGGCACTCCTCGTCTGTTCTCCTCACCGCCTCTTGCAGCCACCGCGGGGGTCCCACCAGCCGGTCTGACTCACCCCTGCGGTCCGCAGCCTCCGTCGTGCACAGGCGCCTCTGCTTACTCCCCCGGGCGAAACCCCGTCTCAGGCCCGGCACAGCCGACTCCGCTCCCCGGAGCAATCAGGAGTGCAGGGTCGTCTCACCGCCGGCAAGTCGCGCTCCTCCTCTCATGTCCGGCACGGGGGAGACCGGAAGTAGCAGGCCCCGTGCTGGCCCCTCCTCACAGCAACAGCCTCCGCCAGACTCCGGAGCCGGCCTCCGAATCACGCGAGGCCGGCGCTTCCCAGGCCGCAAAGTGCCGCTGTGCCTGCGGCCACGGCACACGTTGCTCCGGTCCAACGGCGGCACCGGACCGCTCCTCCAGGCCTCGGCAACCTCCGCCGCCCCTTGGGAGCCGAACCGCTCGTCCAGGACCCTGCTATAAGACGCTATGCTGGGTCGGCGCCGGAGAGGCTCAGAAAAGCGTCCTACTCCGACGCCATCTTGGCCACGCCCCACATACGATTCTTTAATGGCTCTTCAGATGTAAAAACAACAATCGTAACCCTTGGTGCATTGTCAAACTCGGCAAACTGACACTTCAAGCTAATCAGTTTTAACGGAAATGGTGCAAGTCCTATGACCTTACACAAAGGGGCTAACTCACAAACTGTATTTTGTAGTATGTTTAGTAGTACTACACTAGCTCCACTCCTAAATAACAAAATGCTATTCACAACCCTATATGAGGAGGAATCGAAGTTTCCTATCTTTTCTGTGCAGAGATCTCAGCCCCAGTATGAAGTCTCTCTGTACATGTACATTTTACAGGTCAATTGGGGACGGCGGAGTGGCTGGAAAATGGGGAATACTTACCCATGGGAAGGGTATAGGGAGAAGTACAGAGGGATTAAAGGTGGGCCAGGGAAGTGTTTTAGGCGGGATATGCAACCAATATTGTTACAAAACAGTAAAACCACTGATATTCACAAACTACACTTCTAAAGTTACCAGAGTTAAAAAATGACCCACAACATTCGTACTGCAAATTCGTCCCATAGAAAAGATTTAAAAGAGAAGCCCATAGGAAATAATTTTAAAAATTGCATATAATTAAAAAGTAAATACTTTTTATTCTTTTTAATTTGTAAATGAATATAAGTATAACTTTTAAAAAGTGAAAATTTTATAATAACTTTAATTTCATGTATCTACATTAATTAAATATTTATTTCAGAAGTTAATGCTTTTATCATTATTTTGTTCTCCATTAAAAATACATATAAAAATGATTTAAGGTAATATTTTACATTTATTTTGTTTGTTGATCTTATTTAAAGTGTAATCAACGTTTTGTTCACTTTTTTCCGATACTTTACTATAGTGAGCTCTGTACCTACTGCGAAGATCTCTGCCTACGTGTGAAAAGGTGCTAGTAGTAACTTTGCACATGCAAATTGGGCTCCAACAAAGGGTTTCAGGTGGTGGGGACATGTAAGTCTCCACTTTGTAGTAAATTTACACTTGTAAATGTTGAACAGCCAAAAGTAGTACATTTACTACCAAGTGTAAGAGTAAGCATGTAGATTTACTCACATGTAAATTTACCTTGGTGGATATCCTCCTAAAAAGTTATATTTGCCAAACACCAAGATGTACTAAGACAAGACAAAAGTTGCAAAAAGTATATTACTCAAAATTACTTGCGTCCCTAATCTTCACAGGGAACTGTTTAGCATTATAAATGAACTTCATCTTCCACAGTGCATTGGAGTCCCTATTATCCAAACTCGCACTCTTTTATACGGAATTACATTTCAGCTAAAACTATTCCTACACCGCTGGCTCTACTGATAATTACAACCAGTGCTCTTTCAACCTCCTCACTCACCCAGTTCAACCCTGTAACAGTTGACATTCTCTTGAATATACTAGCCTCAATTAAGCCATTTGGCTTCACTGATAACTTCCCACCCGCATTATTAGATCTGGCATCCTTGGCGTGGTTACCCCTGACTTTTTTGCCTCTACCTCCTGTATTTTTTACACTGGGCTGGATTTTGTTTTTGCTGGTTTAGATGCTTTGGGCACTTTGCCACTGCTGATCAGTGCCAAAGAGCAAGTGCTCCCTGTGTAAATTGTTATTGTGATTGGTTATCCATGATTGGCATATCTGCTTTACCAGTAGGTCCCTAGTAAAGTGCACTAAGTGTGCCAGCACTGGTAATTCAAATGCTACTAGTGGGCTTGCAGCACCGATTGTGCCACCCACAAGTGTAGCCCTAAAAGATGTCCCAGGCCTGCCACTGCAGTGCCTGTGAGCAGTTTGTTAACTGCCATGTTGACCTGGCCAGTGTACCCACTTGCCAGGCCTGACTCTTCCATTTTCTTACACATTGGGCACTCCTATGTTAGGCCCAAGGTAACCCATGGGCAGGGTGCAGTGTCTGTGAATGGGAGGACATGTACTAATGTGGGCAACATGTCCTGATAGTGAAATATAGCCAATTTCGTTTTTCACTATTGAAAGCCTATCTTGCCCATATGACAGAATGGGGAATGCTGTGTAACATGTTTACCTGCATATCTTCCCATAGGAGTGAGATTTAAACTTAGAGTCTGATATCCCTGAACTCAGAATTTAATAACACATCTTTTAGGAAGGATGGTTTTTAAATTCTGTGTTTAAAAATAGCCCTTTTGGAAAGTGGCTTTTTTTTGTTCAACCTTTCTGTGTGCCTCTGACTGTTTGTGGATTTACTGTCTGGTTTGAGAGTGACAGGGGCTGGGGTGGCTCCAGGAGTCTGGGTTCATCATCACTAGGCTGAATAGGCCGATCTGCATTTGGAGTGGTGAGAGGAGTAGCAACTGGGCCTTAATAGGGCTGTGCCTGCCTTCTACAATGCTCGTCCCACCTCCTGCAGTGTGTCTGATGACCCTGGCCCACACTCACAAAGGAAGAAGATGTGCACTGACAGAGTGCACCCAGAACTGATTTGGGCCGGGTCCAGGACTCCTCACACATAGAGAACAAAGACTTTTAGGGTATAAATATGAGAGCTGAGACCCTTGAAAGCTAGACTACTTTGTGATCAAGTGGAATCCCTGCCAAAGAAGATCAGCTGAAGAGACGGAGAAGTACTGCCCTTGCTGTGTGTCTTGGATTGGCCTGCAGTTTGCTGTTTCTACTTAAGAAAGGCCCAAGGGACTTTGGTGTGTGCCGTGTCCCCTGCTTGAAGAAGGACTTTGTTGTGTGCTGGGTCCATCTGAAGAAAAGTCCCCAAGGGCCTGAGAAGAGCAGGCCTCCTGTTTCTGAAGTCCCAGGCACAACAGGACTGCACCCCCAGCTTCCCTGAACTTCCTTGCTGGGATTTCTAATCTATAAGGATGGCATGTAACTGTGTGTGAGACCTTTTTGCTGTTGGGAGCTGGAAGCGTGACGCAACGAAGGAGAAGCGTGTCGCCGCAGCCGCTGTTGCATCATCGAGGAACCGTGCTACCGATGCCGCTATTTGCTGCTGCATCACCGGAGAACCATGTCACAGGGCCATCGCATTGCTGAGGAAGCGTGTCACTGCTGCCGCTGATCGCCGGCGTATCACCGGAGAAGCGTGTCGCAGGGCCTGTCGCTGCTCAAGAAATCACCTATTCCCGCACGGCCGACAGGCGTGCACGCAACGCCTCCACGTTGTCGCATTACACCAGATGTAATTTTGTCGCATCGCACGGGATCGTCGCAAGGCATCAAGGCGCCATCTTGTCGCATCATGACCGGAGCGCAGGAAGGATCGACGCGTCGCCTTCTCTGCAACCCTTTTGTTGTTCTCCGTTACTCATCCAAGGTACTTTGAGAGTAAAGTGTCGCATTTACAATCTACAAGATTATTTTTGCAACAACCTTTTTTAAAGACATTCTACTGAGTATCCGTATGTTGGATTTTTGCCGTTTTGGTCATGTGTAGTTAGATAAAGATATTTTATTTTTCTAATCTGGTGTAGTGTCCATTTGTGGTGTTTTTACTGTGTTACTGTGAGTGTTGGTACAAATACTTTACACATTGCCTTTGGGATAAGCCTGTTTGCTCGTGCAAAACTACTAAGGCGGTGAGAGCAGGGGTTATCTACAGTGCGTTTCCCCCGTACCTAGACTAGAAGCAAGGGTCCCTATTTGGTCAAAGGTACCTACCTCTGCCAACTAGAGACCCCCAGATCTAACACGCATAATGTATCCCCATTAGCCACATTTTATGGAAAAAGGGCAAAGTCAAAACCCTCCAGGTAAAGCCTTTGTTAAACCCCAAACGTAAGAGTGACTGCAGAGTCTGAAGGGGTCTCCAACCAGTAGCTCGGGAGCTACTGGTAGCTCACCAGGACCCTCAAAGTAGCTCTCAGAGGTGAAGCCAAACCAAGCCAATCTGAGAGATTCTGTGTATATTATAGAAGGCATGTATCAACAAAGGGAGAGGTAGGGAGAATCGAGGACACTCTCTCAATCCCCGGTTAAATGTACTTCAACAAAAAAAGAGAGGTCTGGTCAGTCACAGGACTGCCACAAATTTGGAGCGAATAATGGAAAGGTAACACACTCACTCAATTTGAGTAGGAAGGCCCTCACACACCGACCTGGTCAGTGTCATGCTTCATCATCGGGCCCCACCAAAGAGGCCGAGTGCCTCTTTGGTGTGCTGCGACGCCAGAAAGACTGCGGAGCTGGTCGTGTGGGGAGGGCGTGATATGAGTGAAATATATTAAAAGTGCCTAGGAGGGTATCAAAAAAAGTTTTTTAATGAGTGATCCCTAAGACAACAGGTAAGTGGTATATGTGTCTGAATTTACGTGCCAAGGTTGTTAGGATTTGGTTAAATTCAGCTAAATACCACATCAGTCAACATGTTTCTGCCATACTAGTGGTATAAATTCACCAAGGCATTCTTCAGGACTATACCCCGGCGGTATGGACACTCTAATAGTCCACCCTAACCTGGGGACGTGAAAGTGAGAAAAAGTGAAAAAAGTGCTTAAAATTAGAAGAGCGTGATGCTCATTCTAAAGAAAAAGCCCCAAATTCAGGGGTATTTCAGCACCTGTGAAGAGAAGATATACAAACAAACACACATGGACATACATACAATTAGTATACGCCATTGCGAATTATCATAGTGCTCCATAGATGGTGGCAAACATTAGTGTGCCCATAGTAAACGCTATTTTAAGCACCATCCAAGTAGCCCTTTGGGGATGTTTAGCGTTAAACTCTGGGAGGTGAAGTGCTAGAGGTGTTTAAAACTACAGTTGTAGAAGGGGGAATAAAAACACGGTATGAATTATCCTTATAGGAGGGATCAATTGACCAAGAGGTCGGTGACCCCCCTAAGATGGTAAATATGGGTGATATCTCACTTTTAAAGAGGGCGCTACTAGCACCATGGGTCTCGGGAGGAGGATTAGAGCGCACCTGGCACATCCTGAAAAGGAAAAGAGTTAGATGGCATTGCTTCCAAAGCGTTCAAGTACTTAGCTCGTGGAGATCGGGATAACCGTCCTGTCGGTAATGAAAACTCACGCCCTCAGCGCTCACAACCCGCTTTTGAACCTTCAAAAATCCTCGGAACCGGACCCCGACGATGGAGCGGGGCCGGAGAGTGAGTTTAAATGCGCTGTGTTTGGGTTTCAGCGCGCGATTCCGGGTTGGGCGTGTCTCGCTCGAAGCGAGGCTCGGAGCGCACACGCCCATGTGGGCGGGGTGCGGTCCGTTTCCAGAGCGAGGCTTGGATTCAGAAGCCTGACGCTCGCCGGCCGTCAATGTTGTGCCGGTCGGTGTCTAATGATAGAAATTATCCCATTTCGGCATGAATAAAGGATTATTGACAGTGCTCCTGTGACTTGAGAGAAATGGGGATATTTACAAGGCACTAGATGTTAAGTGCACGGGTTATAAGCAACAGGGAAAACAGAGAAATTAAGAGAGCATTTGTATATTGCTGTTACACACGATATCAGTAATGATATTGGGAATATTTACAAGGCACTAGATGTTAAGTGCACGGATTATAAGCAACAGGGAAAACAGAGAAATTAAGAGAGCATTTGTATATTGCTGTTACACACGATATAAGTAATGATATTGGGAGCCCGGCCCAAGGGTTCATGACAGGACAGTGTTCCACGGGATGTCGTCGTTAAGGCCATTGATGTTGGTCCCAAGACGATACACCCAGCGCTGCTCTTTTTCGAACAGTCTATTTTGTACATTCCTTGTGCCATCAATTGCTTCAATGATGGTCCATCTCATGTCATTGGTAGTGTGATTATTGTCCAGGAAATGGCGACTCAGTTTAGTTGTTACTTTTTTGCACCTTATATTACTCCGGTGCTCGCAGATGCGTTGTTTGACCTTTCTTGTGGTCATGCCTACGTAACGGAGCTGGCAGGGACAGGTGATTAGGTAAATCACGTTTACTGAGTTGCAATTCGTGTGTTCACGTTGGGTCCACACTCTGCCTTCTTCAAGTGACAATGTTTTGGTAGCTTGAGTTAAATGGCAAACGCTACAGTCCGAGCAGGGGTAGTGTCCGGTGATTTTTGGCAGACCCCAAGCTGTCGTCACTGACGGTATGGTGTTGGGTGGTTTTTCCTTTGGGCGTGTGTGTACCAATGCATCTCTCAAACTACGTCCTTTTTTGAAGGAAAAAAGGGGTTTTTCCCAATCCTTTTTCAGGGATTTCACAATATTCCAGTGTTTATTGATGCTTTTTTTCATAAGGTTTGAGAGACTGCTGTATGTGGTGACACAAGTAAGTGGAATTTGGTCTGAATTGTTAGTTTTTTCTTCAAGGAGTGCCTCCCTTGGTTGGTTTTTTGCTCTTTTGAATCCCTTGTTTAGGGTAGATGTTGGGTAGCCTCTATTTTTTAGTTTTTCCGTGAGGTTAGCTGATTGATCTTTGAAGTCTGTGGTGGTACTAAAATTCCTTCTTAGTCTAAGATATTGTCCGTAAGGAAGGTTTTCCTTCAGAGGACGGGGGTGGAAGCTGCTGAATTCCAGGAGGTTATTCTTTGCAGTTGGTTTATTGTGGGTTTTGGTGGTAAGTGTCGTTCCACTGACAGAAATGACCACATCCAGGAACACAATGTCTGTTTTGCTCGTAGTGTTGGTAAACCTCAGATTGTGGTCTAGGGTGTTGATCCATGTCAAGAAGTTTGAGGTCACTGTTGTTGCCTGTCCAAATGAGCAAGATATCGTCAATATAACGCTTCCATAGAAGCATTGACGACGAGAAAGCTGCATTGGGTGGCAAAATATGTTTGGCTTCAAAGTCAGCTACATATAGCCCGGCCACACTAGGCGCGAAAGTACTGCCCATAGATGTACCTGAGCACTGGAGGTATAGTTGGTCTTTGAAAGAAAAAAAGTTCTCTTTTAACGCTATGGTAGCACACTCAATGATGAACTTTTTTGGTGTCTGGTACTCCCAAACAGTGGAGTCAAGTACCTTGGTAAGGACTGTGATGGTGTCGTCCTGTGGGATACTTGTGTAGAGGCTTTCTACATCCAGGGTCACGAGAGTGATTGAATTCTCAGGGAATGTGATCTCCGCTAGTAGTCGTAACAAGCTTTTTGTGTCTTTCAGGTAAGTCGGTGTTGACTGTACAAGAGGCTTTAAAAAGTAGTCACAGAACTGAGATAGAGGCTCTAAAAGTGAGCCTATCCCTGAAACAATGGGACGTCCAGGGGGCGGTAATCTGTTTTTGTGCATTTTAGGCAACGTATAGAAGTAGGGTATGACACTACTTGTGTTGTTCAGAAATGCTGCTTTGTTTTTGGACAGGTGGTCTTGTTCCTCTGCCTGTTTCACCAAGGACGTTATCCTTTTTGCAAGGTCAGCAGTGGGATCTGATGTAAGTGGGATGTAGTTTCTGGCATCCCCGAGTAAATCATTGCAGGTGTTCTCGTAATCGGTTGTGTTCTGGATAACAATCCCTCCGCCCTTATCTGCAGGCTTTATAGTTATGGAGGTGTCCTTCTGCAATTGATGTAATGCTTGGAATTCAGCAGTACTGAAATTCCCAAATATTTTTGGGTTCTGGCAGTTTTCTAGATCTTTGAAAACGGCTTGCTCAAAGGCGGTTATGGCCGCTGGTATTGTGTGCGGAGGGGGAATAAAAGTGGAACTAGGTCTTAGTCCTGTGTCGCCTTTCCTAACTGATTCCATTGGGTCCGTTTTTCCTTCAAAGAACGCTTTCAGTTTCAGTTTGCGAAAAAAGCCAGCGAGTTCACAATGCAACTTGAATTTATCAGGTTTTGCTGTAGGTACGAAACCTAAACCTTTTTCTAATACTTGGATTTCCATGGGAGTTAGTGTTCTTGCAGACAGATTTGTCACTAAACTCATACTCCGCTCGTCCCCGGCTGTTGATTGCTCCGGGTGTGGTTCGCTACCGAGTCGTCCTCTTGCCAGGATACTCTGGTGTTGCCTCTCCTTTTATTATAGAAGGCAGCCCTGCTCATTTCACTACCCCTTAACAGTTACAGACAGCCAAACCAATGGCAGGGCCTGTTGATAACACTCAAACACACACTGTGGTGGCCTATAAATCAATCAATCAGGGATTTATAGAGCGCACTACTCACCTGTGAGGCGCTGGGGGTATTTGTGGGAGGGAATTGGGCAGCTCAGGTCATTCGAAAAGCCAGGTCTTGAGGCTCTTCCTGAATGCTTTCAGTGTGGGGCTTCATCTGATGCTGAGGGGGAGTCATTCCAGGTCTTGGCCATGATGTAGGAGAAGGGCGTGCCTCCTGTTCTGTTTCAGTGGATGCAGGGGATTTCGGCCAAGGCCTGGTCAGCAGAGCGGAGGTTTCTTTGGGGGTGTAGAAGGAGATTCTTTTGTTGAGGTATTGGGGTCCGGTGTTGTGGAGGGCTTTATAGGTGTGTGTGAGCAGCTTGAAGGTCACTTTTTTGACGGGGAGCCAGTGGAGGTCTTGTATATGCTGGGAAATGTGGTCTTGTCGTGGGATGCTGAGGATGAGTCTGGCTGCGGCGTTCTGGACAGTCTGAAGTTTGTGGAGTAGAGATTTGTTGATTCCGGCACAGAGGGCGTTCCCGTAGTCCAGCCTGCTGGTGATGAGTGCATGAGTGACGGTCTTCCTGGATTCGGGAGGTGGGTCCATTTGAAGGTCTTGCTAAGTATGCAGAGGGTGTTAAAGCATGTGGAAGCTGCAGCATTGGCCTATGGGTCTGCCACTTGAACCATCTTTATCTACTTTAAATCTACCGAAGAAGGAGATTGGCCATGTTATCCGCCCTGCTCGATCAGTCGCACTGAGTGTGACATCAAAGAATAGCAGCATCAGTAACCAGGGCTGACCCACCAAAGGGTATAACTCCATGAACTAAAGTGAAAATGTGTTAGTTGGAGCATGATAAACCAAAAAGCTGAGGAGAAGAGAGTTTGCATCCAGGGCAGAGAAAATTAAAAGCATCTCATTCATTTATGTGTGGGTGGGTGACATTGTGTCCTTCCCAAATAAACAGTGTTGATTCCTTAAAGCTACTCCTAGTGTCAAGGACTGCCAAATATGTATGCTTGTCTCCATTATAGGAGTATTATCTCTGAAGCAATTGTGCCCATCCATGGTATAATTGTGCCACAGCCATTATAGTTTCCTCCATGACTATTTTGGGCACACAAGTATAGTAATTACATACTTCCTGCCATCACAAATATATTAAGAGCATGAATGGCCCGCTTTTAGCCATTCCTGACAGAGTGGAAACCGCTTCTCCCATAATAATGGCCATAACTGATACATGTTGGGCATCCACCTGTGGCACAGTGGTAGCCCTGGTTTAATGGTGGGCGTTATTAGCTTAAAAGAGGCATTCGTAGTGTTATGGTGAGGAACCATGGGCTATGAATCCAATACCTGGGTATTTGAAGCATAATTTGTCCATGAGAAGCATTTTTACATGGTGGTACTCAATGAAAACTAAAAGCTGATGTTTAGGGACTGTGTATTTATTACCAATGAAAACTGATTTGATTTTTACAGGAAAAAATTATGCTTTTTTTCAGAAAAGGTTTTCCTTCTGGAAAATTGAGCTTGAGTACTCAAAGTGGAAAGGGATTTTGATAGAAAAGTATGTGTATTTTCAAAAACTAATATGCAAATGAAGACAAACTATTGCAATTCTAAAACACATTTAAAGTTGTTAGCTGAATGATCAGTCAATTTGAGTTGAGGAGACTTACTGCTGTGGTAATACCTTTTGAGGCACACAACATGTGATGATTTGAATTTTACTTGATTTCAAGCATTTAATATTGCTAAACGTTTTCCTAGCATTCTGCTGATAACTTCACCTGGAATTTTTCGGCGGTTACTACTGATAATTTTGCTTAGGGTGGTCATAGTGTAATGTTAATACATATCATCTGCATCTTACAGTGATAAAATATGCTAGCAGCTCAGCAGGACTTTCCTTGATCAAGACTTAGCTCTCACTACAGAAAAGGTTGGAGACCCCTGCTTCAGACCAATTCCTCCGTTGCCTTTTATTGTTAAAAATATGGAAAAATAGATCAACTTCAGTAGGATGTGGAGGATCACTATATTCCTGACTTTCTACAAGTGGATTTCTGCCTTTGCTGGAGCACTAAACTTGTTGATGTTTCAGTTCTTGACAACTTCCCCAGAATAGTTGATGACAGTGGTGTAAAGGCCCTGATCCTTCTCTGTCTGTGGCCTTGACACCATCAACCATCCCATTCGGATTTCAATAGGTATACATATAGGCAATTCGGGTTCAATTCTCACTTCGCATCTAGAGAACTATCAACAAGTATTGCCTCTACCACCTTTTTGGACCGAGCCCAAATATCTCAGTTATGGTGTCCTGCTCGGCTTCATTGTGTCACCCCTCCTGTTCATTTACATGCCTCTCCTGGCAAAACTACTCCATCAGGAAGGAGGCCATTTTTATTGGTATGTAGATCACATTCAACAGATTTGTAGCCTTGCAAACAGTCCGGTGTTCACCTATCCAAAAACTACAAATTATATAACTTTGATTCGATGGAGGATGGCCAATAATTGTTTGAAGCTGCACTCCTCTACAACTGCGCTTCTTCTGAATTGCCCTGATATCAAGAGTATGCCATTGTTTAATTGATACCTTCTTGTGGGACCCATACCAACAGCTGTAATGTCTGTATGTAATCTGGACACACACACTGACTTAAATTGCTCTCTAATGACCCAGACAACGAAAGTAGTTAAGACTTACTTCTGGCATCTTAAAATTCTTAGATCGCTGCTTTCTGTCATTGATAATCAGTTCTGTGTGGCGTTTCTAAATGCCCTAGTCTAATCGAGATTGGATTACATCAACACAATCTACCTTGCTACTCTGCAGTCTCTTTTACATCCGCTCCAACTGGTCCAAAATGCTTTTTAACAAGTGCCTAAAAAATGAATTGCTACTTACAAAGGTAGAGCTTTTCACGTTGCAGCAGAAAAAACCTGGAATGCATTTCTACGCCATCTTTGCTCACAAATTGATCTGCATTTCAGTAAACAACTAAAATATTACATCTTCAGTATTTGCTAACTTTTTAGTTTCCACATTCACCTACGGTTTAGCTAGCGCCAAGATGTTTCAGCGTATGTGCACTCTAGCAATATCCCTTCAAAGACCATAGAAACGTCCCGAACGTATGTTGCTTTTTAAGATTTAAGTGTTGAAGACTGTAGTCCTATTAGGTCACCCAGCCACCTCCTAAGTAACTATTCTCAATTCAGGCTCACTCCTCAACCACATGAGTCGCCCTCATGTGGTTGAGGAGTGACCCTCCGAGTTCCGCCCGTAGGCTTTGCCCACAGGACCTTTAGTCCTTTGAAAACCGCCCTACACTTTTTCCCCATTCCAGTTTACTGCACAATTGGAGCTTACAGGTAGATTCATCATAGTCCCGTTTTGCGAGTCCTTAATAGCGATTATAAAGGAATCGCTATTAAGGACTTACAAAACGGGATTCATGTAGGAATCGCTAAATAAATTGCGATTCCTACACATTCCTTATTGCGATTAGCAAATTGCTAATCGCAAATAAGGAATAACTCCCCATTCATTCCTATGGGAGTTATTCCTTATTTACGATTAGCAATTTGCTAATCGCAAATTAGGGGTAAACAGTCAAAATATCGATTTTTTAATTTCGACTTACACTTATATCGAGTTGCTAATATCGATGGGACAGAATATCGATGTCCAGAATATCGATGGCCAGAATATCGACCCTAAGGTAAGTAATATCGAAATTACTTATATCGATAGCATATATATCGATGTAAGTAATTTCGATTTACTAATATGTGTTAGAAATTTTAGTTAAGTATTTAAATTAATTGTTATAATATGTGTTTAATATGTTTTTATAAATAAAAAATATATAAAAGTAAATAATATGTTTTACTACCAGAGCGGGTTGTGGGTTTTTAGGGGAATAGGGTGGGAAGTAATTTATTTGTAATTAAATAATTATTTTTTAATGATTAATTTATTTTGCATTAAATATTAATTGGCAATGAATTTTAATTGATTAATTGATTAATTAATTGATAATTTATGTATATTTTTAAGTAAATTATATGTTTTACTACTGGAGCGGGTTGTGGGTTTGTAGGGGAATAGGGTGGGAAGTAATTTATTTGTAATTAAATAATTATTTGTCAATGATTAATTTATTTTTCAATTCAATATTAATTGGCAATGAATTATTTTAATTGATTAATAGAACCATTAATTGATAATTTATGTTTATTTTTAACTAAATTATATGTTTTACTACTGGAGCGGGTTGTGGGTTTATAGGGGAATAGGGTGGGAAGTAATTTAATTGTAATATTAATTAATTTTGGGTAAAGGAGTATTTTTAGTGTTCAGGGTCAGTTTTGGGTTTTTGGGTAAAGGGGTATTTTTTGTGTTCTGGGTCAGTTTTGGTTTTTGGGGTAAAGGGGTATTTTTAGGATTCAGGGTCAGTTTTCAGTTTTTGGGTAAAGGGGTATTTTTAGGGTTCAGGGTCAGTTTTCAGTTTTTGGGTAAAGGGGTATTTTTAGGGTTAAGGGTCAGTTTTCAGTTTTTGGGTAAAGGGGTATTTTTAGGGTTCAGGGTCAGTTTTTAGTTTTTGGGTAAAGGGGTATTTTTAGGGTTCAGGGTCAGTTTTCAGTTTTTGGGTAAAGGGGTATTTTTTGGGTTCAGGGTCAGTTTTCAGTTTTTGAGCAAAGGGGTATTTTTTGGGTTCAGGGTCAGTTTTCAGTTTTTGGGTAAAGGGGTATTTTTAGGGTTCAGGGTCAGTTTTTAGTTTTTGGGTAAAGGGGTATGTTTAGGGTTCAGGGTCAGTTTTCAGTTTTTGGGTAAAGGGGTATTTTTTGGGTTCAGGGTCAGTTTTCAGTTTTTGGGTAAAGGGGTATTTTTAGGGTTCAGGGTCAGTTTTAGGTTTTTGGGTAAAGGGTTTTTTTTAGGGTCAGTTTTCCCTACTGTTGCACCCACTGGAGTGGGAATAGTAATTATTGTTAAGTAAGTATATATTATATATGATTTTTAATTATTTTTTAAATTAAATATGTATTATAAATTTTTTTTACCATTATTACATATATTTAAATATGTTTAAGTAATTAATAAGTATTATTTACAGTATTTTTTATGTTATTTTAAATTTTAAAAAAATCGATATATTTAACAACGATATTTTTAACATCGATATTATTTTTTCGATATTTTGGTACTTACCATGTTGTACATAGGGCGTCGATATTTTTGCTATCGATATAATTACGCCAATATTTGTGTAGGTCGAAATTCTGTCTGTCGAAATTCTGTCATAGATCCCAAATTAGGATGCGATTTCAAGGATGCCAGGGGTGTCCAATGGACACCCTGTAGCACCCCTGAAATGTAATCTACATTGGTGTTGCGCACACACATGTCCAAAGGACATGTGTGTGTGTGTGTGTAACATGCAACTTAGAAAAATGCATTTAAATGCATTTTTCTAAGTTTTCTCTATTTACCACGAGGTTTGACCTCGCGGTAAATAGCGGCCCAAAATTGCGATTTCGCAATTTTTAAATGGTTCATGAATTGCATTTAAGGAATCTCAAATAGATGTTCCTTAAATGCAATTCCTCGCAAATATGCGATTTAGCAATTAGCGATTTTTGCATTTGGGATGATGAATCCCAAATGCAAAAATTGCGCTCGCAAAGGGCCAGATTCGCAGAATCTGTCCCTTTGCGAGACGATTTTTCTTTCATGAATCTACCTGTTAATTCCTTACAAACCACGATGGCCCCACCATGCATAGAAGCTGCGAACCCCTTCATTCTGCAGACACTTCCTCCAGGACTACCAGGATTGGGTGAATGTACAATTTACTTAGCTCTGTATCTGTATTGTTTAATATGTTCAAAATTTCGATAAAAATTGTTTAAAAAAAAAAAGTGAGGCTCCCTCCTACCAACCATTTGAAAAGGTGTTGAATTGTAAACATTTTATTCGCATTTATAATAAAACAAGCACAAAAATATTAAACAACGTACCCCCATTACCACCTCCCTCCCTTAAGTTCAGTCCCCATTACAGTATGTATACAATACATATTTATTTGCAAAATACATTTCTAACCATTAAGGTGTTGAATGTGCATGTTGCATTCAGTTCAATCTTAGCTTTGGTGGTGATGGAAAAAATCATCAGCAGAGGTGCTATCGATTTTGGTCTTCTTTACTGCTGCTGGGGGATACGGGAGTCATTTTGTACAGCATCAACCCATTAAAAGTGAACCTCTATTTGCATCAGTTACACAGCAGCAAGTGAAAACTGAAAATAGTTATGTCAATTTACATAGCACATTTGTAGTCATTAAATATCACATATATATAACATTTGAGTCGGTGTACGAATCTATGGGTAAATTGTAACCTAGAAACTTACCCTCATCTTTGAGCAAGCCTCTTGCGTGGATTCCGTCCCCCTTATTTCTTTCATCAGTAACGATCCTAAGTACTAAGACAAACATAAGATAACATTTGTGAAATGTACAAAGGTCTCTTTCAAACAAAAAGGCATAAATGCGAACAAGGCTACAGCAGACGCAGTCTTGTGTTTACAAGTGGCGCAGGCGCAGATCTGGTGAGGCCTATAGGTCAAGGTAACGTTGCCCACCTTGGACTTCGAGCACACCACTTACGCAGGGGCGGCTGGTGACATTTGAAAGTGGTGGGGCGTAAACTAATTTGCATATTGCACCGCAGCGAGCGAGCACAGCGAGCGAGCGAGCCCGAACCACCTTGCATCCATCCATACATCATTCATGCATCCACCCATCCATCCATCCACCCACCCACCCATCCATCCATCCACCAATTCTGCATTCATCCTGCATCCATCATTCATTCATGCATCCACCCATCCATCCAGCATCCATCATTCATTCATGCATTCACCCATCCATCCATCCTGCATCCATCATTCATTCATGCATCCACCCATCCACCCATCCATCCTGCATCCTGCATCCATCCATCCATCCATCATTCATTCATGCATCCATCCATCCACCCATCCATCCACCCTTCCACCCATCCATCATCCATCCTGCATCCATTCATGTGTCCACCCATCCATCCATCCTGCATCCATCATTCATTCATGCACCCATCCATCCATCCACCCATCCATCCTGCATCCATCATTCATTCATCCACCCATCCATCCATCCATCCACCCATCCAGCATCCATCCATCATTCATGCATCCATCCATCCATCCACCCATCCATCCATCCATCCACCCATCCATCATCCATTCCTGCATCCATTCCTGCATCCATTCATGCATCCATCCATCCATCCATCCATCCATCCATCCTGCATCCATCATTCATTCATGCACCCATCCATCCACCCTGCATCCATCCTGCATTCATCATTCATTCATCCACCCATCCTGCATCCATTCTGCATCCATCATTCATTCATGCATCCACCCATCCATTCATCCACCCATCATTCATCCTGCATCCATTCATGCATCCATCCATCATTCATGTATTTTTATGACCCTATAACTTGCACACAGCTTGTCAGTGTTTAATACCAGTCTCGAACCTTGTACTCCAGCACCAATGATACATGATTAATATTAATTGTTTTTAAAAACATGTATTTATTCGACACCAATTTCACACCTTAGTCGGAACATCATTTTTATTTGTTTTTTAAAATATCTATTTATTTAACACCAGTGTAAGTCATGTATACATTTTTATGGTTCGATAAGAGGCTCGAACCTGGTTTCCCATCACCAAAGTCGGCCGTGCTATCCGTCAGTGGTTATGTAACAGGGCTATGTAGTGACCAGCCAATCCTGCGCCAGGATTGGCTGGGGGGGCACCATGACTCCTCGCCCAGTCGCCCTGTGTAACCCCGGTGGCTGCGGCCCGCCCCCTGGTCCTCTCTCTAAGGGGGAATTCACAAGAAAACGATCTGCGCATGCGCGGGCATGTTTGTGCCCAAAAATACACTTGCGCAGCTGCAGCAGCCCGATCCTTCCCCCCCCCCCCCTCCTTCCCCCCCTTGCGCACTCCGGGAAGGTCGGCTGTCTCCCGGTTTCCCGGCCGGCAGATAGCGCGATTTTTTTAAATAACTGTGTTTGGCTTCTAGTGACGACGTGGTGGGTCCATGGGGCTTAGTGGGGCTTCGCCCCTACGCCCCAATGGACGCACCGCGCCTGCACTTACGCCCCCCTAGACGGGCAATTGAATTTCATCAAGACAATCATGAGTTCTGCATCAGTTATTCTTCGAAGTGCAGAGCACAAACTGCAGGCATCACAATGAGCATTTGTGCAAATGTGTAAAAAGAAGGATGGGCCCCTTCCAGTGCATGCGCTTATCACACGATCTAATCATGTAACCCAGCACCTGGGGGTGCAAGTATGTTTTCCAATACAAGGGGTCAAACTCGATACCCATGTCCAGTGTAACCACACTGTGCAGCCACGCTCCACCAGAATGAGGTCCACAATTCTACTTGTATCCCTTGCAAAGAAGTAAAACAATATATTGCAGTTACATAAGAAATCCTCAAAGCTCCAGCAAGACAGTTGTCCATATCAGACTATAATTTTTGGCAAGGGTTTAGAAGTGTAATGATGAACACTACAGCCGGATCCGAAAAAATAAAACAAGTCCTTTTTATGAGCCAAGGAGCATGAGTATACAAAACAAGCACTGGCGTTGCCAATAGGTCTCGCATTAGGAAAGTGTGAGCTATTGGTATTGTAAATGACAATTATTTTTGTAATATGTGTTGGCATTGAAAATATATAAATTAATAGCATTGTTATTTACAAAGCCAATAGCTTATACTTTCCTAATGCGAGTCCTATTGGCTATGTGAATACTTGTTGTTAGCCAGCAAGGACAGTGCTGTTGTGGTGCTGAGTGATGCTGTTATGGTGCTCAGTGATGTGATGGTGTATTAAAGTGATGTGGTGGAGTCCCCGAGTGATGTGGTGGAGTCCCAGAGTGATGTGGTGGAGTCCCAGAGTGATGTGGTGGTGTCCCAGAGGGATGTGGTGGTGTCCCAGAGGGATGTGGTGGTGTCCCAGAGTGATGTGGTGGTGTCCGTGAGTGATGTGGTGGTGTCCCAGAGTGATGTGGTGGTGTCCCAGAGTGATGTGGTGGTGTCCCAGAGTGATGTGGTGGTGTCCCTGAGTGGTGTGGTGGTGTCCCTGAGTGGTGTGGTGGTGTCCCTGCCCCACACTGAAGGGTCCTCCGTTACGTCCCGAGTATATTATCATCCTGTGCCCGACATTATGAATAGCTGTAATGTAAAACTAACTGTACAGCGGACTGTGCCATTTATATTTCCTTTCCCCCATTATTTCCTATCAGACTTTAGACTGTTCTTTTCGAAATACAGCATCTTAAGTTCGAGATGTTCCTGCTACAATCAAAATGTTCTCTGTGAATGCACATCTGGGGACCCGGTACATGCAAATAAACTACCTAGAAACCAAAAACCTGTGTAACGTTATTGCCAATGGTGCAGTCCAAGAAAATAATACATACACTACTGAGAGAAGGTATGTTTACAAATTGCTAAGCTCATGTTATTTTGCAAATGGTAGTTTTTGCCAACCAGGAAGTGAAAACTGTCACATACCAACACAGTGAGCAGTGGGAAACATTGCACCCTGCCAATCAATGTCCACCTGCATCTTTCATTCCAGAATCAAAGCACCATCCAGTAAATACAATGACCATAAATCATTGAAACTTCAATGCACACAATGCTATGGTAAGCAGAAAAAAGGAAAGACTACTGAAGCCAAGAAACACAGGTGTGTTATTAGTGTAAAGAGACGTGACGAAATGTATTACCAGGTGCATAGTAGGCTACAGGGGCTCGAGTGAGGAGAATAGAGAAGGGGGCTGTGGGAGGTCACCCTCATATTTAAAACAAGGAGGGTTACAGATGGAGGTGCTTTTAACAGACCAAAGCTTTCATCAATTTATGAAAACAAGTACTTAAAACCCTTGTCATTAGACGTGTTGGGAACAGCGAGTCAGCACCACCTTGAATGGGAAACAAACAGCCCCGTGATTCTGTTATAGAAAGAGTAGACACCCCTTCCGACATGGAATGCCCTCCCACACACAGGATTAGGAAATTACAAATGAAAAGTTAATTATGAAAGCTGTGAGGACAGGCGTTTCAGTTCTGACACATAAAGTAGCATCTACAACAGCTGTTAGTTTTCTTTTGTAGCACTGAAAATACTAGCATTCAGATTGCATAAACTGCCCACGGGATGATAGCTTACTGCAAGGCGCTAAATAAAATCTTACATATAATATATACGCGTGCACAACTGCAAAACAATCAAGAGTGGATGTTTGTTGTCCACTACACTTAAAAATGAGCGCTCTCAAACAGCAGTGACAATCGTGATAAGAAATCAAGCAGGGAGCTGTGGTATTCCTGTGAACATTTTATGAATAGAGCAAAAACAATTACATACTTTCCTATCTGACCATGTTATGTTGATATATGATTGCGGCATGTGGCTGTTTAAATTATTATTTTAGATCACGTGAACCAGTTAGCACGGGTAAACGTTTTGGGAATTATCCCACAAAAGGAGTTAAAGAAAGATTAAAAGGTGTCAAAGGAATGTTGATGTGGCTCCGGTGCGTTGCTGTTATTGGGAGTCGCTGTCATGTCAGTTTTCTAGCAGTGAAGGCTAATGTCACATATTCCGGCCGGAGAGCATAACTGGAAGCCAGTGATAAGGCATGTTTATTCTGCTGCGTAAGGATCACACATCACTAGGCTGCTGATTATTTATTCAGGATCCTTGCAGCGCTGATATCAGGAGAAACCTTCACATTGACCGTAGAACGTGCAAGGAGCAGGCAGCAGGACACAAATAACAAGACGGAGGGAAGGCAGAGAAGGGGAGGGGGGAGGAGAAATGCGACAGGGTGTAGTGCCGGTTAAAGGCAAACAGCAAAAAAAAAAACAAGACGGAGGGAAGGCAGAGAAGGGGAGGGGGGAGGAGAAATGCGGCACAGTGTGAAGCAGCAGGGGATGAGAGTGTGATAAAAACAGGGGAGGAGAAGCCGCAGAGCGCACGCTGGGCGAAGCCCTTTGATGTGCTGTGCGGCCGTGAATGCGCGTGCTTGTTTGGTCACGTGGTTCACGTGAACTTAATGAAAACCGCACGAACGAAACCCTTGGTTTCACGAGCGCTTTGAGGACATGAATTCTCGCTCCTCTCAATGCGCTTGCGCGCATTGATCGGTCGCGAGACCTAAAAACAGCAGTGCATACATTTGGGAAGTGTAAGCCTGTGCATCATCCTTGATTAATCAAAAATCTCTTTACAGGCTAAAATTCCTCCCATAAGTAGAATCCAGAATCACACTATAATCTGAATTCTCTGGGGAATGTTCATGAAGTAGGGTGAGGGTTAGGTGTTATATGGAAAATAAATGAACAGCGATTTTTTGAGGTGTCCTCCAGTTTAAAACCACAAAGCATTACCTGCTCAATAACTGATATATTGGTAAAGAGGGCAGATGAATATAATTTGTAACAACATTCAAGTTATTTATGCGATCCGATGATACGATGAAATGGAAACAATGTCGACCACATGATATGGGACGTTCTGGATATTGTTGTGAAAGGGCACCTGCCAAGAGGTTCTGGGAACCAGGAATGTAGGTTATATTGTATTGTAATCACATTTACATAACGCTTACTACCCCTGATGAGGCGTTGAAGCGCTTTTTCAGCAAGTAGCAGGCTACTCCAGAACCCACAAAGGGTTAGTGGTGAATTAGTATAGTGAAAATATGAAAGTAATTTGAGCAGAGGATATGTAAGTTAGTTATGTGGATTGAGAAGGATAGTGGTGGGACAGAAGAGGGATAAAGGTTTGCATTTATATAGCGCCTGCTACCCTTGATGGGGTTTTGAAGCGATTTTTCGGCGAGTAGCAGGCTACTCCAGAACATATAATTGATTAGTGGTGAATTAGTATAGTGAAAATATAAAAGTAATTTGAGTGGTGGATATATTAGTCAGTTATTTGGATTGAGAAGGATAGTGGAGGGATAGAGAGAAGGGAAAAGGTTTGTATTTATATAGCACTTGCTAGGTTTGGTATGATTAAAAGGGAGGTCAAAGGGGAAGACTCTGAGTGAGGGTTTAGAAAGGCTTGTTTTAGGGGATCGGAATAGTAAAAAGAGGTATGAGATGATGCAAGGAGAGGTGGAGTAGGGAAGAGTCTTGAAAGGGTTATTTTGGGGATCATAATAGTGCTATGGGGTTTGGGATGAACGAGAGAGTGGAGGGCATGGATATATTGCTAGAGGTGTAGGGTGGGAAATAGGGTATGCCATTGCAAAGAGTAGTGAAATAGGTTTGAGATGAGTCAGATTTGAGCTAGAGGATATATTGAGAGAGGTATAGGGTGAAAAATAGGGTAGTGCATTGGATATGCTGAATTCGAAGAAAAGTGATAAATGAGTAAAAGTGATAAATATATAAACCCAAAAGTAATAAAGATATAGATCCATAAGGACATGGAAGGTATATAGATGCATAAAATCATATTGAAAAAATAGTATGTCCACCTTGCCGGATTATTGTTTCAGCATGACATTTCAGTGAAAGCGTATGTTTCTGTGGCCCATTAGTACCTCAAATGGTTATTTTGTTCCAGTCAAGAAATGTCTCCACTCTGGACAGTCTACCTTTATAGCAAATACGGAATTCTTACGTTTCTCAATCAGTCGATTTTTGAGGGAGATAAAATATTGGATGTTCGAGTTAATCATCTTAATGTCGAAGGCAGTCTTGAATATAGATTAATTTTGGGATTAGGATGGGGTAAAATAAGGCATTGCATGTAAGCTTTTTTAAGTTTTCAAAAAGCTTGTTTCGCTCGTGAATCCCAATGGGAGTCATGTTGCGTATTTATTTATTTCTTTAAGACTCTACTAATGCCACTGCTTACATCAACAAATTTCTCAGTTAAGTGCCCAGAAAAGTGCAGAACCGAGCAAGTACTGGGGTCCCTTTACATTTGCAGGAGATGTCCATTCGACGATCTCAGATATATTCTTAGCATTAACCAAAATCTGGAAAAAGATATCCAATATCATCCTTAGCATATTCACATTTTCAGGTTTACTGAAACACATATGTTACCGGCATTTTGGACAGAACGTGAAAGGCGGGTTAGCCATCTTCTTTAGGAGTCTTAAAATAAATGAGAATGTTATTTAGATCGAATCCAACTCATGAATTCAGAGTGTCAGGGAATATATGGTCAGCAAATATGAGACAGCGGCCGCCCTGCACAACCCAAACGGCATAGGTCTATATTCAAAATGTTCAAAGGGTTTACTAAACTGCCTTTCTTCATTTGTCACCATCTTATATACTTAAAAGGAATCATGTCCTATGTAGGCCTAATTTTGTGAGGATACTTTTTTCACTGATTCTAGTAGGTCTTTTGTAAGATCTAACATATATCTGTCTTTTATGGTGGTCTTGTGTAAATCACAATATTCAATATATTCTCACTTGCAAACAAAAAACATTTGAGCACCTGCCGAGGGAAGAAAAAAGGGAAATCGAGCCTTTCTGCAGTTTTCCTGTAAATATGGATCTAATGCCTTTTTGTACGACTCACAGAGAGAATGAATTCACTCAAGAGGAGCTGCAGTTCCCGGCTCAGTTAGAATGGTGTAATCAAATTCCCTACATGGAGGAAGGGGAAAACATGTGGGTTTAAGGAATATATTTGAAAAGGCTTCTTAATGTTGTTAATGTTGTGGTACCACAGTGAGATGTGCAATTGACATACATTAATAAAAGCCCTACGTCAGACTCCTTAATTGGTGAACAAACCCCTTACTCCATAAAAACAGTGATCATGACAGAACTGTGAAGAAATTGGTATGATTTGTGCTATCCTTATGTTATACAGGTTGTGTCACTTGAAGCAAAGTATTCCAAATATTGTGGCATGATGGGTCGACACAATGACATTAAAAAGAGACTATTTTCTGGTCATTCCTGAAGGAAACAGAGAGGAATAGTCATCTCTTTAATTGGTCCAGAGGCTAAAGGTGACTATCCTCTCTCTGAATATGTTCAGATGTCTTCTTGCAAATGCGACCTCAGTCGTCCACTTTTCTTCAGAGCACATTTCACATGATACACAGTCTAATAACATAGGAGTATATAATACAACTCCATTTTTTAATCTAATACAAGCCTGTAGAAGGAATAAGCGGGAGTTAGAAGTAGGAGTTATTTGTGAGAACTAAACAAAACAGAAAACACTTCTAGCCGGGCTTCTGCATTTCCTAGGATTCTCTGAGGTCCTACCAGGCCTATTAGAAATACATGACCTGTTTCATTACAGTGAAGACATAACCCTGACTTTTGATATCTTTTTTTACAGCTTCAGTTATCATCCCCTTGGCTGAACCAGTCTGCGTAAGAATCATAGGTCCACCTCGCAGGGATAAATCAGTGATGTTGACAAAGCATTCCACCATCAGTCTTGCTGTAAGTAATACCACGGTCTATTAATTTAAAACGTGTGCATAGGTTCTTCTTGAGAAACAGCCTCCCACGATCGAAGAAATAATCTAAGCATACCACCTAAACAGGAGACTCAATTCTTCTTTTTATGAAGTAAATTGCTGAATATGATGTTCTATCACTAGAACTATGCCAATTAGTTCAGCAAGAACTGTAGGGAGATGGGTACATGCTAACTCATCTTTAGTCTCTTCCTTTAGGCCTCTTCAAAATATGATCATCTGACTCCTCTCCACACAAGTTACCTCAGCCGATAGTTAAGAGAATTGAGGGACATATGAGAGGACTTCCGAATTAGCTTTTTCAATATCACACAGTGCATTTTAGGCAGAGAATTCAGTATCCGTTCATTAAAACATTCATCTAGAAGTTGTCAGGAATTTTGAATAATAATTACCAGGAGAAGCCACAAGAGGCATGCCCAGGTTAATAATATATTACACAAAGAATGTATTAGATAATCCATCTCTGAAAGAACTTGTGCAAATGGGGAAGGAAAACCCACAAATGTACTGTCAGGGAGTCCAAAACTTCCTTGGGTTTAGGAAGGTGGTCAGAGACACGAGGCACACTCACAGTGGCTAGAGGGGCATGATTCTGAAATCTAATGCCTTCCATAATGCAGGATTGTCAAACAGTTGCAGCATCTGACACTGTGCAATGCGAGCTAATCTCTGGAAGAGAATAAGGAGCCCTCTAGGGCTACAAGTTGTTGATGCCAGCCTGTCAACAGCAGGGAGCAACGTCTGCACTTTCTTCTCTTGTCTTGAATGTGTTGCAGCACATTCTTCCTAAATGTCAGGTTCCTTACATATGGTGGTAAAGGAAATTACATCCTCTAATAACTAACGTGCCTCCTGGTTTGGTAAACAGTGTTGGATTAGCCTGAAGGGGATGCCATCTTGAACTGGGATAAAAAAATAAGTCAACTCCTCCTTGCACTACATTTCTTGTTTGTATCAAAGATGGGTGAGTGAAGGACGTAATCACTGGATTCAGGTAATATTTTTATGGGTTTCCTTGGCCAAAGGCATAAATTGTCCTTGTGTCTTGCTGCAGAGCAGCATGTATATTAAGCTGGTCAGAGGACGTCAGGGAAACGTGCATGATTGGTGGATGAAATCAACTAGTAGGAGAGAGATAAGTACACTTAGAGGCCAGACACCATACCTGGATGATAGACAACAAGGACACAAATGTTGTCCCTGGGAACAACTGGTAAGAAGCACGTGTCTTTAAGAAAACTATGCCCCACGGCACCAGGACCCGGCATCGCATGTCCACTATGGCACAACATTAACCTTACTTAGTTTTTAATGAAAATTATTGACCATCCTAGAGGATTCATGAAAGATCAATTATTAATTTAATTTATGAGTTGGAAGTTCCAAGTCCAGCTCCAGCTGACATGTTACTAGATAAAATCATTATATCTTGGCTAATATTCAAATCAGGAGAATCCTTGGGTAAGGTAAACATTATTCATCTTCTGTTTGCTGCCTATATTTTAAAGCAAAACTAATAAAATGTGTGTTCATTTACAACAACCTTTTGTTCAAATGATGTATGCGACGCAGTTCAGCTGACCGGAAAGAAACTGTTTGCAAATGTACATTGAAATTCTTCATTACTGCACCTAGAACCCAAAGAAGGACCATCTAGGAGTAATACGAGTTCACGAAGAGACAACATACTAGGTCACAACATGCTAGGCCATATTGAAGATGATAATATTTACAAATGTCTAAGGTAATCGTTCAGTGCAATGCAAAAGGAGGATACCTTGTTCCAAGCTGGGATAGAGAGAGCTCATATAGTTGCAAGAAGGGGGTCTAAAAAGTCTGACTGCCCTAGGGTATGACATTATTTATATGCGGAAGGAAAATAATATCAACATTATGGCAGAGAGTACAATCCACGTGTATAATAACCAAGGGACACGTTTTAAAGACCTGGTGCTAGCCACACTTTTAATAGATAGACTATTCCTTGTAGCAGGGGCAATTTTTGAATGCTTTGGTTGACACCTCTCCTCTATCCTTTTTGAGGTAGAACTACGATTGAGGTGGGCTGGTTAGTATCCTAATAGGAAACACAGCAAATGCGAGTGAGTGCACAATTGAACAAAGGTGTGAAACGAATGGGTCTGTTAGATGTTGAAGCCAAATGAAATAGGTTAGTTTAACCTTCGGGGTGCTAGTAAAACTGAATTACTGTGTCTTGAAATGATGCATGTCTAAAAATTGTATCACCAACATAAAAAGTCTGGAAAGCTCTGATGCAGACTAACTGTTCCCTAATCTCAACAGTGGTGATAAATTCCTCATTGCTTGTTATCACCAACTTGAGAATTTCATTGGGCCCAACTTCATCCACTTAACATACTGTATTATATATTATTACCTCAAACTTAAAAAGGCAGAGAGCCTTCATTATGATGCATCATTCTGTTTCTCACTGAATTTGGATAAAATTACTAATCATAAAACTTCAATGTCCTGGTACAGCTGTCCTTCCTAGACAATTACTCTAAGTAGCTTTTCTCTTAACTAGACTATTCATGAAGGTAAATTTACATCAGTAGATTCACTCACGAGTAAATTTAGAACTACACCTAGGAGAAACTTAACTACATTTTGCTATTCACCATTTAAGAGTGTAAATTAACTCTTGGTGCAGCCATACATGCCTTTGCCCACTGTTTATAAGTGTAGAGATACTAATCTTAACTTTTCACATGTAGCCCAACACTTTAGGGGGATATGGGTGGGGGAATCTCTTCCTATGGTAAAGTATATGGAAAATAATAACGTTTTTAACTATTAAAAAAAACTACAAATATTTTATTGCAAAATAAAAATGTAAATGAAATTACAATGATTATTGTTAGCGTTCAACAAAAAACCTAAAATGCTATAGTGCATGAACTCAGATTAAATGTTAACAAATTAAATATATTCGTTTAATTTTAAAATATTTTAAATATTTAAACATAATCTCACCCTCACTAACATTTGTAATGTATTTAGCAAATATTTAGTAGAAAGTATTTTTAATTAATTGTAATTTATTAAAATCGTAGATATTTTACTTTATACATTTTATCCCATAACAAAATATGAATTTGACTTAAAACTTACTTTTAATTCAATATAACTGTTGACACAAAGACATATGTAATTTTAAAATTGAAATGATTATATTTAAAATTACTTCCTACAAGGAGTTATTTTAAGTCCTCAGCTCCACTGTTTTAATGGGAGTGTGTTGTAGTAGCTGTGAGTTGCCATGTGTGGTGCTGGACTTACTCCAAGGCAGGGCTGGAGTAAATTTACTTCCGTTTTGGGTGTGTTTTGGCTATAGAAAATTCAGAATTGGAGGTTATGACCAGCAATGGGCTTACTTTTTTGTGGGTGTATTTATAATTGCATGACCCTCCCAAAAACACTCCTTACCCTTCATCATGCCCCTCCCTAAATCCACCCCATTTAGTATGTATTGCCAATTTTCCAGTTACTCCCCCACATTCACTGCTAAAAAGTATACGGAGAACTCTACGCACGTAGATGAAGTCTCTGCATGGAGATATTCAGCCATTTGTTGTTGAAGAGCATTTTAGGGTATGCGAGTAGTACTTTTGTAGAACTACTCCAAATACTACAAAGTAACAGAATGATGTACTCTGAGACTCACAACTTTCATGGTCTCCAGTTGTCTGTTTGCTGGTTAAATAAGCATTCATAAATTGAAATGTGCAGTGTCCGGCTCTTTGCTGCCTCCATCAAATTGCAATATCTATCTACTCTAAAAACCTCCAAACAGATTTCGGAGGAACAAAGCTTTTGTTTGAAACAAACAATACACTTTGTTGGCCATGTGACAGAGAAGTCAAACCTACCAACCAAAACTGTTCAGAAAACGATGTAGGCACCTATAAGTAGGTTTACTCCAGAGCAGATAAATAAACTTTCTTCTTGAATGCCCAAATTACATCTTGTAATTTCGATGTTGATTTAGGACGACATATTGGAGTTTTACCTGGTATATTGCCGTAGACACAAATAACAGTTTGTTAACTTTTACACGAGATTGCAAACACTAAAAGCCCTATTTCTGTTGGATTTTGAGATTTAGTATAACCCTCTAACCTTTTCAAACAGCCAAGGAACAAATAGCTTGTGGTTTTGGGGTTCTGTGCACTTGTTCAACAGCTTCACAGCTCTGCAATCTGTCAGAGAGAATGAATGGATCCTTCATAACCAAACCCGTCCATAGCTTGTTAGGTTGAGAGGCAGAAAGATGACTTTCATCTATGAAATTTATTATAAGATTGTAAATAGTACGAAGGCTGCTATATGAAAATTATCCTTTTTGAGGTCTTGCGTTAGCTAAGACCTTTTGAATTTACTAGAATTACATGTATATATACTAACTTAAGGAGGCTTTCAGCCACCTCTCTTCATTTATTGGTCTGTTGTGTCATTCATACTTTGCTGCTATCCACTACAGCATACAGCATGGGGAAATGGGTCACCCTACTTCAGCCACTGGTTAACTTCACTTTGAGTGACTGCATTGTTCTCTTACACAATGAGCACAAGCACGCACACAATGTAGTTCCCTTCAGCGCCAGTGCTTTTATTTTCAGCTCATAATTACTTATGTTGCTTTTGTGTTTAGAGCCTGTGGTGAAAGCATGACCTTTCTAGCAGATGTGAGCACAGGTCACATTCCACTTTTCATCAGTTCCTGTCTTCTGTAAATGTTGTAGTACATTCCTTTTGAAGACTACTTTGTTTATCTGACTTCTGGTATTCCATAACATAACAAATTTCATCCATTTGAAACTGTTCTTATTCTCTTTTCACTATGCATGTAGTGCACAAACCGAAAGCTTCAGTATTAAACATGTGAATTCCTAAGCTGACAATTCTTCAGAACATGGTAAAATTGAGTCCAGAATAAACAACAGTTCTTTAATCAAGTTTGCCCGGAAAGAAAAATCTGCGTTTATCGGGTTTAATTTGCAGCATGTATAAGAATTTAACAGTTCTTTCTTTTGTCCTTCTTGGTTTCCTCTTTCCTTTCATTCTTTCTTCTATATTTCCGTTCTTTTCTTTCTTTCCTTCTTTGCTGTATAGTTCCTTTCATTCCATTCTTTCAGTCCTTCTTTTCTTCTTTCCTATCTATCTATTCTACCATTTTTCTTTCCATCTTTCTATCCTACTTTGTTTTCCTTACCTTTTTCATCCTATCTTCCTACTTTCTTCCCTCTTTTCTTTATTTCCTTCCTTCCGTCTTTCTATCCTTTCTTGCCTTTCTTCTTTAATTCCTTCTTGCTTTTCCCGTTTTGTTACTCTTTCCTTTTTTGCTGCTTTCCTTGCCTTTTTCTCTCAATTTTTCCTTCCATCCTTTTTTTCTACCCAAGTTTCCTTCCTGGCTTCTTGCTTTTGTTCCTGATGTCTTTCATTTATTAGATTTTTTTCTTTCCGTCTTTCTTTCCTTCTTTGATTTTTTTTCTCTCTTTTCTCTTCATTTCACCCTTTCCTTCATTTCCCTCTTTCCATCCATCCTGCTTTCCTTCTGCCCTACTTTCTTTCCCTTCTTTCTTTCATTTTTACCTTCCTAACTTTTTAAAAAAATATATATTTCTTTTTATTAAACAGTACGACCAAAACACATCAAGTGGTTACAGGCAGGTGTCTCCATCGCTCCTCAATAACATTTTACACATTCCAAAATGATACACGGTTATTGTAGTAGGTAGATAAAGGGGACTCAAGCGCATCAGCATCCCTCGAACGGTCTGGTGGGGTACAAATATCCCCCTGGTAATGGTTCCAAGCTTCCCAAATCCTATTCCATTTGCCCGGGCATCCCCTGGCGATGTAGACTGACTTTTCCCTGAATATGCACGAGTTCAGATCCTCCATCCACCTCCCTATCAGAGGCGATTGGCTAGCCCCCCACAGTTGAGCAATGTTATGCTTCGCTACCATAAAAGCTAATGTTCCCCACTGCGTTGTGTAAGAGTTGAGGTCTGTGGGTTCCCAGACATTTAATATGCATCTACGAGCCTCTGGCTGCAAGTCAATCCCTAGAGCTGCCCGCAGCATGTGATGGACCTCCCTCCAATATGATTGTATGTGATGGCAGTGCCACAATATATGAATGAATGTCCCCAGTTCCCCACAGCCCCTTCTGCACTCTTCACTTTCTGAGTGACCCATTCGAACTAGGCGGGGACCCGTAACATATGTCCTATGTAGTATTTTAAGCTGCACTAACAGTAGCCTGGCCTGGATTGCAACCACTCATGGGGAAGAAACCGCCACCTGCCAGTCTTCGTCGTCTAGTTCTAGGCCTTCTTCGTTCCAGTATCTTTTGAGATTAAGCAATGGATCTTCCAAGTTATTTATTAATTTCCTATAGATCAGAGAGATGGTCTTCTCTGGAAGGCGTCTGTCCAGCACCCTGTCTTCTAGGGGAGAGGCGTCCGGAAGTGTAGTTTCCCTAGGGATTTGGGAAAGCAGCGCATGCCGAACTTGAAGGTAACGGAAGTACTCACTATCATTCAAACTGAACTGAAGCTTGAGTGAGTCAAATGTGTGGACAGTTCCCTCCCCCAGAATTCTTTTATTCGTGAGATCCAAATGAGGTCCCACTTGTCAAAACCTTTAGATCTCCAGAGGCTCCCTAGTTTCTCCGAATTCCAGAGTGGGGTGGCTAATGTAAGTTTATTTTCCCATTTCAGGTGTCTATTGACTGCATGCCATATCTGGGCGGCGTGTAACATGGGTCCGGTCAGTGGAAATCTGCGGGGCCTCGCATATAACGCTCTGGTGTATTCTCCCCCCGGGGAGCTACCACCTATCCATGGCAAATCCAGAATCATTTGGTTGTCCGTAGATCCCATGATTAATAGCCGCTAGCTGGGATGCCCAGTAATATTTCTTTAGGTCGGGCAACCCTATTCCTCCATCATACCAATTGAGAGTTATACGAGGTTTACCATCCCAAAGGAGCGGTCTCTGGAGACCCTCGATTTCTCTGAAGTAGGACGCAGGGCCTGGATCCATTGTGTTTTGGAGTGCATACAAGAACCAAGGTAGAGCCATCATTTTAAAAAGGACCGCTCTACCAAGCATGGAGAGCGGAAGGGATTTCCAGTGAATGACATGGTTTCTAAGTTTCAAAAAGAAAGGGTTCAGATTGCTGGTGTAACGGAGTTTCAAGTCTAATGTTATGTAGATACCGAGGTATCGAAAACCTTCAAGAGCAATTTAGATCGGGCAAGTATTTGAATGGCCGGTGGGTCGCCCCGAAGGACGTATAGCACCGATTTGGACCAGTTTATCGCAAACCCAGAGTATCTGCCAAGGATTGCCACCACGCCCAGAAGTCAGAACAATGACCCTCTCGGATTGGTTAAATAGATCAGAATATCATCTGCGTACAGGGAGATCTTATCTTCCTACTCCAATGACCACCGCATTCCTCTTCCTGACCCAAGCCGACAGAGGCTCCAGGGTCAGTGCAAAAAGAAGCGGGACACGGGACAACCCTGTTAGGTGCCCCTGCTCAGCTGGAAATCGGGGGACTTGCGATTATTCACCACCACCCGGCAATCGGGTCAGAATACAGGAGGCGTATCCAGCCCGTGAATTTTAGACCGAAGACACAATGTGTCCAATACTGAAAACAGATAGGGCCACTCGACCATGTCAAACGCCATGGTGGTGTCTAATGATACTAGGGCTGCCGGCTCCATAATCATAGGGGTCCTACCCAGGATCCCATGCAATTGACGTAGATTGAGGGCTGTATTACGATGAGGCATAAAGCCCGATTGATCCGGGTGGATCAGGGTGGTGATGACTTTTGCCAAACGTCACCAGCAATTTCGCCAGGACTTTGGGCTCTACATTCAACAACAATATGGGCCTGTAGGAGGCACAGCTGGTTCTGGGTTTGCCTTCTTTATATAGGACCACTGTTAGCTACTCATTGGTCATATGGGAGCTGTCCCTTCTCCCCACTCTCCTCAAACATGCAACGGATATATGGGGCAAGCTTTTGGACCTCAATTTATAGAGTTTGATGGGAATACGTTGGGTCCTGAAGCTTTCCCCGAATGTACGCCTCTGATGGCCTGGGCCACTTCATCGTCCGTCAGTGGGGATTCCAAATAATCTCTGTTTTCGCCCGATAACGTGGGCAACTTAACATCCCTAATCATCTCCCTGTTTTCTACTTCAGTAAACCTCCCAGACGTACTATACACTACAAGATAGTGATCTGCAAACTTATCTGCAATGGCTTGCAGGTCCGTAATAGCACTACTGGAGTCTTCCCCCTGTATCTCGGGCACAAGTCTCCCACTCCCTTCTGTCCAGCCAAGCAATCAGCTTTCCTGCTTTATCCCCGTGTTCATAGATTCTACTCTAAACCTCTCTACTCTGCGCCTTGGCTCTATCCCTAGCGATGCTATTGAACCCGTCTTGCCGATACTTCAAAAAGGTGAAGGTCCTCAGGGGTTACCGCTCGGCCCATCTCCTGTTCCGATTTTAACATGTCCTCTTCTGTGCTCTCAAGTTCAGCTTGTCGTTCCCTCTTTTTCCCTGCAATCAAGGAGAGGGTCTCTCCCCGAACAACAGTTTTGTATGCCTCCCACAGGGTCTGCGCTGAATCAACCATACCCTGATTTTCCTGGAAGTATTGGTCAGTGGCTGTGTCAATGTTCTTCCTTGGAATGGGGTCTTTCAAGTACCATGGGTTAATGGTGGCTACTCTACCAGCGTTTACCTGATCCAATTCCATCTTGAGCCACAAAGCAAGTGATCTGAGACGCCCCGATTCAGGTGACGTACCTCCCGGAGAGTATGGGCCTGCGCGGCCGGGACAAGTACATAGTCTATTCTTGACAATCTTTGGTGCGCGCATGATATGTGGGTGTACTGTGCTCTGCCTCTGTTCTGTGCCCGCCAGCTATCCACCAGCCCCTTTGTGTCCAAAAAGTCGGGAAGCCACCTTTGTGCGGGCCTAAGTGCACAAGGTGGATGTCAGTCTATTTCCCCATCCATTATCGAGTTGAAATCTCCACCCAGCACCAAGAGTCCCAGTGGTAGTGTCAAGAAGATCGAACTCAGGTCTTTGAATGTGTCTGTCTGAAGACCAGGTGGGACATATATTGAGACAAACTTAGGTTTTTTCCCTTCCCTTTGGCCCGAGATCCCAACATATCTACCCGCTTGTTTGACCATGTGGCCCATATAGTAAGGGGGAAATGAGTTTTTAATCAGTATGCCCACCCCTCGTGACCCAGAGGTGAATCCCGCGTGTGCCACCAGCGTATACCCTGCTCTATGTAAGGCCATGCACTTGTTACCAATTAAGGGTGTTTCCTGTATAAGGACCATGTCCGGGGCGTGTCTTCTGATAAACTGATTGACCATCCCCCTCTTTATTTTGTCTCCCAGTCCATTTACATTCCAACTCAGTACGCTGATCCCCGATCCCCGTCTATTGCTCGTCATATCTGTGCCGAAGTATCACCTGCTCTGCATTTTCATTTGATGTTGTTGAAACAATTAAAACTGTAAACAATTCAAACAGTAAATTTCCCGCATTAAAACAATCCAGACGAAGCAAATTCAAACAGGAAAATCAGAACAGCCCCCTTCAACCCCCCCCCGCCTCCCTGCACCCCTGCTCTCGGGGTTTTCCCATCCCCAACTGGCAGAGTGCCTGTCACCCTACACACTAATCAACTATAAAACTAAAGGTGGTAAAGAGGAGGGAGGCCGGCTTTCCGTTTTCCCCTCCCCTGTCCCATCTCAAATCAAACCAGTTGTCCCTTGAAGTCCACATTACGCATTTCACCATTAATATACTCTGGGGAGAGTCAGACATCTTAACATGGGGACCACGCCCCTGTACCTGGCATTATAGAGTAGTCAATGTTTATGGACGGCGGATCTCATTCTTGCTCCAGGGCTGCTTCCTCTTCCTCTCGGTTCCGTGACCCAGTGCCACCCAATGGCCGGCTATCGATCCAGTCAGCTGCCACTTCAAGCTTATCAAAAAACCATGATCTACCCTCAACCTTCACCCTCAAACATGCCGGGAACATCATGGCATACTTTATCCCCTTGTCTCAAAGATTTTTCTTCACTGCGAGGAAGTTCCTTTGTTGCTTCTGCACCATTTGGGTGAAATAGGGAACGAAAGAGAGGGTGGCGTACTCATTGTGCAAAGGGCAATGACTGGCTCTAGTCTAACAAAAGGACTATGTTAAACTCATCTCAAAAACCTCATGGGACCAGAAATCAGACAAGGGAAACAAACACGAGATACTTTGAGCTTAATGCACTGCCCATCAAAACTACGACAGCCCCTCAAAAACACCAGAAACTAGAGCTGAACTGGATCAACCTAGCACAGACAGTCTGGAAACCGTGGTGTTCTACAAGGAAGACCTGATTATATCAGGTCTTCCATACTACCAATGCGGTCGCTAAATAGAACTAAAACAAGCATTTGCAATGCAATAGGTCTCGCAATAGGAAAGTTTGAGCTATTGGTATTGTAAATGACACATTTTTTATTTATGTGTTGGTTTTGAAAATAGCTAAATTAACAGTTTTGTCATTTACAATGCCAATAGTTAAAACTTTCGCAAATGTGACACCTATAGCATTTGTAATGCAATATGTGTTGTATTTATGTGACTTACATGTATTGACATTACAAATATCAATTTGTTATGCTATGCTATGTTTTGTTGTGTTTTTTATTATGCTATGCTTTGTTTTGCTATGCAATGGTTTGTTATGCTATGCTATGTTTTGTCATGTTTGGTATGCTATGCTATGTTTTGCTATGCTATGATATGTTTTGTTTGGTTTTGCTATGCTATTTTTTGCTGTGTTTTGTTAAGCTATGCTAAGATTTGTTGTGTTTTGCTAGGTTTTGTTATGCTATGTGTTGTTGTGTTTTATTATGCTATGTTTTGTTAGATTATGCTATGTTTTGTTATGCTATGCTACGTTTTGTTTTGCTATCCTTTGCTTTGTTTTGCTATCCTTTGCTTTGTTTTGCTATCCTTTGCTTTGTTATGCTATGCTATGTTTTGCTATCCTATGCTTTGATTTGTTATGCTATGCTCTGCTATGCTGTGTTTTGTTACGCTATGCTATGTGTTGCTATGCTATAATATGCTATGCTATGTTTTGTTGTGTTTTGTTATGCTAGGTTTTGTTGTCTTTTGGTATTATATACTATGTTTTTTTATGCTATGCTTTGTTTTGCTATGCTATGTTATGCTATGCTATGTTTTGTTGTGCTATGCTAAGTTTTGTTGTGTTTTGTTATGATATGCCATGCTATGCTTTGTTTTGTTATACTGTGCTTTGTTATGCTATGTTTTGTTGTGTTTTGCTATGCTGTTTTGTTGTATTTTGCTATGCTTTGTTATTCTGTGCTATGTTTTGTTATGCTATGCTTTTTGTTATGCTATGCTATGCTATGTTTTGTTATGCTATGCTAGGTTGTGTTATGCTATGCTTTGTTGTGTTTTGTTAACACCTTGGCTGCTAATGGTTTTCCCCTCCTGTGCTAACATTTTATGAATTCCTCTATTCATGACGAGCTCAGCACGTCATAAGCACAGCTCAACTGTGCCTCATGAAGAGCTGAGCTCGTCATGAGCATCGAAGGGGTTAAGCTAGTTTCGTGTGTGGGGGGTGTATGGGGGGTAGTGTGTGTGTGGGGGTTGTGGTTGTGTGTGGGGGGTTGTGGTTGTGTGTGGGGGGGTTGTAGTTGTGTGTATGGAGGGTTGTGGTTGTGTGTGTGGGGGGGTTGTGTGGAGTGGAGTTGTGGTTGTGTGTGTGGGGTGGTTGTGTGTGTGGGGGGTTGTGTGTGGGGGGGTTGTGTGTGTGTGTGGGGGGGTTGTGTGTGTGGGGGGTTGTGTGTGTGGGGGGTTGTGTGTGTGTGTGGGGTTTGTTTGTGTGTGTGGGGAGTTGTCTGTGTGTGTCTGGGGTTGTCTGTGTGTGTGGGGGGTTGTCTGTGTGTGTGGGGGGTTGTTTGTGTGGGGGAGTTGTGTGTGTGTGGGGGTTGTGTGGGGTTTTGATTGTGTGTGGGGTTCTGTGTGTGTGGGGGGGTTCTGTGTGTGTGGGGGGGTTCAATGTGTGTGGGGTTTTGTGTGGGGGGTTGTGTGTATGTGGGGGGTTGTGTGTGTGGGGGTTGTGTGTGTGGGGGGTTTGTATGTGGGGGGGGTTGTGTGTGTGGGGGGGTTGTGTGTGTGGGGGGGGTTGTGTGTGTGGGGGGGTTGTGTGTGTGGGGGGGGGTTGTGTGTGTGGGGGGGGGTGTGGTTATGTGTGTGGGTGTGGGGGGTTGTGTGTGTGGGGGGGTTGTGTGTGTGGAGTTGTGTGTGGGGTTGTATGTGTGTGTGGGGGGGTTGTATGTGTGTGTAGGGGGGTTGTGTGTGTGTAGGGTTGTGTGTGTGTGTGTAGGGTTGTGTGTGTGGGGGGGGGTTGTGTGTGTGAGGTAGCATAGAAAGCACAGCAAAAGTGGGCCTGGCAGAGTGTAAATTAGACCGTGAGCAGTAAAGTTTTGGTTACACTTGAAATCCCATCAGCGGTGACAATAAAGCATTATTAAACTGAACCGAAAGTGTGGGAGAGAAGGGACGTGAGAAGCAGGGGCACAGAACAAAGATCTAGGGCGAGAAGAGGAGGAGGAACAGAAGAGCAGAGAAGTGACAGAATGAGACGAAGGGATAAAGAGGAAAATGCAATGACACTGCGAAAGAAGGAGAGAGGGGAGCATGTAAACGGGTCTAAAGGGACATTAGTAAGAGAGGCAGAGAACAACAGAAGTGAGTGGAAGGCAGAATGTTGAGAGGAGGAGAGAAAATAGAGAAATATGAAGTGTTAGTGGGAGAAGAAGGGAGGGGACAGCAAGGCAGAAAGAAGGAAAGAGGAATAAAAATGGAGCACAAGGGGGCTGGAGAGAAATCATAAAAGGGAATGAAAAGATATAAACATAAAAATGCATGCTAGTATTGGCATAAGTTATAGCTAATATATAATGACATATACTTAATGGATTATCAGTTTGCTGAGAAGTAAAATAGAGTACGGTATTTTGGTATTTGATAGTAGTAATGGGGACGAAATAGCGGAGGGCACGCTGTGGTAGTGTAGTAGCAGTGATAGTATAGATAGAGCTGAGGGGCACGATGTAATAGTGTGATAATATTAATGCCGTGGATAAAGCTGAACAGCACAATGTTGCAGTGTGATAGCAGGGATAATGGCGGTAGAGCAGAAGAGCACTATATTGTAGTATGATAGCAGTGATAGCATGATAGAGCGGCGAGGATACAACATTTTGTTACGTGAAAGTAGTAATGGCAAGGATACTGCAGACGGGCACGGTATGGTAGTGCGATAGCAGTGATGGCAGAGATTCAGCAGAGGGGCACGCTGTTGCAGTGTAATCGCCGTTATTGCGGGGACAGAGCCAAGGGGCCTAATCATGTAATATAATAGCAGTAATGTGACGGATAGAGCTAACGGGCACGGTGGTGCAAAATGATAACATCAATAGCGGGGATAGAGCAGAGGAGAACAGTGTTTTCTTATGTGATAATAGCACTGGCGAGGATATAGCTAAGGGGCATAATGTGGTAGGGGGATAGCAGTAATGACGGAGATACTGCAGAGGGCACAGTGTTTTGTTTTGTGATAGTAGTAACGGTAAGGATATAGCGAAGAGCTACAGTGTTGTAGTGCGATTGCAGTGATGGCGGGGATAGAGAGGAGCATGGTGTTTTGTGGTGTGATGATAGTAATAGCGAGAATACAGCTGAGAGGCACGGTATGAAACGCGTTACTTACCTGTAACAGCAGTTATCCAGTATTGGTGTCTTTCATAGATTCACATGCCTGAATCATTCCCCGTCGTCGAGACGGGAGCCTCCGGTACATAGAAAAGTAATGTCCTATAGACATACATAGAGAGAATAGGCCTAAGGGCCTCACCTTAGTAGCCTATCCTTGTCCTTATGTAAAAAGGACCAAACTCTTAGAGCCAGCCAATCAGCTAAGACCTCCCTCTAGAACCTTCCTGGCAGGAGCCTCAGTCCCTCAGATTTTCGTACGCACCCAGCTAGATAGGCGTAATACAGTTAGAGAGGGATGTGAGTCCGTCCAGGTGAGGCGGGAGGGTTGCATGTGAATCTATGAAAGACACCAATACTGGATAACTGCTGTTACAGGTAAGTAACGCGTTTCTTATCCAGTATTAGGGGTGTCTTTCATAGATTCACATGCCTGAATCAAAGTAGTCCGCAATACATTATGCACATTTCTGATGTAATGTTGCCATACAGGCATGTTAGATAATACACATATTATCATACAACATTTGAACGATAGCATAAAGCAGAATATCATAAAGACAAAAAATGTGCATACCCGGATGGCGGGATGTCGGAAGGCTCACCTCACTGGAATAGATGGCGAAGCACCGCCTGGCCCATTGCTGCATCCTTCTGAAGTTCAATATCCAGGCAGTAGTGCCTGGAGAAAGTGTACGGTGACTTCCAGGTCGCCGCTCTGCATATGTCCAAGATCGGCACTCCAGCGAACAGCGCTGCTGATGTGGACATCGCCCTGGTGGAATGCGCTGTAACATGATCACTCAAAGGCCGTCCGGCCTTGTCATGGCAGAATGCTATCGCTGAGGAGATCCACCTTGAGATGCTTTGTTTCGTGAGATGCATACCCATTCTTGGTCTACTGTAGGCCACAAACAGTTGTGATGATTTTCTGAAAGTCTTAGTTTTGTCTATGTAGAACTTTATACACCGCTTGAGGTCCAAAGAATGTAGCGGTCTTTCTGCTGCGGTGGAAGGGTTTGCAAAGAAAGACCGAAGGACTATCGGTTCATTGAGATGAAAGTCTGAAGGTATTTTCGGTATGAACTTAGGATTCGGTCTCAGCACCACCCTGTCCTGTCTGAACTGCATGAAGGGTTCCTGAATGGACAGAGCCTGTAACTCGCTTACTCTCCTGGCAGATGTTAGACGAGCAACAGAGCTGTCTTCCATGAGATGTACTTGATGGATGCTCGATGAATGGGTTCAAAAGGATGCCTCATGAGTTGGTTGAGGACTAAATTGAGATGCCACGTCGGAGGGACCCTCCGAGGTCTCGGGAAGGATCTATAAAGTCCCTTTAGGAACTGCTTTAAAAGCCTACTGGACCACAGAGATGGTCCTGTGAAAGTTCTGGTGAATCGTGAGATAGCTGCCAGATGAACCTTTATGGATGCATGCGCCAGTCCAGACTGTGCCAAATGCAGCAGATATGGCAATATCTGTTCGGGTGTGATATGCAGCGGTCGCAGGCCTTGCTCTGAACACCAAATGCAGAATCTTTTCCATTTGAGAGAGTATGTTTTGTTGGTACTGTCTGCTCTCGCTTTTGCCAGCAGTTCCCTGCATTCCTGCGGGATATTCAGGCTACAGAACTCTCTGTGCTCAGGAGCCAGGCCGATAACCTGAGCGATTGCAGGTTCGGGTGTTGTACCTGCCCGTTGGACATTGTCAGTAGGTTCGGGTGCTGCCGCAGACGAATCGGTGTCCTGATGGAGAGGCGATGAAGACCAGAGAACCAGTGCTGCCTCGGCCAGAACGGGGCAATTAGGATCAGAGTACATGGCTCCGCCTTCATCTTCCTGAGGACTCTTGGGATCATCGGAAACGGAGGAAAAGCGTACGCAAATACGCTGAACCAACCGATGGAAAAAGCATTTCCGAGTGACCCTTGTTGGGAATGCCAGCTTGCGTAGTTTGGGCATTTGGCGTTCCCCCTGGTGGCAAACAGGTCGATTCCTGGGAATCCCCATTCTGAGAATATATGATCCAGGGCGCTCTTGTCCAGTTCCCACTCGTGGGAGAGGGATTCTTGCCTGCTTAGGGCGTCTGCAATGGTATTGTCCTTGTCCGGTACATAGTCCGCCCTGAGCGGGATTCCATGTAGTACTAGCCAGTTCCAGACCTTCTGCGATTCGCGTGATAGAGTGAGCGAACACGTTCCTCCCTGTTTGTTGAGATAGTGCATCGTCGTGGTGTTGTCCGTTTTGACGAGCACCTGGGAGTTCTGGATGCGTGGTAAAAAGGCTTGTAGTGCCAGATACACAGCCCTCAGCTCCAAAAGATTTATATGGAGCGGTTTCTCCTGAGTGGTCCATTTGCCGCTTATCCGAAGGTCTTGGAGGACCACGCCCCAGCCTTCCAGGGAGGCATCCGTGGTGATCACCAGAGGCGCTGCTGGAAGTAGAAATGGCAGGCCTATAGATAGATTCTTGCGACACCTCCACCAGTCCAGACTCTTGGATATTTTTGGTGTTATCTTCACAATGTCCTCAAAAGAACCTGTACTCTGTGTCCATTGGTTCGTGAGGGCCTCTTGCAATGGGCGCATCTTGAGTCTGCAGTGGGGGATGAGGAGTATACAAGAAGACATCATGCCCAGGCTAGACTTGTAGGTCCGAACTTTTAGGGTTTTCCTTGACGCCACAGCCGTGGCCAGAGATATTATCTTGTTTGTCCTGTCCATCGAAGGGAATTCCCTTGCGCACTCCGTGTTCAAGGTTGCCCCAAGGAAGGTAATGTTCCTTGTAGGGATCATGCAGGATTTCTCGAGATTGAGAGTTAATCCTAGCCGTTGAAAGAGATTGGTGCAGGCGTTGGAGGATTCGGTCACGCCTGTCGCTGAGGGTGCCTTTACCAGCCAGTCGTCAAGGTAGGGGAAGACTTGGTGACCCATTTGACGCAGGAAAGCTGCCACCGGTGCAAGGCACTTTGTGAAAATCCGCGGAGCGGACTTGAGGCCAAACGGCAGGACCTTGAATTGGTAATGTTGTCCTGCGACTTCGAATCTCAGGAATTTTCTGTGACACTTGAGGATGGGGATGTGGTAGTAGGCTTCTTGGCGATCCAAAGATGTCATGAAATCTCCTTTTTCCAGCATGCCTAGTATTTCTTGGATCGTCACCATCCTGAACGATTGGCTTGTTAAGAAAGAGTTGAGCGCTCGGAGGTCCAGAACGGGCCTCCATTGTTTCTCCTTCTTGCGTACAAGAAAGAAGCGGGAATAGAAGCCTTTTCCTCTTTGAGATGATGGAACTCGTTCGATTGCTCCTTTCTTCAGCATCACAGATATTTCCTGGAGAAGCAGGCGTAGATGTTTGTGTGGCAGTCTGCGGGGAGGTGTTGTAGATGGGATGGTGGTGAATTCCAGGGAATGGCCGAATCTTATTAATTGAAGAACCCACCGGTCTGTGGTGATGAGCTGCCAATTGGTTATGAAATGGGTCAATTTTCCTCCAATTTGCAATGAGGGATAGAGTGGCTGGACTGGCTGGAGTAATTGGTCACTGGTGGCCGCCAGTGCCCCTCTTCTGATTTTTGCCCCTGAAACTTGACCTTCCGTAAGAAGACTGACGACTCTGTTGGTGCTTCTGTTGGTATTGATTTTTATTTTGGTAGGAATACGAGGACCTATTTTGATAGGAACCTCTGTAAGAGGATTGTCCCCTAGATCTGTTGCCTCGAAAGGACTGGTTCCGCGCCTGCAAGGTACCCAGTGCTCTGGCCGTATCGGTGTCCGTCTTTATGGTTTGTAGTGCCTCATCAATCTTGTCCCCAAAAAGGTGCTGTCCGTCGAAGGGCATGTCCAGCACTTTCATCTGCACCTCCTGTCGGAACGACGTTGCTTTAAGCCATCCTTGACGGGGTAGGACTGCTGCTCCAGCAAGTTGGCGAAAGCCGGTCATGGCTGCATCAATGGCACAGTCAATGATTTCAGCTGCTGAGGTTTGACCCTCCGTAAGCAGTGCCTTGACTTCTCCCTGAACTGCGTCCGGCAGTTCCGCTAAATAGGGGACTATATCTTCCCAGAGTTGGCGATTATAACGCCCCAACAGAGCTATGGAATTGGCCACCTTGATGGTCATGGCCGATGTTGTCGTAAATCGCTTACCGATCGTGTCCAACTTCCTGCCTTCCTTGTCCGGAGGGGCCGACAGAGGGGAGGAAGGGTTGCGGGAGTTCTTTTGGGCCGCCTGTGTAACCACCGAATCCGGTTTCGGGTGCCCATTGAGGCAAGCTGCCGCTGTAAGTGGGGCTTTATATTTTTTGTCCAGGCGAGGAACAACCGCAGGTACAGAAGCTGGCGTCAGCATTAGTTTCTTGCCTTGGTCCCATAGAAATTCTATTATTGGAATAGACTTCGTTGTCTTCTGCGTCTGCTCCTTGAAATCGTGTAAGAAGCATTCAGTTTCAGTTGATTCCATAACCATATGGAATCGCTTTGCCGCCCTTTCCACAAGTTTATGGAAACCGCCGATATCCACAGGTGGTGAATCCGCTTGGCGTGGTTGGGGTGAAGCTGGGGACGATGCCACATACTCATCCTCCTCTCCATGGTCCGACTGGATTTCCTGGACTTCTCCTTCTTCCAGTAAATCATCATCCTCCTCATCCGATGACACTACCACCTGAGGTTGGACTCTATCATGGCGGACTTGAGGGGGAGGCCGAGACTGTTTTGGGGCTGGCGCTGGATTATTTATGGCAGGCGTCTGGCTCCCACTCTCCGTTGCTGGTGTTTCCGGGAAGCGTTGTTTGTAATCCTGGATAAGGTATTTCAGGTCATTAACAATAGAAACCGGAAGGCATACCATCGGGATGACCTCCGTGCGAACACTAGTGTGGACAGAGTGTTCATGGTAAGTCATGTCCTCCTGTTCTTCGTCTGTGCTCTGGCATTTGACATGAAGGTCCGAAATGGAAGTAGCTGGATCCAGGAGTTCCTCTTCCTCAGATTCCTCACTCTGGAAGATTTCTGAAGGCAAATGAGTTTGCACTTTACTCGGAGACGTCGTTTCCGGCGTAATTTGCTGCTTAGCAATCTTGCCAGACGCAGAACTTGTTGTAGAAACCCCTGCCGTCGTTGCTGGTGTCGTCGACGGTGGCAGCGTTAGAGACGACATCTCTACAAGCCTGGATTTCTTCCACGGCTCAGAAAAGGTCAGCGTCGACGACGAGTCATCCGTCGACGACGTCCTCGACGTCGGTGCGCTCGTCGGCCCGTCATTTCTCGTCGACGGCGAGCTCGTCGTCGAAGTTTTCGTCGTCGGCGTCTTCGTCGTCGACGCCTTCGTCGTTGGTGCCTTCGTCGTCGATGCCCTCGTCTACGCCTTTGTCGTCAACGTGATCGTCGACGGCGGGCTCTTTATCGACGCCGCCTTAGTCGACGGTGTGATCTTCGTCGTCGACGAGGTTTTCGACGTCGACGACGGTTTCAGCAGGATAATAGATGTGATAGGTTTACCTGCTGACGACGATGAAGGAGTTGTCATCGTCGATGGGGAAACCGACGACGCTGTCGTCGTCGACACAGTCGTTGTTGCTGTGGTAATCCTTTGCGCATGCCTGCTAGATGACTGAGCAGGCTTCTTAAAAGTCTGGGTATCTTTGGCAGACACTGAAGATGTCGTAGATCTTGCCTCTGAAGACTTCTTTTGTGCCTTCCTAGGAGGAGTGTCTGAGGGGCCAGGGGAAGTCACCCTTGGCCTCTTTAGAGAGACTTCTGAGGTCCTTGAAACGCTACCCTCTGAAGATTCCACATTGTCTCTCTCCTTGAGCCTGTCAAGCCAGATGAGCAGGCGACCCTCTCTGTCCCTCAAGGTCTTGTTGGGGAAAGACCTACAGATTTTGCAGTCTTTAGGGACGTGGCTGGATAAAGGCAATATAAGCACAGGGCATGCTTATCCTCCACATGTAGTCTTTTCTTCCCACATGAAGAGCAGGCCCTGAAAAGGGCTTTCTTCTGGGAATCAGACATTGTAGAAAGCAGTAGGAAGAAATCACTTACTGCAGAAATAAGTGGACTGAAGTAATCCTTGACGAGATGTAGAATGAAGAAACCACTTTTAAAAGTGAAGTAGATGGTTTTGAAGAGATCCTTAGGAGAACTCAGGCTGGAGACTCCCTAGCACAACGTGCGTACGAAAATCTGAGGGACTGAGGCTCCTGCCAGGAAGGTTCTAGAGGGAGGTCTTAGCTGATTGGCTGGCTCTAAGAGTTTGGTCCTTTTTACATAAGGACAAGGATAGGCTACTAAGGTGAGGCCATTAGGCCTATTCTCTCTATGTATGTCTATAGGACATTACTTTTCTATGTACCGGAGGCTCCCGTCTCGACGACGGGGAATGATTCAGGCATGTGAATCTATGAAAGACACCCCTAATACTGGATAATGTACTTTGATAGCAGTGTTGGTGGAGATGAAGCAGTAGAGCATGGTGTTGCAATATTAGCAGTTATAGTAGACAGAGCGAATGAGCACAGTGTTGTATTGTGATATTAGTGATGGCAAAGATGCAGCACAGGGCACATTGTGGTAGTGCAATAGCAGCTATTGCGAGGGTAGAGCAATATTTCTAAACATAATACAACATGAATATATAAGCATTTAAACAATTTCACAATAAGTTTGTGCAGTTTTTATTTTGTTCACGCTATTGCCACATGAGTCTGTTACCAGTACCTTTTACATCATTCTTTGCAATATGAGCAGAGTATCTCTGGCAAAAGGGGGCTTTGGAAGATGGGGGAGCCGCTAATCTACTTACTTTACTCGCACAACACAGTGAGGTTAGGCATAATTGTATTCGGGAATCCGTTCTGGGCGGACGAAGTGCTAATGCAAGATAGATATTGTGCGAGTATCTGCAAATGTTGTTGCTGAGTTATGTGGCAGTTTATAAATGCTTACAAAATTTCACTAAAAGCCTGTGTAGTTTGTATTTACCACTCCTTGCAATATTAGCTGAGTATCAGTGGCAGAAAGGGGCTTTGGAACATGGCACCAGTGAGACGGACGCTCATGCCTTCACAACAAAGCAGGAAAGCAAGAAGCTAGTTAACGCGGCATGCCACCAGCTAACCACGTGCTGTGTAACCCTAGATGCTACCCCGTGTTTATGAGTGCATTCACAAGTTAACCACTAGGCAATGCACTATAAAGCAGCAGTGTTAGCGACGACGAAGCACATTAATCGCCAGATTTGTACATGTCAGTGCTGTCATAATACAGAGCTAAGAGTAGAGAAAAGAGGCACAATGTCATAGTGTAATAGTAGTGATGACGGAGGTACAGCGCAGTGTATAACGTTGTAGTGTAATAGCAGTGATGGCAAATATAAAACTAAGAGGCACAGTGTTGGAGTATAATAGTAGTGATAACATAATAGAACAAAAGGGCATGAGGTCTTAGTGTGATAGCGGGAATATAGCTGAAAGACACAGTGTTGCAGTGCAATAATAATAATGGCGGGAGTAGAGCAGAGAGGCAAGGTGTAGTGTTGCAATAGTAGTGATGAGAAAACAAAGACGGGGGTTGGAGGGTCTAAGGGAAGTTTATAGACCTACCCAGGTTGTTATCCCCTACTGTACAATATATAAATACACAAAAACCTGGGTGTCTGATAGGAAACAAATATGTTTCAGAAGCCATACATTGTGTTAAGTCAACATAATTGTCTGACTAAATAACCGGATGGAACTAAATAGAGTTATGGCAATCCAACGCATGTTTTCCCCTGTATGGCAGAAACATGTTGGCCCCTAAGCAGTTATTTGTTAACAATGCGGTTTTGCGCTGTTCTGTTTTTTAAACAGAAAGAAACTCACGGTTATTAAAGTTCTATTGCTGTGAGATTTCTATTCTTTTTTAACTTTATTCTTCTCACACCCTCACTTTTTTGCACTGCTCTTTGTTCCATTTGGTGATCCCACGCATGGTCAAACGGGCGATTGTGGGTTTGACCCTAGTCCTACCAGGCGGCCCTGGGAGTAGTCTCGCTGATCTGGAGACACACCAGCCCAGTCCTGTGGATGACCAGATGAGAAAAATCAGATCACCAACAAGATTTTGATGGTAATCCTTCTCTGGATCTTGGATCTCACTTACTTTTGCTGGTGGCCACATGTGTTGGATTGCCATAACTCTATTTAGTTCCATCCGGTTATTTAGGCAGACAATTTTGTTGACTTAACACAATGTATGGCTTCTGAAACATATTTGTTTCCTATCAGACACCCAGGTTTTTGTGTAGCAATAGTAGTGATGGCAAGGATACAGCAGAGGGGCACGATATGATACTAGAATAGCAGTAACGGTGAGAGTACAGCTCAATGGGCGAGAAGGGAGGGGGGAATGCCAGCTGGAAGGGAGGGGGTGACAAATGGTGAGCATTTCGCGGCCGCTTTGATGTTCTCTGTGGCAGCGTGGCTCACTGAGAACATCAAAGCGGCCGCAAAATTGCTCCCAAAGCTTGCAGACGGACAAATAGTGCGCGCCCCCGGCGCACATGCACTGTTTCCGATCTGCAGACTTTGGGAGGAAAGACGAAGAGTGAAATAGAAAGGATAAAAGTAGTGGAGAGAGATAAAGATTTGGATAGGAATGGATAACAAGCCTGTAAAGTGGCGTTGCCAGTAATAACGATGCATGGTGAGATAGAGAAAGGTGATAAGTAAGAAACAGAAAAAAGTTCGACGGAGTTGAGAGTAATAAAAAGCTAAACAGATAGGTAGAATGCAATTAGAAGAGATAAAGGAGGAAAAACGAAGAGTGAAATAGAAAGGATAAAGGAGCATGAAGAGAAGTAGTGGAGAGAGGTGACTATTTAGATAGGAATGGAGAACAAGCCCATAATGCGGCGTTTCGTGAGGTGGGTGTGGCCGGAGGGCTGCCTACACCACTTTATGCCCCCCCCCCTCGACTGGCACTGGTGCCCCTGCCTGCCAGCTGCCTGCGTGGCGAGTATACTGTGCCAGCGAGGGCTCTTGAGTTTCATGCTAAGTTGAGGTGTTCATGGTTCTGTCTTGATGTGTGGTCTTGTAAGGCGCTGTGCATGTTTTCGTAAGCATGGCTGTTATCAGCACTGTCCAACTTTTTAAAACGTGGCCTGTCTGTCCTGTGTTGGATGCGTGCAGTGTTGTGCCTGATAAGTGCTCCTGAGGTTATGCATGTGATGTGCAGCAGGTAATGCGTATATATTCTACTGTGCTGGGCATGTATGTGATTAGCATGGCCATTTACGCAGTGCTCGCCACAAACTACATTTTCTGTTGCCGATTTGGTAATAACTGTATTTATCACCCACACAATGGCATTCATTTTAAAACTCCTAGAAGGATGAAAGGCTGTGCTGGCCTCGTGTTATCGGAACCTTTGTGCTGGATGTCCGCAGCAAATGCTCAACCCACTGAGCTGCATCACCAGCTTGTAAGCACTGTGCAGAAGAGAGAGGCTCTTCTTGAGCCAACTTTTATGTAGGATCACAAAATCAATGGTCGAAAATATAACCACACATCTTTTTAAAAGTATGCTGAGCCTCAAACTGAGGCTCATTTCAAACTGCCCCAATGTTTACAGCTAAAAGAGCACACTCACTAAATAAAAGGAAAGGTCAGTGATCGATGGGAAGTGAAAGAAAGAAGAAAAAGGCCAGAGGAATAACGATGCGTGGTGAAAAAGAGATAGAGAAAGGTGATAAGTGAGAAACAGAAAAAAGTTAGACGGAGTTAAGGAGAGTAATAAAAAGATAAACAGATAGGTAGAATGCAATTAGAAGAGATAAAGGAGGAAAGACGAATAGTGAAATGGAAAGTATAAAATTAGTGGAGAGAGGTGAAGATTTGGATAAGAATGGAGAAAAAGCCCGTAATGCGGCATTGCCAGGAATAACGATGCGTGGTGAAAAAGAGATGGAGAAAGGTGATAAGTGATAAACAGAAACAAGCTCTCGGTATTGCTGTGGCGGGGCGGGGGAGCGGCTTCCTTTGAAGTCTGGTGGGGGGGGGAGTGGAGGAGCGGCTTACTTTGAAGTCTGATGCCGAGGCTCAGACAAATGGTGTGGGATGTGGCCGGAAATGGTGTGGGTGCGCGTTGTGCGATGTGCACGCCCCTGGATCACATGATCTGTACACGATCCGCAACTAGGTAGACTTTTTTTTCCGCTTACTATAATCTCGTCTATTCAATCCCTGCGGGATAGAATAAGGTGGGACCTAAAAAAACTGAAAACTGGGTGCACTGTCATATCGATGTCACATGTATAGGGGAAAGGCAGGTACTGCGTGTAGACTGTCAGACAGGTTTTTTTCTGTTTAACGCTACCATGGTAAAACCCGCATGCACAACCAAACACAAACATCTTACTTTTCAAGAGACTGCCTTGTTGACGCCAACATGAGTGGTACGAGCAGGTCAGTAAACACTCCCTCTGCCTGTCAAGCAGGGCACAAGACTGGGTACTAAGCGGGTGGACGGCGTTCCCCCACTTATTTTACAGGGTGGACGCTGTCCACCCTGCCTATCAAAAGCATGATAATCAGCAGCTCATGACTGCGCGTGTCAGGATTTAAACAAGAACATTATCTCCGGGGCAGATTGATGCTGGGGAAAAGGAGAGGGCGATGGCGTCAGTCGGTGCTTGCTTGTGAAAACAAAGGGGTAAACATGAGGTAACACTGCATTCCAGACGCTATCCAATGGATGGACCCCGGATTGCAGTAGCACCCCCCATCCCACCCCCGCCTGCCCACCGGTGCTGCCTCGTGCCCACCCCTCGTCTTCTGCTGCTAGGCCTTGCCCCAGTCAGCCCAATTGCACAGAGGCTACAACTTCTCCTGTGTTGAATTCGCGCGCCACATGTGTAGGTCGCGGCCGCCTTATAAATAATGCAGCACCGGTGGAGGCGGAGGAGGCCGTCTTCAATTAAAAAGTCATTTGAAGACTATTAGGAGAAGGCAAAGTTATCTGTAGTGATCAGTCTTTACACCTGGAAGAAAAGAGGGCGAGACAGGGGAGAGCCGGGCTTAGAGCCACAGGATGAGAACTGAAGGGGTATTAAAGCAGGGCTGGACTGGGAACCACAACCGGCCTCGGCAAAGTGCTCGGCCGCCCTCCTCCCCACTCAAGGGGGTTGGAGGTGCCGCTGAGCTCTTTGCCGGGCCGGTTTTCGGCCGATTTTGGTACAGGGCCGCTTTTTGCAGCTATGCTGCAAAAACAGCCCTGTAACAAAAACGGCCCCCAGGGGTCAAAACCGGCCCCCACCCCTGGGGCACACCGAGGGATTGCCCGGTGCCTGCTATGGCCAGTCCGGGCCTGCATAAAAGAGAAATGGGACAGACAGGAGAAAACATCTTTTGCCAATTGCAGTGGTCTCTGTGTCTTATTTCAGAAATGGGCCACTAGGCAATAGCACTACAGAAATAAGCAATTCTGGCAGGAGCAGTGCAAGCTTCCTCAACACAAAAAAATGTATAGGGTAGGTGACATGCGCAACTTTGTAAGCCCCCTCTCACACACACACATACACAAATACGGCGTGTAATACACAGATAGCAGCTTTGCATGCTTTTTCGTAGACATACAGAACATGTGGCATTGCATCAGTCTCTTGCATACCAAGGAGACAGGCAGTAGTGCAAGCTGCAGATGCATTGCATCCTTCTCAAGCATGCCTAGAAGACAAGCAGTACTGCAGTCAGGGGGAAAACAAATATTTCTAAACATTATCTAAAGGGCTGGGTTCGTGAAGTGACTGTTGTAAAGAAAAAGAAAATCCTGGTGTAAAACAAATTGGGAAGGAGGCAGGTCAGTGATTAAATCATGAAAATTACAAGTAGCTTTTCTGTGCTGAATACTCATTTTGAACTTCCATAAATGTCAGGTTTGAAGAAAGACTTTCAGAGCATGGAGCATAAAAAGTTATCAGAAGAGCTCATGGCAAGCGATGATGGCAGCATGGACACGTGTTGCCAAAGAACTAGGGGCTGATCAGCCAATAGGTCTCGCTTTTTGGGCTACTGGTTTTGCCAATGCTGTTTCAGGGGGCTAGGTGGTTAGAGGAGGGAGGCACATGAGGGAGAGACCAACACAGAGCAGGGGAGGTGTTTTCCAGGTTTTGGGGAAACATAAAAGGAAGAGGGTGACAAGGAGTGCGGAGCAGGGGTTGTTTTCAGGGTAGAGAAGCACACAGAGGGGGGTGAGAGTAACAAAAAGCATGTAGGGAGTTTGCAGGGGGAAGTACACAAGGAAGAAAGCAATACAGAGCAGATGGAGCATCTTCCAGGGGGAGAAGCACAGGACGGATACGGAGGATCAGAGATCATGGAGCGAGAGAGGTTTGAAGGGGAAAGAAGAGCACAAGAGGGAGAGAAATACAGTAAAAGAGCAGGGGAGAAATGAGCAAGACGGGGATTTGCAAGGGAAAGCACACAGGAGAGAGAGCAACACAGAGTGCAGGGGTGTTCAGAAGGTGAATAAAGCACATGATGGAGAAAGCAACACAAATCTGAAGAGTAAGATGTGTGGTCAGTACTTGTGCCTCGACTTGCCAATCTTGTTCAACCCTCTCCTGAAGCATAGGTACTTTACCATCGTACCACTTCCTCCCGTGATGTCACTTCCTGCCGTGATGTCACTTCATGCTGTGGTGTCACTTCATGCTGTGGTGTCACTTCCTGTGACACCACCTAACTTGGAGAGTCCCCCCACTTCTTTTTTTAGGAAGTGTGCCCTGCTGTCAGGTAACAAACAGCACTGACCCGAGTGCTTCCTGGTAACTCGTAGTCAGCTAAGCAAGAGTACCAGCCAATGAACAACGTGTGGTTTATTTCTCCGACTTCAAACGGTGTTAAGTTAGGGATTATAATAAAGCCTTGTTTGAGGAAGGCGGCCGGGGGGGGGGGGGGTGCGGTGGCGGAGGGAGGGGTGGGGAGGTTGTCTCTAGAGGCCGCATGCACAATCGACTCGGCGAAACAACAAAACTTGGTTGACTCACCCCACTGCTACATTGTGAAGGGTGTCCTTGCAGTTATACAGGCTGCTGTGTTATTTTTACCAGCAGCTAACACGCCAAGGGTCGGCTTTAGCTCTGGTGGATGAAGCAATACGTTTTGGCGCATCCCCCAACCTCCTGCCCCTCATCTCTCCATTTATCCTCTCTCTCATACTTTCAATTTGTTTTAAAGCGCGGGTAAAGGCTGGCTTTACTAATGCAGCAAAATACACAGTTGATGGACAGAATGCAGAACAATGTCTTACATTCACCCCAGTACAAAGATCTGGGCCTAAATCCATCATTTTTTTTGCACTCCACACCACCATAGGTCAGACACTGGCTGTATGCAAATCAGCCTTGACCCTGTGCCTCATGGGAACAGTCCAGCCCGAACTACCAAGCCATGTCTTTCCTAGACCGGAATCAAGCATCCAAGGACTGGTTTCTGGCTATCAGCCTTCTTCAGCCTGGATAGCTTGACTCCAGTGACGTGGAGAGCCTGGGACTCACTTCTGAGCATACCCATCCCACTCTGGGTGAAAATTGCAAAAAACACAGTTGATGGACAAAATGCAGAACAATGTCTTACATTCACCCCAGTACAAAGGTCTGGGCCTAAATCCATCATTTTTTTGCACTCCACACCACCCTAGGTCAGACACTGGCTATATGCAAATCAGCCTTGACCCTGTGCCTCATGGGAACAGTCCAGCCAGAAACTACCAAGCCATGTCTTTCCTAGACCGGAATCAAGCATCCAAGGACTGGTTCCTGGCTATCAGCCTTCTTCAGCCTGGATAGCTTAACTCCAGCGATGTGGAGAGCCTGGGACTCATGTCTGAGCATACCCAGCCCACTCAGGGTGAAAATTGCAAAAAACACAGTTGATGGACTACTAATGCAGTCAGCAGTCCACATAGAATACTGGTATGTTCTTTGCAGCAGGCGTATTAACCCTCAGAGCTACTTTATGTCGAATCAAAACTGCCACTGGACAAAACTCTAATCTCTCTCTAACAGGAACATTATTTACAAGAGTTATCTTGAAATTTGTATCGCTGCCTGAAAGCTGGACGCACAAGGAACTCTGCAGCATGTGCTTTTAAAGTTATTGCTGAACACAGCGCCCCCCCCCCCCCCCCCCCCCCCTCGGGTTAGTGCCCCCGCCCCTTTCACACTGCCCTAAAGCCGGCCCTGCACACGCCAAGCTCCATCGTGCAAAGAAATTTGGAGTCTGTATGTGAAAACGAGGCCAACAGACAGACGCTCCTGCTCAGTCAGCAAACACTACTTCACAAGATTAAACTAGTAAAAATCTATTCCTCCGAAGAAGCAGTCACCTAGTTTTCAAATATTCTGACATGCTTTTTTCAATAAAAAAAATACACATTAACTGATATGGCCTAACCGCTCCTTACACCGAAAGTTAATGCAAGATATTAAGATCAAATAAAAATGCTGACATTAAGCAAGATGTGGGTAATGGTGAAAACCGTATTTGAAAGGATCGGAGGTGTAGACTTACATATGCTCGATAGTCGCATGATTGAAAAATAAGCTTCTCTGGGTGATGCTGCCAATACTGCACCGGGGACGAGCCTGTGGCTTCATTTGGAGATCGTAAGTTCACGGACGGCTCTGACCAGTCTCCTGTCTGAAAATCATATTTACTCTAAAAGAAAGAATTGAAAGAATTAACTCAAAAATATGTTTTAGGTTTTAATGTAATACATTGCACCAGCCAAGAAAAACAAACACAGGACACCAGGGTCGGATTGGGATCACAATTCGGCCCGGGCACTGACGAAAAAAGGGGCCCACATTCAAGAGGCGTGGCCCATATTTAAGGGGCGTGGCCCACATTCAAGGGGCGTGCCCTTTCATGAAACCCCATTTGCACAGACAAGGAATGAAAGTGGGAGGGTACTGTTCTTGCACACGCCACAGGACCAAGGTGACAATGGCCTACATGCTGAGCAACTAAAAAAAAAAGCAAGGCCCCTTTTTGTCACAAAATTATTCCAGCCCTCCAGCACAGGAGCACCTGAAAAGCAGCAAAGCCCCTGCTATTGCTAACCTACTCAGCCTTCCCCAGACCTTCAGCTCAGGAGCACATGAACAGAGGTAAGGCCCCTGCAATTAGTAAATTAATCAACCCTCCAAGCCTTGGGAAAATGTCCTGGCAGGGGAGCACAAAACACAGCTTTCTGGGTCATCCAAGGTAGCCAAGGGGGGGGGGGGGCTGAGGTGAAGCTGGTGCATGGGAAGTGCCTTCCCAGTGTGTTCTGGCAGTTTGAGTGTTTACCATTTACTGTAGTATTACCCTTGTACCTGTGTATGGTACCCTTTTGTAACTTGCACACGTCACTTTTCTCTTGTAACACACTGTTTACTCCTCTCACTTTGGTTTGCTTTAGATACTTGCACAAGTGCCATTATTGCCTACGTAACGTTTGTTCTTGTGCTGGAGTGTCTGCCATTAATTGCAGTATTATACCTCTACTTGTATTTTGTACGCTTTTGTAACCTGCACACATGCCACTTTTTCCTCCTGCAATGTATCGTTTGCTCCTCTTGTATTTTGGTTGCTCACTATTGTCACTTTTGATTCATGTAACTTAACATTTGCCTTTGTAATTTGTCCACTTATAATTTTCTCCTCATTTATTATTGCTGTTCCTAGTGTGAAGCGCTCTGACACCTTCGGTAAAGTCCGTGCCATATAAAATCGCATAAATAAATAAATAAAACAAAAAAATTCCAAACATCACCAGGCCCCCACAGCAAGACCCATTCTTCCTCGCCCACTGTGCCCTGAATGTGAAGGGCTGTGGGCGAGGTGTTAAGACTAACACCGTTTCTGGGCTGCATGGGCACCAGGGGGCCGAGGTGCAAATGGCTCAAAGGCCTGAGAAACACCTGGCCCCCAGGGAGGCCGATTATTGCAGACAATCACCCCTCCCCAGCCCAGCCTCAGCTTGATTGCTTGGCAGGGCAGGGGTGAAGGAGAGCCCACAGCTGACAATCGCTGTCTGGCCGCACAGCGAGGCTGCTTTCATTTTCTCAGTCTGTCTCTGTGCACTCTGTGGGCCGGTTTTTTTTCCTCCCCTTTCCTAGTCCACTCTCCGTGGACTGGCACAGGGGAGAAAAAAAACGGCCCACAGAGGGCACTGAGGCACCGGCCCTTCGGCCCATTCCCGAATGCCCGCCTTGCCAATCCGACCCTGCAGGACACAGTTTAGAACGAGGTTTTACTGGCACAGCAGGATTAGTGACATTCCATTGAGGGTGGAACTGGGTACGGGTGTATGACACTCCTCAAAAGTTTTTTTTAACCCTCGGGCTTGCTAAGGATTCTGGTTTCTCGCCATTTTCAAATGGATTCTCTAATTTTGTAATGAGTGTCCGCAATACACACTGCAGGCAATGCCATGGCTGCTTCAAGATGTTGCCTTTACTTAATAGATTGATATCCACTTGCAGGGCCGGCGCTAGGCATGGGCAGCATGGGCGGCTGCCCAGGGCCCCGAGCTCAGCCCATCAACAGGGGGCCTCGCAAAAGTGTTTCCCCACCAGCCTCGCGCCTGTGGTGAGCACTGCGTGGCCCAGGGAAGGGCTGCCTCTCCTCTGGGCTTCGCAAGCATGTGTAAGAATAGGAGAAGAGGCCCCCTCCCCTGTGCCTGGCAGCACTGGTTAATGGCTGTTAACCCCCTGGGAGGGGGCCCCTTTTCCCCAGGGCCGTGCAGCCCACATGTAGTGCGAGGCCCGTCTGCATTTGCAGCTTTGACCTGTAATTGGGGACAGGGTCGGATTGCGAAGACAAGCAGCAGAGCATTGGTCGATGGGCCGGTGCTGAAGGGTGTGACATGTGGGCCGGTTGTTAAAGGGCCTCAACTTCATTCCTGCCCCCCAGGCCATCACACTTCTGGCTTTTGTGTGCGGTGCGAAGGTGTTAAGTGTGGCAATCAGCCTTAATTGTGGCCAGGTGTTGCTCTAAGTATTGTGTCATTCTCCCCTCAGCCCCCCAAGTGTCAGACCGCTCCCCTGCCAGGCAATGGTGGGTGGGGGCAGGTGGGAGTATGCCAGGCCGTCACTGAGGGAGCAGGTTTTTGGCTATGGGCAATTGACACCTTAGCCTCCATCTTAGCTGCCAAGGTTTCAAATTGCTATGTGTGAAATTTTCATAATTCAGTGTCATTATGAGTGACATTTCAACGACCATGAGTGACCCTTTTTAGTACGCAAAATCAAGCAACGATGAGGAGGAAAACATAAAATATCGTGGGACCCAGACCCAATTGAGGCCCGAAAACATCACGGACCTGCCAGGCCGGCAGAATCCTGTCTTCCAGCCTTTGGCGACTCGCACGGGGTTCCCTGGCTCCACCCTTGAAACGAATGATGCTGTTGTTTAGAGCATCAGTCTATCAAGGGCCTCTCTACCACGTGGGACACAGCCCTAACAAACAACACACTCCTCCTGTGCCTACTGTTGCCGGGTGGGCGGGCCGCCAGAAAAACAAAATACAGATTGCCAGCCTATGTGGTAGGCCCCCCTCCCCGCTGGCAAACTCAGGGCCTCTGACATCACGTGAGTGACCTGGGCCAACTGGGAACGGGGACGGACCTATGTCAGAGAGGGCCCAACAACATGAACAGGTGTCATTTATATATACATTCGATCGGATCAATCCACCTATGTCACTCTACAGAGTAACAACTTTAAAGTAACACCGGCAGGAACGACTGCAGCTCCCTGATGGGATTGTGCGCTGCCCTGGCACCATCACTGTCTATTACAAACACACACAGGCTCACAGTGCCTGGTACTTACGGTCTTGGGCCACGGCCGTAGATGAGTCTGAGTCAGTACTGAGTCCGACTGTGGAGCATGCAGGCAGGGACTCTGGCCTGCTTAGTGTACATCTGAAGGGCGTCGCTTCGCTATTTCAAGGCATTACTACACACCTATTCTTGAATTACTTTAACAGCAGGCACTTGCTCACTTTGTGAAAGGAGAGGAGCGGTAATTCAGCATGGGGCGCCTCGTGGCCGCAGCGACTTCCGCCGCAAATGCCATCTGCTCGGGCATACTTCAGTGACTCCACTAGGGCGGAGGAGCTTCACCCCACTGCTTTCTCGCAGAGCGAGAAGCATAAATATAAAATGCAAAAACTACCATTTTATGTTTCTGCTACTCACACTGCGAGAAAGCAGAAGTGTTTGGTTGGGGGCAGGCAGGTCTGCTTTAGGGCAGGGGAGGAGTGCCTTGCCCCCTGCTAAGGGCCCTGACTGTTTGGTCAGCCCTCCAAGACCGACCTAACCAGTCATGCGCACTCTGGCCTTTCTCCCTGTAGGCGCCAATGCACCCTACATGGAGAAAATGGCCTCCCCATAGGTCCCTGGCTGGTCTGCGTCCCAACCAATCACAATGCTGCCATTGGGAAGGGAGGCTGCCTGCTTCCTGTTCGAACGAAAGAGAGCAGATCAGGAGCAGAGATGACACGAGACCTGGGAAGGTAAGTTTATTTAATTTTTTAAATAACCTCTGCGATACCTCCCACCCGCGAGTCATGCTAGCCGCGACTGGATTTTACATGCAAATTAGAGGGGCCTCACATCTTCCCTTTCGCCCGGGGCCCCAGAATTTCTAGGACCGGCCCTGTCCACTTGCCATTTGAGGTGCCACTGCAATAAATTCTGATTAAAACAAAAGTGATGGGTGGAATGCTTGAACTAATCTCATACACTGGTTGACCTTTCTACCTTGCTTCTCATCTGGACTGAGTATACATCTCCTTCTAGACAATTGAGAGTGCTTATCACCTGGTCTCATCTGCATCTCTTGGCTTTGGGGAGTGGCGGAGTGGCCTAAGGGTGGTCACATGGTGGAAACGCTTCGCAATTCCCTAATTTAATGCTGGAGAATCCATGCAACATCAAGAGGCAGCTAGCCTATGGCCTACATGTCATCCTCACCCCCGCATTCAACTATCAAAACAACACTAATTTACAAGCGCTGAAGTTGCTGTGGCCTTATTGTCTTTAAGTAAGTCAACAAGCTTGTATTTGGTTGCTTTAAAACTCCAGCGTCATTTCAGGGCATGGACCTTCCAAGACCCCAGCACTAGGGGTTATGGTACTGACAAGTTCTCAGTTTGACTGCTGTCTTCTAATCCAAATACTTACCACCTTGTTCCAACTTTAGTGCCCGTAACTGATTGATGCTGTTGCCAGTCTATAGTGCTGTTCAGGAACCCATCCAAGAGTGTTGTCATGCATCGGTCATGTGGTCCACTTAACCAGACGCAAAGCCTTGCTATCCCAGATCAAGTGGTCATACTTGTTGGCAAAGGGGACATTTTGTATCAACAGCATGATGCTGCGGGTACATCATCCTCACAGCAATGATAAAAGCACTTGGCAATTGGTTGAGAGTTGCCAGATTGAGTAAGGTTGTACTGAGCTGAAATGCAAGCTCCTTTGATGTTCCAAATGTGCTTCACAGTGGTTAACAAAAAACAATTAGAACACCACGCTACACCTCAGATGCTCCTTAGCAACAGCCGTCTCTGCTCTTCAACCTACTCTTTATTCCATCAATTTTGCATCATTTTATAACCAGTAAAATACATTTTAACATCCTAAAGTGGCAGCCATATTGGAAAATATGGTTTCAACAAATTAACTCTATTTTAAACCCTCAAACGGAACTGTCAAGTACCGTTTCATAGTTCATTAACCCTAAACCTTCATAAAATCCAAATGATTACCTATCACCTGAATCTTTTTTTCCAGGTGTATCGAACTAAATTCCCCAGTAGACATTATCATCCTATATGAAAGAGTACACATTAAGTACGCAGTGACATAAAACGTATCTTTTATAATCATTTAAAATCTGGTGATACAGTAGCCAGAATTTATGCAGTTAGTTATCACAATTCTTCTCACCGATAGTACTCCATCCTTCATCCAGGCCGCCCCCTAGTAGTCATCAGTCTGAACTCACCTAGGCAATAATTAGATCATATTTTGTAGCAGACTGAATAACCGTACAATTCACTACTGAGTATCAGGTTATATAGTGATTGAGTATGTATAATATATATATATATATATATATATATATATATATATATATATATATATATCACAATCCTATAGCACAGATGATCCGGCGAACATCAGGTACGGACCACAGCGTGTGTTGTAAATGAAAGGTTCTTTATTTAAAATGGCATTGAATCCTACTACAGAGGCAAGAAGGTTGCCCCTAGATGTCACACAAAGAAGAGTTACCGCACTGACGACACCAGCGGTGGCAACTTGCTCAGCTCACTTCCCTCAAAACACCAAACGCGTTTCGGGCGGTAAGCCCTTGATCACTGGTATAACATTGAGACACAGAGATAGCAGCTGCGTGTGGGAACTCCATTTATTGTAATTAATAGTCCCGCCCCAGTGGGCGTCAATCTGCACAGCATTATGGTAGATGCAGTCCTTAAGCATGAAAGCGATTCCAGAAGTGCCTGATTACACCACACTGGTTGTCACGGTCCCCGTTGCAAATATGGAGGTGAGCACGATGCAGCCGCCTTTGCACCAATCACATCCGATGATGAGGCCTCCTCGATTCCAAACGGTGCTCGTGATAACAAGCACCAGGATCCGCTATCACTAGCAGCGGGACATCTCTGCGGCCGGGCCGGCCGCATGAGATCAAAACAAGAAGGTTGCCCCTAGGAGATGTTGCACAAAGAAGAGTTACCACACTGACAACACCAGCGGCGGCAACTTGGCTGCTCAGCTCACTTCCCTTCAAAACACCAAACGCGTTTCGGGCAGTAAGCCCTTGATCACTGGTATAACATTGAGACAAGGAGATAGCAGCTGTGTGGGGGAACTCCATTTATTGTAATTAATAGTCCAGCCCCAGTGGGCGTTAATCTGCACAGCATTATGGTAGATGCAGTCCTTAAATATGAAATAGACCCCAGTAGTTCCTGATTACATTCCTAGGGGGCAACCTTCTCGTTTTGAGATGTATATTTTCACTGAAAAAAAAACGTTAAAGTGACGTTCGAGTTAGGTGAAAATGTCAGTTAAATAGTAGCTTTTTGAACTAAGAAAACACTGAAATTCACTAGTTAAAGATAAACGATGTAACTATATGGCCCACTAAGCACAGCGTTGTCATCAGATGCTATCAGTGTTGTTATAAATGATGTCATAGGACATGCCATAAGTGATTCAGTATGTAAGATCCTAAGGAATGCATGGTGAGGGTTTGAGTTTTAGTTACTCCCATGCTGGAAGAAGCCACTTCAGGATGTAACCTCCATTCATGATCGGTCAGGAGCGGCCGAAAATTCACCCTGGTGTTCAACAATCCCACAGGCGGTTCATGACCAGGGACATGCTCCAATGCTCCGGGTAGTTCCAGAGATGAAGAGACTCCTGAGAAACGACTCAGAACATCACCCCAGTCTACTTGTTGCATTACCACATGGCATTGCAGTGCGTTTGTCCATGAGAACTCGAACAAGCCTTCAATTGATGAACAGTAGGGAAGCTTTTGGTGCCATGCAAATGACCCATAACTCAAACAGGTTGAAATGGACATTGGTCTCTGCCTGAAACTGATCTCCATCTCTCCCAAATGAACTTTCGACCCAAGCAGTGACGCATCTGTTACCACTGTGCGCTCTTGGTGGGGCAGGAAGAGGGGTCTGCTGCCAAACTAATTGTGATTGAGCTACCACTGCAGGACTTTTGCAGTTTCCTGCAAAACATGGATGGATTCCGACAGGATCCCCTGATGCTATGCCCACTAAGACTTCAGGTTCTATAGAAGACCACTGGATAGATAACAAGCTGGATTCCGTATGCCGAGAGGCCCAGAAGCCTCAGAGCCACTTTTACTGAGATGCACTGCAGAGGCTGAAACATCTTGATCATAGCCCAAAAGACCAGTACTCTTTGTGGTAGACACAAGGCTCCAAATTGCAATGTATCTAGGGTGTTTCAATGAAAGGGAGCCTCTGCGAATGAGTCAGGTGTTATTTCAGCACATTTCTAGAGAACCCCAACCGAGGTTCGCCGTCATCTGAATTTAGTCTGAAACTGAGGCGAGCCCATCTCCAGCAGCTGTTCGTCAAGGTAGGGGAAACTAGAATCCCTAATCTCTGAATGCATGCTGCGACCACCGACATCACCTTCATGAACACACAAGGACCACTTGTGAAACCGAAGTGGGGCACAGGAAATTAAAAATGCTGTTGGCCACCTTGAATCTCTAGTAGTGTCTGTGAGACTGCAAGGCGGGTTACATAAAAGTAGGCCTCTTGCAGAACCAAAGCCACTATTGAGTCACGTGGATACAGGGAACACATGAATTTGGCCTTCTGCAAGGAGTCCTGAGCGCAGAGACCTAAAATAGGATGAATGCTTACATCCTTCTTCAGCATAAGTAAATAACAGGAGTATTAGCAATTCGCTATTTTGTGAGCCAAATCCCTCGGTATGGCTCCTTTGGCCAAAAGAGGTCGCACCTCATGGAGCAAGATGGACAGGTGTTCCTTTGAAATATATTCTGTTGTGGTTGGAAGAGGGAGCATGTTCAAAAAGGAATCGTAGGGCATAGCCTCATTGGTCAATCTGAAGGACCCACCAGTCAGATGTTATATTTTGCCACCCTTGGAGGAACTATCTGATCTTGCCTCCCACATAGTGTTCGTATTTCACCAAAGTCAAAATAAAGTGATATGGAGGCTTTTGTCGAAGACTGGGAAGTTTGTTGCTGCTGGTGTCCTGGGTATTTTCTGGATAATCCTGTCCCTGGTCCTGAAAGATCTGAGATGCCTGTTCAAGGGCAGTGGACATTTGCGCATATAGCAAGCCTCTGGAGTAGTTTCCAAACGGGCAAAACTGTGAGGGTTACTGTCTGGCTGGGGTAGAAAGGCCTAGTGAATGAGACTTAGCCTTTGTATTTTTTTTTTTATCGTTCCAGTGCCATATCAGCCTTCTTGCCAAACAGGTGAGATCCACTGAATGGTATGTCCATCAGAGAAGCTTGCATGTCTCAGAAAAGAATGTGGATTTCATTCCAAGTGTCCAGTCAGATGAACAAGTTACTTACCTTTAGGAACGCTCTTTCTGGTATATACTTGATTTATATTCCCTTGTGAATATTTCTCAGGTGTCAGACTGCATCTGGAAACTGTAAAGAAACACTCCTGTATATAGGTAGGTGGCGCTTTGTGGCTCTGTGCTGATATTTTTCCACTTGGAAGTGACAAGCTGAACTACATATAAGCCCCATCCATGCACGCTGAAGTTAGTTGCTTTCTTAGGCTTGTACATGTCCTCAGACGAAAATCCCATCTGCAAACTGGCATGTCTAATGTGCAGGCCTCTAGATTGGGAACCTTTTAGATGGAAAAGAGTCCAGATCACAGAAAGGAGAGGAAGGAGGGTTGGAGAGGAATCTGCTATTACATAGAGTATCCTCCAGAAAGAGCATTACCAAAGGTAACTTGTTATTCTGATGAATACTTCTAACCTTAGATTCCTCCGTTTGTGAATAAATACCATAGCAGTACCTCCCCAGGTGGTGAGTCTGAGAGCTGGCTCATACCAAAAAGTTCTGCAGGATCCAGAGAACAAAATGCCCATCCTGACAGACCTGAATGTCAAGGCAGTGTTGCTGCGTCAACATGTGTACCAATACCCAGGTAGCTGCCAGAAAAATATCCAGGACAGGCACTTTGTGCAGTGGTAGCAGCTGGGACTCTGACACAAGCAGCCTATAGGCCTGCTGAAGGCTGCTGGTTGGCCAGAGCACACCAGTTCTTGAAGCAGAGAACAATCCCTAGAGAGCTGGTCCGCTTCTTCACTGCCTGCCATTCTTTATTCCAGCTAATCCCACAAAAAGCTAATTGCTCACCCTATGTTCGTTGGTGTGATCAATGTAAATACTAATCACTCTTTTCAATCCAAGTGATGGAGTCAATCTTTCTTGTTCGAGGGAGGAGGTGGAGCAAAGAATGCCAGGAATGTGACAGTCAGTTTGAAGTGGATGGTGTCACTTTTGGCAGCAAAGAAGTTCTGGATCTCAGTACCAGCCTATCCAGAAAGAACAGTTTTGCGTGGTTTGATAGAAAGATTCTGAAGCTTGCTCATCTGCCGAGCTAATGGTATGGCAATCCATAACACAGTTTTAAGGGTCAGGAGACGTAATAGGCAACTATGCATCGGCTCAAAGGAAGTACAAATTAAAAAGTAAGACCCACATTTAAATTGCCTGGTGACATAACAAAGGTACTTATTAGAAATAAATGTTGTCAATCTTTCAGAAATCAACAGGCGATGGAAGCAATTAAGGCTGATCCAGCATCTGCAAAAAATCAGAGAGGGCCAATAACTAGCCTTAACAGTGCCCTAAGCAAGTCTTTGCTGGGCCACAGACCAACAGAACTTCAGACAACTTGGCCAGCAGTGGGTCAATCTGGCAAGTGCTGCACCAAATCACAAATCTCTCCCAACATCCCAACAACTGGCATGCACCGACTTTGAAGAGGGACACTTCACCACAAAGAAGGCATCAATGACCCCGGGAGGAAGGTCAAATGAAGTCAACTGCCGCTGCTCAATCTCCAAGCATGATTGACCGCCTGCAGGTCAAGCTGTCTGAAGTCGGCTCCGGAGCTGAAACTAAAGGTGGTTTGAGGGGCATAGACAGCACAGAGGGTGAACCCAAGAGCAAAAGGCCCACTGGAGACCCCTGTGGATCCTTGGGGCCTAAGGTGCATCATAGGGAACCAGTAAACTGCCAAAAATAAGCAGCATGGCTTCCCTAAAGGCTGTGTCCTCACTGACAGACCTAGATATTCAGGATGCCACAGGTATAGACCCAGAATCAGCTCTGATGGAGTTCAGGAGTGAGACCAGTTGGCACGTTGACGCCCTCTCGCCTCCTTAATAGTTTCAGAATTGTGGTAAGAGGGGAATTCCCGTTTGCTTTCTTATGTTTCTTTTTAGACTTGCCCAAAGAACTTGATGAAGATATGCACAGGAACGACTTAAGGAGCCGGACAAGAACATTCCTTTCAACTTCGACATGGAATCTTCCGGTGTTTTGGAGCCATAAGCTTCGCCTTGTGATCCCGTATGGCTTACAGGTTCATCTGGGCAAAGGTGCCACAGGCCCTGATGTCGTGTTCGACTCCTTACACCACAGACATACCTCATGAGATCTGTTACAGTGTGCCACAGTTTCTGCATGGTTTGAACTTCGTCCTCTTGGGAGGGGAAACCTTCCCTTGCGCACTGGAAAAATGTAGCATTATCTGTCAACGAAAAGTCTTGAAAGACTTCAGAGTAGCTCAGGATCTGAAAATGAGGGCCCGGCAAGAAGGAAACCAATGCCAGCTTGCATGGGTAGCATTCATATGCATCTCTGCTCCTCACTTCTAGAGCAGAACATTTTGGCACAGGGCTGCACAATGTGTGCAGGAGTACTGCTGTTTGATTCCGATGCCTGTAATATTCATAAGGTGAGCAATCTGTGGTCAGAAATATCGATGAGAAAGGATAATGCATTTTGCACCATCCTGACCAGATTGGTCTGAAATTCCTCAGAAACTGCCGACAAGTTCACTAACTATGGCCGATAAAGCTTGGGATTAACTGACCAGAGGGCTAGACTGGCAGAGGAAAATATCTGCTTCAATTTGTTGCCACTCCCTGTCTGGACGAGTCATAGGGAATGAATTGGGGTTCACCCTACTGGTGCTAGCCTGAACCACCAAACCATCTGGCTTAGGGTGCTGCTTAAGAAGTAAAGGTCACCTGGGACAAGCCTGTGGCACCTGGCAACCTGTCAATTTACTGGTGGATAGGAATAAGGCTCGGAGCAGGTGCCCATAAGGGTGTTAGTCAGGAATTCATAAAATGGAAGCGAGGGCTCAGATGAAGTTTGTCCAGATTCCAAACGTCTGCCAGTATGTCACTTTTGATTTCAATAGTTGTCTTTGTAAATCTTGTACCTCAGCCGCTATACTCATTGCCACAGCAAAAAGGCATGCTCTTCTGTTGATGACCTCCAGCAGGTCCATGTGTAAATTGTCATCAACATGGTGTGAGGGAAATGAATCTCCCGTCTACATTTTCATCTCCACAGGCTGGTTAGCTCAGACTAGAGGGAGGGCATTAGAACATAACAATGTGTCTGGAAAAGTATGCAACCCACTGACCTTCAACAAATCCATGTGCATATTATCATCTTAATGGTGTGGGGAAAATAATACCCCATCTACATTTTCACCTCCAAAGGCGGGTTAGCTCTGATCAGTCTAAATCGTAAAGTGGAACAATGGAACCAGAAATGTGGGGTGCATCGGAATGAATTGCAGAATCGGATCCTCTGCAGGGAGCAGGACTATGTAGTCCACTAATGTCATTGCAACTTTTCAGGCTGATAGTGGCAGTAGTGGGACGAATCCAACATGACCTTCATGTGCTTCAGCTTCAGCTTAAACTTACTGGAAGATTTGGACTGCGACGAGGACCTATCGAGGGAACAGCCTTGAGAGTGGAAAGTGGTAAACTCCCTGACTACGGTACACCCTTTGATACAATCCTCACAAAGACCATACCAGAAAATGACACTATAGTAATTGTTTTTTATTTTTTTCAAAATATACATGGTGTCCACAGAGTCAATAGTCCCTGAGGAAGACCTTCCCTGAAATATATCGCAGGCCCACACTTGAAGGTCGAAACACATTGACGTACATATACACAGGGCCACAAGCAACCAACATCTGGGTTTTTTTTGTGCACAAAAGTTGTGCAATACGAGAGATGGAATCTAGGATTCCATCCGGACATTAACTCACGCTCTGACTCCATTTCCAACAGGGCCTAGTAGTAGCATTCAGTACTATATATAAGAGGACTGAAGTGGTAAAAAACCCAAAAGACAATACATCACAGGACACTAGTCAAGCAATTGCACTCGGTCTGTTGCTGGTCTGTAAACCAAGTTTTTAAACAATAATCAAGATTTTGTGAATGTTTTGTTATACACAAATTGTTTTCCTGATCAAGTCACCAATTGTATTTTTGAAATTGTTGACATGTTAGTTGTGTTTTGTTTTCGTCCATGTTTTGTCCCATGTCATTATGTATGCAAATGTATAGCATGCGTTTCCTAAAATATTTTGTATAAAAGAAGCCAAGAAAAAAATTCTAGGATTTAAGAAAAAAGATTTGCGCTTTATTTGCACAATAAAATGCTTAAAGAAAACTACTAATACAGGTGTGATACGTAAGAGTGTATACCCTGAGAGATAGATTACAAACAACAAGTCAAACTCCAAGTGTAGGAACAGCATGTGGGCTCTCTACATAAATCGCAATTTGATCAATAGTTCCATGAAGATTTTTCAAGTATTGATTCCAGCCTCCACAGTCTACGATAGAATCACTCCCCAGTTTAAGATGAGCATTCATTCACAACATAGCCTCTCTAAAGGCCTTAATCTGTTATGACATCACAATGGACCCAGAAATGTGGGTGCATCGGAATAAATTGCAGAATCGGACCCTCTGCGGGGAGGAGGACTGTGAAGCACATTAATGTCATTGCAACCTTTCAGGCTGAGAGTGGCAGGAGTGGGACAAATTCAACATGGACTTCATGTGTTTCAGCTTCAACTTAAACTTACTGGAAGATTTGAACAGCGACAAGGACCTGTCGAAGGAATAGCCTCAACAGTGGAAAGTGGTAAGCTCCCAGACTTCAACCAGGACTTTCTAGATTTCTATTGGCATTCTGTGACATACTGCTTTGCTTTGTGTTCCTTGTTCACCCATGGATTCATAAAGTTACATACTCCTTGCAGGACCTGGAGTCCTGCGGCAAACCCAAACACCAGAGGCACACCTTGGGTGGATCTGTCCCAGACATTTGTTTGCTGCAGTTTCTACAAGGCTTAAATCATGTAGTTTTAGGAGTTGTATCATCACTTCTGGGGGTGAAGGAAGTCAATGCAGAGCCACACAGCACCACCTAAAGGCATGCAGGAGCAATGCTGTTTAGCTCATCTAGATCGAATCTGTGTCTGGGGATAATCTAAAAATTAGGAATCTGCTGTTAGAAGTAGAATTAGTGCAGAAACGTTTGAGGCTCATGATGCTTGCTTGTTGTATTCTTGACTATCAGTGTGTAGCTAGCCACATCCAGGACATTCCCCACTCTAGGGAATGTTCTGGTGAAGTCCCAAATGATTATGAAGAATCCAGAGACCCTGGCCTCGAAGGAGGATTTGTGATCCAAATTACCAGAGGTAATTATTGAGGTCAAATTTCCAAGAGCGGAGAGAGAAAAAACAGACTAACCCTTTTAAAAATGGCTCAGTCTTTCATGGGTGAATGAAGATCATCAGATGCCTCTATGGCTTAAGGGCACCCTTGCGTAACTGACAGCCAAAGTAATGACGTTGCTGAAATTTCAAGCAAACCAGAGGCCATCAATCTCCAACCTCCAAAATCAAGAACATAAACTCCATATGAGCTATTTAGATACTTGCCTATTACCAATTGCATGGGTTTTGATGTTTGGCTGGTACCTCTGGTGTGTACCTAGGGAAATTTACCTTGCTACCATACACTGGTAAGGCATCTGACAAAATTTGGAAGCTGTGACACCTCAGAAAATAGTCAAGGGGGGAATTTGTTGGCAGACTAACAGGCCTGCCAGAAGCTCCCACTCTTTGGATTTACTGTTCATGGAGCTAAACTGAAGAATGCTGATACATTTCTCCCTGAATATGAGATTAACAGCCATGAGGATAAAAACTCATTTTTTGAATTAAGACAATCAGCACCTCAAAATACTTAAAAGACATTAATATGAATGCAAGTGGTTTCTAACGTGTCCTTCAACTGGTCACATGATGCACTTCTGCTATGCAGAGATAGGGAGGCAAACAGAAGAATGCTCATCCCAAACAGTTAACTGCCCTGGGATGACAAGCCGCTTGTTTTGAATTATTAACAAAGTGATATCTCAAAATACTTTAAAAACATTAATTGTGATCTGACCCTTTAGCTGGTCCTGTGCTCCTCTCCTGCTGTGCTGAGATAAGGAGGTGGTGCACAGAACTTTATTCTGGGGTTACATAGGCAGAGTCAGCAAAGATAGCCCTAGCATTCAGCTGTATGGCAACAGAGCAGTATGTGTGGTATCTTTGTCGACTGATTAAAGGAGCTGATGAATGTTATCATACGGAGCAAAAAGCCAAACTTCAACACCCTAGATGACTATATCCCAGAGGAGAGGCAACGCAGTGTCCGAAGGACCATTGAGTCAAATTTGGCTTTAAATACTCCCTCCTTTATTAACCCTTTAATGGGATATGTGGTAGGGTCTTCTTTTCGTGATAAAATAGTTGAAAAGTATATGCTTAAAAGCACCCTGCTAGATGTACTTTGCGTGAAAAGCAACAAATGTCCATTGAGGTTAGGGACGGTAAGACACCAGAATCCAATCTGTGACTTTTAAGAAAGGTTATCCTAGAGAAAAGAGAACAGTTGTATCTCCCTAATAACGCTAAAAAAGCAGAGTAGCCCTCAATCTTCTAATTTAAGGCCAGCTAAACAAAGTACAAAGACTAAATTACTTAGATAGCCACTTTGACGATCAACTTTTGACCAAGAATGGAAAAGTATTGCAGTTAAAATGAAAACAACAAATTCATATGAATATCTGCTACAGTGTAAGGCACACCTGTTATTAATTAATCAATCAATCAATATTATTTGTAAAGTGCTCGGTTGCTTTGGACGAAGCGTCCCGGCGCTCAAAGCAGTGACTGCGAAAAAAAACAGCCTATCATGTTTACATGGGTGTAAGAACCCATAAAAGATATTAGCACAATATGTTCAGGCGTATGTTATAAGTTGGGCTTGTACCGCCATACATCGGTACTTTACACTTGCAAGTGATGAGAACGAGTTTATTTACAAAAAAGGCAGCATCAGGAATTTAAAATACCTTCAGACTGGGCCCAGTGGTAGAACTTGATGGCCTCTTTGCAGCCCTCCTTGTAGCACTACCAACAGAGCACGAAATACGTATCTACTCTACTCAACTCATTGCTTCCCTGCAACAAAATCCCGCAACTTGAAAAAGGGACAACATGCAAAGTGGAGAAAGCTGGCAGGCAGATAAGCTATTCTTTCTGCGTCAAGTAATTCTGAAGAAAGAAACACGGCTGCACCCTGAGCCCAAGAACATAGCAGAGAGAAGGGACTGAAGGGGAGATCAACAGGTTACTATGACTTGAAGACATGCAGGCATATGTTATAACCAAATAAAGTCAATAAAAAAATCTACATACAACTTACATGTGGATAAGTAATCAATATTTAGTGTAATAGAACATTAGCTTACTTGTGCCATTTGTCTTTCCAGTTTAGATCGCGGTATATCATCAAAGTAATTTTCATTTCTTCTTCTCCTTGCATCGCCTTGCATCATAGTATAGTAAAAGTTCAGCGAGCCACCAGTGTTAGACTTCGTGATGCCGACAGGTATGGAAGATTTGGATTTCACTTGTTTTCTAGTTCAAAAATAAACATCAAAAGACAAATGCATTGGTATACACCATAGAGCATCTACTAAAGTTTCTTTTAAACAAATCAAGGGCACAGCCTTATATTTCACTTAATTACCCACTATTCATATCTCTTTTTCCAAACTAGTTACCTTTGGTTTTGAGTTAGGTGTAACAATTTTGGATCTTATGTCATGGTTTTGTGCTGTACACCAACTGCAATTCTTTCAGAATCCATTGAGGTGATATCTGTTTTACCAAGAGACGTAGCTTCATTTGTAACCAGCTTTTTCAACACACATGTATGAAACACGTTACTTATTTGTAACTACAGTTCTCCATCATTGGCATCTTTCATAAGTTCACATTCTTCAATCATTTCCTATTGTCAAGCTGGGAATCCCTGGTGCATTAAAATAGTAATAAACAGTATTAAAATGGCCAAAGGCCCAACACCAGGGTTTGTTTAGTAGCACATTTGCTTCCTTTGAAATTATCCAAATTTAAGCCATCAAGATAAATGTGCTAAGCACTCTCGTCCCGCTCGAGGTCATGATAACTCAGACTTCACAGCACAAGTCTAAAGGATATAATCATATAGGGTGGGAGCATGTGAATATAAGATTGATACAAGAATTGGATTTAAATAACTAATTTATTCTCCATCACTGGATCTTTTGGCAATGCACATGCTTGTATCAAAATAGAGAACAGTTAAATAAAGGTGAACCTGCTTACCATGTATTTCCTTAAACAGATTCTCAAGAACTGCTTACCAAACTGAGTCTACTGCATCATTCAAATCTAAACAGTGGTGTTAAGGGAACATGTGCCTGTTCTTCCAAATACCTGCACAGCAAATGTCACGCATACAAAGCCTCTGTTACTGTCACATTTCTGTTGGAATAAGCAGTCAATTTAAACCATAGAGGGTGTTTTGCTTTGTTCTAACAGAAGGTTACGCAGTCTGATAGTCCAGTTGGGTTCATAAAGGACAGTTCAAGCCTGGTCATCCAAAGGAAACAAAGACTTGGTCTGAAGCCCCAAATCCTTAGTCTTGTTTAGCTAAACTTTGAAATATCTGTGAATGTTCAGTGAATGAAGTAATTCTGACACTGATGTGGAGGGATTTGGGACGAAAAGAACAAAACGCGAAGGGGTCAGTCACTCCGGTGGAAGTCTGAAGGAACCTTCTGCATGAATTTGGGGTCACTTTGCATTGTGTATTTGTTATTAACAGAAAGTGCAGCTACAGCTCCTTGACTGTTAATGGCTGTAGCTCCTCCGCTCTCCTGGCCGATGCAGGGCCAAGAGGTGTGCCGTTTTCTAGTAGAGATCACTTAGCTATGATCTATGTAGAGTCTAAAAGGGAGTGAATCAGTTGGCTCAGTATGTGGTCAGCAACAAGGAATTGGGGAGAAAGAAGAAGGGGTTAAGTCAAAATAGAAGAAAGGCTCAGAACAGTCTTTCCACGATATGTCAAACAATCCTTTCTAAAAATATGGGTGAAGAATCCAAGGTCCTTCTGAATCGGATTACTGCAGTCAAATTGACCCTGTTGTAGTTGTATTTCAAGCTTTTCTTGGCCAAATGTAGGAGAGATAACAGAATTTGATGTGGAAGCATTGAAATAAGATTTAGGCCTTCACCAAAGCACAATGCCATAATATGTAAAGGAAATTCAGAGGCGCTTGCATCATAGGTGGGTTGCATTATCAGCATATGAAACTGTAGTTGTGATAGTAATTCCTGTGTGTGACCATACAAGAGCAGCAGTGGCCCCTCCTGGTTGCTGTGAGGTTCATATATCCCTTGAGTCTTCATTCAGGTGATGGAGATCTTACTATACTTCTGTAGGTTGTTCGCCCTAATTGTGCACTATATGCTGGACATCCAGTTGCAAAGGACTGCATAAAGTCTCCATGGCTGTCCTACTCACTGTTGTCAGCCTCCAATTCGGAGTCCAGAATTTGCACCAGTACGTGCGTAGACACTTTTCTGGTGATGTTTGTAACCTCAAATTAGAAAGTCACATTTGCTGTAATGGTGGGGTGTTAATATTATGCATCATATTTATCAATGGAATTCAAAAAATGATTTCAATGATGTATGCTGGAGTCGTCAACAGCTTAGCTGACTGTGTCATCGACAAGGTCTTAGTCACGGACGGGGTCTTTGGCACTGATGACCGTGTTGTTGCTGAAGAGGTGCTCACAGATGGAATCGTCCTCAGCATCAACGGAGTCATTGCCAATGGGATCTTTTTTGGCATTGACTGGGTGGTCGTCGATGGGGCTGTTGAGTACGGAGTAAAAGCAGTGTTTACAGATGGGATTGTTGAAGATGATTTTGCTGTCCATGATACAGTATTCAAGAGGCTTCTTGTCATCAATAATCTAGGCCGCAATGCTCACAAAATCTCTAAGGAGCCAGAATTTTGTGCCATTTTTGGCACTAAGTGCTCTAAAGTTTTTTTCCCACGAATTGCTGCAGGAAATTGGAATTCATGCCTTTGTAGAGGCATGACTGGCACTTCATTACACAACTTCCTTTCAGGAAGCTCTAAATGTTTCTACTATGCCACCTTCGTGGAAGTACTTGTAGGAGCACATAATCATTCCCTGATGAAGTGGCATTCTGTTTGGGTAGGAGGTTTTCTATCTCTCAGGACAAAATAGGGCTAAGCTCCTTTCCCCATCTTTAAAGGTTTTGAGGGAAATCTTTACAAATGTTACAGTACGCTATGTTGTGCGTAGGATACAAGCAGCATATGGACTGCACATGAGGAACGGGAGCATAAATTGCTATCTACAAGAAGAAAAGATTTTGAAGTGGCAAAATCCCTGAGCCAGGAATAACAAAATAAATCCAGAGACAAATCACGGTTAAGTGTACCTGAAGCTCGGGCTGCTCCAGTCTAAGGAAATGTATGAAAAGGTCAAATTCAATAAAATTGTAGCGTTCCAAAAGTAAAAGAAAAGAGTTGTTTGCGGAAACTCTTTTATACACGACGTGCAATAGACATCTTTACTATGGTGGCCTCTAGGGAGAGTAGCGAGCTAGTACATTCACCTCATTTGTTGACGCTCGGGTAATTTCAAATGGGTTGAATGCACTACTAAACAGACACTGTTTTTTGAGCCTTTGACCATTTTGACAAAGTTTATTGCTATTTGAAAGTACCACCACTCAAATACATTTCTTACCATGCTTTTAGAAAAAGGATACTTCCAAAATTATATAAGTACTTAAATAAAAAACTAATGTGGGAGCGAATGCGGGAGCGAATGCACTCTTGTCCAACAGATTTCTGTAAACAATGGCTTTGGAATTGGTGCATAGTATTTTAGAATTGTCACCATTATTATTTTTTTATTTTGTAAAAAATCTTGGCCCTTTTTACATCAAAAACAAACTTACTTTAGCTAAGCATGCCTTAATACCATTGACTCTACATAATATCTCAATATTTCTCTTGAAGGACCAACCCCATGGTATATTTTTTGTTCCAGGAAATTGGTCCATGTCACTCAGCACCCCTGGACCCAGGACCGTATATTAATAAATAAATTGTGACATGCAAGGAACAAATGCAGCTTTAGTGTTGGCAGTGATCAGTTCTTGACCTCTGCTATCTTGCTTGTCCCTTCCTTTCTGAACGGACTGGACAATTTTGCTGCCTATCACTTGTGAGGGGTCCATGAAGTGTCAGTGACCCTGCCCCAGCACAGTTCCTGAATGTGGGAGGTGGGAAGAAGAACGATTCTCTTACAGTATCTAGGAGTAAGGAGCTATATGAAGCCTTGATAGCAACAATCTGTTGCAGATTAAAGTCAATTTAATAATGGGATTAGTCATTCCAGGGACCACATTTTTAGCAGATGCCCCTGTAGAAGCCTACCCATAGCCTGTTAAAACGACATTTATATGGTACCACCATTCATAAGAGAGCTTAAAACTGGTGGGTATTGGGGAGTCTCTTATCAGTATTCATAGCCTAACTAAAGACTTTGAACCTACCCTTCATTCAACAAACATGCCACTCTTGAAATCAATTTATTTCAAGACCTATATAAATGAGATTACAATGGGGTCTTCCTGCCTGATCGTACCTGCTAATAGGATAATTCTGAATCCAAGTACAAAACGTGAAGGTTATACAAGGTCAATAAAATCAAGAACATTACACACTTTCTCTGCACTTACCTTTTGTACACTAACCGTAAGAGGAGGTATTTAAAGCTATCAGAACTAAACTGTGAACGAGATTGGAAGCTGATGCCTTCACGTGGAGACTAGGCTGCATAGAATACACCTTCCTATTAGCACAACCTTTGAGTGGAGCTGTACGCCCTAGGAATAGTTCTGCTTGCCACAGCAAAGGACTGAATTTCAATGCGAATGTTAAACTGTAGTACCGGCACTTCAGGCTGCTGACAGCTAGAAGAGTAATTGGGAGCTTTTGGGCGCAGCACTATAATTAAGTGGCACCTTAATACCTATATAAAACTTTAATGTTTTAATTGATGCTCTTTTGTTTGACTGGGGGTACATAATTCTTGATCTTTCTGTTTTGAAAAAAATAATAGCCGGAACCAAAGGAAAAGCTATGTATGCTTTTTGCAAGCTTTCGGGTGAGAGTTAAGAAAATATTGAGCTGAGAATGAGTAAAAACCAAAACATATTGTGCGCATGCATGTCATTTCTCAGTTAGAAATCTAGGGGCTGTTCTCCTTTGTCAATCATGACAGACATTTATTTTTTGTTTTACTAAAGAAAGGTGCAGATTACAGTAACTTATTTTAGCACCAACTAAGACGTAAGCATATACAAGCGTGCTGAAACCTAGTGCAAACACACTACACACAGCAAACTCTTACAATCCTGCATTTTAAACCTAGGGTCAAGGTCGAACACTTTCTGACTAGAGCGAACAGCAGTAACATTTCTTAATTATTTAAAACATGGCTGCAATTACAGAAAGAGGACATCTGAAGAACAACGTTTTATTATATGTGTACAATTAAACTTTTAACAATAGGCATCTTTAAATGACTAATCGCGCATACAGAGATTTGTCCCGCATTGTTTGCAGCGCTCCCAGAATAGCAGTGTTGCTTAAGAGACAGAAACAGGAAGAGGAGTGCATGCACATTCTACTGCCTCACTGAGATCACCAACATTGTTAGCAGGTGATAGCAACAGGGACTAAGGGCATCATTTAGAGTTGGCCATGCAGCCCACTGCCCGCCAGGTAAGGTGCAGTAATAACCTGCATTCCTGTCCGTCTTATTTAGAAATCTACCAGCCTTTTTCTCTTTTCAGATCTGGCTGCTTTGCCTTGGTCTGTTTACCTGTTTTTCCTTTCTACCTTCTTCCTTCTCTCTTTTTCTTCCTCTTTCTTCTCTTTCTTTTTAACTCACCTTTCGTACTATCCTTCCTTACATGCTTTTTTCTTAACTTTCTCTCTTTTTGTTCAACATTGTTCTTGGTCATCGATTTATTGTTAATGTATCTTGATAATGTTTTTCTTTTGTAGTAATCTCCATATGTAATTCTTTCATGTGGTGTGCTTTTTTTTCTTGTAGTTATATACTTGAAGTGTATCAACTCCACCTATGTTCTACCCTCCTATCCCTCCATTATGTGTAAATTTGTCACGTGGAACGTTCGTGGTCTTGGGAGTCCAGTTAAAAAGGCAGAAGGTATTGTCTCATCTATCCAAACTGAACTCTCAAATTTCTTTTCTTCAGGAAACCCATGACGTAGAGTCTCTTAAGTTGAAAAGTCAATGGGTGGGTCAAGTTGTTTTTTCTCCAACATCCAACAAAAAGGGGGGTGTAGCTATAATGTTTCATAAAGCTTTGGCAGTACAAATTATTTCCACACAGAATGATGATGATGGACGATGGGTAATGGCAAAGATTGTGGTACAAAATAAAACTTTGGTTTTGTTAAATAATTATGGCCCTGTTAAGCCAGACCCTACATTTTGGAATGATATTAAAATTCTACTTTCTTCAGTTGACTGTCCTAATATTATTGTCGCTGGTAACTTTAACCAATGGTTGGACCCTTTTTCCGATAGTTTGTCCAAATGCAAATTTCATCCTGACAAATCTCAAAGCTTTTCAATCGACCTCTCGTTTATTGTATGATGTTTGGAAGACTTGTAATCTGGATGTGCTTGAATTTACTTTTTTCCCAATGTTCACCACACCCGCTCTAGAATGGATTATATCTTGGTTAGTAAATCTCTGCTTCCTTCTTTTCAAAACTCTGAAATTGGATCTATTTTTATATCGGACCATGCTCCTGTTCACGCTGTATTAGACCTTTCACTTACCTCCTCTCATTTTAGCCGATGGAAACTCAATAATTTTTTATTATCAGACACGGTTATTATTAAAGAAGCTACCACTTTTATTAATGAATTTTTTAGTATCAATAACCCATTGGACACTTCTGTTCCTAACAACTGAGATGCTTTTAAGGATGCGTTTCGTGCCTTTACCATTTCCTATGTATGGAAAAAAAAGAAAACCACAAGAAAAAACTATGAGGATCAGCTACACAAACTCAAAGACTTAGAACATGTGCATTTTACTTCTAGATCTTCTTCTGCCCTTCATGAATTGATTAATTCAAAAGCTGATTTTAATAAATTAGCAACAATTGAAGCATGTAATATTTTGCTTAAAATTAAATCTAAGTATCATGGAGGTCAGAATAAAGCGGGTAAGGTGTTAGCCAACTATTTGAAAATTAAGTCTGAATGTAAAAATATTGTCCCTGTCCTTAATGAATCTACCAACAAACTAGTCTCATCATTTGAGGACATTGCCGAGGTCTTTCATGAATATTATAAATCTCTTTACTCTGATGATACATTTCGCACTAATCAAAATGTAAACACCTTTTTTTCAAACCTCCCTTCCCCACCATCTTTATCTGACAAATTTAACGCGTTAGAGAAATATATCACTCTTCAGGAGGTAACCAATGCTATCAAATCTCTAAAAAAGTCAAAAGCTCCAGGACCTGATGTTCTGTCTGTAGAAATTTACAACACCTTTAATTCAATTTTTGTCCTCAAGCTTCTGACACTTTTTAACTCCTTTATTGCAAACGTCAAAGCATGTGGATCCTTTATGAATGCCTTAATTGTTATAATACCTAAACCTGATAAAGACCATTCTTATTGTAAAAATTACCATCCTATATCGTTAAGAAATTATGATTGCAAAATTTTTGCCAAGATTATCGCCTCCAGAATTAAGTCTATCATTCCTCTACTGATTAAAACTGACCAAAATGGATTTGTAAAGGGTAGATTGGCGTCTGATAATGCTCGGATGTTTGCTAATATGATTTCATATGGCAAAAAATATAAATGTCCCGTTGCAGCCCTGTCTTTAGACGCTGAAAAAGCATTCGATCATATCAATTGGCAATTTATGTTTCAGACTCTCCAATTGTTTGGTTTTGGACCTTCCTTTATCTCTTATGTTAAACTTTTGTACGCTTGTCCTCAAGCCAGTATTTTTGTTAATAATCATTTCTCCAATTTTTTTTCTCTGTCCAGAGGCACAAGGCAGGGTTGTCCTCTTTCCCCTTTACTATTTATCCTATCTATGCCTTGAAACATTTCTAGAGCATATTCGTATTAATTCACAGATCGCTGGCTTCAAACATAACTCTGCAGAAACTAAAATATCTGTTTATGCAGATGATATATTGACTTACATGTCTAATCTTGTCGATTCTATCCCACATTTTATGATTTTTAAATCTAAGATAAAAGTCTTACCCTTAAACTCCATATGTTATCAATTTATGTTTAATGACACTAATTTCGCTTGGTGTCCTTCAATAATTAAATATCTTGGTATCTGGTTTTCGTCATCCCTATCTGATACAATTAAATTCACGTTTCATGCATTACAAAATAAAATCCAGATACTCCTCCTCACTTGGTCCCCCCTGTATCTTTCCTGGTGGAGCAGGTCAGATACCATTAAAATTATAATTGTACCTCATGTTTTATATACTTTGTCTATGTTACCTATTAGAATTCCTAATGCCTATTTTTCTAGAATTAATTCTGCCTGTACTAAGTTTTTGTGGAACAATAAACACCCAGGAATTGTTCTAAATAAACGTATTCGTCCCAAGGATGAAGGTGGTGTCCATTTCCCAAACTTTAAAGCTTATCATTCAGCTTTTTTGATTAAGCAATCTTTCGCATTAGCTTATGACTTTGTAGATATTCCTATCCCCAGATGTATTCTTTTTGAACGTTCCTTATTAAAATATGGTTTCTTTCAGCATGTAATTTTTATGTCAAACTACACCTTTTTGTCCACTAACTCTGTTCTAAAATACTCCCAAACTTTATTATACCGCACATATTCTAAGGATTTTACTCCCCTTCACTGTTTTCTGTCCTCCACTGTATGGTATAATACATTTCTTAAATATAAAGGCAAATCATTCTACTACAAATACTGGAAAGAAAAGTGTATTATTTTTGTCCACCAATTACTTCACCATTCTATTATTCCCTTTCCTGCCCTACAAACTCAATATCAATTACCTGGTTCTTGTCTCAATGAATATAATATCATTGTTAATACCGTACAATCTCATCTAGCCTCTTTTACCCTTCCACCTTACACACCATCTCTGTCCCCTTCCACTCCTTTATACCCCATATTTTTCAACTCACAGACCTAAAGCTGCTCTTGTATATAAGTTATTGTTATCAAATGTTATTGAAAGACCCAAGTCCCGCATTGAAATTGCATGGGAAACTGATTTGCCCGTTTCTTTTCCTATTACAACCTGGGATAAATTGTGGTCTAAGTTATTTACAGATTCTGCTGCTGCACGTATAACCCAATATCTGTATTTTATTTATCATAGAGCTAATATCACTCCTGTTAATATTTGTAAATTTTCACCAGCCTCTTCTCCATTATGTTGGTCATGTTCAAGTGAACAGGCGCGTTGACATACCTTTATGAATGTTCAAATGTTTTATCCTTTTGGAACTCTGTTTGGAATATTTGCATGTCGATTTTTAAATATAATGTTACTTTATCACTACAAAATTTTTTTCTAGGTTCCTGATTGTCTGATGTGGCTGTTACTTCTTTTGTTTCCAGGTTATTTGACCTTTTTATTGCATTAGCCTTTAAAGTTATTCTATCATCCTGGAAAGATAATTCTAAAATATCCTTACTAACTTGGTGGAATTTTATTTGTAACGAACACTGAATTGCTACTGTTTCATCCACTTCTCTTTCTCAAAAAATTAAATCTGATCTTCTTTGGCTTCCTTTCACTACATATCTTTCCTCTCACTCTCCCATACACTAATTCTTTTCTCTCTTTCCCTATACTATTTTGGTTCTTCCTCTCTTTCTTTTCTCTGTCTCTTTTCTCTTTTTCCTATCATTCTCTTTCTCTCTTTCTTTTGCTTCCTTTCTCCCTTTAATTGTAACATTATTATTTCATCATGTTATTTGCCTGAATATTTATTTTCATTATTCTATGTAGGTTTTATTATTGCTCTTCCCCGTCCTCCATTTTATTGTTTACATTATCTCTTTTATCTTATGTATTTAAAAAACTTAATAAAAACTTCTTAAACAAAAAAAAGAAATCTACCAGCCTGGAGAAAGCTCTGTGGCTTCCCCAGCGACTCCTCTGAAGACACTTAGGGGCATATTAACAAGGGCATTGTACAACTGGAGCGTCACTTTTCCCGACTCTACAGTGGCGCAATGGCCAGCTCCATATTTACAAAGAGGCACTAGCCATTTTGCGTGGCTTAACGCTGCCCTATAAATATTGTAACCTTCGATTCAGGCATTTGCATCAAAGGAGCATGTAACAGTTGTTGCTGTCTGTGTTTCCACAAAACATCCATTGCATTTTGTCACTACCCAAGATTAGTAAAGATCTGTAAATCTGAGGCAGCGTAAAAAACTAACGTCATTTAATGGGAGGAGTTAGAGTGGGGCAAGGAGAAAAACATTTATTTCTTGTGTTTTGCTCTTTCTATGTCTGCTGCATTCTGCAGCAGACATAGATGGACCACATGGCCATTAATGATTATTTATGTGCAGGAAAGGGCACCTTCCCACACAAACAATCATCCCTGCAACAAAGGCACCCTTGCACCATGGACCACGGGTGTCTACTTTGGTGCTAGGCAGACGTTTTTACGCCGGGCAAGGGAAAACACAGGGATGCGCCAAATCCTAGTAAATATGGTGCATCCCTGCATTTTTAAATGACAGCACGGTGCTGCTAAACTGCTTGCAGCACCACACTGCGTTATTTCTTTGTAAATATGCCCCAGAATGTTTGTAAACGGGCGCCATGTTTCATGCATCCGCTCAGCAAACCTTTTTTTGTTTTAACAAAGCTTAAGTACAGAAGATCCAACAGCACACTTTCACATCCACCCTTCCAGTAGAATCCTGCAATGGCCTGTAAATCCCTATCTCACCCAGATCTGGTAGGCATACTCAAGTCCCTTAAAGCCACTTCTTATGAAGATGATGTCTTGCCATTGTCATCCATCAAAGCTCTCTCTGGGGATGCGCTCTTACCCTTACTTGCCACTGTCAATGCCTCCCTCACTCAAGGCATCATCCCAGAGGCTCTCAAAATTGACACATTCTCACATTCCTAAAGAAGCCAACACTAGATCCTGATGAGCTCGCCAACTTTTAAATGACTAAAGCAGATGACTCACCTATCATTCAGCATTAAGATCACTAAAAAAGCAATCTATGTTAAATTTCAAGATCACATCAATGCTAACCATTCCCTGTAAGACTACCAGTCTGGCTTCAGATCATGCTGCAGCAAAGGGACCGCCACATTACACATCGTAAACGATGGCCTCTTGACCACAGATAAAGATGAAGCCTGCCTCCTGATTTTACCTGGCCTCTCAACTGCCTTCCACACAGTCGACAATCCTATACTCATTTGCAAACTTGAGTCATGAGATCCATATCACATGTGGTGTCCCTCAGGTTTGCATACTCTCTCTTGTTATCTTCAACCTTTACATGTAGCCGCTTGGAGCTCTACTCACAGATAACTGCTCCAAGATTCACCAATATACCAATGATACACAACTCTACATGAGCGTCTCCTCTACTTCAGACGTTCAATGCCTCAAATACTGCTTGCACAACATCCACTACTGTAGGTCCAGTGTCTACCTGAAGAGCAACTCAAACACAACAGGATTCCTATTTGCCAAAAACAATAAACAAGGGACAGTGCAAACATGGCTCAATTACATAAACCTTGAGGGTTTTGAACTCCAACTTTCACTGAATGCCAGAATTTGGATTCACCCTGAATACTAACTCCTCCCTCAAGGAAGACATTGCCAAAGAAAACAGACGCCTAAAGAGCTCTCTTTTCTAAATAAAGTCAAACGGATTCATCCAGAAAGTAACTTCAAAACTGCTTGTTTCAAGCATTTATACTTTCGCAACTAGATGATGGTGATGCCAAACTCCATTGCCTCCCACAGCCTGTAGAAATAAGGTCACATTGCTGCCACTCTGATGGAGCTCTACTGGCTTGCACTACCTGCCTGCATACTCTTTAAAACTAGCTGCATCATTCATAAAGACAACAGAACCAGCACTCCCACTTACTTTAGAGACAAGCTAACCAACTCTGGTGGTTCTTGGCACACCTGCAGCTTGGACTCTATGAAACTGCAGACTAATAAGGTTAAAAAAGAAGAACCCAGTCAAAATTAATGGAGAAGACCTTTTCCATCTTACACCCAGGATCTGAAACAACATCCAATATGTATCAGGCCTGCTCAAACGCTGTTACAATTTAGAACAACAATGCCGGCATCCAGGGGGTGGCCCTCGATTGGCTCAGATCCTTTCTGGACCACCGGACTCAGGCAGTACACCTGTCTACCTTCTCCGCACCCTACTCGTCTCTAACCTGCGGGGTCCTTCAGGGCTCTGCGCTATCACCCTTACTGTTTAATTTGTATTTACAGCCCCTTTTAGCTTCCCTCCGCAATACCCCGGTCACTATTTTCAACTATGCGGACGATCTTCAGTTAATTTTTCCCATTGATTCTCTTCCCTCTTCCCGTTCTAACTTCCAGTCTACCATGCTTGACATTGCAGAGTGGATGTTTCACAGCCAATTGAAATTGTACCCCACAAAAACAGAGCTTGTACTGGTGGGGGGTCCCACCAATCCGTGGAATTCCACTTTCTGGCCTACATCCCTGGGGGCGCCACCTAGTCCTGTTAACACTGTGAAGAGTCTGGGGGTGGTCATCTCCGATGACCTCTCTATGAGGCCACAAATCAACGCGGTCACCTCATCCTGTTTTTTCCATCTAAGGCGGATCCGTAAAATCAGCAGGTTCCTTACCAGAGATGCCCTGATTCTAGTCATCCTAGCTCTTATTACCTCCAGACTCGACTATGCTAACACTCTGTATGTCAGGATTCCAGCATTCCATCTTCACAGGCTACAACTGGTGCAGAACCAGGCAGCCCGCCTGATCTTTCACCAGCCGAAACATCAGCACGTTACCCCCCATCTGCGTAGCCTCCATTGGCTCCCTATTACCAAACGCTGCACTTTCAAGCTTGGATGCACCATCTTCAAAGCCTTATCAGATCTAGCCCCTGCCTTTATCTCCTCTTGTCTGACACGTTATGTTGCCCACAGAGATCTCCACTCAGCATCTCTTAATTTTCTTGTTGTTCCCAAAACCAGACGGAAAAAGCATGGAGGTCTGAGTTTCTCTGTCATGGCCCCCACCACCTGGAACTCCCTCCCAACAGCACTTCGTCTCTGTCCCAGCTACGATTGTTTCCGCAAACTGTTAAAAACTCTTCTGTTTCATTCAGCATTTGAGTAAATCCTCCGCCCAAGTCACCGTTTTGTCAGGAGCGCCATGAAACCGTTTGGTGAACGTGTGCGGTATAAATGCTTTTAACGTAACGTAACGTAACGTAGAAGAGTTGAAACTCACCTCTTTGCAGAACATTAAATCGCAATGTAATAACCATCCACATCTCAATTTTCACCTCCTATTACTCATGACTTTAAGCTTACCTTTGATCATGTACATCGCACTGCCGCCTTTTGGCTTTGTTCATCCTATGGAAGTGCCATATACACACTTACAAATGCTGAATGCAGGTTTTTTTTGTAAAACGAAATGCTAATGACCCTGGGTGTTTTCTCCCATGGTGTGGAAATAATTGTATATATATTTTTTTTCTGTTGGGGTCCGCCAGGCTTTTCCTGGTGGTCCCTTGCAGTAAAAAAAGAGCATTAGACTATCAGCTCTAAATAGCAAGTCCATTGAACTGTCAGTGTAAAGTGTCTGGCAGCAAAGCTGGCGGGGGCACTGAAATCAGAAACACGACAATCCACCTGACTCCAACTAGAGGGGGCGGACTATTGGATTTATAGTACTCTACCATGTAAGTGATGGAGTACGCAGTTCTCCAAACAACTCCCAAAGGTATTTGCCACCAGTGGGTACCGCGAGAGAATAAGCTTGGCAGATTTGTATTTTTCAGGCATTAAAAAGGAATATGCTACTTACCAGTATGCATCTGTTCTTGGCATAGAGGGCTGCAGAGTGGTACATTATGAATAGATCGCCATCTGGTGTTGGGCTCGGATGATTGCACTTTGTTTTTCTCTTGGAGAGTCTTTTGTATCTTGGTGACTCCTCCCTTAGTTGGTAGTGCGCATGGGCATCGGCTCCATCCTTAGATTGTTTTGCCATAGTAGGGTTAGATGGAGTAGTGTAGTAGAATACAGATAAGAATGCCCATGTAAGTGTATCTAAATAAGAATAATGTTGGAACAGACACAGGTTTCCGGGGAGGCTGGGAGGGCATGTACCACTCTGCAGCCCTCTATGCCAAGAACAGATGCATACTGGTAAGTAGCATATTCCGTTCGAGGCATATGGGCTGCAGATGGTGCATTATGAATAGACTATACAGCAGTTCTCTCCCTAGCGGTGGTCGCCAGTGTCTGTTGCAACTGTCTGAAATAAAGTTTTTAATACTGCTTGACCCACTCTAGCTTGTTGTGTTGTGTGCACATCTACACAATAGTGTTTTGTGAAGGTGTGTGGTGTAACCCAGGTAGCTGCTTTGCATATGTCATCTAGTGGGATGTTTCCCAAAAATGCCATGGATGCTCCTAGTTTACGTGTAGAGTGAGCTTTAGGAGGAACAGTTAATGTTCTCTTTGCTTTTAAGTAGCATATTTGAATGCATTTTACAATCCATCTGGCAATGCCCGCCTTAGAGATGGGATTGCCTTTGTGTGTTGGAGAAAACGCAACAAATAGCTGTTTTGTCTTTCTGAAAGTTTGTGTTCTTTCTATATAGTGCAATATGGCCCTTCTAACATCTAATGTATGTAGGGCTCTTTCTGCTACTGTTTGTGGTTTTGGAAAGAAAACCGGTAATTCCACTGACTGATTGATGTGGAATGCTGAAATTACTTTTGGTAAGAATTTTGGGTTTGTTCTAAGAACCACCTTATTTTGGTGTAACTGCATAAATGGTTCTTGAATTGTAAAAGCCTGCAGTTCACTTACTCTTCTAAGTGACGTGATAGCTATGAGGAAGGCCACCTTCCATGTGAGGAATTGTATTTCACACCTATGCATAGGTTCAAAGGGTGGCCCCATTAGTCTGGTAAGTACTATGTTGAGATTCCAGACTGGGGAAGGTGGTCTTCTTGGTGGAATGACTCTTTTGAGTCCTTCCATGAAAGCTTTAATTGCTGGTACTTTAAACAGGGAAAGATGTTGCCTGTTTTGTAGGTACGCCGCTATAGCTGCGAGATGAACTCTTATAGAGGTATATGCTAAGTTACATCGCTGTAAGTGTAGTAAATAGCAAATGATTTGTTTAGTGGATGCGTCCAGAGGGTTGATTTGCTTACTGTTACAGTGTATAGCAAACCTTTTCCATTTTGATGCGTAGCATGCTCTGGTGGTAGGACGTCTTGCTTGTTTAATGATTTCCATACATTCTGGTGGTAGATCTAAATATCCAAACTCTATGACCTCAGGAGCCAGATCGCTAGGTTCAGTTGTTTGGGATCTGGGTGCATTATTTCTCCATGGTTCTGTGTGAGATGCATGGGTAGTAATCTTAGCTTTTGATGTGGTACTTGTGAGAGTTGTAGCAGTGTGGTGAACCACGGCTGTCTTGCCCACGTGGGTGCCACTAGTATCATTGTCATTGAGTGTTGCTGCAGCTTCCGAACCAGTAACGGAATTAGTGGTAGAGGAGGGAACGCGTAAGCAAATTTGTTGGACCAATTTATCCATAGTGCGTTGCCCTGGGACCGTTGGTGTGGGTACCTGGATGCGAAGTTTTTGTATTTTGCGTTCTGATGATTGGCAAACAGATCTATCTCTGGTTGCCCCCATTTTTGGAAGAATGGCTGCAGTATTTGGTCGTGCAGCTCCCATTCGTGTACTTGCTCTGACTGTCTGCTTAGGATGTCTGCTATCTGATTTTGAACTCCTGGTAGGTGTTCTGCTAACAGATAGATCTTTTGAGGAATGGCCCATCTCCAAATGTCCTGTGCTAGTTTGGATAGTTGGAGAGAGTGTGTCCCCCCTGTTTTTGAATATAATACATTGCAGTCATGTTGTCTGTTCTGATCAGGACTGCCTTGCCTGTTATTTGCATTTGGAAAGCTTTTAGTGCTAGAAACACTGCTAATAGTTCCAGGTAGTTGATGTGCAGTTTCTTTTGCTGCACACTCCACTTCCCCTGCACTGTGTATTTGTCCATATGCGCTCCCCATCCTGAGAGCGATGCGTCCGCTGTTATTATTACTTGTGGAATTGGCTCTAGGAACGACCGTCCCTTGGAAATGTTTTCTGTGTTCCACCACTTCAGAGAGCGGTACGTCCGGTCGTTTACCAACACCAGATCTGTAATCTGACCTTGAGCCTGATTCCACTGTGTCGCTAGACACTCCTGTAGTGGACGCATTTGAAGTCTGGCATGTGGTATTAGCAGTATGCATGAGGACATCATGCCTAATAGTTGCATAAACACTCGTGCTGGTAGTGAGTGTTGTGGTTGAAATCTTTGTATTAACCCGACCGTTGTTTGTATCCTGACTGGTTTGGGGTATGCTATTGCTCTTTCTGTGTCTACTGTAGCCCCCAGGTATTGCTGAATCTGGTTTGGTTGCAGGTGCGATTTTTTGTAGTTCACCGTGAACCCTAGGTGGTGCAGCAATTGAATTGTCTTCTGTGTGTTGTGAAGACATTCTTCTTTTGACTTGGCCTTTATTAGCCAATCGTCCAAGTATGGGAAGACATGTATTTGTTGTCTTCTTAGGTGTGCTGCCACCACAGCTAGACATTTTGTGAAAACTCTTGGTGCTGTTGTGACACCGAACGGAAGGACTTTGAACTGATAGTGTTGTCCTTCTAACACAAATCTTAGGTATTTTCTGTGGGCTTTGTGAATTGGGATATGAAAGTAAGCGTCTTTTAGATCCAGTGTAGAAAGAAAGTCCCCTTTCTTCAGTAAAGGGAGTACTTGTTGGAGCGTGACCATGTGGAAATGCTCCGAATTTATGTAAGCATTGGGAGGTCTGAGGTCTAATATTGGTCTTAGGGACCCGTCCTTTTTGGGGATCAGGAAGTATAGAGAGTATACTCCTGTTCCTTGTTGATCTTTTGGGACCTTCTCTATTGCATGCTTTTGTAGAAGTGCTAGAACTTCTTCTCTTAACAATGTCAGATGATCTTGACTCATTGGACGCTGTTTGGGGGGGATGTTTGGTGGGGTAGCTGTGAGTTCTAGGCAATAACCATGTTGGATAATTTGTCTCACCCACTTGTCTGATGTGATGTCTTCCCAGACAGGTAGGAACTGTGATAGACGTCCCCCGACCGGTGTTATGTGGTCTGGGGGGAGTTCTATGAAGTCACTGTTTTGGTGTTGAGGCGTTGCGGTTGTTATTATTTCCGCGGCCTCTACCCTTGTTTTTGTTACCCCTGTAACTGCCTCTTGAATTACCTCTGGGTGATGTTGGTGTGAAAGAGGTGGATTGCTGATTTGTTCCTGTATTCTTTGAGCCCCCTCTATAGGTGGATCTACGAAAGGAACCTCTGTGTGTTGGCTGTTGCAATGCTCCCATTGACTTAGCCGTTTCTGTATCTTTCTTCATTTTTTCTAAGGTCTCGTCTGTGCTTGAACCAAACAGTGTCTTTTGATCAAATGGTTTGTTCAGTAGGGCCGTTTGTACTTCTTGTTTGAATCCTGAGATTCTAAGCCATGCATGTCTTCTTAGCATGACACTGGTGTTAATAGATCTTGCTGCAGTGTCTGCTGCGTCTAGTGCGCATTTAATGGAGGTATTAGTTATAATTTTACCTTCCTGTATTAATTGATCTGCCTTTTTCTGATGTTCTTTGGGGAGATGTGTGATAAGTTTCTCTAACTCATCATAATGTGCCCTGTCATAACGTGCGAGTAGTGCTTGTGTATTGGCTATACGCCAGCTATTAGCTGCCTGTGATGCTACTCTTTTGCCTGATGCATCTATTAATTTTGACTCTTTATCTGGTGGAGGAGCCTCTCCTGTAGATAATGAGTTTGCTCTTTTACGAGCGTTTGAGACCACCAGCGAGTCTAGAGGTACATGGCCTTTAATAAATATTGGGTCCTTTGGAGCCGCTTTATATTTTTTATCAATTCTTGGGTTTAACACCCTGGCTCTCACTGGGTTTTCGAATATCTCCTCTGTGTGACTAAGAAGACCCTTCAACATAGGAAGAGTACCTGATGTTCTCTGTGCATTAGGTAGAGTCTCTAACAAGAAATCCTCTATTTGAGGTTCTGTATGCATATCTAGTTTGTGATATTTTGCTGCCCTATTAATGAGCTGCACAAAACCTGTGTTATCATCAGGTGGTGAAGGCTTTGAGGGATATAGCTCTGGGTCGTTGTCCTCATCTGACCCTACATCATAGTTTTCCCATGGGTCCTCCTCATCTGGGATAGTTTCGTCATCCCCTTGAGGTTCTCCCTCCCCTAGATCACTGTCTACATCTGACTGAGGTGTAGCTGGTCTTGGTGTGGAAGGTGTAGGAATATTTGTCCTATTGTGAGGAATAGGAGAAGAGGGTGTGACTTTAGGTCGAGGAGAAGCAGGAGGAGTTATATTTGTCCCCATTGTTCTCTTTTTTGAAGGAAGAGGTTTATCTTCTGACTGTTCACTCTTTCTCTTCTTCGTGACCACTTTCCCAGTTTGCGGATCAATAAACAAGATCTTTTGTTTGGGATCTGTCTGTTGCTCCTGAATCGGTACCGAAGGTCCTGGTTCCGAGAGGTGCTTTTGTTTTCGATCGTCAGATCTTGTTGTTTTCGACACCGAATGTCTGCTCGATTCCGACTTTCTGGGTATCGAGTGTATCTTGGACGATAAATCATATTTATGCTTCGACATGGAATGTTTCGATACCGAGCTTTCCCTTGTATGTAGCCTCGGTGCCGAAGTCGATGTCGCCCTTTTCTCGGATCCGACATGGTGGGGGTCCGAGTGTTTCGGTTTCAGTTTCAGTTTCGTTGCCGGGCCCGAGGGCGGGGCGTCGGAAACTTTTTTCTGCGGTTTGACCGGGCCCGAGGGCGGGGTCGTTACCGCACGGGGTCGGTTTTTCGGTAAGGGGACGTCGTCACTCACGGTTTGTTGCTCGATGAGTTCTTCAACCTCCGACTGGTCCCCTTCCGACCCAGACTGGTCCTCTTCTTCCTCGATTTGCTCGTCTCCGAACAGCTCCGGGATCGCCTCCGCCTGCATTCTGGAAACCTCGTGTCTTCGAGCTCGACGATTTCTAATCGTTAGCTTGGAGGAGAATGCTGCACAGGCTTCGCAGTCCCTGGATTCGTGTTCAGGCGATAGACAGAGGTTGCACACCTCGTGTAGGTCCTTGTGTGGGAACTTAGCACCACACGTTGGACATTTTTTGAATGGAGTCCTTTCCATGGACTCCGGGCTTGACTGCGCCGAGAAAGGCCTCCTGTTCTTCGACGTAGATCCAAGTTTTTCTCTTCGATTTTGAATTTGCAACGCGTCGGAATGGAAATGAAACGCGTTCGACAACAATACCGTCGAATTGGAAAGGGAATACGCGCCGATAAATCACTTTCTTCTGAAGTTGATCTGGAGCGTCTCGATCCTCATCCGAACCCGATGGCGGAAAAAAACAATCTAAGGATGGAGCCGATGCCCATGCGCACTACCAACTAAGGGAGGAGTCACCAAGATACAAAAGACTCTCCAAGAGAAAAACAAAGTGCAATCATCCGAGCCCAACACCAGATGGCGATCTATTCATAATGTACCATCTGCAGCCCATATGCCTCGAACATTACTTTACCAACTGTAATGTGTGTTTACTCAGCACAATCTTCTTTAGTGCACTCCCAAATGTCTTTTTTTAACAAGTATTTTTATTGAGTTTACAACTGATGGCAACAAACATTTTGACTGAGCAAGATGTACAATGCAGCAGCAGAGAATGTCTACAAAGCATAGTTTGTGTCACAATCAAAATAGCTTAGGTAGGCAAGGAACGGGGAGGAGTCGGGGACAACATGTTACTGGAGATAGCATGACAACCATGTCTAGGCACAAGGGACCGATAGGGCCGGACCAAACAAGCAAGGACAGTGTTAGGCGGAAACAATGGAGCCACTGGAGGAGGGGGAGGGTGTGTCGCTGCGGCTCGGTCAGGGAAGAGGGAGGCGCAGCACATGGGGAGTGCATGAATCATAAAGGTAGAGTGTCATATTTCCCAAGGGTGAGGAAATGCTCAAGGGCACGCCACGCCGGAGAGATGGGCCACCTACGGATGCGCCAAACCTCCTCCGGCCGTCCCCAATGCAGGATAACTCTATGCCATGACACGAAACTGGGAGGGTGGTGTCATGTCCACAGAGTCACGCAGAGACAGGTAAGTGTTCTTACAGTATGTTCTTTATTCTGGTGTTTCGCTGCTGCGCTTACATGCATGTCCATGCTCGTGCCCTCGCTGTCCAGGAATGCCCTCCCCACTCCCTGACCGGAAGTGGTGTCCGGTTCCTGTCCCTCCCAGCAATCGGGTGCAGGATCCTAATGCCCCCTTACCGTGGTCACTACATCTCCCCCCATTGTTGCATGAAAATGATGATAGAAGGTAGAAGAGAAGAGAGAGAAGAAGAGCGAGAAGAGAGAGAGAGTGAAGACGAGCGAGAGGGAAGACGAGCGAGAGGCAAGACGAGCGAGAGGCAAGACGAGCGAGAGGCAAGACGAGCGAGAGGCAAGACGAGCGAGAGGCAAGACGAGCGAGAGGCAAGACGAGCGAGAGGCAAGACGAGCGAGAGGCAAGACGAGCGAGAGGCAAGATGAGCGAGAGGCAAGACGAGCGAGAGAGAAAAAGAGCGAGAGAGAAGAAGAGCGAGAGAGAAGAAGAGCGAGAAAGAAGAAGAAGAGCGAGAGTGAAGAAGAGCGAGAGAAAAGAAGAAGCAGCTGTAATCATTGACCCCTTAATGCTAGTTATCGTTAGCGGTTCAGTTGAAAATGGACAGTCTGATTTTCTCACTTGCTGCTGACGCACCACCACAGAGTACCCTTGCTTAAGGTGCGACGGAGAGGCATGTTTCTTAGCATCGGCATATGCTTTCATTTTTTATTTTGTCTCCTGGTCTCTGGCATCGATACTGGTGTGCTCAAGTGGCGCTTTTGCATCTAGTTGTGGTAGTCTCGTTCTACTTGTCCTTCCAGCACTAGTTCAGCTGGACATTGTCCCGTGGAGCTGTGGGGTTTGTTTCGATAGTCTCTTACAATTTGACAGAGTGCTTGTCCTAGGGAGATTAGCGCTAGCTTTGTTCTTTGGACTGCCTTCTTTATATTCCCATGAACCTCTGCACAGTGCCATTCGCTTGTGGCCAAAGAGGCGTTATCTTCCTGTGGTAAATGCCTAGGTAGTACATGAACTTGCTAAATTCCTCCCCTGAGAAGGGAGGACCTTTGTCTGTCTTTAAGGTCTGTGGGGACCCCCAGGCTGCAAATATGTCATCCAGGATTGGCAACATCGCGGTCGCTGATGTTGACGAGATATGTCGCACTATGGGGAATCTGGAGTGTTCGTCAATGACCGCGAGCAAGTCATTTCCCATGTCCAGTGGCCCATAGAAGTCTGCTGCCAACGTTGTCCACACTGCCTCTGGAAGCTCCGACATCTGTAGCTGTCGGGCTTATCTGGTGGTCCTGTTATTTGGCATGTGTGACAATTTATGATGGTGTTCTCCACTAGTCTATCTAGACCAGGGAACCAGACTTTCTCCTGAAGCATCTTTTTTGTTGCCAGCATTCCTCTGTGGGATTCATGTGCCAAGTTTACAGTCTGCCGACGTAGTGCATTTGGCATAACTATCCTTGTTCCCCTCATAAGGATTTCTTTTTCAGTCACTTATAGTTTTTCATGTATCTTTGTTGAAATCCAGCATTTCTTCCTTTTCAACTCCTTCTCCCATGACTCTTTTGCTGTTGACGTGTCTCCATCTTTGATGCTGTGTCGTCATTTTGACTACTTGCATTGCTGCGTCCCTTGCTGTTTCTTGCTCTAGCTGCGCCAGTGTTATTGGCACAGGGGTGTTCTGTCTTAGCACAAAATTGAGGCATTCCCCTGCCATCGATGCACTTAATTTTGAATGCGGTAAGGGGTGCTGTCTCAGCTAGGTTGTGTTCCTTCCCTGGCTTGTGCACGATCTTGAAGTCATAGTCCAGTCTTATACCCCATCCCTTAATGCGGGGCGGTATCTTTGCGTTCGGGTTGCTGCATATTGTCACTAGGGCCTGATGGTCTGTTATGATGGTAAATGGTTTCCCGTAGATGAACATGTGGTAGTGTTCACATGCCCATACCACTGCTAGGCTTTACTTTTCTGACTGGGAGTATGCCCTTTCTATGTCGGACAAGCTTTTGCTGGCATAGGCAACAATTTTCCTGGGCAAATCCCTACCTGGCATGTGTTGTGCTACGATTGCTCCTAACCCTACCGGGCTGGTGTCAACTGTTAGCTCGGTGCATATCAATGGGTCAAAGTATGCAAGATGGTCCACAGCCATCACAGCATGTCTGATGGCCTCAAATGCCCGATTGCATTCCTGTGTCCAGATGAATTTTTGACCCTGCTTTGTTAGGTCTCTCAGCGGTGTGCTCACTGTGGCAAAGTCTTTTATGTAATGAGCGCAGTAGCTGGCAAGACCCAGAAATGACCTCACCTCTGCGACGTTTGTTGGAGGACCTGCCTTTTCCGCATTCCATTCTTTGAGAAGATGTGCCTGAAAAATACCAGTTAATTCCTCCCAGGTTAGTCATGCTCGTTCCAGCTGCCTGCAGACCTCACAAAGCCTTGTTGTGGTCGTCGTCTGAATGACCGAATACCAGTATGTTGTCACTGTAGTTCAAACTGTTTTTCACTGGCCTTATTACTTGCTGTAGGATTACTTGAAATATCTCTGCTGCTGATGATATGCCAAAACGGAGTCGTTTGTATCAAAACAGGCCCATGTGCATTGAGAAAGTGGTGATGTACAATGATTGCGGGTCGAGCTCTAACTGACGATATACTTTGCACAGGTGTCGTTTTAAAAAAATCGGCATGCGCCCGTGAGACAACTAACCAGGTCATTAAGGGGAGGTCAAGCGTGTCTTTCCCCCTCAATTGTTGTGTTAGGTACTCTCATGTCCACAAATATGCAAATTTTTGAGGTGTTCTTTTTTGGTACTGTGTCTATTGGCGACACCCAGGGAGTAGGCCCGTCTGCTGGCTCTAGGATTTCCTGGGTCAGTAGGCTTTGCATTTCTTCCTCCACCGGTGGTTGCAAGTGTATGGGCAATCGTCTGATGTTGAGCCACAGGTTTTGTCGCCTCATTGATATGCAGTGCTATTTGTCTTTCTTTTAGTTTTCCTAGCCCTTGTAGTATGGCTGGATGTTCTTGCAGGATGTTCTGTCTTTCTGACATGCTGTATGTCGTTGCTAGGAGACCCATCACCTGCGCTGTGACGTTGCTTAGCAGACAGGGTGTTTGAAGGTCTCCCCTTAGTACATCGATTTTCTCGGTGCTTGATCTTTCTCTGTAAGTGAATGTCTCTGTAAACTTCCCCATGTTACTACCGGTTTCCTCAAGCCCCAGGTGAATAAATCAACAGTGAATGGCGATAGTGGCGGCTTAACTTTTATCTTCTCATACTCCGACATGCACATGATGTTGCATGTAGCCCCACTAAGACGAAACGTGTATTGTGTCTTCCTACTTCAATGTCCACTGTCGCTGTTTTTTTGACTTGATGTTTCTCTACGACATTGATGTGTTCTGGCATTCCATCTTCCACTGGGGCATCTGACATCAGATATAGCCGTTCCACCACTTCTGGCATGGCTGCTCCTTTTGATTCCGCTGAGGAACTGCGATTTGTTGTTTCCATGTGCCTTGCGTACCTGCTAGGCACTGTCTGTGGTCTTGCCAGTCGTCCACTCTCACTTAAATCGACCACTCATGCAGGCACTTGCAAAACGTTTTTCTCTGTTGCATTTCCTGCATTTGTGGTCCATTGCCGGACACGTGTAGAATTGTGGAAACTCAGTCTGCAACGAAAGCACGTTTTTTCATGTTTCCTACTTGGTAGTGGCGGTGTAGCCTCTTTCCTCTTGCCGTTTCCAGTTAAACAGTTTGCTTGCTCCGCTCTTCCTTCTTTTCCTGGTTCCATCTGTCTGGCATGTGTTGTTGCTCTCACTTCTGCTCGAGCAATGGTCAGTATTTTTTCGAGCGAGGATGGCTCTTTCAGAATTTGTGCAAGGCACTCCACTGTCTAACAGCCTTCAATGATGTGCAGTCGTATTGCTTGTTCGATGTCGAACTCGCAATATGTGACCAATATGTGAGTTTTCGTAGTCTTGTTGCTAAGTCGCCGAGGGACTCTTCTGCTCGTTGACATGCGGTGTGAAGGTGTATCTTTCGAAGTCTAGGTTTCTTTCCGGGTCAAATTTGTCAGTGAGGCACTTTTTTCAGTCCCTTGTATGTTGCTCTTTCCTCTGCTGGAAATGTTATTAGCAGGACTTGCACGTCATCCCCGACGAAATTTAGAAATAGATCCACGTGTTTTGCTTCTGCGATATTAGTGGCGCGCATGTATCTTTCAACTAGCCTAATCCATCTTTCCCACCTGATGCCGGTCTGTGGTCTGAAAGGCTGAACCGTAGTGATCTGCAAAATATTGCCTGCGCGCTATTCTTGTCACTTGTGTCGGTCATTTTGTTGTTATTCCCTCCTTTCTTTGTGTGTCCGTCTTCTTTTGTTGTATTTTGTTCCTCTGTGTTGTAATTTCTTTATATTTCCACCCTTTTCTTCTTCTCTATGTATTTTAGTTATTGCCGGACTCGACTCTAAAATGGTCACCAGTACTTCTGTATGGGCGAGATTTGCTATTAGTTGTATGGCCTGACTCTAAGATGCCTTCCAGGTCTTCTTCAGCATTTCATTTGCTGTCCCCCCTGACTCCGAAATGGCCACCGAGCTCTTGCTTGATTTCAGCGAGAAATCTACATGTGAGAAGCTCAGGGCTCTCTTTCAATCGGCGGTCAGCTTTCTTCACGGTCGGGTGACTTTTTGCTTTCCCCTCCCCTCACCTCTTTTGATGCGGCCGGGGTGGGCTTCCGATGTCGCTGCAGGTACTTGTACGTAGACCAGGGTGGGCTCCTGGCTCCGCTTGGCTGGCGTTTGAGGTGGGCTCTTGATTTTGCGTCTCTTTCCTTGGGGCCCAACGGACCAGGGTAGGCTCCTGGTTTAGTCTTCTGTAGTCGGGTGAACTCCCAGCGTAGCAATTCTACTTCTGTGGTCAGCAGACCAGGATGGACTCCTGGCTCTGTTTGGATGTCGTAGGGGGGGCACGCGCTTCTGGTGGTGCATCCTGATCCCAAACCTTCGTTGCCAGTTGTCGTGTCCACAGAGTCACGCAGAGACAGATAAGTGTACTTACAGTATGTGCTTTATTCTGGTGTCTCGCTGCTGCGCTTACATGCACGTTCTTGCTGTCCAGGAATGCCCTCCCCACTCCCTGATCGGAATTGGTGTCTGGTTCCTGTTCCTCCCTGCATTCGGTTGCAGGATCCTAGTGCCCCCTGACTCTGGCCACTACAGGTGGGAGGAACGTCAATTAAGGGCAATAGCACGCTTAGCAAGGAGTAAAGCTAGGCTTGCAAAGCACAACCTGGCCACTACAAACTTCCCGTGTTTAAAGATATTTAGAGCGCAGGCTTCCCAAGTAGTTATATCTGGGAGGTCAGTCTTCTTACGGAGTGTACTGTGAATAGCTTGCCAGTACTGTGAGAGAGCGAGGAAGGACCAGAGCACGTGTTAGAGATTAGCAGAGAACTCCAGGAAGTGTGGGAAGCGGAGGCGGGCCATGGCAAAAAAAAACGGTTTCGCTGATATGGTATGAGATATGCCCTATGGAGTATAGCAAGCTGTATGCTCTGAAACCGGCATTACAGGAGACTTTGTATGGGAATTCGAGGGCTCTATACCATTCAGAATAGTGAATCCCCAGGCCTATATCCGTATCAGATTCGTCTTGCAGGGAGGTAAGCGGGGCTCCCAGATGATCACTTATGGCTCTGTAAAGCCATGTGACTAAAGTCTGAACGACCACATGTGTGGAAGGTTTACTGTCCATTACGCACCATTAGCTATGAAGATCGTGTTGTATCCTGTCCTGTACTGATACTGTTAAAACTGCCCCCTGGAAAGAGCAAAGTTGTCGATTAGGCAGTAGATGAGAAAAATCTGGCCATCAACAAAGAAGGTACCCACCATTGTGAGAGAACTATGCCAGGGCATAAGATCTCTGGCTAAAAGAGAGTCTGAAAAAAGTGGGAGACTTCGCAGGGGGAAAGCCAGGGCATTTGGAACTAACTGGCGTGTGCGGGCCAGCATACATCAAACACATTTCCTTACTATGCTCGCCAGGCATGGTAAATGGCAGCCAAGGGGGAGCTGCCTTAGGCAGTAAAAAGCTCTGGAGCTGAGGGAAGGTAAGCGATCCTGCAGCCACCTGGAATTCTGACCAATGAAGCTGGGCTGCTAGATAGTAAGTCTCAAATGAAGGAGAGCAGTCACAAACATAGTGGAATTAATAGTACCTCTTGCCTATATTTCTTCACGTCTGTCTAACCTTTAAAATCTCCAAACCATATTTAACTCACAACAAATCCATTCTGTTGCTTTAAAATATCAAATAGCAATCATACGCACTCACAAACACAAAGGCCTTTCTGACTCAAGCAATAATGAAGAGGAGGTGAAATTACTGGACCTTTAAAACAAAAAGAATAATAAATAAATGAAATACAGTTTGGGACATTTTTTATGATGGATAGGACAGCCCCACGGATGCCTTACTTCGAATCTTATACTCGGATGCCAGAATGGAATAAGAAATATTTCCCACAAATTCAAGCCTCTGGCATCAGGCACCACTGTGAGGCGTTACCAGTGACATTTCCCAACTTCACTGAATATAAATACTCTATGCTCACAGCCACCAGCGCTGATGTAAGCTATGCCCGTTTTCCATGTCACAAAGGAGGCTAAGGACATTGGGTGTGGAGCAACAAAAAAAAGGTATAAGAAAATAACCAGTATCATATTTTCGAGAAGGAACTCCAGAGGCTGTTAAGGAATCTGCAGAAGCTCTCACCAAGGATAAGCATCAGATTGAAGACATATTGAGGAATGCTTTTATGTTCACGAAAACGACTGATTGCAACAATTTTCTCCCAAATTGTAAATGGATTGAATACTATCCTCCACATCAAGGCAACAGTGTTTGGAAAAAACAATGACCCAAATACTAGGTTGCATCTCAAATGACATCACTGATGACACCACTGATGACATCTCATTTGACATTACTGATCACATCACTGATGATATCATTCATGTGATAATACGATGAATACTAGGTTGCTGCTCTGCATACATGGAGCTCCTGTTAAAACAGCAGAAGACCGAGATATCTCTGGTACAAAGGGTTCAGAATCCTTCTGGAGAAACAGAAACAGTCTCGCTAACAACAAGAGTGCCTTTATGTTGAAGAAATAATCTGCAAATTAAATGGAGTACTGATTTGAAACTTCAATCTGCAGCATTTCATAGATTCACATGCTATGATCACTCTTAGTCATTAGGCTGGGAATCCCCAGTAACTATTAATGGCAGTAAAGAGTGTTAAAAAGGCCATTGGCCCAGCAATAGTGTTTGTTTTAACAACAGGACATTCACCTTATTTGAAATTCGTTTCTCAACGATAGATTAAAATGTCTTAATCAGAATAGCAAACAGTATACTGAATATAAAGAAAGTGGACAGCAGTTTGTCCTGTACTGAAAACGTTTACATAGAACAGCTTGCCTGACCCACTGAAGCACTGGCCAATCCCATCTCATCCTCAGAAGCCCTCCAGATCTGCCACTCGGCCCAGCCGACAGCCCATCCATAGGGATTCTCCAGCGTCACCTGCAGGTCTCCCTCAGTCCATTGCAGCACCACCCTCCAGGCCATGACGACTGATCTGGTAATCTCTAGAAGTGAGTGAGGGGTCGGGGGGCAGTACAGCATACCCATGAGGTTATCAAGGCTGATCAGTGATGGCTCCATTCTGCCAAACCCCCATTCAGCCAGCCATTCACCACTAGGATGTGCCCCACCTAGTAATACAGACAACGTCGACCATGGCTAGACCTCTGTTGTAGGTGGAATGGACACATCTATCATAGGAGATCTGTGGGGATTTATCATTTCAGAGAAATTTCCATGCCTGGGGAGCCAAAGTGGCAAAACACGGACTGGGGAACGGAAAAGGGAATGTTTTGGAGAAAGTACAGGAGCCGTGGGAGGACCATTATTTTATATGGGGCCACCCTGCCCAGTATATTAAAGAGCAATTTAGCCCACCTCTCGAGATCAGCCTGAATAATGCGGGTGAGGGGCCATGATTAATGCTCCAGACCAGGTCCAATTCACAGGTACCGGAAGCTGAGGCAGCAGATCTGCAGGACAGGGTGCAAGGTCTCATCGCACCAGTCCCCTCTGAGTGGGAACAAGAGCAATTCATACCACTTGAAACTCTGTCAGAGGCATCCCGAAACACATTGAGGATTGAGATGAGACGGGGCCCTATCTCGGTCAGGCAGGTCAAGAAGAAGGGATGTTGTCGGCATAGAGAGCTATCCAGTCCTTCAGTGCCATCCCCAAGTCGAACCCCACACATGGACATCACAGCGTATGCATGATGCCAGCGGTTCTACAGTCAGGGCGAAAAAGAGAGGGAAGAGGAGCACCCCTGTCTGGTGCCCCGACGAATGGGAAACCTCAGGATACCATACCGTTCACCTGTACCAGTGCCTGTAGCTCTGCATGTTGTGCTTGACAATAGACATAGCGGTACAAAAGGGGGTGGTGATGGACGGAGCATCTGAACCAATCAAACACTCACACCCAGTCAACAGATCTGGGTTTGATCCATCACCGTTCTTTAGCCCACTCTGCCACCCCAGTTCAGACATGGCCATATGCAAATCAGTCTGACCCTGTGCCTCACGGGAACAGTCCAGCCCGAACTGCCAAACCATGCCTTCCCTGGACCGGAAACAAGCTTCCGAGGACCGGTTTCTGGCATTTCAGCCGTCTTCAGCCCGGCTTGCTTGAATCCAGTGGCAAAGTGAGCAAGGGACTCACGTCTGAGCATACCCTGCCAACTTATGGTGAACAAAGCGGTACAAAAGGGGGTGGTGATGGATGGAGCATCTGAACCGATCAAACACTCACACCCAGTCAACAGATCTGGGCTTGATCCATCACCATTCTTTAGCCCACTCTGCCACCCCAGTTCAGACATGGCCATATGCAAATCAGTCTGACCCTGTGCCTCATGGGAACAGTCCAGCCCGAACTGCCAAGCCATGCCTTCCCTGGACCGGAAACAAGCTTCTGAGGACCGGTTTCTGGCATTTCAGCAGTCTTCAGCCCGGCTTGCTTGAATCCAGTGGCAAAGTGAGCAAGGGACTCGCGTCTGAGCATACCCTGCCAACTTCTGGCGAACAAAGCGGTACAAAAGGGGGTGGTGATGGACAGAGCATCTGAACCAATCAAACACTCACACCCAGTCAACAGATTCCGAAACAAATTGAGGATTGAGATGAGACGGGGTCCTGTCTCTGTCAGGCGGGTCATGAAGAAGGGATGTTGTCTGCATAGAGAGCTATCCAGTCCTTCGGTGCCATCCCCATGTCGAACCCCCACACATGGACATCACAGCGTCTGCATGATGCCAGAGGTTCTACAGTCAGGGTGAAAAAGAGAGGGAAGAGGGGCACCCCTGTCTGGTGCCCCGACTAATGGGAAACCTCGGGATACCACACTGTTCACCTGTACTAGTGCCTGTGGCTCTGCATATTGTGCTTGACAATAGACATAGAACCTTGGCCCCAGGCCAAGTTTGACCAACACCTTCTGTAGGAATCAAAGGCCATCTCATAGTCGAGAAGCAGAACTACAGTAGCGTATTGTAACTTTAAAATGGGCCAAGTGGACTCTGCGGATAGAGTGCCTGGTACTACAGCGGGGGATAAAGCCACACTGGTCTGGGTGGACCAGGTGGTCAAGGATGAGACGCAAGTGCTGAGCTAGTAATTTAGCGTAGAGTTTGACCTCAATGTTAATGAGGGAGATGTGCGCGATAGGAGGCACGCTGGTAAGGGGGCATGTAATAATCGCATATGTCTTAGAATGGCCACTTTAAAGTGCAGGTACAGACTTGGGTGCTCTGTATTTGTTTTCAAGGTGCGGTACCACTGCTTGTACACTTGCTATGCCCTGGCTGGTGTTTGGTAAGCTTTAACCCTTTCTTCCAGATTCAAAATAGGATAGAAATGAACTTATGGTCTGATTTTAAGTTTGAATGACCGTACACTGTCTGTTAAGGTGATTGGAGAAATTACCTCCACCAGCCTACTCTCCATCAAAATTAGAAATGACCATTGGTCAAGCTGCCATCTCTGTACTGTAAATGGAACTGCCATTATGACATTTCCTTTACAGGACACAACATTTATTGAAATTTAGTGGCCATCCACCATTGGTTTGGAAAGCTGTCCACAAAAAGTAATTGGTTTGGTTTTTCAAAAAAAACTCCAGAAAAGGGAGTTTGTTTTTGTAAAACAAAAATCAAATTACCTCTCATGCCTTCGAAACATCACCTACCACGATGACGTTAAGGAGATTTCAGGACTATGTATTCCACTGCAAGCATAAAAAAAGAGATTTCGGGGGATGTGGCCGGGCAAGATGGCAGAGCAGACGTAGCCTGCATCGGCTCCCGGTCGGTGCGCTATCAGGCGGGCGCTATTGTTGGTTATCTTCGGCAGAATCATCCCAAAAACGTACCCACAGGTACAGAGGGATGTGAGGCATCAGCGGCTGTTGTTCGGGCGGCTTTTCACAAGCCCGGGAGGCCAATACGTGCTGGGTCGGGGTGCCATGGGACGATCAGAGGACAAAATGGCGGCTGCCGGGGAGCTGGAATCGGAAGCGAGCGGATGTCACCCCGCGGCAGATGCGGCACACCGACGGACAGAGGAAGATACCGACCCATTGGGGGCACGGACGGTGAGCTCCTTGGTACAGGCGGCCGTTCTGACACCCTTACGGGCAATTCGCGGTGCCAAGAGCTCTCGTGCCTGACCTCAAAATGGCATCTGCCGAGGCTCTGCGAGGTGCAGCGAGGCCCTAATCTCTACGTGCCCCGGCCTTGCAACTGGCTCTGATCTTCCCGTGCACCGACCTTGGGATTACCCAAAGCTCTCCAGATCTCCACATGTACCACCTACGCAATTGGCAAAGCTCTCCTGGTCTTTACAAGCCCTGACCACGCAATTGGAGATGTTTTTAAGCGGATAATGTGCTGAGTGGAACGGGCCCCTACACCATTGTTACCCAGACCTGCGGAAGCGAGAGATGTGATGGCAGGCCCGGGGATACAGCTCTTGCTTCGGGGGCGCCGCCCCTAACGGCTGCTGATTGTTCTATCTGCCTGCTACGGGGCGCGTGGCCCTTACCCGCCAGATCCTCGACGGATGCAGAGGTGCTCTAGGCTACTAATTGGGTGTGGCATAAGGCCTCAGAGTGAATTTTGGATCTTTTGCCGCAAGTGCCTACGACAAGCCCTGGGACAGTGACACTGCAGGGCCTTGGGGGCCCTCTCCATATGCCGCCGAAGAAGGGCACGAATAAAGGGACCAGCAAGGTGTCGGACTTCTTCACTACTGCTGACAAACGTCCGGCTCTCCGAGGGGATAACGACAAGGCGACCATGGCTCTCTCGAAAGCGGATCTAATGTCCATGCTCAAAGACTTCAAAACTGAGCTTCGTACTGAATTGAGCCAGGATATCAAGTCCTACATCGATCAATTACGAGCGGATCTGTCTGAGCGATTGACCTCTCTCCAACAGGACGTGGACTCGGTGGGCAGTCCTGGACTTAGAGACGCAGCACCAGGAGCATAAGCAAATAGCTGGAGAATGTCGGGATGATATCCAAGCCCTTAAGGAGCAACTGCAGCAGACGCAACTCAAGGCCGAAGATTTAGAAAACCGTGCACGGAGGGAGAACATACGGATCAGAGACCTGGAGGAAGGTGCAGAAGGGCCCAAAATAGTAGCCTTTGCAGAAGGCCTGTTTGCAGAAATCCTGAGCCCTCAGAAACTCAAGATCTGAAGGATCGACAGCACCTTCTGGGCCTGCCATCGGAAGAGGTGGATCCCTCTTCGGAGACGTCTGGAGCCTCCTCGCAGGGAGCACCGTCCACATTGCCCTGGAGCACCGTCCACATCACCCTGGGAGCGGACCTCGAGGAGAGGAAGATGCTGACGGCGACTACACAAGAGTTTCGAAGGTTGGGGTCTCTTCGGCCCTACGGAAGGGCCTTGCTCTACCATGAGCCATCGCACCCAGGATAAGACGGTTCCAAAGGATCTGGGCATCGGCGAAGGTTAGACTGTGTATGCCCCTCAGACTGACTGTTTTTGACTCTAACGCAAGGGGACAGGGCTCTCTGCTGAGCCTCCCGGGTGTATGCTCATTCTTGTCCTTTTTCCTGGGACCTGTTGATGTATCTTTGCCTCTGCTGGGGTGGATGGGAGGGCCTAAGCTCCGGGATGGTCAAAATGCATGAGATTATGAGATAAACGTGGGCTGCCCTGCAGTTTGGTTGAGCCCCTCAGGATTTGTGAGGGTCCCCTTCACAGCCAGGGTGATTCTTCCATGAGAGCCCGCTAAGGTGGGGCGCGGACTGGGTCCCAGGACCCGTTGTCCCCCCTGGTCCATGTGGGGGCGTATTCGCCCAGACATGCGACTGAGCTCTGATGTTTGGTTAATGGGTTAGTTTGTTCTTGTTTGGGGATTTGGAGGGGGTGGGGTGTGGGTTTTGGTGGGTAGTGGTGGCGGCACTTTTTTGGTTTTATACAGGGGGCTTTTGATTTGGTGGTCTGTGCTTCTGGTGCGAAAGCGGGCGGAGGGTGGGGAGGGCAAGGAGGGTGGGCTTTTCATGTGGTGGGAAGAGGAGACTTAAGGGCGAGCTCAGGGACACGCAGGAGGTTTCAGGAGGGGTGACGCCACTGTAGATAGCTCTGCGCGGGCCACCAGAGAGGTAAGCAGGACTGGGCTCCTCAAGGCGCAGCATCTTGATCTATCGTTCTGATGCCGATTACAATTGGAACATGGACAATTAAAGGGCTTAACTCCCCCCAGAAACGTCAAAAGCTTTGGAAATATGTTATAGACCACCAGCTAGACATCGTAGCACTCCAAGAGATCCATTTAGTTAAGTCTGAAGACACTCACCTCAAACACAAATAATTCCCACTCATCTATCGGTCCGCAGCCTCTACGAAGCAGAAGGGGTGGCCCTCATGTTTCGCTCCTCCTTACAATCAACCTTTGGGGGTTCAGAGTGACAAGGATGGGTGCTGGGTTATGGTTAAGGGGTGTCTGAGGGGGAAACTATGTACTTTTGCAGTGGTAAATGCTCCTAATACGGGTCAGACCGGGTTCCTTCACGCGCTCCTGGGGAAAATTACAGATTTTGCGGAAGGGCCATTGTTCCTCATGGAGGACTTTAATCTGGTGTGGCAGAAGGATCTGGACAGCACCCATCCACAGCGGTCGGACATGGGCACATTTTCACCGGACACACAACAAAGGATACAGGACTTGGGGCTTTTAGGTACTTGACGGACTCTATACCCCCACACCCAGGACTACACTTTCTTCTCCCATGTTCACCGGTCCTATTCCCGCTTGGACTATATATTTCTTAGCCAGACACTCCAGGGTGACTTCCGAGAGGCCAAGAACTTTCTGCCGTCAGTCTCGGATCATAGTCTGTTTGCGGTCTGTCTCCACTGGGGGGTGAGTGGCCAGGCCATATCCCAGGTGGTATTTTCCGGCCTCGCTGGTTCGTGACAAAACTTCTTGCGACAAATTGAGAGGTGCCATTGCCGACTTCTTTTCTCATAACAACCCGGAGGACACATCGGTATATAACACATGGGATGCCTTGAAGGCGTTTCTTAGGGGACAATGTGTAGCCCTCAATGCCGCTCTCAAAAAGCAACGGGGCAGGGAGAGGGAGAAACTAGAGGACGAGCTGTCTGTTCTGGAGAAGGCTCATAAAGCGAATCCTACAAGACAGACGCATCGTAACCTGACGGCTGTTAGGGGTAAACTCCGGGCACTCTACAATGATAGGGTGGAATTTACTCTGCTGAAATTGAGGCGTCTCTCCTACTCACAGGGCAATAAAGTGGGCAAACATCTGGCCAGGCAGTTACGGGACAAAAAAGAGCGGGAATATATAGGTGGGATACGGGACCCTTCAGGTGAAATTACGCACAAGGATGAAGATAAGGCCGAGCTCTTTGGAGCATTTTACAGAGACCTGTACTCTGGGGAATCTTTAGATCCGGCCCTGCAAGGGGAATATCTGAGGGCCCTGCCTCTGCCCCGAGTTTCTGCTGAATAAAACGAGACACTCTCAGCTCCTATCACTAGGGAAGAAGTGGTCTCGGCTATTAAGGCGCTAAAGCCCCACAAAGCTCCAGGGACAGACGGATATACAGCGATATTCTAAAAAACGTTCTCCTCTGAACTTAGTCCACACCTAGTACGCTTATTTAATCAAATGGTTGAGGATGGTGAGACCTCTGGTTCAATGGCAGTGGCCTTGATCTCGGTTAAACCTAAGCCGGGGAAGGACCCTAGTAGGTGTGCCTCCTACAGACCTATCGCCCTCCTCAATCTGGATGCGAAACTGTACTCCTCCATAGTTGCAAACAGGCTTAACGACTTGATGCCGGCCCTCATACACCCGGACCAGTCTGGATTTATGAAGGGGCGCCACACCCATGACAATACCCGATGTATAGTTCACCTGATTGAGAAGGCCAATAAGTTTAAAATTCCGGCGGTGCTATTGGGGCTCGATGCCGAAAAGGCATTTGACAGGGTGGGCTGGGTCTTTTTGTTCGACGCTTACAGCGTTCGGCTTTTCCTCCAAATTCCTAACCATGATTCGGGCTAACTATATGTCCCCACAGTCCAGGGTTGCGGTGAATGGGTGTCATTCCTCTTTTTTTAACCATTCGAGGGGTACTAGGCAGGGGTGCTTTCACACCTGCTTTTTGCCTTGAGCATCGAACCCCTGGCGCTCGCAATCAGGACTAACTCGGACGTCCGGGGTCTCCCTTTTACGGAAAGTCACACAAAATCACCCTTTTCGCAGACGACGTTCTCTTATCCCTTTCACAACTGGCCCACTCTCTTCCGGCTGTGCAATCAGAACTGGAGCGCTTTGAATTGGTGGCGGGTTTTAAAGTTAACTTACACAAGTCGTACATACTCAACCTCACTCTTCCCCACTCTGAAGTACATAGGCTCCGTGCACTCACACCTCTCCCATGGGCAGATGCCTCTATTCAATATCTGGGGATCCAACTGACGCCCACGCTGGGCAAACTGTAGTCGGCTAACTTCCCTCCTCTACTGACACAGATCCAGGCTGACCTGGCCCGATGGAAGCCTCTGTTCATATCCTGGTTGGGTCGGATTCATGCGATTAAGATGTCCCTTTTCCCTAAGGTGCTATACCTGTTCCAGGCCCTTCCGATTAAACTTGATGGGGATTTTTTTAGGAAAGTGAAGTCCATGATTCTTCGCTTTATCTGGCTGGGGGGTCGGGCGCGTTTTTCCTTTTCTATCCTGCGCCGTCCGCGGAAGGAGGGAGGGGTGGGTCTCCCGGATGTCCAGCTATACTATAAGGCAGCACAGCTTCGAGTTTTGGTGGAGTGGACGCAGCTAGAATCGGAAAAACACTGGTTGCATATGGATCATAGTGTTGCGGGGAGGACCATCTGGGATTTAATCCGGAGACCCAAATGTGATAGACCTAAGAACGTATATATCAGCACACCTACCCGTACGACTTTGGGAGTGCGGGACTCAGTATCCCGGGACAACAGGTGGACGACCTTTCCCTCCCCATTTACACCTATTCATTTTAACCCTTCTTTTCCCCCAGCGCTACATGAGGGTCCCTTTGCGGCGTGGAAGGAGGGAGGCTGTTTTGCACTAACACATCTTTTCCATAACTTTGATCCTCTCTCTTTTGACAACTGCAAGCGAGACTATAGGGTGGGGGACACAGAGAGATACCATCATGCACAACTGCTACACTGGGCACTCACTCCTCAGGTATGGGATGCAGCTACACGTCCCCTCACGAAATTCGAGGCCTACCTTACCAAAACCTCCTCGATGAGGGGAGTTATCTCCTTTATATATGGGTTCTTACTCTCCACAGCACTCACACCCCGGCCAAGATACATGTCCATGTGGGAGGGGATCTTACAACAGGACATCACTGACGAGGACTGGTCGCACTTCTGGTCGGACATTTCGAAATTTAAATCATTCTTTAGAACTTAGAAAGGCTCATATGAAGACCATGATAGACTGGTACCTGCACCCGTCTAAGCTCCGACAGATCTTCCCTGATGCTTCCGATAGATGCTGGCAGGGTTGTGGATTCCTAGGGGACTTTCAGCATATTTGGTGGGACTGCCCCACTATTCGGCCCTTTTGGGAAGAGATCTTAGCCCATATCAAGAATAGGTTGGGTTACCCTGTTCCCACCTCCATGGCTGCTACACTTTTGGGCCTCCGTGACCCAGCTTTGGAACATTAGACTAAAGCAGACAAAAAAATTATGTGGCTTTGTATCGGGCGGCCAAGATCACCTTGGCAGCAGCATGGAAGAAGAGGGAAGCTCCGGCCATCTCTATCTGGCATTCCCGCCTATGGAAATTGCTAAGTCTGGAGCGCATGCCTGATATTTTTAGGGATGACTAAGAATTTTGAATTTCGTTGGGGACCCCTGGTATCATTTCTTTCAAAAGGCCTCCTGTCAGCAGTTTGCCCTTCGAGTGTTAGAGCTCTCCACCTTTTCCAGCTTTGAGACCACGAGGTAGTAACGGTTTGTTATTCGGACCTAGCCGTTGCCGCCACCACGGGGTGCTGGGAGGGGGGAGGGGTTGCTTTAGTGTTCTTCCTTTTTCTTGTTATTTCCTTTAAGACAATATCTGTAAGTAGAAACATTTAGGGAGTTGTTCGGATCTGCATTTTAGGCTGCAACAGATGCCACTCTCTGCATGAGTGATGCAGGTCATTAAACGTGACAACCAGAGACTGGACGCCATGCTGTATTCCCACTCACTTTTGCCAGTGGACGACTGCTATGCAAACCCCGTTTCTACTAGAAACTGAAAACCTTAGAGTGCTGCTCGACTAGCCAGGGGTCTCTCTTCCTGTGGACTTCTGAAATGTCCTTCTCTATTATGCGTGGCTTGCTATGACTGCTCCCCCCTGCATAGGATGATGTGCGGGATTGTAGCATGTTTCTTGTTAAACCAATAAACATATTTTTGAAGAAAAAAAGATTTCCAAAGTGCATGGCAGACAAGGATCTACCCAAAAAGAATAGTGAAGCGTAAGGTGGCACTGAGACAAAGTGCTGAGATAGGAATCATCGCCTTTTATATTATTTTTCCTATTCATCCTCCCTGAATTGCGGTGTTGCAGTAGGGGGTAGTCATTGCAAGGCATTCAGCTACTGTCAGGCATTGACAAAGCCAATAGTTCTAGCGATGTTAAGCATGCCACTGGTAAGAATGTGCCTCCATTAAGCCACCTTAGACCATTGTCTCCAGTTCAGAAGCCCTGTATTAGAACTCTCGACTCAAGCACACATCCTTGCTATAAAGAGTCCTCAGAGGTCCCTTAAGACTAGTGTGCCAGGCTCTTGGTAGGGTGCGAGTGCTGGCCCACCCTACCTGATGTGAGGGGTGTGAGAGTTCTGTCAGCAGTAAGACTGCTAGTCTTTGAGGGTTGTGAGACTGTGCTGTGCTGTTAGTTTAATCTTAGGCTAATTACGTCTATAGGATTTACAGCCCAAGAGCTTAAGTATATTTTAGCTTTAATGGCTCTGTGTTTGTTCCTCTAATATAAGAATAGCAACATAAAATATAACCCACCAGCAAACCTGACAGCCAAAATATTTATTTACAACTGCCAAGTTTTCAGATTTATTATGTGTAACATTTGCATAGTTTCAGTGTGCTAATGTCCAATTGTTCTAGTTGCACACTACATTAACTGTTGAACATATTTAGTGCAGTATGATGCCAGTTTTAATGTGATTCAATATTTCTACACTACACATTAACAGTTGCTTTATAAACCTTTTTCCTTTCTCAAATTTGCTTTAAAATGTACCATTTGCCACTGCTTTCTTCACAACTTTCTCTAGGGAAGAACCCCACAAATGCACCTTTCAGACGTAACATTTGTGCCCAACTTTTACACCCTGCCACTTTCAAATTTCACCAGCCGCCACGGTTTGGATAATGTATATCATCTGTTGCAAAATAGACTACAGGCAACTGGCACCTGCATTACAGGAGGTCACTGTTCTGGTGCCTGCACTTGTAAGTAGGTTCCAAGACTCTTGGACGACCTTCAGATAGGACATTTTGGGTCTAATAAAACATCATAGTCCTACTGAAAGACTGCACCTAACTCCTATTTATAAGCTTCCTCCTTGTACTCTAGAATGTAGTGCCCATCCTACTGCACAGGATAGTATTCCATAACTGAGGCTGGTTCTTGGTGCAGACATTGGTGCTAGAATCCTAGATATGCACAAGCGATTGGGCTGAAACCTTCGAAGGAGAAGGCTTATTGGCTGGCTCCATTTCCAAAGCTCACAAAAAAGTAATTCTGTTGTTGACTATGGGGTCATCAAAGGGGCCATCACCAGTACAATTGATATTGACGGTATGGGCCTCAGACGGGAATGCTGCTGAAGTTACGGTTGACAGGGTTGGTTCACTGTTGAGTGTGTCATGTTTGCAGGGAGAAAAGTTTGGACGTTGGCAGGTCACAGCCTGAAGACTTCACCACTGTAGACAATGGTTGCTTTTTTGTCACTCTCAGAAGGGTCTTCATCGATGATGATTTAGGTGGAACTTTTGAATGAATGCTGGTCGAGCAGGATGCCAATTTTGGCGCAGGTTGTTACTCACCTTTTTTTACACGCTTTTTCCAATGAGGGATTGATCCTGTCCTTGGTGGACATGGATGCAGGCATTTCTAGGGTAAATTCCAGCTGATGAGGTTCCACATGCTTTTTTTGCGTACCTGGAGGAGCACTTGTCATCTAAATCATACCCACATGAGGGGCATCCCCTTTGAAAAGGGAGAATTTTCTTCTTCTCCCGAAGACGTTAAGCCACCCTCCTTTCCATGTCCTTAAGTGCTTTGTAGGGAAAAATTTTAATGATGTCACAGCAAGATGCCTTATGAGAACGATAAATACAATAAAAACATTGATAGTGCAGAGGAGCTGTGTAAATCTTGTGCCCACAGCCTGATCAGGACTTGAAAAAATATTTTTTTTCTTCAAAAATAATAAAACTAGATACAAGTCACAGTTCACGGAAGCTGAATTTAGATCTGTGTGAAGTCTAAGACAATGTAACGTCAACATACAGCAAATTTAGGGTAAAAGATAGAGAAGATCGAGATCTTTACTGGGACTCTCTCACACATGTGTGGTAGAAAATCTGACCTATGGTGGCCTCTCGAGTAGGTAAAGTGAGGTGGAAGTGCTACTAAATAAATACTGCAGTTGAGACTATGGCCATTTCAACACTGTTTACTGCTATTTAAAAGTACAGGGTTCCCAGCTCGACGATGGGGAAAAATTAAAGCATATTAATCTATTAAAGATCCAATGCTGCAGAAGGCCTGCTTTCTAACACCTTCAAACCCAATAAATGGGCTATCATCCGCCCTGAAAGACTGATGTGAAAATGAAGTAACCAATCACTCCTAGGATTAGGTCAGTGGAGTCACTCCTATTTGGAAGGGCATGAGAGAGGAAAGAATGGTGGCAAGGAGATAATCTCACATACCCTAAACTCCATTGCCACTTTTAGAAAGAAAAAAAGATGTCTTAACTCATTACCACTTGAACTTTAAAAATGTTTGTGAATGGCGCTGAGGCAGATCAAGCTTGAAGAGAACTTGCATGTCTAGCTAGCATTATGGTAATTAAAAAGCGCTAAATTCAAGCTATATGAAGGAACCACAAAATGACTCAGAGGAAACTTATTCTGAAGCTCTTTCAAACAATAATTGATACCTTATATAGAAAGCCTTGACCAGGCAAAAACATGAAAGCTGTTTTCAAGCATCCCAGGGCAGTCATGAGTCACTGGCCTAAAACTGTAACAATTACAGTCTTTTACCAGTCGTGTCCTCGGGCTTTATCTTGCTTCTGAGCCCAAGCATCAAGTATACCCTTTGAGCACTTAACCATCGGGGTAGCAAAGTCAATCCGTCCAAGGCTTACTCAGGGACTCTGTAAAGCAGATAACCACAGTCAATAAATGTAACCAATGTTTTTTTCTTGAAATAGAAATGTACTTTAAATATATACATGCAACTGTACATAAAAGTTCATAAGATCCTCAGAATGTGACACACTCATTTCTGGGCACTAATCATTATGCTGGGAAATTGTTCCTTGTAGGTAGTAGACAGTCTGCACAAGGTAAGTAGTCCTTAGGGAACTGGAACAGCGAAGAATGCTCTCTATGCTCTAGCATGATACCCTGCTCCTCTTTTGGATAGATGCCTTGCCCCATGGGCAGAGTATCCCGGTAGTCCACTAGTTATCTTTTCCTTGTTCACAATCAGTGCATAATACCTGTTTCAAAATTCTAGAGGTCTCGGCCACTACGCCAGCTGCGGCAAGAATTTACTGCTCCTTACAGTCTATATCTGACTGCAGGGAGATGCCGTGTTGACTTTGCCCCACTCCAGCCGATGTCACAGTTGTCCTTCTCCAGACACATGTGTAGAGGCATTTCCTCTCTGGGCTTCAGACACAAGTGGTGGGGTAGCCTGGTGAAGATTAACTCCTTCAGGGGTGCTTCCTTGAGCCCAATCTCAAACCCAACACCCAAATAAGAAGGAAGCCCAACCCTGATCACAGTACCGAGACAGATGGAGATTGAGGGGTCCACCAATTGCAGATACGATCCTCCTACACCACTGATTTTCATGTTGGATGCCAACAGTAAGAACAATCGTTTTTTGGTATCCAGTTTTCAAGGTTTTTTAGAATTATTTTGAAGCTTTATCAATTGCACTCCTGAAACATATTGAGAACAAGTAATCTTGGTGTGTTGGCAATGTCCTGCTGAACCTCCACAATGTGGTTCTACTACTCCAGAGTGTCCTGGCATCACAGGTACTTCAACTTCTTGAGCACTGAAACACCCTTCTCCTGGCATGCTGTAGAAGGACCCGGGCCAAAAACCTCCCAACAGAGCCGATCAATGCCCGTCCTTCCCTGGATCCCAATGGCCTTTTTTTGCGCTTCTTGCCAAGGTCTTCCAGGCCCCTCTTTTAGGTAGCCTTATTGAGCTCCTTCCCTGGATATGGTTGCAGGCTTCTGTTCCTGTCAAGATTCAAACTTTTCAAGGTTTCTGGTATTGAACATGGCAAGGGGAGTTGGCAGTTAATAACATCCCAGGCACTCAAAGGTCTTTCCTGGTCTCCATTGATGGGGGACAGCTGTACTTGGAGTTTGAATCCTGGTATATTGACTTGGGAAATTAAGCCCATCTTTATACCCTGTTAAAACAGACAGAGTTTGTGGATTAAAATGGTGTAGCTCAAGGACCAGTTATGAGCAAATCCTATTTTTTTTGCATATTTCTTCCAGATTAGTTTAATCTTTGTTTTGGGTTTTCCTTTTGATGCAAAGACTCAAAGCTGGGAGAAGCTTTCCCATGCAACTACTGCTTAACCCATGAAGGTGTGACACCTTTCAAGCAAGAAAGGCGCAGGAAACCGTCAAGGACTCTTCAAGCACCACAAAGGGGCCTTCTGTCTACTATCTGCCACATGTACAGTCTAGTCCACTCAAAGGATCATGAATGCTTTGGACAAACAATGCAATCTACATTGCTGTTTGGAAGGTTCTCTGACCTCCAAAGTATGTACCAGCCGTGTTCAAATAATTTAAAATTGATTCAAGTTTTCAACAGTTAAAAACTTAGCACATGCACGCCACATTTGCTCTGCCAGAAATATAATCAACAAACCATCACAAAACACTCATGTCTAATATGAATGTAGTGAAGGACCTGGTTCAAGGGCTTCAGCAGATCAATTTACACAGGAGACACTCTCCAAATGCAGGCGACAAAGAAATAAGCCTGCCCGCTACTAAGATCAATATTACATGGTAGAAAAACATTTCAGATTCAGTTGGCACCAGGGATTAAGGTTCAAAAAAAAAATCTGCAGAAGTTAATCTCCACTAGACTATTTACTTAGGAAGGGGGACACTTTCTTAACGAGTAAAATGAGAACACAAAATTGCATGATGGGTAGACCTTTTTAACATACAATAAGAGGTAGTGCTAGAAGCAATTGTAACTTTGCACAAGGCACTTTCCTTCAAAAAAGTGCCATGTTTGGATTTCTAAGACAAGACAATAATAAGCTTGAGTGGTCACTATATAATGGCATGCTTTAAATACTCCTCAGTTGATCTCTTGTAATATCAAACGCCATACTAGCTAGAGTATCGTATCAGAGGCACTGCATTGGTCACTTTCTTAAATGCTGGCATTCTGTGTGCCAGGATGAACAATGTTTCAGGTTTCATTCTTCAAATGCACTGGAAGAGAAAAAGCATATGGAAGAGTTAAATTGGCAAAGGGTTTTAAGCTGATGGTGTGGATTCCTTCATACTATTGGTTGCAGTTTTCAAAATGCTAACATGTAATAGAGAACATTGCCTTATGGGGAATTCTGCAGTGTCAGTTGGAGCTTGCACGCTGTCCTGGACGATTGGTGTGACTTATGGTGGAATAAACATTGTATAACTATCAACAGCTGGGCAATAGGGAAGGGGGGAACAATAAAAGGCATGCAGGGACAAATTGACGTCCTGACTACCCTTTCTCGTAATCTAGAACACCAAGGTAAATATCAGAGCTGTCCCTACAAAACTAGAAACTGTGATAACACTACTGCCGTCTGAGAACTTTAAAGTCTATGGCAGGCCCTTAAGTATTATACTTAATGTTCATACCAGCAAACCTTAACTCTAAATAACTACATTTCCAGAAAACACAAGAAAAAAACAGTTGAAAATATGAAACACTAAATGTCATCATGCCAACGTGGATCACAGCCAGGTAGGTAGCAGATACCTAACTTAACCCTGACACAAATTGTAAAACTAGCCCACACAACAGGAGATGGAGATTAGGGCCATGATAGCCCGCTGACCTTTCAAAGTAGCCTCCCTAGTCTGAAGCCTATGAGGAAAATGCTAGGAGTAGCAGGATGACCAGTCCAGCTCTGGTAACATTACGGAGGTCAGGCAATCTGAATAGCACCCTCTCTTTGCTGCAAGTAGTTAAATAGTAGTGAAACATTTTAGCGTGAACGTTAGCTATGTGAGTTTTTATGCTTTTTAGGTCGAAACCTAACAGACAGTTCAGTTGTCTGGTTGGGTAGACATTTTAGGGACATTATGGAAGCTCTCCCGGGAATTAATTCTGCCTGTTGCTTACCATTGGCTTTGTATCTCACATTTACTTACATTCCATTTGCTGACTTTATTGGTTTTAGGCTATCCAGCATGTCTTTGTCTCTTCCGTAGAGTATAGACTGTTCACCATTCCTCCCTGAATTCTTCTACGAGTGCTCACTTTATATATACAAGCCAAATTATGTTCTTATATGGTGACATTTTCTGTGCTTTCAAAGACAAAGGTCACATGTCAGGGTCTGTCTTCCGAGAAAGCTTGGTGTTACTACTATCGCGCAGACTCAAAGTGAGAGGATTAATGTGACAATCCAGTTGGATACTGGGGGTTGCAAAGGAAAGTTTTTTTTTCTAGCACCCAACACAATTTAAATGGCTATAAATGAGCTGTGCTAATATTTCAGAATATATCTGAATTAGGAAAGTACAAATGAAGCACATTATTTTTGTAGTTCTGAAGCGTGGTGGAACCAACTTTATTTGTAGGATCAAAAAAGCAATACACTAGGTGATGCCATTCCACGCATTATCATTTGTGCTCTGTATAGTTTCATTAGTAAAAGTTAATGTGCAAATGTAAGGGTCATTTCATTTGAAAATGTGTTGTTTGAAATGGCAGTGCACTACCACATCATGCATACTCCAGTTTATGCCACTCCACCATATGCCACTCTACAACACTCCACTTCCACACTCCACGCTACTCCACTCTATAACACATCACTGTAAGCCACTCTACGCTACACCACGCCACTCTATGTTTCACCACTCTATGACACTTCACTCTAGGCCTCTCTACTCTACGCCACCCCCGCCATTCCACTCACAAACATTCTTCCGCACTCTTCTCTGCATACAAGACTTTACTCCACTCTACGACCCCCCACTCTATGGCGCTCTACTCTACTCCATTCTACGCCACTCTACTCCACTATATGCAGTTCTCTCTACCCCTCTCCACTCTAACACACTCCTTATCACTCTACACCACTCTGTGGCACTCCACTCTACAAAACTCTATGCCATTCCACTCTACACCTATCCTCTCTACAACACTCTACTCTACCCTACGCAATTCTTTCTACGCCTCTCCAACCCACTTTATTCCACAACACTCTAGTCCACTCTATGCACTCCACAACTCTCTATGCCACCCCACTCCAATCTAAGACACTCTATGCCACTCCACTCTACGACTCTCTCCTCTACGTCAGTAACTTTTAACCATGCTGATGTACAACATGGCTCAAACACATTGTCAAAGCCGATAGCTCATGCATAGGCGAGACCTATTGGCTTTGTCAGTGCTTTTTGGAAGAGGTATTGAGTGCTGGAGATGGCTTTGAGTTAACCAATCAGTGTTTGTTGTTTGCAAAGAATTGATTTATTAATTTTGCTCTGGTGAAACTGTGAAGCGAGTGGGCCTTCGTTCTTACAAGAGCCTTCCTGAGCCTTTGCACTAAGCCCACATTTCCTGGTGCCTCAAGCTTCTTCATGCCAGCTTTTCCCAGAATATTTGCCAAAATACCCTCCACTCTTTATGCTGCATTCATTCCAGGGCTTGCCTCAGGTTTTCACTTGCCTATAAAACAAGCCCATTTAATCGAATATTCCAGGCTTGAAGGTCTCACTGAATCTTGCTTCATCCTACTCGTTCACTGGTAACACACTGAAGGCAATTTGCATTGTCCTGCGCTTTGGGTCCACATCTGACCTATATGTAGCGAATTCAGAGAAATAACGTATACATGTCAAGGCAGTCTGTTACAGTGTGGCTTAAATATTTTCCATGAAAATACATTTTCAAAATCTAATTCGATGGGGAACGTAGATTTTGATAACTTTAGTGTAAAAATGTTCTTTACACGGGGGTGCTAGAGGGCGCACGGCAAGATGGCCGCACATCGGTGAGGCTCTGCCAGACTAAGCTAAATATCCGTTACCTATCCGCTTAATCCAGCTGCTGTTGCTGTCTACCACGGCGGAATATTGTGTCTGATTGCCCGAGGAGAGGTTTGAGCCTGGTGCGGGGACCTAATACCCGGATTTGCACATACTTTCAGCTCTCACTGTGCCGAGGCGGACACAGCCGCGTGTAAGGCGCGCGGGCCTGCTGTGGCCGGGAGCGGAACAACACCGGCGCCTGGGGCTTGTCTTGCCGATCGGAGCTGAAGTGCCAGGAGTGGTGGTGCGGATAACAACTCGGTCAGAGGGGACGAGTCCCACTACAGGAGAGTCTCGCGCAGGTAGCGTGGGACCGGAGCGAGGCCTGGGATATTGGCGGCCTGTGCCTCGAGCAGAGTGCGAGGTCGGAGGCCGGGCCTGGCGCTGCACCGGAGGCCCCGAGACGCTATTGCTGGAAGATCCGACCGGAGGTGTTGCCTGGAACTGAGACCGAGCTGGTGGTTATCGGCAGGATCGGGCGTCTGCCTATGCTGGTTGCAGTGAGTGGGGCTAGGGCCTGGTGGTAACGGTTGCTGCGGAGGCGGGCATCGGTTGCCCCGGGTCTGGCCGTGCGAGCTGTGGCTGGCGGGGGTGGGCTGCTGGTTGGGATCGGGGACGCTGGTTTGCGACGTGCCCACGAGATCCTGTGGGCCTCTGCTTATGGCCTGGTGACCACGGATGCAGCTGCCTGGCTTGAGAGTGGAACTGTAGAGGCAGTTTGAAAACAGCGTGGCAGAGGCCAGGGCTCTAAATGTGGATAGCGTTTGTTTGGGCTGCGTATTGGCGACCTACACCTGCTAGCTCTGTGGGGTGATTTTTCTTGTACCCCTGTTGCAGACTGTGTTTGACTGCTCCTGCGGGAGAGTGGTTGTGGCATTACTCAGTTTTGGTTGGCATCTGTGCATCTCATATGCTGGCGCCGCCATTTTGAGGCACGCCGTTTTTTGCCCAACAGTGGCTTGAGACTTGCTGGAGGGAGTGTATAGTAACAATAGGAGCCATGGGCCGGCCTGAGAGAAAACAGCCCAAACTGAATTTTGAAACGCGTAGAACTGGGTCGCCCTCGTCGCAGGGGTTGTCGGATGTTGAAGCACCAGGAGCTGCAGGGGGTGCGCCGAACTTGGAGGCCACACTGATTGCTATGCAGAAAACGCTGCAGTCTATAGAGGGCACTATGGAAGATGTTAACCACAGGTTGGACCATATGTCCACGCAATTTGAACAGCAAAATGAGCGTATGGATGAGGTAGAGCAAAGAGTGTCCGCGACGGAGGATGGCCTCACCACGGTGACTAATAAAGTTTTCAATATGGAGAGAGTGTTACCGTAATACAGGCTAAGAATGAGGAGTTGGAAGGGCGGTCCCGGCGCAACAACATCCGCAATACGGGGCTGCCAGAATCAACAAATGTGGGCAGGATGGAAGATTTCATGGAGAGACTCTTTGTGGAGATATTTGGTTCTGACCAGCTCTCTAAACTGTTCATTGTAGAGCGAGCGCACCGTTCTTTGGCGAAACGGCTGGTGCCTGGAGCACCTCCACGCCACATAATTGCCCGGATTTTGAATTATAGGGACAGGGACACGCTACTGCGCTTGGCGAGGGAAAAGGGCACCATAGACTATCAGGGTAACAAATTGGAATTTTTCCAGACTTCACCATGGCTGTACAAGCGGCACGAAAGGAATTTGCTGGAGTGAAACAGATTCTTAGGGCAGAGGGTATTCCATATGCTATGTTGTACCCAGCGCGGCTGCGGATAGGGGCACCCTCAGATAATAAAATCTTTAATGCACCGAAGGCAGCCATGGAATATGCGAAGAAGCAGAAGAAACGCAAGAAGGACTCAGCCAGGGAGCAGGATGGGAATGATGAACTGCCTGAGGATGACTGACTGTGCTCCTACGTTAGGGGCGTGCATAGCTGTTTGTTATTGGGCCTCTAATGAACTGCCTACTGAAGATGGCTCGCTCTTTCGGTACTATTAACCCTTCTTTTTACAGGTGCTCCTTGGTTTTTAAATTTGCCAGTTTCTCATGAGTTAGGGACTATGTGCTCTGTAGACTTATATACTTGATGTTGGCATATTGCACTGTGGACTGGGGCAATTGTGCATCTACTGAGGTCAAGGAAATTGGGATCCGAACATTGGCAGTCTGGGATGCTGTGCTATGGATTATGTGCCTTGACTTATGTTCAGTATGTTGTAGCACTGGCTCTTATCGATAACGCAGCACTGATGGGACCTGTGCAGTTACACCTGAGATGAGTAGCTGAAGAGATATGACATAACAACTGTTGCTCCTCAGGAGGTGGGCAGCTGCCAAATTTTTAATCTATGGATTGGACACTGTTGGTATAGCCGGGGTGGACACGAGGCGACAGGGTCGGATTGTAAATCCTGGCGGCTTAGTCACCTCCTGCTTTCCTTGAAAGTGGGAGTTTTGTGCCTCTTAGCCCCCACATATGGGTATACCCCACACTCTGTTTGCGTGTTGGCTGGGGGGAGGGAGATGGGGGAGTTGGGTTTGCTTTGGCTGGTTGGGAGGCCAAAGTAGGAGGGGGGAGGGCAGGTAGGAAACTGGGAAGTTGGTGTGCGTTTGGTTTTGCACTTTGGTCTATTTTTGTGTATGTAAATGTTGCGGGCAAGGTAACGCTGGGGGTGGGGGGATGGTCTTGGCAATTTGGACAGCTGTTGTGCGATGGGCGGTTGGATGGAGGATCTCTGTACAATATAAAGGAACACATGACTGGTGGGGCGAGGGGGTGGATGGAGCAATCACTGTTTATTGGGTGAAAGGTAGAATAATGGACAGATGGTTAGATGTATACTCTGCACACACCTATGGCTAGGGAAGGGACAATCAATTGGCTAACATGGAACGTGCAGAGTCTCAATAGGCCGCAAAAAAACAGGCAGGTGATTGCATACCTGAATAGGCATGAGGTACAGGTAGTCTTCTTGCAGGAGACGCATCTTAGTGGGCAGGCAGCTGGAGCAGTAGCTAGTCGTTGGGCGGGCACGAGGGTGGCAACTTTGTACTCTTCATATGCCAGGGGTGTTATGATTCTAATTAAAAAGAATGTCCCATTTGTGTGTTTGCACGAGGAAGTTGATAAAGAAGGTCGCTACATTCTACTACATGGTAACCTGTGTGGTACACTGATAACGATGGTCAATGTGTATGGACCAAACATTGATGACCCGGACTTCTATGTCACGCTGTGGAATAAGGTTTATAAGTTGCCCCCATCAGCGATTATTTGTGGGGGTGATTTGAATGTGACGCAGGACCGGGGTTTGGATAAAAAGGAGGTGCGACAGACTACACTGAAACGAGCATGTGGGGCGGTTCGGGATGGGATGGAGGTATTGGGGTTGGTGGATATCTGGCGCCTCGGGCATCACAGAGGGGGAGCTGAGAGATGCGATTGCGGCATTGTCTAGTGGCAAGGCTGCTGGTACTGACGGCTTGCCATCAGAGTTCTATAAAGAGTATGTAGATTTGCTACTGCCACATTTGGCAATGGTACTGGAGGAAGCTTTTGAACAGGGACAACTACCAGCGACGATGAGGGAGGCTTTGCTAGTGGTTCTCCCGAAACCGGGTAAACCGCAAGATAGATGTGAATCGTATCGGCCTCTGTCCCTAATGAACACGGATGTTAAGATTATTGCCAAGGTGCTGGCTACACGCCTGCAACTGTTATTGCCTGTAATGGTATTGCCGGATCAATCAGGCTTTGTGCCGTTGCGCTAGACGACGCATAACTTAAGAGCATTATTTGCAGTCCTTCATCTACTCAAACCTGACTTAGCCGCGGAAGCGGTCCTTTTGGACGCTGCCAAAGCGTTTGACTCTGTGGCCTGGAAATATATGGTGGCGGTATTGCATCGCATGGGAGTGCCGTTTTTTTTCTGTCCCTGATCACCTTATTATATACTAATCCGGTAGCGCATGTGCGAGTTAATGGTCGAATATCAGCGCCATTTGCAATACAGAGAGGCACGAGGCAGGGATGCCCGCTATCACCTTTATTGTTTGCTATTATTTTGGAACCCCTAGCCTGCATTTTGCGGCAAAGACATGCAGCCTCGGCTTTGTGTTTTCACCTTCGCTCATTGGCAGTATCTATGTACGCGGATGATATGGTGCTTTATATTCGGGAGCCACAGAGATACTTAGATGGGGTGCTCCTGATCTGCAGCTGAAACGCTCCGTGATAACGCATCCCTGGTATCGTTTCTTGTGATTACTACAGCACTGTTTGTTTACTGAGCTCCATAGCATCGTAGCGCTTTTTCACGCATAGCGCCGCTGTTAGTATTTGGCATAATTAGCGCGACCTCGCTCAGGCTGTTGTGCTAACTTTTCTTGTGTCTGTGCATTTGTTTTGATTGTACTGCTCACTCGACGCATTTGTAATTGCTGCCCCTGTCTGCCTTTCCCTTTGACCCTCCATTTTGGTGTTGGTATCCCCTGGCCCGCCCCTCATCCACACTACCGCCTCCCTGCTGCCCCTCCCACGCTCCGCCCCCTCCACTGTCCATTTATGTCAGATGGACCCACGCGCAGCGTCCACGCGCTGCGGCCGCGCCGAAGGTGCGCCAAAGGTAAGCCCGTCTACGCCCGTCCGCGCCTGGACCGCGCCCAGCGCCAGACCCCCTGGCCCCTGTACCCCCCACCCGCATCTCATACGACGCCTCCACCCTCTTAGCCCTAAACCCCGGCCGACTCCCCAACTGCGTCCAAGCCGCTTCCGGACACATCCATGGACCCTTCGCTTGCTACTCCTGCAAGTTCGACGGCACCAAGAACGACTTCTCATCCACGAACACAAAACAAATATCTGACACCAACCACCTACAATGCATCCTGCTCAACACCCGCTCAATCCACAGGCACGCCATCGACCTCTGGAATCTACTAGACACCATCTCTCCAGACGTCGCCTTCCTAACAGAAACATGGATGAACGCCACATCAGCCCCAGACATCACCATTGCCATCCCGGAAGGCTATAAGATCATCCGTAAGGACCGTACCGACCAAACAGGAGGAGGCATCGCTATCGTCCATAAGAAATCCATCCGCATCTCAACCAGCTCAGACGTCAATCTCGCCAACTCTGAACACCTTCACTTCCAGATCCACATCGACCCCAAGACCACACTCAGAGGCACCCTCCTCTACATGCCACCAGGACCCCGTGCACAATTCAGTGAGGACATCACGGACTTCATCACCCCACACGCCCTCCCCTCCGAGGATTACATTCTTTTGGGAGACCTCAACTTTCACCTTGAAAAGAACAACGACCGCAACACCACCACCCTTCTGGACATCCTCCCCAACCTCGGACTTAAACAACTTGTCACTACCCCCACCCACATCGCAGGTCACACACTCGACCCTATCTTCACCTCCAGCAAACATGTCTCCTTCAGCCACACCACAGCTCTTTTGGACGGACCACAGCTGCGTTCACTTTACCTACAACAAGACCACATCCAACAACCATCCTCAACCCACTCTGAGAAGAAACTGGAACAAAATCACCATCGACCAGATCTCCTCATCGCTTCTTCTAAACCCCCCCGCCCACTCCTCAAACCCCGACCAAGCAGCCATTAACCTAACCCAATGGCTATCCAACAGCGCCGACATCCTAGCACCGTTGAAAAAACGTCAAATCAAACTAGGCAGCAAGAAGGCCTACTGGTTCAACGATGATCTTAAGAAATCCAAGAAACTCTGTCGCTCCCTTGAGAAGGCCTGCAAGAAAGACCCAAACACCAGCACCAAGGACGCTTTCAAAAACGCCACCCGTATACACCACCAACTGATCTGGAATGCCAAGAAAGCTGCTTTCAAGGACCGACTAGATAGCAACGCCCACAACAGCAAGGAATTATTCAACATCGTCAAGGAATTTACCAACCCCTCAGCCAACTCCAACGACATCACCCCCTCTCAAGCCCTCTGCGACTCCCTAGCCTCATTCTTCCCCAACAAGATTGCAGACATCCACAACAGCTTCGACAACCGACCCGAAGACCAACCCACCCAACCCTCCGCAGGACCCCCACCCCCCTTGAACATCCTCAATGACTGGAACCCAATCTCCATTGAGGACACCATCCGCCTGATGAACTCTATCCACTCAGGATCCCCCACAGACCCATGCCCTCACCACATCTTTAACAAAGCAGACTCCATTAGAGCACCGCACTTCCGAGACGTCATCAACTGCTCCCTCAACTCCGCCACCTTCCCGGAAAGTTGGAAACATGCCGAACTCAGCGCCCTTCTGAAGAAACCCACAGCTGACCCCACCGAACTCAAAAACTACCGCCCCATCTCGCTCCTTCCATTCCCGGCCAAAGTCATCGAGAAAGCTGTCAACAACCAGCTTGCCGCCTTCCTCGAAACCAACAAATCCCTCGACTCCTCTCAGTCCGGCTTCCGAGCCAAACACAGCACTGAGACCGCACTCATCGCAGCAACAGACGACATTCGAACTCTGCTAGACAACGGAGACACAGTCGCCCTCATCCTCCTCGACCTCTCCGCAGCCTTTGACACAGTTTGTCATAGCACCTTAATACAACGCCTCAGAAACATCGGAATCCAAGGAAAAGCACTGGAATGGATCACCTCGTTCCTTGCCAAAAGAACTCAGAGAGTCCGCCTTCCTCCATTCAAATCAGAAGCTAACGAAGTCATCTGCGGCGTGCCACAAGGATCTTCACTCAGCCCCACCCTCTTCAACGTATACATGAGCCCCCTCGCGGCTATCGCACGCCAACACAACCTCAACATCATCTCCTACGCTGATGACACTCAACTGATACTATCACTCACCAAAGATCCTAACACGGCCAAAACCAACCTACATGAAGGAATGAAAGAAGTAGCCGAGTGGATGAAGTACAGCCGTCTAAAACTGAACTCTGACAAAACTGAAGTCCTTATCCTAGGTACCTCCCCCTCCGCCTGGGATGACTCTTGGTGGCCAGAGGCCCTTGGAAAAGCACCCATCCCGACGGACCACGTGCTGAACCTAGGTGTCATCCTGGACTCCTCTCTCTCTATGAACAAACAAGTCAACGCCGTCTCATCTTCTTGCTTCAATATTCTTCGCATGCTCAAAAAAACTTTTCGCTGGATCCCCACCGAAACTAGAAAAACGGTCACCCACGCACTGGTCACGAGCCGCCTGGACTACGGTAACACCCTATACGCCGGTACCACCGCAAAACTCCAGAAAAAACTCCAACGCATCCAGAACGCCTCAGCCAGACTCATACTAGACATCCCGCGTAAAGACCACATCTCTGGACACCTGAAAAAACTCCACTGGCTCCCCGTTAACAAGAGGATTACTTTCCGCCTCCTAACCCACGCACAAAAAGCACTCTACGAACTTGGACCCGAATGCCTCAACTCACGACTTTCCTTCTACACCCCCTCCCACCACCTACGATCCTCCAACCAAGCCCTTGCAATTGTACCTCGCATCAACAAAACCACCATGGGAGGCAGATCCTTCTCCTACCTGGCAGCTAAAACCTGGTACTCACTTCCCACTCACCTTCGCCTCACTCAGAACCACCTTACATTCAGAGAGCAACTTAAAACCTGGATATTCGACAAGTAATTCCCCACCCTTCCTCAAGCGCCTTGAGACCTTCTGGGTATGTAGCGCGCTATATAAATCACTTGACTTGACTTGACTTGACTATATTGCTGCCTTTAACTGATATCACTCACCCATTTCCGATAGAGTTTCCTTTGGAATGGGCTACGGAACCAGTTAGATATTTAGGGATATCGATCCACAGAGATACCCAAGAAATGATCCGGGCTAACTACGGCGTGGCAATTTCAAAGTTAGAAGATCAGGTTGCGCGCTGGATACGATTACCCCTGTCGTCTGCGGACCGCGTGGCCCTGATTAAAATGGTGGTGCTCCCCAAATTTCTATATTATTTTGTAAACATTCCACTTCCTTTAACGACTAACTTTTTTGCGATGCTGCAATCCTTGTTAATTACATTGGCCTGGGGAGGAAAGAAACATCGTGTAAAATGGGACACCGTAACCAAACCATATGAGCGGGGTGGATTTGCAGTACCGGACATGAGATTGTATTATCTGTGTGCACAAGCTCACTTTGCATCCTATTGGATCTCGGCACCACCGTACACGCCTCATGTGGCGATTGAGGCTGGGGCGACTTATCCATTGCCATTAAAGGCGACGATTGTAAATACATACTCCGTGTACGAGAAGGGCGAGGTGGACACGGTGCAGTGTACGGTGAAGGCATGGCGAGAATTAGGGAAGCGCGCAGATCGTCTGCCGCTCTTTGCACCTGCCATGCCTTTGTTATATCATGCGCACATTTCGGATTCGAGTGATGTGGGCGCCCTTCAACTGCTGCAGGGTGCTGGGATACACACCATGTGAGATATTTTCCCAGCTGGCCAATTTATTGTCTTGCAGACGATACTGGACCAAATGACTAATTGCACTATGGCTACTTTCACCTATGTTAGGCTGCGCGCTGCGGTAAGCGATCACTATCCTTCCTTCCTGATGGAGCCACCTACGCTGACTGCACTACAGTTGATGTATACTGTGACTTCCCGTGTGAAAATGATTTCGAAATTGTACAAGGTCTCGCAAGATGATGAGAGCGATGTGAATGTGGTCGCGAGGGCTAGATGGGATGCTTGTCTGCTGGAGCCGCTGTCAGACGATGACTGGGAGGAATGCTGTGCTATGACTGGTAAATTTGCTGCAAATGGGAATTTTAGGCTCATATTCTATAAATTCTTACAACAATGGTATTACACTCCGGAGCAACTTTTTAAATTTGGGCTATGTGACACACCTGCGTGTGTGCGTTGCGGGACTGCTGAGGCCAATTTTCTTCACTTGGCCTGGATGTGCCCGCGTGTGTCTAGGTTCTGGATGAGTGTGACGGAAGCACTGACTGCCATGACTTCAGTGACAATTGATGTAGACCCGCGTGTATGTTTGCTGGGCATGGTGTCTGGTATTCCGTTGAGTGTGAGACGCTTAGTTGCGTTGGCGCTGCAGTTGGCCAAGCGCAGAGTGGCGGCCTGCTGGGGAGGGCGCCTGATGTGAAGACCTGGCTGCAGGAAATGGCATACTGCCGGGATCAGCTGACATGCTATTATGAGGAGCTGCCAGTGGGCTCACGCCCAAGAGATATTTGGGGACCATACACCACTTACATGTTGGCAAAGCTCTCTGAAGATGACTGAGCTTGGTCAGTGTCTTTAGCGTGACAGGTTGCTCCACTTGAGGAGGTATTAGCCTGGATGCGGCAGGCTGTTGGCAGTTGATGTTCCCTTGGTCAATTTCCTTTGATGCTACTTTAGGCATGCACCCGCTGTCTCGCCAGTGGACTAACACTACATGTACTGGTCTTGCTTGAAGGTGTCCTCCAACATTGATGTGGATACTGATTGCTCTTAATTAATGCCTCAGGTGTTACCATATTGTAGGTCTCTTCGTGATGCGATGATTACCGCCCACCATGCTGGTTATGTCTTCCATCGCTCGATTGGCTGTCCACCTAAGATCTGGGAGGAATGTTGGGGGGGGGCTATGTTTAGTTACTAAATTTTGACTAACGACTATAAAAATCAAGGCTATAAGGAGATCTGTCATTGCTGCTGCAAGTTCAGTTCTATTTTATCACTGCTTGGTACGCCGGCCGGCCTTTGGCTGTCGGCATCTCGGCTGTGTATTGGGAACTGTCAGCACATCTGTTTCAATATTTGCGGCCGGCCCATTGGGTTGTAGGCCAGAAGGTGTGTACTTGCAAATGATGTAATAAAGGCCTTTAAAAAAAAAATGTTCTTTACACTGCCTGAACGCAAACTGGATTAAAACTAGTATCTCTGGAGATTTAGCAATACCAAAACTCAGACTCTGACTATGCTGGAAAAGCAGCAGAGAGACCAAAAATGTCATGAGAGCAACGGCCAACATACAAGGCAGTGACTGGAAGGAATCCGAAACAGGTACCCAATGCTGCAGCACAAGCATGGTAAAAACTAATCATGCAATTATTCTCCTTTGCTACTCTAACCGTATTGGCCCTTTACAATTGGACAATTAGCAGCATTTCTATTTACCACAGACAAATCTTTCCCCGTAAATAGGCGGGGTGGAAATCAGGGTAACCAAACACCAAATTAGCTGTCGAATGAGGACCATTAATTTGCAGCCAACTCACAAATTTGAGATCAGATTTATGTACATGACTCTTAAAACCATGCTGTAGAAATAAAGGATAGCACCAGGAAGACCCAACCTCCTGAAGAAGTTAAGTCGAGTTAGGATTATGCAGACCAAAAGCTGTGCAACTGCAACGCAAAACAGAAGTAGCACTTGATGGTCTGTCAGAGTTTGCTGATTCTTCCTACAACACATTTAAATCATTAGAAAACAGCACAGTTTAAATTGAAGAACCAATAGGACTGAATAATAAACTAGATATTTGATTAATTTAGTTATTGTATTACGGATTCAAAGTTTGTTGCCAAGAGCAATAGTTTTTACAAGATCTCCCCATACAGAACCTTACAAATGAAGAACAAGAATTTCTAGTTGAAGAGACCAGAGAAGACAAGATGTCAGCGCTCCAACGACTTTAGAATGGAAAAACTGGCCTTTTTTACACAGATTGTGCAAGTATCTATTCTCCCTCTAAAGGCAATGTCAGGTGAGGCTTGGAAACAAAGGGAATTTCCTGAAGAATTATGATTGGTCAAGATATAGGGTTACCTAAACCTAATAAACTCCTGCAACTATGTTCATCCTATCCTAGCTCCTAATTTCCCTTGAAAACAGAGGACAAAAAAGAGTCACAGTTATAACTACATGTTTGATTAGGGTGATTGTATCAAACTCAGCCATTATTAAAAGCCTTCATAATGCACTGGCATTGACCCACCATCTGGTTGGCCCACTGGCACTGCTGATGGTGGATTTCAATAAGACTTTCAACTCGGTGAGGTGGGCTATTTATTTACAAATCTAGAAATCTATGCTATACATAACACGACAGCTAGAATGATTATAGGTGAGGGACCATGTCACAGGCCTTCTCAATTTCCAGATTCACCCTGTAGGGCTGTCCACTGTCACCCTTCCTCTTTGTCATCACAAATGTACCTTTAGCAGAATGGATTATGATGGACGCCTTGGTGAAGCGGTCTGAATGAACAACCACATTGTACCTGTAAGCGGATAACCGACTTTTTTTTCCATCAGGTATCAGAGTGGTCCGGGCCCACAGCATTTGGTACCCATTCCAGATTAAACAGCAATTTAAATAAGCACGTGGCATACCCACTAAGAGCCTCAAACCCATAGCTACAGTAGGCCTTTAGCTTGGATACAGCTAGCAAGGAATTCCGATACGTGGGTATCTACACTGGATGAGAGAAGGCCCAAGCTTGAAGCAAAACGAGATGCTTCAAATAGACTGTGAGCTGACCAGATGTACTGGTCCCACTTGCCCGAGTCTGTAATGGTTAGAACAGCCATCTTTCAAATGGTCTACCATGTATTGTTTATCAACTAAAAACTACCCATTTTAAATCCCATAATATTTTTTTCTCATCTAAATGATTCAGAGCTTTCAATGGAAAGGAAAGAATCCACAAATTGCTATGGCAAAAGATTATAAATCTCAGTACGATGGAGGGACTGGAGCCGATAATATATGGGGGTATAATATTGCATTATTGTGAATCTCACCTAATTACAATTAACGAGTAGCTAAATGACACTCCCTGACCCTGCATTTGCGACTCAAAAGTAGCCTATAAAGGGAAATTAAACAACTGCACTGTTACACTTCTTATACCATGGGAGGACTGTGGCAAAAAACATTGTGGGACACAGGATGTCATGGCAAACTAACAAAAGAAACTCCATTGTGGTTGTACCAACTACATACCCCACACGGCCTTAGAGAGTGCCACTGGAATACCAGAGTTTGGGGACATGATGACAGGTATGAATATGTATTCCTTCAAGAAGTTCCAGGGAAAATATGACATGTACAAAAGCCAATTCTTTACATATTTGCAGCTTGGACACTTCATATCCCAGACATCAAAGACCTCACAGATCTCAGTGATTTTACTCCATTGGAAGGGAAACTGTTGATTGGTGACATGGGAAGGAATAAGATTTCCACCCTATCCAGATTGCTAGTGATTCATTACCCAGACACTTAAAACGCTCCGATAGGTGTTTGAAAGGGATGTGGGCATACTCAGGGGTGAGCAGTGTCAAGAAGCTAAAATGGTGCCATGTGAGGTGCTATTGCCATCCAACTCCACAATATCTAAAATATATCTGCACAGAAGAACAAGTCACTTACCTTCTGTAATGTTCTTTCTGGAAAAGACTCAATCTAGCTGCAGATTCCTCACCTTTTGAATACAATGCAGATTTCAGACTGGATCCAAAGACTTTTTAGCAGTACCTCTAAGCCGGAAGGTGGTGCTTTGCGGCTCCACACGGATGCAGTTCGGTTCTGAAATGACACGCAGACCTATATAGGCGCAATTCCAGCCTGCTGACATCAGTTATCTTTGAGACTGTCTACGCCCCCAGATGCAGAGTCTCAAAAGAAAATTGGTAGATAATGTGCAGATTCATAGATTTGGGATCTGGAATCACTTGATCCAGCGTCCCACCAGATAGTTGTGCTTCAAGAAGGTCACACTAAAGAGGTTTGGCAGGTGGGGTTGCAGGAAGGAAGTGGCGGTCTGGGTGGCACGCTGACCTTGTCTGCAGGGGCCCCTCAGCTGTGAGTGCAAAACTGCTGGGTCCGAAGGGGCAGGATAAACTAGCAGTAAGGGGTGCCTCGTTCAAAACCATGAAACGAGCATTGGGACAGGTGCGGATGACAAGGAGGAGCGGGAGAGGACCAGAGAAAATAATCAGCCTTATTCTCAAACAGGCACTTCCCATCAAGGGGCATGTCCATCAGGAAGGACTGGATGTTGCTGAAGAACCCAGTTGACTACAGCCACAAATGGATGTGAATGGCAACACAGGTGCTAATGGCTTGCTCGATGGAATCGGTAGTGTCTGAGCCAAAACTAATTGTGAACTTGGCCGCATCACAAACATCATAAACTGCTTGAGCCAGGACGGGGTAAAGGTTATCAGGCACACCAGGAAGGACTTGTACCACTGAATCCCAAAGGGTGTGGGAGTAGCACCCAGACAAGCATCTGGCGTTGACATACGGGAGGGCCATGATGGTGGAGGGGGACCTCATTATTTCCACCATACCCCACCAATGGCAAGTTTAAATGAGATGAGTTTTCATGGCAGTGTCATCTCTAAACATATTTACTGGTCTTATTTCATTAAGGTATTTTTCATTCTGTCATGGCCACCACTGGGTGCTGTTATCTACCTATGTACCTGTCACTCGAGTCAATTGGAGGACAGTTGCCCTCAGTAATATATTTAATTTGTTAACTTAAGAACAGCATATAGTATTATGAGTAGTGACTATGTTATTTCACGTCCCATCGTATACACTTTATACTCTTCTTCAGCTACTGAGTGGTTCCACGGGCATCTCTTCCCTCCCAAGATGACAGCCAGGCGAGATACTCCTTCTCGCTCGCCAGACGCCCCTACTACATTTAAACTGACAACAGAGCCGGATTTCCCGGCATGCCATCACCCGCTGTAAGCCATTGATTGATATCTACGTTACGCTGGCCGCGAGGATAGCTCACTCAACACAGAATATTCCATACGATTGAGCGTCACATCTGCAGCCCGCTACTTCTACAAGATGGCCACCACAATAGATATGAACCTTCCGAGCAACGAGTCTAACATCTCCCAACACCTGTCGGCTGCACACATGCTGCCAACTTGCCATCCTGATTAATTCAGCTGCTCTTCCCAGTTATAACCTTCGCATCTGGACTCGTTTATTTGCAGCAGTGACCATTTTACGACACCACTGACCTCCTTAAAGGCATGCCCAGCTCTCTATTTTTGTCATACAGGTCAGCAGAGAAGGATAGGTCCCAGTTAATAACCGTGTGGTCCATGTAAGTACTTCACAATTTTTGATTTGTGCCCTGGCAATACTTTGACCCCCCCTACCAGACCTGTGTGCCAAAAGATGCGTTGTGTATCAGTTTTCTCCTCACAGCTAGGTGCCGTCCTCTGCCCTACATAAGGGGTGTCACTAACTCTACTATAGGGTAAGTCAAACCTCTTCCTTAATATTACCCAGTTTGATGCCTGTTAATGTTCAGTGGTATTTCACATTGGCAGTATGAGTGGCATGATCACCCCACACTACTACTGATGATTTTTTTTATGGCCTTCCATGTGTGTCTGGTCACTGAGGAACACGTTATACTATTATATTATGTGTGCTTCTTATGTTTTATTGTGTGCACTTCCAATGAGAGCTACCAGCCACTTCGGGTTATAGCTGTACTATTGGGCCGTTATCTGCCAATTCCGTAAACTGTGAGGTCTTCCCTACATCATGTACTGAGTGTCTGCCAGATACCTTCCTGGTGCCACTCTCTTATGGCTCTTTCCCTACTTTTCCCTTTACAGGTTGGATCTCCCTTTCCTGCACTGCAGCAGATGCACTAGAATTATTTTGGCTTTGATAACCTTGTCTACTACCCTGTTTCCAATCTGCTGTGGGGTAGGTATAATTACCTGGTCCTGAAGAAATGCCATCGCCATTCTCCAAGAATACAAGATCTCCAGGAAGGACCGCTCCACCTGCCCGGGAGGAGGAATCGCCATCATCCACAAATCCACCCTCCGCCTGAGCACACTCCCCGACGAGCCAACAGACCTGATGGAACACCTGCCTTTCAAGATACTGGCCAACCCTACCATCACCCTCTGGGGACCCCTCATCTACCGACCCCCTGGATCCCGCGGACCATTCGCCAACTCCATCACGGACATCATCTTCCCGCATGCCTTCTCATCCACCCGCATGCCTTCTCATCCACCAACTAACCCGGCTGGGAGACCTCAACTTCCACCTCGACAACCAACTAGACCAAACACCACATCCCTCCTGGACAACCTCCACAACATTGGACTTTGCCAGATCATGACCGAACCCAAGCACTCAGCGGGACACACCCTCGACCCCCTCTTCACAACAGGAAACTCCATCACTTTCAGCCACACCACCGAACTCCAGTGGACAGACCATAGATGCATCCACATCATCTTCAGAAAACCCACCATCAACAGACACCAGTACCTGCTCCCACGAAGAAACTGGACCAAAATCACAGACAACAAACTCACCTCCTCACTCAGAAACTCCACCCCATCCACCGTGAAATACGACACCCCCAACACCACCTCCTGAACTCCACACAGATGGATCACCAACAGCGTCAACACCATAGCCCCCCTCAAGAAGAACAAAGCACATGCCAAGAAGGCCAGATGGTTTACTCCCTAACACAGAGTCCAGGAGCACCTGCTGCCACCTTGAGAAGACCTGGGGGTACTCCAAATCCACAGAAGCCCACAACTTCAAAGCTGCCACCACCGCTCACCACCAGCTCATCAGAAACACGAGGAAAACTGAAATTGAAGATAGAATCTCCACATATGCACACAACAGGAAAGACCTCTTCAGCATCATCAAGGAGTTTGCCCAACCCACCAGCGAGTTGACTGACATTCCCCCCTTACAAGATCTCTGCAACAAACTCAGCACCTCCTTCCACCGCACAATCAAGAACATTTACGACAACTTCAACGAAGACAACCAACACACGGAACCCCCACCAGCCACCCCGGACACCCTGAAGCCAACGATTGACAGCTAGACAGCCCTTACTACCCAAGACACACGGAAGACTATGAAGTCAATCCACTCCGGGTCCACCACGGTCCCCTGCCTCCACTACTTCTTCAACAGAGCCGCAGACACCATCGCACCCATGCTTCGCCACACCATCAACCGCTCCCTTGCAAACGCCTCCTTCCCGATGATTGGAAACACGCAGAGATCAACTCCCTCCTGAAGAAGCCCTTGGCGGACCACACCGCCCTCAAAAGCTAAAGCCCCATCTCCCTGCGCCCGTTCCCAGCGAAAGTCATCAAGAAAGCCATCAACCGCCAACTTGCCACCTTCATCGAAGAGCACATCCTCGACCCTTCACAATGCGGCTTCAGAAAAAAACCAGCACAGAAACGTCCCTCCTCGCCGCAACAGACATCCGCTCCCTCCTGGACAAAGGAGAAACAGTAGCCCTCATCCTCCTCGACCTCTCAGCGACCTTGGACACGGTATCCCACCACACCCTAATACGCAGACTCCACAATGCAGGTATCCAGGACAAGGCCCTCGACTGGATCTACTCTTTTCTCTTCAGCAGAACGCAGCGGGTCAGACTCCCCGCTTTCCTCTCTGACCCTACACTAACCACCTGCAGAGTCCTCCAGGGGGCCCCCCTCAGCCCAACGCTCTTCAACATCTACATGGCTCCTCTCGCCCCCATCGTCAGAACAGATGGACTCAACATTGTTTCATACGCAGACAACACTCAACTCATCCTCTCCCTATCCAACGAAGCCAACACAGCCAAACACAACTTCCAAGAAGTCATGGAAGCTGTCGCCAAATGGATGAAAAGCAGCAGCCTACAACTCAACACCGACAAAACAGAAGTACTCATCATGGGCCCACGCCCTAATGCCTGGAACAACACCTGGTTGGCCCCCGCCCTCGGTAGCCCACCCTCCCCCACAGACCACACATGCAACTTTGATATCATCCTAAACTCCGAGCTCCAAATGGACCGCCAGATCAACTCCGTCACATCCTCCTACTTCCACATCCTCCGCCTCCTATGTAAGACCTTCAAATAGATCCCTCTTGAGCACAGAAAAACCGCCCCACGCCCTAGTCACCAGCAGACTCGACTACGGCAACGCACTCTACGCCGGAATTAACAAAATCCTCACTGCAAGCTTCAAAACATCGAGAAGGCCGCCGCAAGACTGATCCTCAACCTACCACGACACTGCCACATCTCCCAATCTCTATATCTGCGCAGGGTACATGACGTGTAGGAGATGACGAAATTACCTTGAGTCTATGGTTGACAAATGTAAGTGTCTCCATGTGCATACAACATAAGTATTGTAATGCATATAAGGTAGTCACTTAGTTGGCATGCTGTAGTCACACTAGAATCCTTTTTGTTAGGTGAGGCACCTCATTGCAGGGCTCTGTTGGTGGAGGAGTGCACTTGGTGCCTATAAGTTCTTTGCACCCAGAGGACCATCTTGTCCCTTGTTCACATCCTGGGGCTATTGGGAAGCCATGTGGTTTAGCCTGCTCGTTTCATGCGGCATGTATGATGGTAGTAATGCTTTGGTTTATGTTTTGTACAGTAATTTTTACCCCTGTCCTGAGGAGGCCTAAGAAGATGATAGGCTGAAACGTGGACACGTCGACAACACTATTAAGGAGGAGTCAATGGAAATATAGTGAGTTTCTAAAATATAGGGGGTCACACTGTTACCAAACAGTTGATTGACTCTTACGTGTGTTTCTGAGACTACCTCTTAGTGGTCTGTCCATATTTGTATGGAAGTCACTATCAAAAATTAATTATTTCTTAGGGTTACTATGTGTAATTTGTGTCCATGTACAGAATGTGATGATATGTCATTTTTTTGTATTTCATTGATTAGGTGTTATTGGCTATGAAGACAATTTTCTTTGATATATTCATTGTGAATTATAAACACAGTGAGGGTAAATTAAAAGTACCTTCCTGAATAATTGTTTTGTATCTATTTCTTTACACCACTTGTTGTTTTCCCTATTACGTCCGATGCCCAGGTATAGAAGGGTCATTTGGGTATATCCCTGTTGCTTTTGACCCACATCTCCAAACACCTGCGCACACTCCACTGGCTCCCCATCAAGACTAGAATCACCCCAAGGTTACAGAATACTGGGTGGCAAGCTGGACGACATGGCGTCTGCGCTGCGGCCGGGATGTAACGCATTGATCCCGCAAAGCTGCCACTCGCCTCCGCCTGCATACCATGGGGACACAGTGCTTCCTCCTGCCTGTTGGACAAATGTGCCCGCTTCCGACTTTATTGGCGCCCGAGACCGCACGCCTGACAACTCCGCTCGGGATACTTTGTTTCCCCTTCCAATGGAGAGTGCTACATTGTTGGATTTATCATCGCGTGTGCCTTGGGACCTATCCACGACATTGCTGGCTCTCTCGACGTCTCCTGGGTTGTGTCCTTTGACTTTGCTACTAAATAACTCATACACTCCTGATGTCTCTGTGGAACTCCCTGCTACAGTCGACGGACTTTCTGGTGACTCTCGACGGCCATTTTGTGTTTCTAAGTCACTTTCATTCTTTCTGTCGCCATATTGTCTCTTTGTTCTACAGTGGGCGGGCCTCTCTCGGGGAACGTATGTGGGGGTGTATCCACGATCGGGCCAGGGCTAGGCTGCTTTCCTTATTATCGGCTTCTTGGCTGGTTGAACCGGGTTAGGGACTGTTTTTTGTGTCCAGTTTACTCGAACGCTGCAAATTGACATTTCACTCCTGTATCTGCCTTATTGCTTGCCCTTTCGACTGTGAGGTGGAGCTGCTCATATCCTGTTGCCTATTTTTATAGATGGGGTGGTGACTCATGTGCCAATTCCGTGTCCTGGGTGTACCTGATTCTGTTCCCCCTTTGATTTTATGGCCTTTGACTTTCTCGATTCAAATGGCGTAGGAATTGCAAATGGCTGGAGGCCCGGGAGATCTGTTATTGTACTGGCTCCTCCCCGCCTTCTTCTTTTTGGGAGTGGTAGATTAGCTTAGTCTTTTCTTCCTCCCTATTTTCAAGTGTGAAAATTTCTTTTTCTTACCACCTTCTTTTCTGCGCTTCAGAACTTTCTTATCGTTTCCTTCTCTTCTCTTCTATTCTTGGTCTATATTTCGGGTTCTTTAAGGGGCGACAGGCACTTTGTCGGGGGGGGGGGGGTAGGCCGTAGCCTCCGCAATGATGTAGGGTGGGGGGGTAGATTTAGTTTTCCTTATTTTATTTCTATGGGCCTTATTTTTCTAAACTTTCTGCGCTTTCTTGTCCTGTTTTCTGTTCTGGGTCTGTGACAGAGGTTGGTAGGGAGTGGGTGGCGCTGTGGGTGCTACGTAAATGCGGACTGAGGCTCCTGTTGTTTTGCACTGTACTGCCATATTGACGGGGTGTTCCTCACTACTGTTGCTTCTTATTGCTGCTGCCTGCTCATGTTGTGAAGCTAATGTACGGACTCAGTTCTCCTGACTCTATTCTTTACTGATTATATTTAGATTAAAAAAAAAAAAATTAAAATTTAACCTTCAATGCTCCTTCTCCTTGGCGACATGATTCCATTCAGTGTAACTGCTATCAATTGTTGCTATATTGCCTGATGCCGCTGAGAAACCGCATTGCTTGCACCTGTGCTTAAAGTATCGTGGCCGGCCGGACAGCTGTAGGCCCGTATTTGTTCCCTTTTTCATGCACAATATAGGTTTTCAAAAATTTTGTTTTTTAAAAAAAAAGACTAGAATCACCTTCGGGAACCTCACCCATGCACACAAAGCCCTCCACAACACCAGACCAGCATACCTCAACAGCCAAATCAACTTCCAAGCACCCCGAAGAACCCTATATCAGCCCAACCCAGTTCTCCTACGCCGTGGTTCCCCACGACAGAAAGACCAGATCAGGAGGCCGCTCCTTCTCTTTCCTCGCGGCCAGAGTATGGAACACCCTACCGCGCCACCTCAGACAACATCACTCCCCATCTTCACGAGAAGCCTCAAAACCTGGCTCTCCGACAGACCCCCTTCTTTATGGACTGGAACCTGCATCTCCCATCCTCCCCAGTGCATTGAGTCCCTTACGGGCGAGTAGTCACACTTAACAAACCTGTGATTGATTGATTGAATGACACTCAGGCACCAAGGCATGAAACATGTTGCCCTCTCTCATATTTATTGAATTTATCTTAGTACACTATTACTATAGACAGCTCCCCTGTTTTTACTGTGTCAAGGGGACACAGTCTGCTTTATTATATCCTTTTTTGGTTATCCTAAGACTCTTTAAACGACCTGCATACCACCCTACACATATTCACCCCCTCACCTGCACTCACGATACGACTGAGATCTAAAGATCTCTGCTAAAGAGCCCCAATTGAGGGGCCCATCAGGCATTGCAACGCGGCCCGATGAGCTGCGCCCTATGATGAAGCATGACACACTCTCCAGTGTGTGAAGGCATTCAGATCTCATCACCCTGATCCCCCGGGTCATTTTGTCAAATCCACCTACAAGAGTTCCCCGTACCCGATCACCCCCGCGAGGAACTGCATCTTTCTATACACGAAGAATCATACCCTTCAGCTGCCTTTGCCTCCTCCAAACCAAGAAAGGGAGGTGGCATTCCTAAGAGCAGAGAAAAAGGTACAAAAACAACCTCAAAAAAATTATTGAGGGATAAGGCGTCCACATTCAATCTAATTCAAAATAAATACAATTTCAAAGGTAGAAAACTATTTCCATAAAAAAGGGCCAAACCCCCATGGCAAAGAGATGCAGCAGCGTATGAGGGCAAAGGGCCAAGCCTTGTTCGAGAAGCCGATATTGCAGCCAACCAAGATCTAAAGCTAAAAATGATTGTATTACCTAAACAAATATGTAAAAGTTCTTAAAAAAGATAGATAGGCGGGAAATTAAGATATACTGAAATGTCAACACAATATCGCCACTAACCCAATCAATTTCCACTTCAAACTCATACAAACATTTTCTTAATGGATATTTTCAGAGCAAACAGTAATCACCGATGAAATCCTGTTAGTTATCTAAAATACTGTGGTTCCCATTGCATCAATTTAGGTAAACCGCTGTGGTAGAAAAGTTTCCCCCAAGTGAAAGAAAGCATACTATTAATAAAAGGAAAAAGATATTTAGCTACATTGCTGCAGCAATCGTGTGACCTGCTCAAGATCGCATGGCATGGTTACCTTCACACCAAGTATTCTGATACTTGTAGATTAATACATCAAAAACATCACAATATAAACAAATAAATTATGCAACAGTTGTTTCACTAGACAGTAGTTCCCACCACAGAACGTGGAAAATGTTACAAAGAAGTTAGCAGGAAAAATCACAGGAAAATGAAAGACATTTCTTACTAGTATTCAGACTTCCCATTACAGCTAGGAAGATATTATAATCAGGGATCGTCATGTTTAAGTGGCTGCTCATAAATATTGCCCAGCAAGTATATTCGTAAACACCAAAAGATAGCATGCAGCTATATATTTGAAAGTTAATGCTGCCCACAACCCTGTGCCTGGATGAATATTGAACAGTAGCAGCCTAAGAAAGATCTGCACGTTAGCTGGACTTTGAAATGAAAATCTTTCACTTATATTAAAGGGATTGAGCCTTTGAGACAGTATTCTGCATCTAGGGAGGCCTCAGTTCACAAATATGTGACAGGGATACATTTTCGTTCTGCTCGATATAGAGAGTTGTTAGAATTTAGCATGATGTCAGAGCACACAGACCAAACATGGGGATGAAGTTAGTAGATTGCTGTAAAAACAGCAGGGAAAGAATGAGGAGGAATGCTCACTGCATTTTTTCCTACTAATTTAGATAAGCATCCATCCTGAATCATCGGACTCGCATATTAGGAACAGAAACAGTCATACTAATACAAGTCCCTAGATCTGAATTGTTCTGCAGAATTTACATAGTTATACAGATTGGTAATCTGTGTTTAGTTTTTCACTTACCAGACCTATCATAACTCCTGATAGAAGTATATTTTTCAAAAATTAAAACTGGGCACAATTCTGCCGGAAAATATAGCTTTCGTTTGAAGTGCCGAATCACCCTGATGGAGCAAGGATTCACACGAGAAGCGACTTGCTCGAATTCATGAACCTCGAATAACGTTAACTATGTAATCAACATGTTCGTCTTACTCATTTTGCCCCTTTTATATTGACATGGGGTGTCCGAGCGAAGCTTGCTTATGTGTTTACTAAACCTTAATACGCTTGCATCTAATATGGCTGCTGCGACGCTGGGTTTTCTACTGCGCATACGTCTGTCATACTCACAGCTTTGGAGGGAAACTGTCGCTTCTGCGCACTAGTGCTAATATGGCTGCTCTGTGTTCTCGCATGCGAGAGGCTTGCACTGCTGCTTTTGCTAAGCTGTTCGTTCTGCTTAATCTTAATGCTATAGTCTAGTATAAAGTAATGGGTATAGTGTAGAAAGTCATGGTATACAGTGTATTCATTTTATTCTGTGTTCTAAAACGGTTTCCTTTACTTGTCATGTATCGTAATCTTTGGGCCTGGGACGTGCTATTTACTCCATCTTGGAAGTCCTTTCCGCGCATGACCGATTGCTGCGAGAAGATGAACTCTGTGGCATTGAAGCCGAGCCAGATGGCAGGCACAGCCAAGATGTGCCTGGGAAGCTCACATCTGACCCCACTAGAAGAAGCCAAATTGCATACAATGTATTTGTCAATAGAACAACCATTGTTAGGTGAAAATGCAGTTGTCATGAGAAAAGAAATTGATGGGGCGGGAACGAAAGAAATTAATATTCAATACTGAAGTCTAAGAATTTTGGTGGTGTGATGACCTGTCCTTTCCTGTCCAATCGAAATTGGGGATCCTTACTCTTGCAACATTGGGGGGTGGTACACTGACCTGAAAAACAGTATAACTAGAGTAGGTTTAGCTAGTTAATTTGTCCGACTTGTCAGAATAGCGGACCTGTCACTGACCCAACGCACTCAATAGGTGACTAAAGCAGAGGGCTGCGGAGCACTCTGATGGGAGGTTCGCTGACCCAATCGGGGTCCTGGGAAGCTGAAGTGCTGGCGAAGCACTTTGTCGGTGAAATCGATAACCCAATCGGGGTTCTGACTGTTAGCTGCAGAGAGGGAGTAGCGCAGGCGTTGCAACTGAACTGTGGGTGCTGGTCTTAACCTTTGGTGATCCGATACTGATCCAAATCTGGGTTTTTCCGGTCTTGATTCTGATCTGCACCTGCTGGCCTACTGGCACTGCAACTTTTGGGGTTCTCCTGTCCTTTCAACTGACCCATGGCCAGGGCTGGTCTTCACACCATTCCAGGTAAATATAAATCTGTGTGGGTAATTGTCAGTATAATTTGCGTCCTTTTTCTACCCTCCCTAAATTGCTAAAGCTTTATTTGCATATGTTCCTTTTTTTACCCTTCCCTTGGATAAACAATAAATTCATGTTTTAGCTGTTTAATAGCGTGTTCCACTTTCTTACCCACCTTTTAGTTGAATGCTAAAACGTTTTTTATGATTGCATAAATGTTCCTTCCTTAAAGTAGTTAGGCTTGGTTATCTTACTTAATAGCATGTTCCCATTTTTACCTTCCCTTTAGCTATATGGTAAATTTGGTTTCCTCATTGCATATTATGTTCCCTTTTTTTACCTTCCCTTTGATAAATACGTAAAAGCTGTGTTATTTAGTATGTTCCTTCTTTTCCCTACCCTTAGGAAATTGTGCAAAGTCTATTTAATTAAGTAGCATGTTCCATATTCTTACCTTCCCTTTATCTTTTGACTAAATGATTGGCATAATATATCTCTTGCATAGTTATACACTATTTCTGATTTTGGTTATTGATAATCTTATTGCTTTCAATCTTTGGATTATGACCTTTGATGATGATTAGATAAAGAGTTTTAAACCTTCCTGAGTTTGTGGTTATTATATGAGTGCAAATGCTATTTGTTTATTGAACTGCCTTTAAAACTAACTCCCTGATCCATTAGGTTATAGGTACTAGTGACAGGATTGGTAAGTCAATGGTATAGGACCTAGTAGAAAAAATAGGCTGATAGAAGAGCGAAGGTTACCTGATTAAGTAAATGTGAAAATTGAATTATGGGCCCAGGTGAGTATGGTAAATTTATTGTCGGGTGACCTGCGCGCTCTATCAACCCTACACTTACTTTTACAACCAAATACTTTATTATGGAAATTTACATCCCTTACAGAGGACCCGATTCACACTAACTCCCCCTCCCTCTCATATATTTTTCTGTTTTTCGGATGCATCCATAACATCAACAGGTCAAGTGCCTCTGCATAGTAGCATAACTTGTGTCAGTGCATAAAATTCATTGGATTCCCAGCTACTTTGGAATGATCAGCATAAATAGACATTCCAGTCTAGATATACCTCAGTTTCGATCTCAAAAACCAAACTAGCAAGGGAACGTTTTGTAGGCAGGGATAAAGATGTGTTGTGTGCTCCTTTGACAGAATGACTGGATCACAAAGAATCAAGATAATGCAGCCACTGACAGAATAACGAGATCTGAATTCAGGAACTGTCTTGGTGGTATGTAAACAGCTTTGACTAGAACTGCCTTTTATGAATCTCTTCCTGGGAAGGTAATACATCAAATCAAATATAAAGATAATGCAGGAATGTTAACAAGTGTGGATCTCTTTCTGTAGTAGTATAGAACAGCTGCTGTTCTCGTTCATGTCAAAGTAGCAACTGAACTTGCAAAACATGACACAAGAAAACAAACAGGATTCCATTTTCTAACCCATCCCCACTTAGTGATACAAGAATACCTTTGGACGCATTCATACTCACACAAACACATATACCACAACCACTTACACAAACTCACATACCTAACCTCTAACACACTAAATCAAGAAATGTGAAACATACACATGCATTCCACACAGAACCTAAACACAAAGGACACACATAAAACTAGCAAGTACTGTCAGGTTACATAACCTAAACTCAAGACTTACCCACAATCCAACTGTAGAGCATTGCTCTTCACTTCCACTACTTTACAAGGCGCCCACCGTTGATTTTATCACCGCCAACTTAATACCTAGCTCTACCCAACTTCTTCACGCACCAGGTCATCAGTCACAATTCTTCTTAAATGTTTTGTAACTGACAGATCCACCACCCTTAGTTATACCGCAAAATTACTCAGTACTCACTCTTTTGCCATTGGGTTGCTGCTCCCCATACCACACGACTAAGCGAAGCCTCAACCCAGGTCTAATATGGAAAGCACTTGATGTACCCTCGATAAAAAAATCGAAGATTCTAGCAAACCAGTTTTCAGTGGACACTGGACTGTGTAAGTGTGGTATAAAAATACAAGGGAATCTACTGGCTACATAAAAAAAAGAACTGCCCCCAGGCTGTGGGCATTACACTTCTTCAATTAAATACTCCCCTTACCGCACAACGTTCCAAGTGACATACCTACAAGGGACCCACATCATGGCACAGATTTACCCCCACCGCCAGGTGCTGCATTACACTGGAGTCTCCATACCAATAGTAGGTTTGTTACTGGGTGGGGAAGAGTCTATATTTTTGTAGTAATGCAAGGGGAGCAATGTTCCTCCTACTTTTGCCTTGCTCTCTTTGAAAGTACAGTACCAGATGACAGTGCCAAGTGAGTGAGCCACTATGTGTCACTAAGATTGTTGCATATTTCTGTATCACCCTGCTCAAATTTAAATAAAAACATTTTGAAATAAAAAATAAGAAGTGAAGCCAAAACAGACACATATAATCTTGTCCAAGGTGCAACTTGTATCATGTGGAATTTTCTTCATGCCATCAATTCGACTCAGGTGGAGACATGTAGTCAACTGTAATATCCACCAGGTTGGCTCGTGCTCCAGCAATAACATACTGGACATTTGTGGATGGGACCTGAGGCAATGGCTGTTCTAGGGCTCTGGTAACATCCTTGGCTGAGCTCACCCCTTCTGTCTCACAGTCACAATTCCATAATATTATACACTCAGATACACCTTAGGGAAATGAAACAGCATCTAGGCTATAATCGTTTAGACTTTTCCTACAAATTTATGCCACAGACTATGTTTTAGGATGCAGAACATGAAACGTTGGGCACAGTAGCAAATTGTGGTACTCACCTTGCGCCCTCCGCTCGTCAGAAGATGCCTTTACAGCATCAAGGCAATATTCATGGCAGAAAGCTGATTTTTCAGTTTCTTTCCATTTAAGCCCATTTTTATCTCTCCTAGCAGTGATGCTTCCAAGAAGTGGTCCTTCCCGAGCCCTCAGAGATTATCTGAAATAGGAAAGAATGGGATTTTAAAAGTAATTTCAGACATCTTTAGCAGCTTGAAAAACTAAAATCACACACAAAAAAATAGGTGGCTCCAACTATCCAGCTACATAATCAGAAATGTGAACTACATGTCAGCATTTACAAAACTGGGAAAATATGCTTCAATCTACAAACATTAACCTTCTCATATTTACCACTCAAAGGTCTGGCATAACTATAAATACCATGTTACATGTAACATGTTAGCGCCATATTCTGCATGGTAATGCGGTCTCATCTCTCTGAACTAAAGGTGCGAAAATTTGTATATTTCTGGTCTCACACAATTCCGTTTATAACAAAACAAATCATAATATTTAGCTGTTGGAGCACAATGCGGTTTGCTGATATCTTGTGTGTCTTTTTAGGTCTCCCCTACACAGCGTGCAAGCGCTGCTTTGGAATGACCTCTTGGAATCACTCTGGACTTTTTTAGAAACTCGTGCATGTTCTGCACTGTTTCTAATCAGCATTCACGCATGTACCTTGCAGGAGCGAGCAGCAGCACCATCTGTTTGCAATTATCGCACTCGAGCTTTGGAAACGGATAGCGCTGCTGCTCGCTCCCACAAGGTAAACGCTGTACATGGACTGAGCCTCAAAGCCGCGCTCCCGTTCCCCACTGTGGCGGTGCAGGCCCGCTCCCCGCTTATCTGTTTTTATAGTGGCGTACTTGAGAGGAGACCTACCTAGTGCAGGCTGACCGTCTTCACCAAAATGTGTGATATTCGGCAAATCACTTTATTTCGCTGCCTCAGTTTTGTGCCCCTCACTCGCCATTTTTAACAGTCAGGGCAGACTGCACTTTCCTCAATACAGGCATTCGAGACAAAGGCAGCCTGAGAGAGTGTCCCCACGTGATTAATTTAACAATCCCTAGATTGCCTCTTGCTTTAACCCTTGCTCACTGGCTCGGTCTGCACTGTGGTTGTCTTTTGCTGCCCTCTCCATTTGAATAAATGTGCTCATTGGCAATTTAATGTTTGAACCAATTCTTCTGGGAGGGGGGAGCAGGCCGTAGAACTTGAGTGCATTATCCAAAATATACACAAACAATGAATCTTATGAATTGCTCCCAGTTGCCTTCTTGTTTCTCTCCTCCCACTAACTCTTCTGTTTCGCACATTCTCAGTTCCTGCCTCTCCCTCCCTACCGGAGACCTGCTCTTGCCCAGCCTCTTTCTGGCTATTGCTAGCATTCCTGCAAAGCTCTCTCTGGTAGATGCATTTTCTCAAACGACCCCCACCCCCCATCCTCCCCCCCAAGCCTCCACCCTGTCCAGCTGTCCCAGCGGCAACATTCATTCACCCAGTCTCTCTAGAGAGTGATTAACTGCCCAGCAGAGTTCAGAGTCGGGTCTGGGCCAGTGACTGCGTTAGGGGAGGGACCATTCATGGCAAAGGGTTTCTATGTGCGTGGATATTTACACATCTAATTACAGAACACGCTTGGGCCTACATCTACTGGGGCTTTGTTCCTCGGGCTGATTACATTAAGCGTGAAAAACACACTCAAAATAGTTCTCAAAAAGCTTAAAGTGTGTAAGGTTCCTACTAAATGGCTTTTAAAAACAATACTGCTAAATTCAGTTGGAAACAGAATGAGCAAAAAATCATATTTTGGTAGATCAATCGTAATAGAGCCAAAAGGATGACTTAAGTAGTTTTGAGGATTTCTCTGGAGGGCTTTATAGTCCGGACATTATGATAGGTTATGTAAATCCAGTTTCCTACGGTAGACTGATAAGCCTAATTGGACTAACAGTGTAGGCGGAATTGAGTCGCACACATATGTTGCTGCCGTGTAGTAGCTGCTATGCACAGTGTAACTGTAACAATTTGGTGGTGTTATCCTCTTTTTTACGTTTCCTAACTGGTTCTTATGCATGCCTATCTTTGCTAAAGGAAAGCTAAGTCATGTAGCTAACAATGTTTGAGGAGTTCTACTGTAAATGGAAATAGTCTGCCTTTTTTATGCTGGGGCAAAAAAAAAAGGAAATAGATACTCCAGTAAGATACTACTTTAATTTAGGAGTACTAGTTCCATTACAGAAATCTGCCCAGTGGTTGCTAATGTGCTGCAAGGCTAAACACTTATAAGGTCCCAAAGGCAAGACCTATTGGCTATGCCAATGCTGATTTCATAGTAGGTACAAACCAAAAAAAAGGGAGGACTCACTCTTCTTCCATTTGTAGTTACATTTCTCATCAAGGGGGGGAGGGGGGGGGGGGTAAATGCTACCAGTGTTTGAGGATGTGGGTGTTTGTCAAGGTTATACCCGAAACCCTCAAACAATCTCTGCTATTGGTGCCATACATAACCACTGTGGTAACTCGGGTGGTGTAATCACTGGGTTTCGCAACTAGGTACTCACTTCTCACTTCTCTATGTCAGTACCGCCTCCACTCGAGTGGCCGAGATTGGTTCAAGGTTTCAGGTATAAAATTGACAAACATCCAGATCCTCCAAGACTGGTAGAACCCACCTCCCTCACCCTCCTTGATTAGACGCCTCGAGACGCTTTCAAATTTTAAACTTACTGGCATCCTTTGGATCTGGGACCATAATTACGAGCGGCCGAAGAGCGGGGGGACTACACGCACCAGGAGTCCTTGCGGTGCAGTCCCACCCACTGACCATCACCACCGCACCCGGAGGCGCATAAATTACCGGCGCTCCCGGAGTGAAGCGGGAGACGCCTCGAGACGCTTTCAAATTTTAAACTTACTGGCATCCTTTGGATCTGGGACCATATTTGCGCTGAATTCATACCCGGGACACCCTTGCCTGTCAGCTGATAGTCCACCCCCGCCGCCGCTTATCTAATCCACGAGCGGCCGCAGAGCGGGGGGACTACACGCACCAGGAGTCCTTGCGGTGCAGTCCCACCCACTGACCATCACCACCGCACCCGGAGGCGCATAAATTACCGGCGCTCCCGGAGTGAAGCGGGAGACGCCTCGAGACGCTTTCAAATTTTAAACTTACTGGCATCCTTTGGATCTGGGACCATATTTGCGCTGAATTCATACCCGGGACACCCTTGCCTGTCAGCTGATAGTCCACCCCCGCCGCCGCTTATCTAATCCACGAGCGGCCGCAGAGCGGGGGGACTACACGCACCAGGAGTCCTTGCGGGGCAGTCCCGCCCACTGACCATCACCACCGCGCCCGGAGGCGCATAAATTACTGGCGCTCCCGGAGTGAAGCGGGAGACTCCTCGAGACGCTTTCAAATTTTAAACTTACTGGCATCCTTTGGATCTGGGACCATATTTGCGCTGAATTCATACCTGGGACACCCTTGCCTGTCAGCTGATAGTCCCCCCCGCCGCTGCTTATCTCATCCACGAGCGGCCGAAGAGCGGGGTGACTACACGCACCAGGAGTCCTTGCGGGGCAGTCCCGCCCACTGACCATCACCACCGCGCCCGGAGGCGCATAAATTACCGGCACTCCCTCCGCCTCGCGGACGCGCGCGGATGGCGCCGGGCGAAGCCCGGGCTAAGGGCGGGCCCTCTGAGACCGTGAGAGACTGGGCTGGGCCCCCCCTCTTTCTTTGATTGACTCGAGAAACAGTAGATTGGGTATTTGGTATTACATGTAGCAAGCTGCAGTATTCATTATCACCCTATCATATTGTTTGATAAGTTGCAGTTTGCGCAGTTTGTTGGATCATAGCGTTTGAATTATTTTAGTTGGTTCAGTGTAAGTTAGATTTGGGTTTACCATTCAACTATGATGTCTTCTCCCACGAAAGAAAGGTACTCACTGATAGGAGGAGTTAGCCAGCGTACGCTGGACGATTTCTTATTCAGGGTTAACACTGGGACAGACAAAGAAATCGCTCTGTCTGAGCGACAGGCGGAGAGACGCTGTTCCATCGAATGTATTAAAAACAAGAGAACATCTATAGGCTCCCCAAAGCTCACGGTTTCCCCAATCCACAGTATTTCGTCTGTAATTGGGGACAATGAGGCAACCCTAAATATTAGCATTCCACTACTTTTACAAGATAATACTCTCCCTTCAGCTCTAGTCAATGTTTTGACTATAAATGACTCATATTTGAATTGCAGTCTGATTGCAGACGCAGAACCCTTGCCCGACACTTTACCAACGCAAGTAGACTCACCTACCATAGCAAAGGGAGTACCTAAAACACAAAGAGCCCAAGGTCCACCACCCAAAAGAAGAAAAAAGAGGGGGGACTCTCTACTTAAAAAAAAAGGTGATTGGTAAAAATGGGGGGACCTCTATTAAACCTACCCCCAATACACCTGCACCTACATCAATCCCGATGATCAAGTCATCACCCACCCAGCTAAACGATCCATCTAGTACAAATTTATTGGGCAGCATAGAGCAATTATTAAGATCATTCACGCTGCCACTAGTTGAGAGATTGAAGGGATTAACCAGCCAAATGGAGAAGTTAGAAAGAGATTTAGGGGACATTAAAGCGAAAATTAAATATCACTCTAAATCCGAACTAGAGCACAATCCCCTTGTACCACCGCTAAATACCGTTACTCAGAAGGGTACTAAAACCACGCCCTTGCCCAAACCGAAACCCCGCAAAATATTACCCACTAACACTGAAGCGATGAATAGTAGGAATCATACCAAGAAGACACAAGAAGGGCCAATTTTAGACAAACTAGGAAACGGACCACTATTACACCCGCCCACAAATACCTCTAAACCTATTGAGCAAGAAAAAATTGTTAGGACATTCCCAGCGAAGAAACTCAGAGTAGACCTGCCCCCAGAAGCGGCGCCATTTGTTGCAGTCCTGACCGGGGTACCAACACTTGGGGATGGATGTGTAGAAGATCAACGTGGGCTAAAAAATAAAGTCATACACTGGCTGAGGCAGTACTGCCCACTTCCACCAGATATAAACGGGGCAATACTTAAGGTTAGACGTTTAGCCTGGTTGGGGAAAAGAATTAAGGATTTAGCGTGTGACATTGTCATCATAAATTTTCAAGATGACAGAGTTGTTAGGTACATTGTAAATGGATTCCCACAAAACGTAGGTAACGCCATCACTATACGTGATCTAACTTACTTTTACCCACGAGGAATAGTTGCCCCGATACCCAACCTTAGGCCTTTGAGTTACCAACAGAACAATCCTGTAGCCCCCTTATTCCGCCACCAGAACCTGGGTCGTGGGTACTCTACTCAGAGACAGGATGGTTATTTCAGACCAATTCCTCACCATCAGCAGAACAACCAAGCAATCCCATTATACTGCCCCGGGAATTTTGGTTTTGGCCCACTCACCCAGAGGCAGGATGATTATCCTAGACCACCTTCCTTCCATCAAGGCGATTATTACTGGCCCACTTTTAACCGCTTTGCAACATTAGCGGACATGGAGGGTGTTGACTGACTTTGTTCAGGGGATATAGCAGATAATCTTGCCGCTGAAAAGGGCCCCTGCACAACTGTAAAGTCACCCATAATCTGTAAGGTGTATGATTCCCCCCCCAAAGCTTAACCATCCCCAAACATTGGCGCATGTTTGTGTGAGTATAGATAAGGGGCAACCAGCCCACGCACAAGCTCCAGGCAGGGGAGACATAAGGGGGAAGGTGGCCAATGAGGCAGTTAGAATGGTGTCTTGGAACATTGCTGGTTTGGCCGCTAAAATTAGCAACAAAGATTGGTGCCAGTATATACACCAATTCCCCATAATTTGTTTACAGGAAACTTGGGCAGTTGACAATCACTCTTTACATCTACAAGGGTATAAATGTGTTTTTGTTCCAGCTAGGAAATCTAGATCAGGCAGGGCAATGGGTGGGTTATCGGTATATGTGGACCTGAACCTCCCTGGCATATGGTCAACTATTGATTGTTATTCACATGATATCCAAGAGGTGCGGCTCAAGGGTAAAGGACTTTACCTGACAATACTGAATGTGTATAATAATGTGGCGGGTGGGGGATTTAATGCTCTGATACGGGAACTGGAGTATCGACTGTGCCAAGTCCCTACCTGCAAAGCCAAAACTCACACCACAAATAGTCTAATCGTGGGGGACTTCAACTGTCATCTTTGCCCAGCCCTCCTCCCAATAGACTTGACATGGTTGCGATGCCTAAAGGACAACGGGGCCTACTTTGAGCATACTGCAGAAGGCGAGGCTTTAACAAAAAAGGATCTGGTCCACACCCTGGATATGGTGCATATGTTAAAGGACGAGACCCTGCCACCTACCTTTAAGGGGAGAGGATGCTCTTCGTATATCGATTACATCATCGCCTCAAGGGCCATTATAAATAGAGTCTCTAGGGTTGGCATAGAATGGAACCCGTTTAGCGATTACAACCCCCTGTTGTTGGATTTACTATACCAGTCCGCCCCAATTAGGGAAAGGTTTGTAGCGGTATCTGAGAGGGCTATTGACCAGGGTAGACGCCTAAGATGGTGTAAGATCAATGGGGAAAGGTTTTATGAATCACTCATGGAGAAGGGGAAAACATCCATTGAGGCGTGTTTAGATGAGAGAATTGAAGGGCGGGAATTACTCACAGCATTTGAAGAAATAGCACACTTGGTAGATGGGTTACTAAAGTCTAGCGCCCCAGCAAAAGAGACTGGAAGCCAGCCGCGATGGTTCGACCGAGATTGCTCTAGAGCCCTGAGGGATCTCAAAGATAGTATTAAAGTAAAGCCTAGGGATGTTACTCGGGTTACGTCCTGCAGGAAAAAATATAAAAGTGAGTTGAGCAGGAGGAAAAAGGCATTACAGGCGGAAGGCTGGGCGGATCTTAGAGAAGCTGGGGAAAAGAGGGACATGACCGAATTCTGGAAAATAATTATTAGACCCACATTCCAGGATGATACAGTACCTAAACTAGGAACGAACATCACGCCCGATATGTGGATCACTCATTATAGGGGTCTATATAACCATGAAATAGATACCCAGTATAAAAAAGGGAACACAGACCTGGGTCAGCTTGTAGTTTTTTCCTTACAGGAAATTAAGGTCGGGATCGAGGGGCTATCAAAAAATAAAGCACCAGGCCCGGATGGTATCCCGCCTGACCTGTTCCTTAGTTCAGTGGAATTATGGGCCCCTATAATGATGAGTCATTAATACTGCAATCCGCTGTGGCTTACCTCCCTCATGGTCTACTGCCACCATCGTCCCCATTTTTAAAAAGGGTAACAGTGACGACCCACAATGCTATCGCCCCAGTGCCCTAATCGATGTATCCGCTAAAATCTTGGGAAGGGGGATACTAAACTGGTTGTCTGAGTGGACAGAAGCAAATAATATCATCTCAGACGCACAGTATGGTTTTAGGATGGGTCGTTCTACGAGCGATCAATGCTTGGACCTTTATATGATAGCAGCCAAATACACTATGGCTAGTGATGAATCCCTTTACATAGGGTTTATGGATCTGGCAGCGGCCTTTGATCATGTTAACAGAGGTAAGCTCTGGAACATGATGACTAGTATGGGGATAGAGGTTGGCCTCATTAATATATTAAGGGATTTGCATAGTAATACATCAGCACAAGTTAGGTATAATATGCAGGGTGGACGCACAGACCCCTTCCAATGTAATAGTGGGGTCCGCCAGGGTTGCATCCTGGCGCCTTTTTTATTTTCTCTTTATATTAATAATCTTGAACAGTATCTCTTACAGCTGGGATCCGACTGTCCACGAGTAGGGTCGCGTCATGTTCCTGTGTTACTTTACGCAGATGACGCGGTCCTCCTCGGGCGCACACCAAAGAGTTTACAGATTTTAATTGATGGTTTTGTCTCTTTTATGGGTTCATTAGACCTTTCTGTTAACCTGGGCAAATCCTATGTTTTAACTGTTGGTAAAAAACCCTCTAAGAAATGTATCTTTACAATAGGGAGTCATGATTGAGAAGGTCAAGTCATTCTCATATCTAGGCATTTTGTTTGATGGGTTACTAAAATTTAACGCCCTGATAGAGGATCGCTGTCGTAAAATGATTGCCGCTAATGGAGCAATAGCTGGTTATGGCCGAAGGCTGGGGAGGTGGTGCCCCGAACAGGGGATGATCCTATACAACTCAGTATGTTGCTCTAAAGTTACCTACGGGGCAGAGGTGTGGGGCTTTGCTAACGTTTGCCAACTGCAGCGGGAGGAGAATAAACACCTACGATCCGTCCTGAAAGCCCCACACAGTGTAACAGCTGCAATAGCACATAGGGAGTTAGGGATCCCCTACCTTGAAGATTTGATTAAGGTTAGGCCAATTTTAGCCTGGCTTAAGCTCTGGATAAACGAAGAGGCGAGCCTAAACAGGGAAATATTGAAGGACTGCTTGGGCAGAGAAAAATGGTCGTGAATCCCGTGGCTCAGTTATGTAAAATCTGTACTGGTAACCCTGGGGCTAGGGAATCTTTTCATCGACCCGACAGCGATCACCCCCCAGCACAAGACAATTGTTAAAAAAGCGTTTTTTTGCACACAAAGAATAGAACAAGAAAGGGCTAAAATGACGGTGTGTACATATAACCTTGTAAAGACTACAGAAGGAATGGAACCCTATCTATATATGTTACATAAGGCACAGGAAAGGTTTTTAATGACCCGTTTTAGGCTCAATTTTTTACCTTGTTTATTGGGATCACCATTAGGGTACTCACCCACTATTGAGCAGAAGGGAATCTGCGGCTGCGACAATAGGTCTCCGCAGGATTACCTTCATTTTGTACTGTTATGCCCGTTTTATTCTGAACCCAGACGTAGATTCTTGGTAGATATTTTAAAAAAATCAAATATTAAATATGCAAAAGAGGCCTTGATTTTTTTACAACAGGCGTCGGACCCCCTTACATTGTGCTGCATTATTAATTTTATCAAAGTAGCTATTCGTTTAAGAGCAACTAGAGGTGGGGTGAACCATGAGAATTCTGTGATTGTTTTTAATGGATCATAATGTTTTATTCAATTCATTGGGATCTTGCTGTTGTACTTACATCAGGTTACATGTTAATTTGACTGTTGGTTTTTAAAAAAGAAATGTACTTAATGTATAATGATTTTTTGTACTTTTATGGTGATTTTTAATCATCGAATAAAGAACCCAAAGTAAAGATTAGAAAGTTATTTTTATAGTAGCACACAGTTTGAACTGAAAATGTGTCATGAAAGATTTTTCTGTGAGGAAAACGTCTTAAGCATTTAACAAGTTATGCTGACTTGAGTGATGTGAAATTGAGAAATTTTACAAATTACGCATATAATGCAATTTGAGAATTACACAGATTTCACTGGCATAATTAAAATTTCACTTATCACTACTCTGAACCAAATCTTCTCTCTTTGATTACTTAGCCCAGTCACTTTACATCTCATCCGTACCACCACTCAGTTTTTCCTCCCTCAGTGTGTCTCTTAAGCTGCTTACCCCCCACCTCTTTTATATGCAGTCCAAGACACTATCTCTAACCTCTTCTCTCCTCAGATAAGATCTTTTTGAGAGGCTTTAAAATCAGATGTGATAAATCCTCTTAGTCAATCACTTGTGAACAGTTGTCCTTCCTCTCAGCCAATGACCAGCAATAACACTGTAGTAAGCCTCCCTATGACAGTCTCTACCACAACATTAACCTCATCAAATACAAACGAGATTGTGCACAAACGTTGATTGATCTGATAATTTCCACCCTAATTACTTCTAATAGGGCACACACTGAAAGTGTGTGTATGAGGCAATGACTCCTGGAATTTAGATAAAGACAATCTTTTCTCCTTGATATATTTCACCTTTTTCCAACCACTTGCCCCATAAGACACAAATCTTCTGGGCACAACCATCCTTGATTATCTCCCTCTCCCTCAAGATAACCCTAAACATAATCAAAGATAAAGAGAAGTAAAGCTCCACACGGGGTGAGTAGGAGGATACTTTAATCGGACCGGTCACAGGAACTCCCCCGCAGCAACTGCCGCAGTAGGAACACACATCTCCCAACAATGTTCATGCACTCAGATTCCTAGCTCGTAGGAACTAGATCCCAACACACCTGCCCTCCTTCAATAAATAGACTGAGAAAGAAAAGAACAGAAAAGAAGAAAAAGAAACACAAAGACAGAAATATAAAGACCTCAGACATCAGCATATTATAAACAAGAACCAAACAAAATATGATTCATTTACCGCATATTATAATCATGAAGCTTGACAGGTAAGCGTTTCGCCCTGGATGACACTCTCTTGGGAGGAGAACAACTTGGAAGAACAATTTCACCTCTTTCATTAACATCAGAGGACACGGAAGGAAAACAAGTGCCCATCCTTCTGTTGACTTCATCAACCATAGAACCAGGAACAATGGAAATGCAAGATTTATTCCACACCCTACCATCCATCAACACCACCACTCGTTCCTTCACTGCAGACACCCTTTTTGGAAACGAAAAACGAGACTCGCCTTTTCGGAGAAAACCGGGTTTTTTTAATCTTACCCAATCACCCACCTTCACATTCAGGGAATGACGCACACCCGGCCTAGTATCATACTTCAACTGAACAACCGCTCTGACATCAGTCACCCCAGACAATTTACAGGAATCAACCATTCTCCTAGACATCCACTCTTTATTCAGTTTGGAACCTGCAACCCTTCCCCGAAGCAAAGTGAACGGGGCAACACCAGTGCTAATATGAGGAGTAGTTCTCACAGCCCACAACATATCACAAAGAGCTTTGCGCCAATGTAACCCATTCACCAAAGCAAGTTGCACCTGTTCCTTGACAACCTGGTTGAAGCGTTCAACCAAACCATTACTACGTGGGTGATAAAGTGATGTACAAACATGGTTAATGCCCACGTCCTCAAAAAATCCCTGCATTTCGATAGAGGTTAACTGAGTGCCGTTATCAGAGACCAGTTCTTCCGAAAAAACCCCTCCCTAAGAAAAACATCAAGAAAGAAACCAATGATGGATGACTAGTTGGCATTATCAACAAACCTCACCTCAGGCCATTTAGACATGTAATCAATAAGAACAAGGGCATACTTGGGAGAACAACCAATGAGACCAAACGGACCAGCAATATCAAAAGCCAGTTTTGACCAAGGTATATTCTTTACCACGATAGGTTCAACAGGAGAAGGTCTAGTCACTTGAGACTTGTCACTAGTGACACATGTACAACAATCACGCACAAAATGTTCCACATCCTTATCCAGTGCTGGCCACCAAAAATCTTGTCTAATCCTACACTTTATAGCATGAATGCCAGGATGGCCTTCATGAGCCAAATCAAGAATTCTGTTCCGAATGGAAAAAGGAACAACAAGTAAACCACCCCTACGTAATATGCCATCCACGACAGACAACTCGTCTTTGACTCTTTTAAAAGGAACCAATTCAGAAGGACAATCCTTATCGCACGGCCACACACCAGATAAACAGTCAATTACCTTCAAAACCACGTTATCTTCAGTTACTCCATGCAACCACTCTTGCTCAGAAAGGGCACAACCAACAGTGTCATACAAGGAACACACAGCACACACCATTTCCAAATCATCACACTCAAGAACATCATTGTCAGAACAAAGGGGCAATCTAGACAAACAATCAGCAACATGATTTTTAACACCGGGCACGTACTCAAGGCGATAGCGGAACTCTTGCAACCTGAACTGCCATTTGGCAACTCGTGGTGTAGCCCTACCACCCCCCTTTGTAGTGAATAAGTCAACTAAAGGTTTGTGGTCGGTCCTCAAAATGAATTCATTTCCCCATAAAAAGTTTTTGAAGTGATGCACACCCCACCACAAACCCAAGGCTTCCTTCTCAATAGTTGAATAAGTGCCTTCTGCACCCCACAGTGTTCTAGAACCGAAAGCGATTGTTTCTTCACGACTGTTAGACGGGGACCTGGAGGGTCGGCCGAGGACAAGGGGAGAGGCCTCCGGTGAGGGCCGTCTCCAGCGATCGTACAGACAAGTAACTTCCCCCCCACAGATGGACACCACACAAAGATAAGGTTAACGCTCTTTATAGGCAGTTCTTAAAGTAAGGTAGTACGGTACAATGAGATCAGGATACGAGGATCCTCTCAATTCTAGTCTCTGGAAGGGAAAGGGGGTAGCGGGACAGTCTTGTCACCAATCTGGTATTGAGATGAGACGATGGTAGCTCACAATCCTCGAGCTCGGCGTTCGGGAAGGTCGGGCCGCGGCAGCGCCAGCAGGTCCCGAGGAGGGCGTAGGTAGCAACGGGCCGCGGCAGCGCCAGCAGGTCCCGACGAAGATGATGGTTGCAAGAGGCCGCGGCAGCGCCAGCAGGTCCCCACGAGGATGAAGGTTGCAGAAGGCCGCGGCAGCGCCAGCAGGCAGGACGACAGTTCACAAGGCAGGGCTGCGGCAGCGCCAGCAGTCCGTCAAGGATGAGTTCTTCACGGTGTCTCTCGACTCCAGGATGCAACTGCCTTCCTGCTCTGGAGCTGCCTCAGTTATAGGTCTGGCGCCCTTTGATGTCCGGACCCTCGCACTTGGAGGTCGGGAGGTCCGGGATGAGGGAGTCCAGACACCCAGCAGGGGGGTGGAGCCAGCGCCCGGGGAGGCTGGGGGCGATCGGCACCTGGCGGGGGAGAGCCATCGACACTTCTTTCTCCCATTGACCTGCCAAGTGGTCCGTTCACCTCCTGGGTGGATGGTGGTGCCGGGATGTCGGGGCCTGGCCAGGCCCAGGGTTGGGGTCGAGCTGAGGCCACGCGGCCTCGTGGCGGCTGGGCCGGGCAATGGTGCTGATGGTGGCCCGGGCCAGTGATACAGAGATGTCCGGGTGCAGGCGTCCTGTAGGGGACGGGTTGCGGGTTGCTTCTGTGGGTAGCACCTGGAGAGCCGGTGTCCGGGCCCTGTCATGCGGGGAGGGAGCGAGCCCTTCATGGGGCCTGTCCAACATGCGTCCCCCCCAGCTGAAGGCGGGGAGAGTCACCCATCCTCTTGGGGACTCTCCTCGTCGAGGCGGAAAAAGCGGGACAGGCCATCCGCGTTGGCGTGGTCTTGGCCAGGGCGATGCTCCACAGTGAAGTCCATCCCCTGCAGGGAGATGGACCATCGCAATAGTTTGGGATTCTCCCCCCGCATCTGCATTAACCATTGCAGGGGGCGATGATCTGTTTGCACCCGGAAGTGGGTACCGAAGAGGTAGGGCCGGAGCTTCTTAAGGGCCCATACTACTGCAAAGGCCTCCCGCTCGATGGTGCTCCAGCGCTGTTCTCGGGCCAGCAGGCGTCTGCTGATGAAGGCCACTGGTTGGTCGACTCCCTCGGTGTTCAGTTGGGAGAGGACGGCCCCAATGCCATGGTCTGAGGCATCAGTCTGGACGATGAACTCACGGCTGTAGTCGGGGGCCTGGAGCACAGGGGCGGTGCACATGGCGGCCTTCAGCTTCTCGAAGGCCGCTTGACAGTCGGGAGTCCAGTTGACTGTTTTTGGGTGGTTCTTGGATGTGAGTTCCGTGAGGGGCCCCACAATGCTGCCATAGTTCTTCACAAACGGCCGGTAGTATCCGGTGAGCCCCAAGAAGGCTCGGACCTCTGTTTGGGTGACGGGTGGCTGCCAGGACTGGATGGCAGCGATCTTGAGCTGGAGAGGGGCCACCAGACCGCTCCCCACTTGGTGTCCGAGGTAGGTCACTGACCCCTGGCCAATTTGGCACTTGCTGGCCTTGATTGTGAGGCCGGCCTGTTGGAGGGCCTGCAGGACCTCTCGGAGGTGACGGAGGTGGTCTGACCAGTGGCGGCTGTATACCGCAATATCGTCCAGGTAGGCGGCGCTGAACTCTTCGAGGCCTGCCAATACCTGGTTCACAAGTCGTTGAAAAGTGGCTGGAGCGTTTTTCATGCCGAATGGCATCACTTTTAAATGGTAGTGTCCATCCGGGGTGGAGAAAGCGGATCGTTCTTGGGCCCTGGGGGTGAGGCCGATCTGCCAGTAGCCTGCTGTCAGGTCGAAGATGCTTAGGTAGCGGGCAGCCCCCATGCGGTCGACCAGTTCATCTGCTCGGGGGATAGGGTGAGCGTCTGTTCGGGTGACAGCTTTCAGACCCCGATAGTCGACGCAGAATCGGAGCTCGGGGGTGGTGCCCGGGGCAGCAGCTTTGGGGACCAGTACGACTGGGCTGGCCCAGGGGCTGTCCGAGTGTTCGATGACTCCGAGTGCGAGCATCTTGGAGACTTCTTCTTGGATGCAGGCGTGCACCCGATCTGGTACTCGGTACGCCCCGTGTCGGATAGGGGACTGTCCCCAGTGTCCACGTCGTGCAGGCACCAGGGGGTGACTCCGGGGGTGAGGGAAAATAGGTTTGCAAATTGCAGCAGGAGGGCCCGACAGTCTTGGCGCTGCTCCGGGGTCAGGGCATCGGAGAGTCGGACCCCGTCCACTGAACCATCTTTGTCACGGCTCCTCAGTAGGTCAGGGAGGGGCTCGGAGTCCTCTTCCGCTCCACTGTCTGTAGCCATCAGCAGGCTGAGCTCCGAGCGCACGAAGTGTGGTTTGAGTCTGTTGGCGTGGAGGACCCGGAGGGGGTTCCGGGGGGATTCCATGTCGATGAGATAGGTGACGGGGCTCTTGCGCTCGACCACCTTGAAGGGCCCCGTCCATTTGTCCTGCAATGCACAATGTTCGATGGGGGACATCACCCATACCTGCTGACCGGGCTCGAACTCAATGGAGGAGGCATGTTGATCGTACCATTTCTTCATGTCCTCCTGACTGGCCTCAATATTAGCTTTGGCGATCTCTCTGAATCGCCTGGTCTGATTGCGGAGGGTCAGGAGGTACTTGTAGACGTCTGGAGGGGTCTTCAGGGGGGCCATTTCCCATTCCTCTTTAACTAGGCTGAGGGGCCCTCGAACGGGGTGTCCGTACAGGAGTTCGAAGGGGCTGAAGCCGAGGGACTTCTGGGGGACTTCTCTGTAGGCGAAGAGGAGGCACGGGAGTAGCACGTCCCACTGGCGGCGTAGGGGTTCTTCCAGCCCCATGATCATCCCCTCGAGAGTGCGGTTGAACTGCTCGACCAGTCCGTTTCCTTGCGGGTTATAGGGAGTTGTGAATCGGTAGGTGGCTCCGCACTGCTGCCAGAGGTATTTCATATACTTTGAAATAAAGTTTGTGCCCCTGTCGCTGACGACCTCCCGGGGGAAGCCCACTCGAGAGAAGATCCCCATTAAGGCTCGGCCTACTACTGGTGCTGTTACAGTTCGAAGGGGAACGGCCTCGGGATAGCGGGTGGCGTGGTCCACCAGGACCAGGATGAATCGATGCCCTTGTGCTGTTCGGGGGTCCAGGGGCCCCACAATGTCTATTCCCACCCTCTCGAACGGGGTGGTAACAACGGGGAATGGTTGCAGGGGTGCCTTGAGTTTGCGGCCGTTCTTCCCGCTGGCCTGGCAGGTGGGGCAGGACCGGCAGTGGTTGGAGACGTCATTTCTCATTTTTGGCCAGTAAAAGTGGGTTACCAGGCGGTTGTATGTTTTGTCTTGCCCCAAGTGTCCAGCCAGGGGGACATCATGTGCCAAGTTCAAAAGGAAGTCTCTGAAGCGGAGGGGCACCACCAGCACTCGACTGGCCCCCAATTCCGCGATTCTTTGTTCGCTGTACAGTAAGTCATTGTCCCCATAGATCCAGTGGGCCCCGGCGGTGTCTCCCGCGCTCTGGGCGAGCGCTTGCTGTCGCAGTCCCTCGAGGGAGGGACAAGTCTTTTGCTCTTGCCGGAATTGCTCCTGGGTGGGTCCCCCTTCTTGACGCCACTGAGCCAGGTCTGGAAGGTCTTGGGGCTGAGCGGGCCCTTCTTGTGTTTGTTCAGGGGGGTTGGTATGGACGGTGTCTTCCTCTGGAGCGATCGGGGAAGGAGGTGCTGGCCATTCGGGCTCTTCAGGTCTGGGGATGGTGCGGGCGGCCATGGACCGCGTTGTTACGCACGCCCAGTCCGGGAGGCCCAACATCCCCAGGTGCTCTCTTCTTTCAACGGCCGCCCACGGGGAACTCTCGAGATAGTTTCCCAGGAGGCAGTCCACGGGGGCATCATCGCGGACAGTCACTTTTAGCATACCGGACACTCCTCCCCATTCGAAGGGGACGCAGGCCATCCGACACAGGCTCTCAGAATTGTCGGCCGATCGGACGGGGCAAAGAACGTTTGGCAGTATTTGTTCTGGGGTCACCAGGTGACAGCGGACGGCCGTCACACTGGCCCCCGTGTCACGCAGGGCTTCGGCCTTGCGCCCATTTATGTTCACCCACTGGCTGTATTTCCTGGTGTTGGCGGGTAGGGGAGCAGGCAGGATCATGTCTCTTCCCCCTAGGCACGCCAGGAGCATGGCGGCAGGTTCCCACTCGGGCTGCTCCTGCTCGTACTCTTCAGGCTTTTCGGAGATTTGCTCTTCTCCTAGGGCGGCGGCAGCTACCTGGCGGGGCCCGGGAGTCTGGTTCTTTGGGCAGTTCGGGTCACTGGCATAGTGGCCGACTCGCTGGCATCGGTGACAAGTAACATTGGCTCGGAACCCCGGGCGCATCGGGGGGTTGCCCCGGCCGGCCGGGGGCGGGGTGTTGTTGGCGGGAGCGGCCGGGACGGCGTCTCTGCCCCGGCCCTGGCCTCCTCCTCCTCCTCGGGGACGATGATGACCTTTGTTGGTTCTGTTCTGCTCGTTTGGCCCACTTCGGGCCACTCGGGTGCTTTCCCTTCGGTCAGCCTCAGCGGCGAGCTGCCGTGGTTCAGTCAATTTGCTGTCGAGGAGGTGCTGCCTGAGCTCGACGAAGCAGTTGTTGGAGAGGTGCTCCCACACAATGAGGTTGAAGAGCTGCTCGTAGGTTGTTACGTGGCTACCCTTGATCCATCCCTCGAAGGCTCGGCTGAAATAGTTCACATATTCTACTCAAGTTGTACCCGGGATCCGGGTGCAGTCGCGGAACCTCTGGCGGTACATTTCGGGCGTAAGTCCATATCGAGTGAGGAGGGCGGCCTTCATGTGGTCATAGGACGTCATTTGATGGTCCGGGAGCTATAGCAGGGCATCGCGGCCTTCATTGACGAACCTCCCCCATAGACCGGCTCCCCAGTCACTTCGATCGATCCGGTGGGAGGTCATGGCGATCTCGTAGGCCTTGAACCACTGCTGTATGTCGTTGTTCCGATAATATTCACGGACCACATCTTTGGGGATGTGGACCTTTTGTTCGGTAGCGCCTGGGGTGCGCGGTTGCTCGGGCACCCCTAGGTCTTTGTTCTGTTTCCGCATTTCTATCTCTGCTAGCTTGCGCTCGTATTCGTATGCCAGTCTTTTTTCTTCGAGTTCTCTCTGTCTCTGCTTTTCTTCCCGCTCTTCTCGGAGCCGTAAGTGTTCTAAGTTTATTTTCTGTTCCGCCAGTTTCAGCTCTCCGTCCAACTTGAGCCGTGCCAACTCTAATTCGTGTAGTCTGCTTTTTTCTCGTTCTTGGATCTCTTCCCGGGAGAGACCCGCTCTCCTTTCTTCCGTCGGAGTGGTGTTTGTCTCTGGTGCTTCGCTGTTTTGGTCCCGGGGTCTGGCGGCATTTGTTTCTGCCCAGGATTCTAGAGCGTGTTTGAAGTCATCTTTCGTGCTCAGACCGGTGGTAGCAATGCCTAGTTCTATACAAAATTGTTTTAGCTCTCGGTGGCTGTACTCTTCTAGTTTTTCCATTTGGAATTTCTCTGTAGATCCGCTCTCTTTGGTCGTCATTGTGGTTTAGTCGTGGGGTGAGTTACTCTCTGTACGATTACGCGTTGGTTCGGATCGCGCCGCTGGCCACCAATGTTAGACGGGGACCTGGAGGGTCGGCCGAGGACAAGGGGAGAGGCCTCCGGTGAGGGCCGTCTCCAGCGATCGTACAGACAAGTAACTTCCCCCCCACAGATGGACACCACACAAAGATAAGGTTAACGCTCTTTATAGGCAGTTCTTAAAGTAAGGTAGTACGGTACAATGAGATCAGGATACGAGGATCCTCTCAATTCTAGTCTCTGGAAGGGTAAGGGGGTAGCGGGACAGTCTTGTCACCAATCTGGTATTGAGATGAGACGATGGTAGCTCACAATCCTCGAGCTCGGCGTTCGGGAAGGTCGGGCCGCGGCAGCGCCAGCACGTCCCAAGGAGGTCGTAGGTAGCAACGGGCCGCGGCAGCGCCAGCAGGTCCCGACGAAGATGATGGTTGCAAGAGGCCGCGGCAGTGCCAGCAGGTCCCCACGAGGATGAAGGTTGCAGAAGGCTGCGGCAGCGCCAGCAGGCAGGACGACAGTTCACAAGGCAGGGCTGCGGCAGCGCCAGCAGTCCGTCAAGGATGAGTTCTTCACGGTGTCTCTCGACTCCAGGATACAACTGCCTTCCTGCTCTGGAGCTGCCTCAGTTATAGGTCTTGCGCCCTTTGATGTCCGGACCCTCGCACTTGGAGGTCGGGAGGTCCGGGATGAGGGAGTCCAGACACCCAGCAGGGGGGTGGAGCCAGCGCCCGGGGAGGCTGGGGGCGATCGGCACCTGGCGGGGGAGAGCCATCGACACTTCTTTCTCCCATTGACCTGCCAAGTGGTCCGTTCACCTCCTGGGTGGATGGTGGTGCCGGGATGTCGGGGCCTGGCCAGGCCCAGGGTTGGGGTCGAGCTGAGGCCACGCGGCCTCGTGGTGCAGTGTCCAAGATGGCGGCTGGGCCGGGCAATGGTGCTGATGGTGGCCCGGGCCAGTGATACAGAGATGTCCGGGTGCAGGCGTCCCGTAGGGGACGGGTTGCGGGTTGCTTCTGTGGGTAGCACCTGGAGAGCCGGTGTCCGGGCCCTGTCATGCGGGGAGGGAGCGAGCCCTTCATGGGGCCTGTCCAACAACGACCATCACTTCTTTTTTGAAGAAGGACAGCACCAAGACCCACATTGCTAGCATCGGTTGAAATAATGCATAAGTCATTAATATTGAACAATTTAAGAGGACTAGCTTGTACAATCTCATTCTTAATCGACACAAAATTATTCGGACAATCCTCATCCCATACGAATTTGACATTTTTTTCAGCAAATTGCGCATAGAAGCAGTTTTAGTGGAAAAGTTGTTGACAAATTTAGAATAATATTCCACTAGCCCAAATATGACCGAAGCTGATCCCTATTCGTGGGCATGGACGCGTTTTGAATCGCATCCATAATCTTACATTTCGGTTCAATGCCTTTGTGAGAAATGTGGTGACCTAAATAATCAACGCCATCTTGCAAAAGCTTACATTTGTCAGCCCTCAATGTTAAACCACTAGACTTAATGATACTCAAAACATGTTTGACTCTCTCATCATGCTCAAGTTCAGTTTTCCCATGTATGAGAATATCATCCTGAAAGAACACAACTCCAGGAATATCCTTAAACAAGTTTTTCATCAAACGTTGACAAACAGCCGAAGCTGAGGCAAGGCCGAAGGGCATACGAATGTAATGGTAAGTGCCTTCAGGAGTAACAAAGGAGGTCAAATGCCTAGACTCTTTACAAAGCTCAATCTGATGGTACGCAGAAGAAATATTGAGGGAAGTAACGAATCTGGCGCTCTCCAAAGTGGTCAACAATTCATTGATATTAGGGAGGGGTTGACGGTCGACCCAGATGTTAGCGTTAAGGTCACGCAAATCAACACACATACTCAGACAATTGTCTGATTTCCGTGCCAAAACAATAGGTGCGAGCCACTCAGAACCCTCAATGGGCTCAATTACCCCGGCCGCACACAACCGTTCCAGTTCCTTTTTGAGTTCAGGACGAAGACTCAAAAGGTACCTTACGAACCTTATGCGCAACAGCCTTGGCATCGTTCTTGAGAACAATCTGGTGTTGGAAACCTATAAGTTTCCCAAGCTTCCCGTCGAAAACTTCAGGAAACATACGTTCCCACTTAACACCAGAGAGTTGGGTCACAATATGAGAAGAAGAAACAGGAACAGATTTATAAAATTTGCTACGGGAAATCACCATATCAGGATGATTGGGATCCAAGACAATGTTTAAATTACCCTGATCATCCCACCCTAAAAGGCTCCCTCCTTGACCACAAATATAGTACCAGAAGCAAGATCAGAATGAAATTTGAGATTGGCAACAAATTTCCCTAAAACTTCAACCCGTTTGCCACCATATGCAAAGATTTTTATGCAAGATTCCCCAAGTTGCACATTACTTAACATGTCATAATCCGCAGCATTAACTAAAGTAAAAGGAGAACCAGAATCAGCCAGAAAAGTCAGACAGGTATCATTTACAGAAACATTGCAGGAAGGTGATTTTCTTTTGTGAACACCCCCCAAAGCAGCTAATTCTACCACACCATCTCCAAGAAATGCAGAGGAGGACAACATAAGCAGTTCATAGAACTCTTCGTCAGAGTCATCAGTAATAGTTTTCACAACTTGGTCCTGATTTCTCTTGGAGGAGGCGACTTTGCACATACTAGAATAATGGCCCTTCTTTCCACAGTTATAACAAGTATGATTTAGTGCAAAACAAAACTTAGCATTGCCAAGATGAGTGGTACTACCACAACGGAAACATATTACATCCTTAGGGATAGCCTTGGCTTGGTTAGAAGTCACAACAGAGGAATGTGGAACTCCAGAAACAGGCTTAATAACAGACGGCGACTTGGTGGGTTTGGAAGTGGATTTCAAACGTTTAACCTCGGCGGAAGAGGAAGGATTGCTCATCTCTTTCACGCAAAACTGAGAATGTTCAATAGACCTGGCAAGAGTAAGCGCAGTTTCCAAGTCAGGATCATCAGATGATAGCAGCTTCTCCTGAATTTTTTTGTTGGAGGTCTTCTCAATCAAGTGATCCCGAATGATTTCATCCCTAAATTCACTGTAATTACAATTGACCGCAAGAATTCTGAGCGCAGCCACAAATTCATCAATCGATTCACCAGGAATTTGCGCTCGCTGAAGAAATTTGTGTCATTCAAGAACAATGTTCCTTTTTGGACTAAAACGTTTGTCCAGGTTTTTGACGACTGTGGCATACCCATCCACCAACAAGGAATCACCACTGTCCCCACCAGTCACTAAAGTGCTCACAGTTTTCATGGGTAGAGTTTTTAAGACACTCCTGCCTTCAGCCCCAAGATTATAAATCAATAAAGCCTTTTTTTTTCAGAAGTTAAAGTCTCTCCGTCAATTGCCTCCAAATAAGCCTCAAATGTGTATTTCCAATCATCCCATTTTACAGGAGGCGTACCTGCAGATTGTAAAAAGGGCGGAGGTGCTATAATGTGACCCATATTGGCACGTGGGTGAGTTGCTGCCCCACACAAACAATGAAAAACAATTTATAACAAGGAATGTAACAAATTAATCAATAACACCAATTATACATGTAGCAAGTGTAACTGTGCACATCAGTGAAAATGTAGCGCAAAGCCAATGCTACTGTGTGCATCAATGAGGTTGTTGTGGACTGTACATACAGAAAGTTAAACTGTGCACATCAATGAAACAGAAACGCAATCCCAAAGTAAATGTCACAAACTAAATTGATGAAGCCGCTGAAATAAAACTGTGCGCATCAGTGAAGTTGTTATATGGCTAATTGAGCCACTGAATGCGCTGAATTAAAGCAGTGCGAGGTTGCTATGGCAATGACAACCTAAAATGGCAGCACGCAGAGTAACGTCAGGCAGAACGTGCAAGACAAGATCAGGCAACCCGGTGACGCGAGAGCAGGAACGGCTCGATCGCGTGTAAGGAGCAAAATTGAAGAAAAGTGCCTGAAATTTGACCGCGCAGACTTCCAAATAACCAGGAACAAAGGAGACTACTACCACCACATAAGACTGACAGTCTTGGATCCCAAAAGGGTGCGAACGGTGGTCATAGGAAGTTTCATGAAATCGATCGAAAGACAGCTGGTTGCGGCACTTCAATTGGATCGAAAGACAGCTGGTCGCGGCACTTCAATCCGATGGTGGGGAGGCTGGAACCGGCATCAACGTCGCCAATAAAGAGAAGTAAAGCTCCACACGGGATGAGTAGGAGGATACTTTAATCGGACCGGTCACAGGAACTCCCCGGCAGCAACTGCCGCAGTAGGAACACATCTACCAACAATGTTCCACGCAGGGAACGTTCATGTACTCAGATTCCTAGCTCGTAGGAACTAGATCCCAACAAAAGCCTATGTGATTCTCATCCAATCTTGTTCTCAAAAAACTGTAGGTACAGCTGGAAGTTTATAGAGCGCCGCTATACTCCTCTGTCACTTTCTCAGCTCCAACTATAAAGAACAATCCACACTTATTACATTCTCTTGGAGAAAGCAGCATATCTAGATTCTGAAATAAATCTTAGAATTTACAGTTTGCACCAAAAGTGCAAGGTTTGGAGGCAACCAAAAGCACCATTAATGCGTGTATGTACAATGTAACTATTTTTATTTTTACAAAAAAAGGAATAGATAACTCTTCCAGTTTTAGGAAGACACGGATAATTTTCCAGCAAGGCTCTGCTGATCTCATGGACTCCAGTTTACTTTTTTGGTGCGGCTCACATTTTTGTTGCTCTAATTCCTAGATGGGTCCAATCACCTGTTTTTTTCCTTCTCCCTTTACACTATTTCGTGGGTAAAATTAGTGTTACTCTGTCTTACAATGACAGGCATTTGTCCTATAATGCTAGCACCCCGTTATCCACATTTTCCTCAATTCCTCCCAGCTTTTTCCACAAATATTTAGCCCAAAAAGGTCTTTATTCTGCCATAGTGTAATTATGCTTGTTGGTTGGTGCGTTAACATCAACTGGTAAGAAAAACAACTATTATGGTTGTTGGCCTTGAGACCCTCTGGGTGAGTAGTGCGCTATATAAATGCATTGATTGATTGATTGATTGATTATTTGCCCTGACTGCTTGCAACTCTGCTACCCTCTCAGTTACATCTCACTCTGGTCAGCTGCATCGACTCAGACTGTACAGCCCTCTGAAACTCGTTTTTGTGGATGCCACACTATGCAATACAATATATAGTTAAATAAATGAGATAATAAAATATCAGATTCAGTAAAGCTGTACATCCGAGACTGTGCTCAATGGTTAAATCCATGTGTTAATGGATCAACAACCCAGGGCTATCTCATTGCACACATCACTTGAAAAGCAAAAAAGGTTACTGTTTAAGGCAGCCATTCAATGAATTATGACACAACCGGTCTCAAAAGCCGATTGAACATTATCAAGCAAGTTGATTTAGAACTGGGAGAAAGAAATGCATTTTTTACTTTCACCGATATAACTTGATCACTTTAAAATAATTGCACCTCATTTCTCATCATACCCGCTAACTACCTAATCGACACAGAATGATCAATGGCGCAGGATGAATGTCACGAAAGGTCAAGTGGCAATCGCACATTGCACTACGGCTCGGGGTGCTCAGAAAGCGACCGAGTGACTTGCATTAGTTTTCTTCACATTTGAATTATTTTATTTTAGGCATACTGCAGAACAAAAGAAACAAATGAGTACAGGAGGACAGACTAAGTGGAAGGCAAAGGCATATAGGTGTGGTCCGTCTATCTCGGTCTGCAGGCCACCCGTACTGCGCATGCTCAGCATGACGAGCAGGATGGTGGATGCTTAAGAGGCAGAGGAGCTCCTTGGGAGTATGGAGTCCGGAAGGAGTAGTTTCTGTCCTGTAGCTCCAGTTCTGTAGTAGGGGTATCTCTGTTATAGTCATAATCTAGTGAATAGTCCTGCCCATGTGCGTGGACCCCGGAGCAATCAAAAATAATCTCTTAAAGTGTCAAAAAATGCAGAACTGCACAGACACTTAAGAGAGAATTAAAGACAGATAATGCAGCCTATACAACCAGGCTACACTGTCCAGTACTTCAACTAGAATTCCACCAAAAATCCACCAACAGCAAAGCCTGTCCAGATTTCCCTTGCCTCAGCAGCAAAACCCCTCTGGAATGATAGAGAGGAAGACCTGGACAGACAAGCCCCATAGGCTGCCATTATGTGGCTCAGAATAGGATACTGTGCCTTTAAGAGAACTTTCCAGAACTTCACAGTATCCCAGAATGCACTGCAGGTCCCTTTTACTTTCAGTTCTTTTTGAAGGCGTAGCACGCCAGACCTGTAGCATTCCTTACATGAATATCTCTCTCCACCGGGGAGGAGGGCGGGCGCTTATGACTATAACAGATACCACTACTACAGAACTGGAGTTACAGGACAGAAACTACTCCTTCTGTAGTAGGGGATCTCTGTGTATAGTCATAATCTAGTGAATAGAATGGCAAGCCCATCCCCACACCAAAGTGGCGGTGGAGAAACTAGAAATAACACCACTATTGTGCAAACAGATTTCGCCGCGAAGCATCCCCAACCTGAGCATCTGCCCTGGCATCAGTGTCCAGGCAGTAATGCTTAGCAAAGGTATGGATCGACTTCCAAGTGGCAGCCTTGCAGATTTCTGCAATGGGAACCTTACAGAACCTCTTCCACTTGTAAGCATAGGAAGTCCGAGTGGAAGGTCGCCTACCCTCCTTCAGTATGTCCATGCAATCATCTGGTAGATTCAAATGGCCATATTGCACTAGCTCAGGAGCCATGCCGCCAAACTCAAAGATGAGAGGTTCGGGTGCAACATCTGTCCCCCGAACTTCGTGAGAAGGTCCGGCGTGCACTGCAGCTGTATGTGCAGAAGGATAGACCGCTGAAGCAGGTCCGTGAACCACCACTGTCTGGGCCATTCCGGGGCAATCAGGATTATCCTTGCCCTGGACTGGACAGCTTGATGAGTACCGCCGGAATCAGGGGAATGGGTGGAAAAGCGTACAGAAAGCGGTTCGACCAGCTGATCCATAACGCATTCCCCAGCGTCCCCTGCTGGTAGTACCTGGAGGCGAAGTCTCGGCATTTACTGTTTTCGGCGGTGGTGAACAGATCTACATCTGGGGTCCCCCACCTTGCGAGACTTCTCCTAGTACTTCGTCATTTATGACCCATTCGTGGTTTTCCTGAATCAGTCTGCTCAGTGCGTCCACCTGACCATTCTGCACACCTGGTAGATGGGTAGCCGTTATCGTCAGTCCTCTGGCCAGAAGCCATCGCCAGATCGCCTGCGCCTCCTGCGACAGAGTGCGTGATCTGGAGCCCCCCTGCTTGTTGAGGTAATACATCGTGGTCGTATTGTCCGTTTGCACAAGCAGAGAGTTGGTCTGAAAGGACGGATGAAAGGCCTTCAGTGCCAAGTGAACAGCTCTGAGTTCCAGGAAGTTGATATGATACGTGGACTCCATCGGTGACCACGTTCCTTGAATCTGTAAGTCTCCGGAGTGCGCTCTCCAGCCCTGGAGAGAAGCATCCGTCACGATAGTCTGAGTGGGAATGTCCTTGTGGAAGGGAACCCCTCTGAGGAGATTCTCCGCTGAACACCACCACTTTAGAGACTGAAGAGCATGCAGAGACAGTCGTATCTTGTCGTCCCAAGACCCTTTGCTCTGATCCCACTGATCCTCCAAGCACTTCTGCAACGGTCTTATGTGCAGTCGTGCGTGTGGCGTTAGGAAGATACAAGAGGCCATCGATCCCAGTAGAGAAGACACCGTCCTCACCGTTGTAGATGGAGTGGTCATAAGAGCCTGAGCCTTCCGAAGGAGTGATAATCTTCGCTCCTCCGAAGGAGACACGCTTGCTGACAGCGTATTGATGGTGGCTCCCAAGTACTGAATGCACTGGACCGGAGTCGGGACAGACTTGGACATGTTGATGTGCAACCCCAGCTTGTTCAAGAGAACGCACATCTTCTGGAAGTGTGCCTGAGCTTCCGAGAAGGAGGAGGCCTTGATCAACCAATCGTCCAGGTACGGGTAGACAATCACCTTGTTCTTCCTTAGATGTGCTGCTACCACTGCCATGCACTTCGAGAATGTTCTGGGCGCAGACTTCAGCCCGAATGGCAGTACTGTGTATTGATAATGATTGGTGCAGACTTGAAATCGCAGGAACTTCCTGTGTTTGTGTGCAATGGGCACATGGAAGTACGCATCCTGTAGGTCTATTGCACATAGCCAGTCTCCCTGTTGCAGCGGAGGATAAATCTGATGCAACGACAGCATGCAGAACTTTTCTCTGCAAATCCACGTTTGCCTGTCGCAAGTCCAGAATGGGCCTGAACTCGTTCTTGTCCTTCTTGCGAACCAGGAAGAACCGGGAGTACAGACCTCTTCCTCTTTGAGCCAGAGGTACGTCTTCTATCGTCTTCTATCGCCCTTTTCCTTAACAGGATATCGGCCTCCGCCTGGAGCTCGCGCAGTTGATACTGCGAGCTGACCGGAGGAATCGATGGAGGCGGGCTGGTGAACCGAAGACTGTATCCATTGCAAACAATATTCAGCACCCACTTGTCCGGAGTAATTTTTCTCCACTCTGTCAGAAAAAATGAACGCTTCCCCCCACTGGAGCAGGTAACGGATGAAGGGGAAGTAACAGTTCAGGGTCGCGACCCGGCGGGGACCTTGCTCGCTGGTGCTGTCCCCCTCTACCCTTCTGACGCTTTTGGAAGGGTCTCCGGAACTGCTGCTGCTGTTGCTGCTGCTGTCCCGAAGACTGCCCTTGTCCTCCTACCTGTGCACCGAACCGTCTCTGGAACGGGTGGTAGGACTTCTTTTCTTTGGGCTTCCCCAAGCCCACAGCCGTCAGGGTCTCTGCCTCTGCCTTCATGCGAGCCATCTCATCATCGGCATGCTTTCCGAACAGGGTTTCCCCGAAAAAGGGCAGATTGGCCACCCGCTGCTGGGCCTACGGCTTGAGTGATGTGAGCCTGAGCCAAGCATGGGGCCGCTAGTTGATCCCATGACAGTACCCATGGGCAGCCAAAAGAGATATCCGCAGCTGCGCTGATGACCTGGTTTGACTCCAGCATCCCCTCTTTGAGGATCTCTTGAAAGTCCTCCCTCTTGTCTCGTGGAAGAAGGTCCGTGAACTGTTGCAGGGAGTCCCACAGGGCACGGTCGTACCGCCCCAGCAACGCCGCATCGCTGGAGGCCTTAATGGCTGTGGATGCAGTCCCACAAGCCTTCCTTCCAGCTGAGTCAATCCATCGGCTTTCCTTATCGGGCGGCACGGTTGGGGACGGGGAGGTAGAGTGTAACTTCCTGGCCGCCGTCACTATAACAGAGTCGGGTACCGGATCTAGCTGCAGAAAGGCTGGGTCCGAATCCGGGCCCCTGTACTTCTTCAGAAGTCGGGAGGGAGCGGCTTTCACCACCGCTGGCGTGAGGAACAGCTACTCCGCAGGTTCTACCAAACCTGGCACTAGTGGTAGAAGAGGGCGAGACAAATGCTTCTTGTGAAGCGTTTCAAAGATCACGGATGTCGTGGGTGTTGGAGCCATCACCGTGTAGCCCCCCTCAGGAGAACCTCCTGGAACGTGCTGATGTCGTCCACCGGAGACACCCTTGTCCCTGGGTGTCCGACAAGGTCGGTGAATAGGATCTTGTCCTGGAGGAGTCCGTGCGGGACCTGGATCCCCGCCTCCTAAGGCGACGTCTTGATCTAGTGGAGGATCTACGTCGACTCCTCGATCTTCCTCTCCGTCCGGAGCGCGATCGCAACTTCCTGGGCCTCGGACGATCCGCCGGTTCCACTGGAGCGGGCGTCTTTGGTTTGGCTGGGGCCTTCGGCTTAGGAGTCCCCTTGGGAGAGGTTGGAAGTCTGGGCAGTGAGACCGACCTCGGAGGGACCGGAGGTGGCTTTTCTGGCAACTGAGGTCGAGGTCCGGGTTGCGGAAGTGGTGGTAAAGTACGAGGAGAAGGGGCCCTCGGAGGGAGACCCCACGGCATTGGGGGCGGAGGTGTAACCGGCCTCTGTGACGGGGTATACACCTCGGAGTACACCGAGCCCGGTGATCCGCCCTCCTTTCCAGCCAGGGAAGTTGGCGAACCTCCCATGGCGTCAGGCCTCCTTCCACGTCTCTTCGGCGTCGAAGAACTGCGACTGGACAGCGAGCGCCGGTCCCTCGACGTCGAGCGTCTTTTCCTCGGCGTCGACCGTCTTCCCCTCGACGGCGAGTGTCTACGCCTTGACAGCGACCTCGTCCGCCTCGACGGTGACCTCCTGCGCCTCGACGGCGACCTCCTGCACCACGGCAATCTGCGCCTCGACGGCGATCTGCGCCTTAACGATGATCTGTGCCTCGACGACGATCTTCTCCTTTTCGCCGACGGCGAACGGCGGTGTCGCCTCGACGGCGAGCGCCGACGCCGGGCCTTTTGACGTCGATCACTCGACGAGGACTTCGACAAGGACGACAACGAAATAGTCACAGGAGACTTCGACGGCGGTCTGTTCAATTCCTTCGAGGCCGAACGTCGACATCGCTTCGCCCCAGACGACGGGGAACAGACTGTAGTCATCCCTCTCGACGCCGTAGTCGGTGCAATCAACCCAGGCGGAGAATGGGGACGCTTGCTAGTCTTCCTGCCCCTGGGGAGCCCCCCCAGAGGCCTCAGCAAGGGCAGAGGAAGCCCCTCCAGACCCACCTTGCGCCTTCAGCCTTCTTTCCTCAAGGCCCTGAAGCCTGATCTTCTTTCTGTCTTTCAGGGTCCTGCCAGAGAAGCTTTGACAAATCACACACTCCTCTGGGACATGGGAAGAGGGAAGACAGAGGATACAAACCTCATGGGGATCTGATTTGGCCTTCTTCCTGGAGCACTCCGGACATTTGTCAAATAATGCAGGCATATTTGACATCAAAAGGGTGCAAAAACCAAGAAGAAAAGCACTAAAGTACTTTAGAAAGAACTCAATTCGAAACAAAAGTAAAAAATCATCAATAAACCCTTGAAAAGGGAGAGCTCAATCCTCCAGGGTCCTGCTTGCAGGAGCCGGAAAAAAGAACTGAAAGTAAAAGGGACCTGCAGTGCATTCAGGGATACTGTGAAGTTCTGGAAAGTTCTCTTAAAGGCTCAGTATCCTGTTCTGAGCCACATAATGGCAGCCTATGGGGCTTGTCTGTCCAGGTCTTCCTCTCTATCATTCCAGAGGGGTTTTGCTGCTGAGGCAAGGGAAATCTGGACAGGCTTTGCTGTTGGTGGATTTTTGGTGGAATTCTAGTTGAAGTACTGGACAGTGTAGCCTGGTTGTATAGGCTGCATTATCTGTCTTTAATTCTCTCTTAAGTGTCTGTGCAGTTCTGCATTTTTCGAAACTTTAAGAGATTATTTTTGATTGCTCCGGGGTCCACGCACATGGGCGGGACTAATCACTAGATTATGACTATACACAGAGATACCCTACTACAGAACCAGCTTGCTCAGCCCATGGGTTATCTGTGCTACGCCGACCAAGAAAGTCGGGTGAGAAGCAAGCAGGAGGGGCAGAGGAAGTACTCCAGTACCCATGCACAGCTTGAGAGGCGTGTATTCACTGTGAAGGCTGCTCCCACCTATTTCTAGCCAAAGGGGGGAGAGATGGCTGCATGAGAAGGACCCATTCCTTCACATTCAGCGCTTCAGAAAATCACGCCTAGAAAGACTAAAAATTAAAAGACACAGGAGTCAATTTATTAATTCAGCAGCAGTCACCAGATCATTTTTTTTCTTACATAGGAAGGAATGAGACTGGTCACGACTCTGCACTGCAAGCAGAATGTCTTTGGCTTTTCAACTTTAAGAGCAGATGCATCAAGACCCCAGCTTTATTATTGCAACCTAGCAAACCGGAAGAGATAGAGATAGAGAGATAGAGAGATAGAGAGAATAAAAAAAACGCTCCGGTTTCAAATTTGAAGAGGTGCTTTATTAGAATCACGGAACATCATGTTGCTCAGGCCAGTGCCTGTCATGACGCGTTTCGGCCATTAGACACAAGGTCTTGATCACATGACACACTGCCAAAATGCCGTTGTTAAATAGTGCAACCTAACTCCACCCATAGTGACAAAAAAACAAACCAAGACTTATGAACATAGTAAAAAGACTGCAGGGTACATATATATAGACATGGTGTAAAATTAATGGAATAAATGACACAAAGATGGTAACTGGTAATCTTATCAGCATCTAATAATAATATTATATAAAGTGCTAATGCAAAGTCCTCTAAAGTGCAAGTGCAAAGAGAATCACTACATGAAGGGTATAATGACTCCGATCAATTAGTTAAGCATGCAGTAGTAAAAAAATCTCTAAAAAAACTCTGAAATACAAATGTTCAAACATAGTAACACAAAAGGATATGAAGATTGCACAAAGATTTATAAGCAGCATTTGGAAACCCCATATTAAAACAGTCAATAAATATGTTCATTAAGTGCAAGTGCAATAGACCCATAAAGTGCTTAAGGTTTAAAGTGCTAAGTTGATATAAAATATAAACATATTGAGCATGAGCGCCCCGGAAGCCTATATATACATTTCATCATAAAGAATCACAAAGATACGAACAAACTCATATGAAACGGAGCCTTGTGTCGTGGAGGCTGAATGATCGTATTGCTTTGTGTCTGACGCAACTTGCTCTCCAAAAGCATCTCCCACCGTCTACGTTCTCAGTACGTCCTCCTGCTTGTGGGGTCCACGCGAGGCGAGGTTATTGGCTGTCTCGAATGATATGCTCAAGAACTTTGACTTTTGTCCCGATGTTGCCGTGCTGAGCAGTCTGTCTACAGCTACATATTCCCAAGCCCTGCTGTTTTTTATCTCAGAGTCACTGCTTGTTAAGAAATCTGCAGATATATACTCCCCTCCCCAGTGCTGTTGTTTTTTATTTACGATACACTACCTGTTTTGAAATCGGGGTCAAATGGTAGCCCGGAAACAAAATGTAACTAAGAGCACTTACTCTAAGGGGCACATTTGTAGAAACACCACAAGACGTCATGCAACTTCTTTGAAGGTATTACTCTCTCCCTATTGTCCCATTTTCAGTCTATGGGTGCCATAAGTCTACTTATTACTTGTGGTTTCAATGTTTTGCCTGACCCTAAAATGGCGGCACAGTTAAGACAATTTGATTCACCTGCAGTGCCGGACTTTAAAATGGCGATACAAAATGGGATGATGGACGGAGTGTTTGAGCAAATCAAACACTCACCCCCAGTCAACTGATATGGGTTTAATCCATCACCATTCTCAGACGCGAGTCCTTTGCTCACTTTGCCACTGGATTCAAGCTAGCCTGGCTGATGGCAGCAGTGATGTAAGAAACCGGCCCCAGGATGCTTATTTCCGGTCCAGGGAAGACATGGCTTTGGCAGTTCGGGCTGGACTGTTACCATGAGGCACAGGGTCAGACTGATTTGCATATGGCCATATCTGAACTGGGATGGCGGAGTGAGCTAAAGAATGGTGATGGATTAAACTCAGATAAGTTGACTGGGGGTGAGTGATATGCTCAAATGTTCCGTCCATCATCCCCTTTTGTATCGCTTTGTTCGCCCTAAGTTGGCAGGGTATGCTCAGACGTGAGTCCCTTGCTCACTTTGCCACTGGATTCAAGCTAGCCTGGCTGAGGACAGCAGTGATGTAAGAAACTGGCCCCAGGATGCTTATTTCCGGTCCAGGGAAGACATGGCTTTGGCAGTTCGGGGTGGACTGTTCCCATGAGGCACAGGGTCAGACTGATTTGCATATGGCCATGTCTGAACTGGGGTGGCGGAGTGAGCTAAAGAATGGTGATGGATTAAACCCAGATCAGCTGGGGGGTGAGTGTTTGATTTTCTCAAACGCTCCGTCCATCATCCCCTTTTGTATCGCTTTGACTTTAAAATGGCGGCACATATTTTTTTTACTTTCCTCAATATATGGTGGGTTTTTTGGGGGGGGCCTCTAAACAGTGTGATTTTGTATGTAGCATTGTCATTTTAATTTAATTGATCCATCTCATCCCGATCTCAATTGCTGACGCCCTGGAACATACTCAGACCCTTGGACTCTGAAATTTATTTATTTTTTTATTTTTATTTTTTTGTTTGAATGTTCTTTTTTGGACCCTATGGTGGGTCTTCAGCAAGCTCCTTTCAACTATTGTGTGATCTTTTACGCTCCATCACCTATTCCACTAAGAGCCTGCTGATTGTCGCCGCATTCTTCCTCTCTCTTACTCTCCTATTTGAGCTCCCTCCTCACAAGGTGCCCTGCTTAAAATGGAGATAAGTCCCGATTCTAACTGTAGCAACGCCTTCATCATCAACTACCCAGCCAACCTCACCAAGAACGCAGCAAAAAATTTCAAACACCGAATCCTCAAGGCTAGCCCAGAAACTCTAGTTTCGGACCCCTATTTCTGTTCTAACATGGGTGATAAGGTGAACGACCTTATATTCTATACTAGGAAACGAGCTTGCTGGCGCAAAGTGCTCTACTCTAAGCTGCAAGTATCAGGCTCTAAAAAAAAACTCTGCATGGTCTCAAGCTGACAACGTCTACCTCACCCTTCCTCAACGCCACCACCACTATCACCCTCTAAAATAATGGGACCATTCTAATACAAGCCTCCAAAGACAATCTTGGTAAGTTGGCCGTGATCTACCCCACCCTTAAGAAACTGGTACATAGCAACTCCACTGACCCCTATACAACCACCACCTCTCCGTTGGGATCAGCTAGATCCCTCACTTTATCAATCGAGAGTCCCTCTCCCTCCCTGAATCCCTCCCCCTCTGGCAATTTCAGAGCCTCCTCTTCCCATCATCGACTACCCTCCAGTTCACCACCTCAGCTATCCGACAATTTTGTGGCCTCACTCGCCATGGCGATTGTCAGCCCAGCTCTGGGTGACCCTCTTCATGGGTTGATTCCTCAAACCATTTTATCTCAGCGATTAACCGTTGATACCCTTCCCTCCTCCCCTTTAACTTTGCCCCCAACTTGCCCGGTTTCTGGGCAACAGTCCCCTCTGGATTCTTTTCAAGTCAACCCTCTGATCAATGACCTTCCCCCATCTGCGATGGTTCATACCTCACTTTCGAATTGCCCGCTAGTACTCTCCGTCCAGCCACCTAGCTATGAACCTCCCTCCAGCATAGTGGACCCCACAGTTCTTCCCCATGGCCCGCTGTCCCCTTCAGTCTCTCCTGCACTCCCGTCCTCCTCCGACCATTACCCAATCTTGGCAGCACGCCATGATGATATATCTCTACAACTGTTAAATCTCTCTGCTGAGTTGCATGATGTGAAGGCCCTCTCGAAAGATCTTCTCACCATTCTCAGTAGTAATAATCGGCCCAGAGTCTCTACAGGACTTAGCTAGCACAGTGGGCAGTTTTTAGCCCCCTCCATTTCGAAATCTATTCCATCTCCAAACTCACCACCCTGCCCCAGATACCTTAAGCCCGGCCTAGAGGCTTCTGATCCTCCAGACCATCTCTCTTCCTGCTCCCCTTGGTCCAATGCTAACCTGACCCCTCCGAGGGAAATACACTCCATCATTCCCAACCCAAACAGAGAACCTTCCTGCAATCTGAGATGCAGCGTTCCTGACAATCTCTCTAGGGTGAATATCACCCAGACTTCTTCCCCCTTGAATCCGCTTCGCCTCAAGTGTATACTTTTAAATTGCAGATCAGCCAGTAAACATGCCTCTGATATCTTTGACCTCATCCAACACAACGTTTTAGATATGATCATCCTCCCCGAAACCTGGCTACATCCCGCTTCTTCTCCTATTTTAGACCTCCTAGTACCTCCCACTCACGATATTGTCAGGCTTGACAGAAATCTGAAATTGGGTGGTGTGCTAGCCTGTATTTATAGGAATACTCTTACGATCTCTCAGGTGGAGTCCTCTCCCCCCTACTCCTGCGAATATCTGTGTCTCAGCATCTCAAATAAGAAACTTCACACATTTTATCACCCACCAGGAGATAATCTCCCTTTCATTGAGCACTTAATGGATATCATCTCTAACAAAGTTGACTCTGCAGTATCATAAATCTTCCTTGGGGACTTCAACCTGCATTGGTCCAAACACAATGACCCAGTGGTATCCTGCTTCAAATCATTTCTAAATGATCATAATTTGTCACAGCACTGTGATCAACCTACCCATACAAAAGGGGAAATCCTTGATCTCATCATCCTCAAGAAACAGACCTTCTCCTTAGAATCCATAACTCTTTGGAATTGGTCGGACCATCACAGCATCCTTTTCTATATTAACAGGGAGGTGATACTGAGGAAGGCTCAACCGCTTAAATCAAAGATTCTTAAAAGAGATCCCAGATCAATAAACCATAACAAACTAGCTGTTCATTGTAAATCCGACCTTTCCTCCCAAGCTGACCTGGTTGAGGTTTCAATCTCTCACGGACCACTACAATTCGAGCATTGCCAAGATCATGGACAACATTGCTTCAATCAAGCCTAAAAATACCTCATCAAAAATTTTCAAACCGTGGTACAATGAAAACTTAAATTCCGAACGTATCAATCTTAGAGCAGCTGAAAGATCCTGGCGTTCCAATCCTTCCTCGGATCAACTTAAACTTCTGAGAGATGTCAGAGGCCTCTACAACAAATAGATAAGAAAGCTAAGGTTGACTACTTCAGATTACAACTAGATCAAGCGGCAAATCTCCCTAAGAAACTCTTCGAACTGGTCAAACAGCAATTGGTTACCACGCCAAGCCTCTCTGATTCGGACAGCAACCCACCTTCCTGCGAGAAATTTGACACTTTCTTCACAGAGAAATCACGACTCATCTCCATTGACCTCGCCTCTAAGACGGCCCTATTGCCCCCTTCTTTAGCTACCTCGCCCTCTGACTTCCCTGAAAAGCGTATCCCGACCGACGTCGACGCTAAGAACAATGCTTCATGGGGCTCCTTCTCCACTTTTAGTGAAAAAGACATTGAAAAAATTCTCCAGACCATCAACCTGTCTAACCACTTCGGGGACCCGCTGGCTCTGGCCATCTGCAAAGAGATCAAGAGCGCTCTCATCCCCACCTGGACCAAGATTGTAAACGCCTCCTTATCTCAAGGCTTGATCTCCGACTGCCTAAAAGCAGCCCTGGTTTCACCAATTCTAAAAAAAGTCAATGCTGACAAATCCTATCTCAATAACTTCCGTCCTATCTCCAACATCTCCACCCTAAAGAAACTTCTCGAAAAATGTGTCCGATCCCAGCTCGGTACTCACATTGAGAATTACCAACTCTTAGACCATCATCAATCCGGTTTCCGGAGGGGTCACAGCACTGAATGGGCCCTCATACACATTTTTGATGACATCCTGAAAATGCTTGACAGAAATGAATCCTGCCTCTTGATCCTCCTGGACCTCTCCACTGCATTCGATACGGTCAATCATGGCATTCTCCTATCCATCCTACAAAACAGAATGGGTTTCTCGGATTGTGTGCTCCACTGGTTCTCATCCTTCCTTCTCCACAGATCTCAAAGATTCAAGATAAACCACTCTCTATCTCAGCCCTCCCCAGTACTTATGGGGGTCCCCCAAGGATCCGCCCTTTCTCCTATCCTCTTCAACCTTTTATTGGAACCTCTTACCAACCTACTTAACTCTATGAATATTCTCTTCCACATGTATGCCGACGACACACAAATCTATTTGAAAATGTAATCCCCGGACAACATCAACTCACTAAATTCTATCCTCACGTCGACCCAAAATTGGTTAACGGACAACCATCTCCTGCTCAACGTTTCCAAAACAGAATTCCTGCTCATCTCCCCACCGAACCACACCCCCAAGATCGATCTCTGGTTGCCTCACCTCACGGCTCTCAACTGCACTCCGATCATCATAGACTCAGCCAAATCGCTCGGGTCACAGTGGACAAGCACCTGAGTATGATGACTCATATCAGCAATGTTTGTAAGGGAGCAAACCACCTGATGAGGACACTCAGAATGATGAAACCCACAAAAGGATTTCAAGCAGGTGGTACAAGCTCTCGTCTTACCAAGATTAGACTATGGCAGTGCAACTCTCTGTGGCCTTCCTAAATACGCCTTGGCTCCACTTAGGGCCTCGCTGAACTCTGCAGCAAGACTGATTACTGGCTCCAAACGAAATGAGCACATCTCCCCAGTCCTTAAATCTATCAACTGGCTACCCTTTGAAGCACGAATCTAGCTAAAGATTGCAATTCTGACGCACAAAGCCCTTCATAACAATACCCCCACTTATCTAGCGCAAAAACTTGAATTATCCTGTGGCATGAGGACATCTAGAAGCGCCTTTACTCTTCTCCTGAAATCTATCATCGTGAGCGAAAAGAGAACTTGTCACCGAGCCTTCTCTGGTGCTGCCCCTAAAATACGGAACTCTCTTCCTCCGGATGTACGCAGACTCGCCTCGACGACGGCTTTAAAACTGGAAGCCAAAAGATTCTTAATGAGCATATTCCTACCATAAAGGGTTGTGACACTCATAAGGTGGCTATCTCTTGGTGCCTAGCTCCATGGCACAACTAACAGTCACACACTATATCGTCTGCTTAATATTGCACCTTTTATGTGTACCATTGCTTACTGTTTACCATTTTTTTCTCTTTCCACAATTTGCTGTGTATATTTCCTTTTTGCCCTCTCCACCAACTTATTGTAAAGCGCTCCAATATCCTTCGGGATCTTGGTCGCCCTATATAAAACTTTATAAATAAATAAGTAAACTATGCAGATATTAGAAGTTCATGCATAGACTCTATAGTCAACCACAAAGTAGGGGAATAAAAGTGAGATTATGACGACACAACTTGAAAAAAAAAAACAATGGAAATATAGAAAAAATAACTCTAAAAATGTTAATAAATAATTGTCTTTATAAAAAGTTGTGTAAATCTTCACTCATATTCAGTCCATTAGGCATTTTAGTATCGAGTGCTAAGATGAAATGGGACTCTAACTGCCTGAGGCATTTTTCATGATTACCACCACGCCGAGATACAGGAATTGCCCCAATGGCAAAGTATTTTAAATCTTTCAGATGATTGTCATGGACTAACTTAAAATGGCACGCCACAGGGTAATTAGGGTCTGAGTTAACCACTGCTCGCAAGAACTTGCAGGCCCAACATGAATTACATTTTTAAAAAACTGTTTTGTTGGACAACCAGGTTTGTGTAGTGGAAAACTCAGGACTAGTTTTAACTAATGAATCTTTCATGGAACTGGCTCGTCTAAAAGTAATAGAAGGTTGCTTGGGGAGGATTTGGCCAAGGGTGATATCAGTCAAAATGATTGGCCAATGGGAGTTAACTTTCCTCCGTATCGGTCTTTCCTGCCCACTAAAACTGGTGAGGAGTCTGATCTCTAGAGTTTAGCAGATGATGTATCACCTTTATTGGAGGACAGGCAACGGTCCCTTGTGTGTGAATTAGCTATAAGTAGGGCGTTGGTAACAAGCGAGTGGCTGTAACCTCGAGAGATGAAGCGATTTACTGCTTCCTTCTGACACTGCTAGAGATCGATTTCAGAGCTGCAGATGCGCCTAATTCTTACAAATTCCCCATAGGGAATACACGCATGTAATATTGAATTACCGGCAGTGCTCTTACGGTGGAATTTGGTATGGACAGCAGTTTGATCAGTATAAATCTCCACATCCAAACACTCCACACACACTGGGTGCTAATCGATGCTATAAAAATTAGGTTTATATCATTATTGTTGATGGAAGTTACAAACTGTTCTGTCTTTCCAAATTGCGAACACATCATTGATGTATCTCCATCAATGGACAATATGTGAAGCCCATGTAGATTTATGCGGAGCCCTGAGGACATGCTCCTCCCACCAGCCAATGTGAAGACATGCATAACTGGGGAAGAAGCATGCCCCCATAGACACGCCTCTCTGTTGGTGGTATAGATCTTTATTGAACAGAAAGAAATTGTTACAGAACTAAATCATTGTCACAAGCATGTGGATAAGTTCATACATATGAATACATCTTAAATCCAGAAAGGATTGGACTGCTTTGATCCCATCAGTATGACTTATACTAAAATAAAGGGAAGAGATGTCCATCACTAGAAAGAGATAGTCACTTTGCCATGTAATCCCCTTCAATTTTCTAATTAAATCACGAGTATCCTTTACAAATGAAGGGAGACCAAAGACGAAATCCTGCAGAAAAAAGTAAACGTATTTGGACATGGACTCCAACAAGCTCTTTTTTGCTGATATGATCAGCCTACCAGGGATGGCAGTGGTGCCTTTGTGTATTTTAGGGAGAAAGAAGGTCCGGAGCAATAGGATGGTCATTCCTGAGGAGATATATATATATCCTACTGGTGGTCACCAGTAAGTAGTTATAGTTAAAACCTAGTTTCCATGGAAATTGACGCAATTTTCAAAACTAGTTTGCCAATCACTTTCGCTGCTGTCTGCAAAGGATCGGGGTGATTCATCAAGCAGGGCCAAGAAAAAGCGGGGGTCCCTAAATGCATTATTCCCATTCATCTTCCTGTGGGGATTTTAGACACAACTACAGCCTGAATCGCTGAACCAACTTACACCATATTTAGCAAAAAGCTAGATCTTGGTCCATGAAGAGTGCCTTTTGTAATTTGGTGTAAATCTGTTCCGTATTTTAAAGAAAAAAGATTTATGTACATCTAGAGATGTGGATCTACATAGGATCCACTGTGGATACGTGTGCCAAGAGTAATGCTGCAATTGGTTGGTCCTAACCTGAGCGAAAAGCTGCAGTCGCTACTTTGTGTATGGGGACATCGTTCCTGGAAAGGGGGGTTGAATAAAGTAGGAAAAAGTTATAAGGGGGCAGGATAGAAGTATCCTGATCCCATTGGACTGATGGAAGGATTTGGGAAGGACACCTCAAGGGCAAGAAAGTGTCCTAAAATGTTTTATTTTCGACGCACGAGGTTCCACAGCCCTGACCTGTGTGAATTCGTAGTGGATCTGCGAATCCCGACCCGATTAAAAAAAATACATACACCCAATCACAGACCCCCTCACACACCCACTCACACATCCATATACGCACTCACACATGCATAAAGTCACTCACACTCACATACCATCTCACACACACCTATACAGTCACTGATACATCCACTCACAAACCCAGAGAACCACTCACAGACCCACACAGACACGTACAAACCCACTCACACACCCATAGAGCAAAACCACTAACACACACACGCCCACAAAGCCATTCACGCACCACTCAGAGACCCACAAAACCACTCACACACCCTCTCGAACACACACACATACAGTCACTGAAACATCCAGAGTCCCAAGGAACTACTCACACACCCACTCACAGTCATGTACACATTCCTATATCCACTTAAACACCCACTCACAGACCCACACAGCCACTTACACACCCACTCACACCCATACAGCAAAACCACTCACACACCCATACAGACATTCACATACCACTTACAGACCCACACGGCCACATACATAGCCATTCATACACCCAACCATCACCCACTCATACAGATACTCACATACCCATTCATACATCCATACAGCCTCTCACAGCTTCACATACACCCATACAGTCACTGATATATCTACACAAAGACTCAAGAGAACACTCACTGACCCACACAGGCACTCATACATCAAGTCAGGGACCCAGAAAACCGCTCACACACCCATTCATATACTCATACAGCCACTCACACACCCACATAACCACTCACACCCCCACTTGAACACACATATAACCCTTCACACACCCACATAGTTACTTATACAGCTACTCACACACCCACACACAGGAAGTGAAACAGTTATATTAATCCTAATCGAATATATTTGTATTAAATGTATTGTTTTGAATTGAATACGTGCTTTTGGTTGGGAACGTATCCTCTGATCCATCACAGATCTGCCCGCTACATACCCAGCAGATTCCTTATTTGGCTGAGGATCCATGACGGATTCACAGATCAGAGTGAGACATTTAAAAAAAGGATTTGAAAAAAAAAAGAGCCATTATTTGGAAAAAGGGTTGGCTATGGAAAGAGCTTTTTTGTTTATGGTGTGTAGATGATAATTATACATAGAACAGGATGTAGTTTTAAGTTGTTGATAAACACCCTGTTGCCTGTGTCGGTGAAATGGACTCAGTCTTTTTGATATATTTCGTCCAGATCAAAGCGTAAGTTGCTATGGTATATAAAAAGCATGTTGTGGTCTCAGAGAAATGTAGAAATAACTTTTTTGACGTGTTTCCTGGTTTTCTCTATCAGTGGACAAAATTGATCACTGCCACTTCTGTCTTTGGCAAATGTTGGACAACACCATGGCAGTATGTGGGAAAAGTGACATTAAAGCTATCCTTCATTAGGATTTCCAATCCCACACCAGTAATTTTGCCTAGGTCACTGCCATCACAGTGCACAATCATGAGGTCTGGATGTTGGTAATCCACAATATTTTCACCCAAAGGAAGCAATTGATACCACTTTAACTCTCTCTGGCCAACCCAAGTAATGTCTCCATTAGGTAAACCTAGGTCCCTGTCAATGCCATGCTTTTCTAGCACTCTCTCTGGCCCAAAACACAAAACCAAAACTATGGCCCACAATCCAGAATCTGACCATTTAAGAGACAAGTAGGAGTAGCGCACATGAAGAGGCTGCAGCAGAATGAGGCAGTTTTGAAGATGAAAGGCAGTTACAATGGAGGGCAGCAAGAAAAATATAAAAGAACATATTTGATTGGAAGGTGAAGATGTGCAGGGAACTAAAATTAGGTAGTGACTTTGAGAAAAACAAAAGTAACTAACTCTGTGGCTGGATTTGAAAAAATAAAAACAAGTTATTTTGTTTGGGATACACTTGGAGTTGCAATCAGTCAACTACAACTGCTACAATTAATGTGAAGTTAGTATGCTGTTGAAAGTCTTCTGGACATTTGACCTACTGGTAAGCAGAGACTATTGAAAACATGGTTACTATGGAAATGGAGGTAAACGAGTGTGGGGAAAGTGAACAAGAGAGTCTGCAGTGTGAAACTGAAAAGCAGACTGGTATACAAAAAATGCTCTGTAGGGAGTGTATGTCTTGTAATTGACAATATATTACAAAATAAAATATAAACGAAAAGCTTTAACAGATTGTTGAATACTTTTAAGGCTTGTCTTGTGGATCTGCCATGGATTAACATGGGGGAAGGGGGAGGGGGTGTTGTGCTGAGCCATGAGGTGGATCCGCAGACCAGCAAAAAATCTACCAAATTGGGCTTCTTTACTGGAAACATGGAAAAGGCTACAAATAGTGACCATTTGGGAGTAGTATAACAAAAATAAAAGATTAAAGGAAATCTATGATTTGCTAAGTACAGGATTATGATTGAGAGCACAGCAGGAAGGATAGCCATTATTGGTACTTTTGTTCTGAGAGTGAAGGAGGATTGTCATATTTCTGACTAGAGACTGGCAGTGGAAAACAGATGTTAACTGATCTTAAAATAAAAGTTGGGCAATAGCAAAGATATAATACAGGTATACTAAATAGGTTGCACTTTAAAAAAATAGATTTAAAAAAATGTATGAGTGCATATAAGTTGAAAGAAAATGTGCAGCTTCTAGACATTACAGTAAAATGCAAACGAGAAGGGAAGTTGGATGAGAATATAAACTAAAAATATAGTGAGTAGCAAAGGATGAAGAGGAATTGTTGTACTGAAAATATAGTTATTTTGGTGAGCTAGTATGAATCAATGTGTTTGAAAGTAGATGTGGGTCGTTGCTTATGGTATGCAATTTATTAGTATGTAATTTGAACATATTCACACATTCAAGGCAGGCACCAATACACTACCACAAAAGGACGTATGCACCCACCACCCATATAGCCAGGCAGTGACTGATATACTCAGTCACACACCCATAAAACCATACACACACACATTTAGTCAACGATATATCCACTTACATAGTCATTTACATGCCCAGACACGGTCACACCCACTCACATGCCTATACAGCCATTCATGTACCCAGCACTCAGACAGTTTGTTACACATGCACTTACACATCCATACACCACTTAATACACTGTCACTCACCGATACAGCTATTCACATACCTATTTACAAAAATCAAACAGCCACTCGCACAACCAGTCAGGCAGCGACAGAAGAACTAACACGCCCACTCACACGCCCACACAGTACTTATGTATACACCACTAACAGTTACTTCCAATCATAGTTACACCCCTAAACACCCACTAACAGTCAGTTACCATATACCCACCTACATACCTATTTAGACACCCATACAGTCCCTAACATACCCAGTCATACATCCACACAGCTAATTACACATTCAATGACACACTAACAGAGGCACTGATATACTCACTCACATATCAACTCAACTACTCACGCACACATTCATCTAACCGTACATCCACTCATTTACCCATTTATACACCCATACTCAGACACTTACACAGCGTCTTACATACTGACATAACCACTTATGTGGGTACTCACTTGCTTATAGTATGTAATCTAAGAGTATGCAAAGTAAAGTTAAATGTATTCTATATTTGCTTTTCAGAAATCTACTTGTGTTTAAAGTAGAATAGAAGATAGAACAGGAGGTAAAAATAAAAAAACATTAACAATTATGCTTGTTGAGAGCATCCATAAACCAGGGAACAGATGACATATTTAGTGAAACTGGCATATGGCATTCGCCACAATGAGTCACCATGTTTTGCAGTTTTAGTGAAACAGCAAGGATGGTAACCATTGGTCAGGTCTAAGGGTCCCACAGATGGTCCAGCTGCTGCTGTGATGCACCACCTTCTCTCTCTATCGTTATCCTGTGATACATCGTATGTATGGTTTTCAGGTGTTTCCACATAGAGGATGTGCCATGTGAAAACTTATTTCCCTTACCTCTTAACAGTTTTTTGCTGCATATATTGCACTGGACTATATTTGTAACAACTTTCTTTTCTCCTGAAGGGAAAGAGCAATATCAGAGGCATTCTTAGGAAGTGGTAAGTCTTCTTCTTCGCCCTGCTCTTCCTCTTCTCTTCTATCTTCACCAGAAGACATCCTGGCTTTAAAACTCTGTACTTTTGAAGGAAACCAAAAAACAGGGCAGGACTGTGGATTTTAGTTTGTCCCCAGAGAGATGTGAAACCCAAAGAACCTATTTAGAGTGTGGTATGCCATGTTGACAGTTGGAGACTTATTGTGTCCAATGAGAAGAGGAGTTTTGGGTGTGTTCCTGAAATTGCGGCAGATTTGTGGTGGAATCGCAGTGGATCAATAAAATGAAAAAGACATGTTCTATTGCATTGATCGAAAGACTACATAAGTTACCTTACATTCATAAATGCGTGAATTAAATACCTTTATAAACTTGTAAAAAATATAATACTAAAGTGAATTTATAGGTGAACTTGTAGGACAATTTATATTTAAAAAACTGATAAATTCACTAAAAAACAAAAGGTTACAGGGGCATTATAGCTGGAAAATGACCTTAAAAGAAACATAGAAATTCACTGAAAAAAACAACGGTTACAGTGATGTTCTAGTTAGGCTCAGATTTTACACACACAAAACTATAGAAATTCCGCAGCTATAGTTACCTGAGCTAAGTCTAATTTACGCCCTCTCAATGCATTGCTTATAACCTCACAAATTACATCACTCATGACATGGTCAGTGACATCTGAGTCAGACAACTGTTTCTGGATGAAAACTTGGAGAAAATCCTAGAATCCTATAAACATAGTTGCGGAAAGGTGGAAAAAGCTGCCACTATCTCTGATCGGCAAGGCGACCCTATACAAAATGAACTACCTCCCCAAATTCCTCTACGTGATACAGTACACCCCTTTTGAGGTGCCTGAGGATTTTTCTCAGGCAGTGGAAGATGTAATATGAGGTCTGTTGTGGGGGGTGGGACACAGACGATTGCCTGGACGTTCCTCACCAGAAAACCCTTGGACAAGGGAATAGCCCTACCCGATCTGCGCTCGTACTACTGGGAGATCCAGATTCAGATGGTCCATGACTGGGCCTTCTCACAGCGGGAACCCTCTGTGGTAGCCAATAGGTGAATGCTGGTTCGTCAGGATACATCTGATGACTGCAGTGGTGGTCGGGGATCTGCCATAAAGCCATAAAAGTCGTGGGTTGGAAAGGTAAACTGACTCTGCCAAGGGCCTCAGATATGTTGAAGGGACTACGGACAATCAAGGGTCACAGGAAATGGGACCTAAGGTGACTATCCAAGGTGTGCGAAATCTCAAAGGGCCATGAGACAATACAATTTTCAGAACTAAAGGAACAGTATGAAATGTCTGGAGGTCAATATTAGGCTATCAATGACTAAGGGACCTCCTGAGGCTGCATGTGAAGGCAATGCGGGAAGCCCCGGGCGAATCTCCTCAAGAATATAGTGTTGTGGGAGCTCCCCATACAAAGTATTTAAATCACTACACCGATTGGTTTGCAAACTTTTCATTATCAAAAGTCATGAATGTTGCACAGAAATTAAAATTCTTTGAACACACAGGTACGTTATGTTGTATTAATGTGAATACATCAATTGGAAAGAAATTACTGAATATACACTTTGAGCCAAAACAATCTTCTGGGTCATGCCCAATGCATTTCAGGGGCACTATAAAAAAAGAACAACAAAAAAGAAAAGAAACATTTTTTTCTTTCCTTTATTTTTTCTTTTCTTCTTTTCTTTTCTTTTTTGTTGTTCTTTTTTGTTGTTCTTTGTTAGTGGTGTGGCTTGTGTAATTTTACCCCACCACCCCTGGGCTTTCAGGGCCATATGCCAGACAGTGATCACAGTGGCAGTGGAGAAAAGGAGGGATGCTTTTTTAAGGGACCCATAGAGTGTCCTAAGGTAGCCTGCTGATTGCATAATGAAAGTGTCCAGATTTGTTTGAGGGGAGACTTACCCAACTATTGATGGTGCTAAGTTGTGCCTCCCAGTAGTATTTCTGTATGTCAGGCAGGGCTATCTTTCCGTCATACCACCCCCTGAGTTTGTGAAGTGCGAAACTAGCTAGGTCCCCATCCCAATCAGAGTTCTGGTTTCCTATTGATGGCGTTAAAATATGAGGCGTGCACTGGGTAGGGTGTTTTCTGTATAACATATAAAAAACGAGGAGAAATCATTTAAAAAAAAGTTCCAGCCTACAAAGAATGGATAAAGGCAGGGACCTCCAGTGCTCAACATCAAGACTTAGCTGATCAACGGTGATAAGAGGTTTTGGTGTAGGGAACAGATCGGGTTTGGGGTAATATACATGCCTAGGTGAATATAGCATGTTACAACGCATGCAATTACATTGCATACTTTTACAATGCGGTCGTTACAATGACCATGTTATTAATACGCAAAACTTTCACATCGCAAGTCATTACATCGATTTGCAGTAGGAGTCGCGCTGGACTTAAGAATAGTCTTATTTACTATAACTACTCCAGTTTGCGCAACAGCAGGGAAGGTGTTGGATTTCATATCCAATACCTCAGCGCCCCCTACAACAAGTCATTGTAAAGGTATTGCGTAGTAACGTTGTAACAACTGTGTTGTAATAGCATTGCGTTGTTTTAACAGCATTGTAAACGCTGTTTCGCGCCTAGGTAGCCGAAGCCTTATGTTACTATTTTCACCTTACAATCCTGGGGCAATCGTGACTCACAGCCTTGCAGGTGTTAGTTCAGGCATTTTCTCCAATATATGGTGTATCCTGAGTAACAGACAAAGTTGGTAAATATCTGCATGAGTCTATCAAGTGAGTTAATTGGGTATGTAACGTATCATAGGATGTCATCTGCGTACAGTGAAATTCAAGTCTTCCAAATTATCAAGCAAATACACAGAAATTCGAACTTGACCATTCTGCCACTCTGGCATTTACCCAGTAGTCTCTGGGCTACAGGAAGGGGGTGGGGAATATTGCTACTTTCCCAGGAGCAGCAACATAAAATAACTCTTTTTAAGTATCACAACCCCTTTCTGATAGCCTTATGGCCTTATTCTGAAAGCTGCATAAGTTTAAAATCAGGAAGAAGTGGCTTTTGTTTTATTTTAAAATTATGGTTACTGTGGAAAATGGATTACATGTCAGGACCAAAGGCCAGGATTATGCTATTGTCACTTCACATTTCATTCAACATTTCCAAACAGCAGCCATTTTTTTTTCAAGTAAAGAAAATCTACTGTTCCCAGAAGCCCTAGGGAACCATATCAAGTCCATCTTCTTCTCTATGCCACTGGTGCCAAAATAGTCCATCTTCTGTGTCTTCTTTCTTTGCTGCAGCAGCCCAGTTGTCTGCTTTCTTTTATTTAAAATTGTGGCATGTAATTACAGTTTTCTACTAACATGTGCTGCTAATCTGTTTTTCTTAACAGGTTCCTAACACAGCTCGCCCACAGACACTGCTATGTGGTCCACCACACATAAGGGGGCATGGCTGAGTGACAAATCTGGATGGCTCCGCAGTGCCTCATAGAGCTGTCACATGCATGCCACCGGAGCGGTGTCACGCCGCAGACTGTCACCCTGCCTGAGACACCCCTCCGGATCTGTATTTGACCTTCAGTACTATTGACAACCCTCTGGGGTCTGTATTTTTACCCCTGAAAAATGCCCTTTCCAGGCAGTGCTGCTCCCCGGTGACCAAAGGGGTGTAAGCCTCCCTTGGGTTTGCGCCCGTATATTGTAAGCCTCTGGCCACCCATATACTCTGGCCCTGCAAGATGCATATTTTCATACCCTGAGTGTGCCAGACTTAGGCTCAGCCTTCAATACCCGGCCTTCTCCGGTCCCCTGTAGTGTACTGCTACCCCAGTTTAGGCTTTATATATATACACACACACACACAACACTACGCGCCATGGAGTGTGATGACGCCTATCGGATGAGGATTCTTTGTCCTTCCTACAATGGATAATGATTTTCATGAGGCTGTGGACACCTCAATTTATAAGGCTGTCAATGAAGGCATGGAGCCACTTGAGCAGCGCCTCAATAAAAAACAGCGAGAGTGCGAGTGCGATTATTCAGTCAAAAATGCGATAAATCCGTAATCAACAGCCTACGATCTACAAGCGATCTACAAGCGACTACAAGCATCTCTGCCGATCCCTACCACCGACCCCCTGCCAGCCCCTGCCAACCCCTGCCAACCCCGGCTTTGGTGACCTTGTGATCGCCCACTGGTCCAACATCCGATGATCTATTTCCTTGATGTCCCGATATGGATCTGGCCGTGAGGGAAATTGAGCTTGGCTTGGTTTGGCTTGGCTGTGTGCTAGTTTTGATTTATTTGTGGTTCCTGGCCCCCAGAGGGTCTGTGTGCTCTTCATTCCTCGCACCTCCCAAAACCGCCGATCAGGCTACATCTGTATCCGCATCTACAATCCCGGCTGCGCTGTGCTGACTCATGTCCTCACGTCCTTCACAGCCTTGACAGCCTCCCGTTCGGCCAGCCCCGCACTGCCCTCCGCTGCCGGCTTCCGGCCCGACTGTTGTCAAGGGCGACTTGGAGGAGAGGCGGGTCAGTCCTCAAGGCAGATCAATCCTCGAAATGCTCTACTGCATCCACAACAGCACGGCTATCTCTATCAATGTCCAAGTAACCTGTAGGGGGTTCAGGGCCAGAGGAAGAACAAAGGTGGCTAAAGGGTGTTGCATCAAGTTGCTCATAGAGGCTTATCGAGATCGAGATCCGGTGGAGAGAAAAGGACCTGGTCCTGGTCCTGGTCCTGGTCCCGGACTTCGAAAAAACCAAGCTGTAGTACAAGTAAGAATGGCGGGACACAGGGGGACAGGGTGCACGCAGGCCGGAGCTCAGGCCAGTGAACAGGCCAAAGTATTATGTGCGAGCCGACAAGAAATACAAAAAATGCTGAATACTCAGGGCACAGAGACGACCTGAGACAAGGGGGTTCAAAACAAAAGAAGAGAAAGACGAAGACAGAGACAAAGATAAAGGTAAAGACAAGGATGAAGATAAAGAGAAACATAAGGATAAAAATAAAGATGAAAATAAAGATAAAGACAAAAATAAAGATAAAGAAAAGGATAAGAATATGGAGGGCAGCGATAAATTGGAACTGCTTGCTAAAAAAGCAAAGAGACTGTCGGCTGCCAAAACTAGCGGGCAACCATTAGAGTCTCAGCCAAGGATTTCCAATATCTTTAGCCCTCTGTCCAGGGAAGGGATGAATAGCTCTGCTAAAGTTGAAATTCAAAGGGCTCTGCTAGATGACTCGGTAACCCAAATCACTGAAGCCAGCGGAATTCCTGATCTCTCAGTGCCAGCAGCAGAATCGGAGTTGGCGATAGGACCGGCTGTGGATCTAGGAATCCTAATTTCATCCCCCAATCGCAAATGCAATGGTAGTCGTCACTGAGACAGTTATAGGTCATGATCTAGATCCAGAACACGATCAACGAATATTAACAGACGCTACAGAGATAACTTCGGAGAGAACTTCAGACATGAATCTACCACAAGGCTCAGGGGAGCACATGTGCTCAAGTCAAATGCTACTATCAAATCCATCCTCTCCCTCAACAAAAACTCGTTCACTTGGTAAGAGACCACAATTTCAACCCCAAGTTACTTCTGATGAATCACAGAAATATATGAAACAGGCATCTCTACTTCAGTTGAAGCAAGTGAAGCAAGTGAGGCAAGTGAAGCACAGAGACTACAGCAATCAAGTCCTGAGTCATTAGACTCCCCAGATCAAAATGTAAGGAAAATAAACGAGTCTGTGCAAGACAACACCCTACCCATACAGAATCAGACCATAGCCTATGCCTTTCGGAAGAGACCAAAGGGATCGGCCACAAGCAACATGACAATGTCGGCTGCACTGGAAAACAAGTAGAACTCTCCCTGAGTAATGTACTAAGCGCTATTAATACCTTCAGTGCTCATGACAAGGTCAACTCGTCATGGGTTTTACCTGCCCTGTGCTTATGACGAGTTGACCTTGTCATGAACAATGGGGATCCTGTAAATCCAGCGCACAAGGGGAAAACCCCCTAGCAGCCAAGGTGTTAAGAACTTTCATGAAGAAGTTAAACTGGACAACAAGAGGAACCATGTCGCCATCCAAAAACTTCAAGGAGCAATTAAAAAAGTGGGTCTCACCTGTTTGGAGATTTCAGACCGAATGGCTTCGGTGGAACTAAGTACTGAGAACCTGGAGAAAGAAGTCTCCACTCTCCAAACTCAGGGAAAAGAGCAGGAGGGAATTGTAAAAGATCTGATCCTGAAGGTTGAAGATCAAGAAAACCGAGCTAGGCGAAATAACCTATGCTTTCTTGGAATTCCCGAAGGCACAGAGGGGAACGACCCAAGGGGTTCATGATCTCCCTGCTTAAAGAAGCTTTCCGAAATTGCAATCTTGGGAAATGGACAGAGGTACAGCTCGCTCACTGCTTTCCCTTAACCCTTCCAAAGCGACCTCACACACCAGCACAATACCCAAGGGCAATGCTGGTATATTTTGGAAACTTTCTCTTGCGCGGAGCTATCTCTGATCTTGCTCGGCCTACTCGTAAAAGGGAGCATAAAGGCTTCATGTTCTTTGCTCGACCAGATTATGCCCATGCCATGGTGGAACGAAGGTGGAGGTTGAGACAACTTCGTGCAAATCGCCGCTACAGTCTTTCTACAGAACCCGGCACGACTAAAGATAATCTTCAATGGAGCAACACAAAGCTTTACTAGCGAAATCCAGGCACAGGCATATCTAAAACAAGCACTGGCGTTGCCAATAGGTTTCGCATTTGGAAAGTTGGAGCTATTGGTTTTGTAAATGACATTTTATATTTATATATTGTTATTGACAATGCCAATAACGATATATAAATATAAAATGTGATTTACAAAACCAATAGCTCCAACTTTCCAAATGCGAAACCTATTGGCAACGCCAGTGCTTGTTCTTCATATAGTCAAAGGCAGCTAGAGTCGGCTGCTTGGAGTTCAACCGCACCGCGCTGGCACCTGCCGTGGTGTTGAGAGCGCAAGCCCTCTTCCCCTCTGGAAAGGTGACCGCCTGTCACACGCACTGTCACAAGCCCCCTTTGTGTAGACGGCGGCCATGCAATATATAAGGTCACCGCGTGCGCACAGATGGCTCCAGATGTGAATCGTGTCCTTGTGTCAGATGTAGGAATCACAACCCTACCAGCCTCTGTTTCATTAAATAAATCCTGATGTACGTAGTTTATTTCGTGCTTTTATCATCTATGTGCTCCTGTGAAAGCGGTCACGTGCCAATGACAATCAGGAAGGCTGTCAGGGCTCGTGCATTTTTCACTTTCGCGCATTCTGCAATGTCGCCCCACGGTGACAGGAGGCGACGCATCCCACTGAGGCGAGGTAAAAATAACCCACGACTATTCCTCAAATAAAAAACAAAATGCTTAGTGAACCAATACATTGGGGTCAAGATGTGGCGGTGGAAAGGGGGGTGGGATCACAAGAGGCAGAATCATGAAAAACAGAGTCTGACAGACAATGTATAAATTTTTTAGGGGAAATACTCTGGCGCACATAAATTGGCAAGAAAGCCACAAGTGTAATTATACCTGGTCTGTCTTACTTAACTGGCCACACAGACTGTGTTCTGAAATATCTCATGGGGCTAAGTCACCTCCATCCAACTAGCCTTTGGAGTGAAAGAAGGTCGTTTCAGCGGTACAACACAGAGAAGAAGGGCAATAAAAATGGCAATTTTAGTTTTTAATAAAAAAAAATAACTTCCTATCATAAGCAACTAAAGTTCGAACATTTTTAATTAAAAGAATAGAAAAAAAGCCATAGGGAATTCAAAATATCAGCGAGGTGATTTTAACTTTTCCAACAACTGTAGTCCGTGAACATGTGAATGTAGGTAACAAAAAAAGACAAGAGGAAAATAAAACGAAGCAAATTAACATTAACAAAGCCAATATATGTGGCTTTTGTGTAGTGCACACACATAGGGGCACATATGCTGATACAAACGTACAGAGAGCATGCACACAGGCCAACTAAACACAAGTAAGCCCTTGCATGTATGCCAGCATATTATTACCACACATGCGTCAAGCACGAGGAGTGAAAGAAAAACATAACCAAGAGCAGCACTAGGCACACAAGGCTATGGAGCGGCAGACAACAAGATGGCGTGCACCAAAGGATGCGTGGTGAAGAGCATAATAAAATGTCCATGGGGAGTACGGGGCGATGCATGTGTGGTGGATACGGGGTGTAATTTATCACTTGAGCAAGCGAGTGAAACACCTATCTGTCGTAAGCTGCAGACGAAAGGTCAGATAAAGAATGGCAGGATGTTTTGCCCCTTTCAGTCCTCCACTGACCCGGACCCCACTGCCCATTAAGCATTGAAGATTATAGTTCCCGATCCCATACCTTTATTTTCACACTTCGACCGCTGCCGTTTCAGGGAAAGAAAAGATCTTCTATCGATGCTCTTTTCAGTGCGCTGCTGCGTGTGTGAACGTTTTTATTTCGCGCAATGGGGCCAGGATTTCATACCAACTGTTAAGGCAACCATAGTCATACCGATGTCAAGCAGGATTACTCTGATGCGCTAAACGTGATCGCAAATCTGCACGAAACAGAGATGCTTCTTGTTCAATCCCAAATTCAACTCACTGATTTCCCGAGCAATTAAAAAAAAAACGTGGTCTTCCTGGCGCCACAACCTCTGGCAGAACAAGCAAAAGCCGGATGGGGGCGGGAGAGCGTGGTGGGGAGATGTGCGGAGGGAAGCCGGATGGGGGCGGGAGAGCCTGGTGGGGGGGCGGGACATCTCATTACAGCTTTGTTAATGTTCTGTTGTTTCTATGGTTACTGTGAGAGCTAGACGTTCTAGTCCGATCAGTTGGCCGTGATCTGGCGAGGAGAGAGGTCACGCTCGACTATGAAGCACAATAAAGTTATCTACTTCAAAATCCATGAGTTTCAGGATAGCAATCAGGACAAAAAAGTAAAGAAGAAGAGTGGCGAGAGACGGCTGACAACCACGTAAGATTTAGGAGAGTCTGTCTGCGCCTTTGTGGTATATCAAACAAAGTGCAGAGCAGTGGATAATTTAAGCTCAAAGTAATGCGAGTAATACAGCATGAGGAAGGTGAAAGTCTGTGGAAGTGAGGCAGCGACGCGACAAGCAAAAGCCAGATGGGGGCGGGAATGCTAGCGAGGGGAGGCAGGCAGATTAGGAGGGAAGCCTGATGGGGGCGGGAGAGCATGGTGTGGGGGCGTGAATGCGAGCGAGGGGAGGCAGGCGGATTAGGGAGATGCTCGTGCTTGTGTGGTCACGTGACCCGCTTTTGTGGTCACATGACCTCACATGCACTGTGAAGAAACCGCAGTGGTTTCACTAGTCGATCAAGCCCTTGAATTTTCGCCTATTCCATTCGCAAGCGAATGGTAATAGGCGAAACCTAAAAATCTCAGACTCAGGAAAAGGGTAAAAATAAAAACACTCATAGCAATAAGGAAACATAACTACTACTTTATAAACCACCAGTGATAATATCAGAAGTACAAGAAAATGAGGGGTCATGCCTGGAAGAGGGGGGGGGAGCAAAGACTGAAAAACAATCATAATATAACTTAATATATGGTTATTTGCAAATGTATTGGGAAACTACTATCACAGTAGATGCCCTTCCTCCACTTAGTTGGCGGACACAGGGATCGGGACACGGGGTGAGCTGAGGTGTGCTGACTTCCCCGACGCCCAGACCTGGGTTTCCCCAGATCCAGGCAGCCTCAATGGGTGGTTATTGGTGGGGGGTGGGGCCTGGGGTTCAGGGCTGAATAGGGGGTGAGCAGAGGAGGGGTGGGGGAATCAGACAGATGGTATTGGACTTACACCTTAGGGGGCAGACAAGACTGGGACAGTATCAATAAGAATGCTGGTAACCTACAGAGTCAAGAAAGGGTGGATAAATTTGAACTAAAAAGAAAGATAAAATGGGCAGGCTAAAAATGTTATCAATGAATATCTGCGGTTTGAATGACGGTAAAAAAAGACAAATGGTGGCGGCAGGTTTACAAACATGGGGCACAAACATTGTGTGCTTACAAGAAGCACATGTGGAAGGGGGTCAGCTTCATATTCTAAAAACACTCGGTATAGATTGATTTGCGCATCTACTCAAGGGTTAAAAGCTAGGGGAGTGGCTATTCTTGCAAAAGGAAGTGGGCTTAGCTTCAATTTCTCTAAGACAGATAAATATGGTCGCTGGGCGATAACAGAATGCCAATACAGAAAGGGAAGTAAATTCACACTATGCACTATTTACGGCTGTAACAGCGATGGCCCAGAGACCTTTGAGGTAGTCTCAAATGAACTCATGCAGTGGCCCTTACCCCTAGTGGTGTGCGGGGATTTCAATATTAATCTTCCAGCAAATTGGTCTTTGACTGACGTATGGCAATACACTGGCCATAAAGCCAAAATATTTAGCACACTGAAGGATCTGTGTAGGATTCATGGGCTTGTGAATGGGTGGCAGGCAAGTAATCCATCCGATCTAGGCTTTACATTTTTCTCTAATCCACACCAAACCCACGCAAGGTTGGATTATGTTTTTACATCTAACGCAATTAAAACACAGTGTAAAATAGAGAAACTCCCGCGAATCCCGTCAGACCACAACCCTTTAATCTGCACTATAGAATATGTAAGCGAGAGAGACACCCGACACCTTGGTCTTTTGAAAAAGCCTTACTCCTTGATAAAGATTAGCAAATGAGTCACGTCCAGAATGAAAGTGGTAAGGGTGTGTTATATAACTGTTCCTGCAAGGCGTGGTAGCGCACTTTTAAAGATAGGACATTTTTCATTGACATGACCACTAAATTTGCACAGACATCAGTTTTGCTGCTTAAGCTAACAAGCGTACCAAGGAATTGGGTTCCAGCCTGTGGCGTAGCCATGTGTCATGGTTCTGAGTGCAAGGAAGGAAACCGACCCCTGCTCCGGTTTGATCTGTGAAATACAGCAATAATCTGGGTTCAGTGGGCCCCCGGGCCTCTTTTCCTCTGGACCAATGGAAGCTGGGCTGCTTGTTCCACAAAATGTTTATTTTTGTACATCACCCAGTAAGCATCATGCTTTGTTTTGAACCTGTTAAATTATTCCATGACACTTCAGAATTACAAAATAACGACATTATTTTTCCTTTCTTACTTCTAATTTAGAAACATTTGTACAATTCATTGGCAAGTTTTTATGTTTTTTGTGTTAGCAAGAAATGACATCCTACAGACTTTAAAAAATCCTCACACTCTGCAGTCAGAGAAAAGTAGTAAACATTAAACTCCATGTTAAAAGAATAAGGGGGGCGTGTCCAAGATGGCGACCTGATCGAACGCAGGTCTAAGCGGCTCCCTCCCCCGATCTCTCAGACCACCCGTAATAGCAGCATTTAGCCTCCCCACACCATCGCGCACGGTTAGTGCTGTGACCTGGAGCTAACAACTGCCCCTGAAAGCTGTCGCGGATCCTGCGAGACTACCGTGGGGCTCTGAATCGAGGTGCGGCTTCGGCGGCGGCTCCCGAAATGGCGGCCACAATAGTGCGGTGACCGGTTCGCACACTCTCTGCCCCGGCCCCCGACCATCGGAGGGGCTGACGAGCTGCCTACAAGGCCTGCGGGATCGTTCCGCCGCCACCAGCCCCGGGTCTGAGACCCGTGAGAAGCACTGCTCGTCACTGCTGCGGCCCTGCCGGCGGTGGAGGTGCAGCCAGCCGTGGCGCTGTGGAAATCGAGGCCCCGGTCTTGGGCCTAGCGGAGGGGTGCTGCTGTGGCCGGCGCCCGAAACCTACTGAGACCTCCCTGAGCTGCCGAAGCGACACCTGACAATAAGACCGGCACATCAAGGAGCACACGGGGTGCACTAGCTGTATGCCCTGAAGCAGGGGCCCCCACCTCGGGGCCTGTAACGCTACCGCACCCAGAGGAGACGGAGACAGACCTGGGCAAGCCTGGAACCAATGGGCTGCACCGGGCGGGTGCTCAGAGGTGAGAGGGACGGAAGTGGGTGCTGCGGAGGAGGCTCGGGGGCACATTCGAGCTCCCGGTGTTGGGGCCGGCTGGGCCTAGAGACCGTGCTGAGCCCGAAAGCAGGGGGTGAATTGGCGCGCTTTCCTGAAGTATTGTCGGCCATCTGCGCCACATCCCCGTCTTGCCGCCAGCGTACCGGGCCACCCGGGAACTGCCTGGTGATCACGACTAACATTTGGTGAGGGAGGCTCACCCCGGCGCACGCCCATGCCTGACCACCCCTGCCCACTCGCTGGTGGTTGCCCGGGAGTGGAGATAGGGTACCAAGACTCTCGGACGACGCCACCCACTAATTTGTTGCCCCCTGGCGCTGCAGCATTACTGAGCCCTAGCCCTGTCGCCCTCCTAAAAGACCGGCGCAAGCCGGGCCGGCGATGCAGAGCGAGGACTGTGGTCGACTTGGCGACTGACCGCCCAGCTCCCCCTCAGAGACGAACGACACATCCGCGGAAGCGCCGTCCTCCACACGGTACACCCCGCACTCCACCCGAGAACCGCCGGACCCCTCCACTTACATCCACCCCCTGGAGCCAGATTAGGGGAACCGCCTGGACTAACGGACGCAACATGGCAGGCCTTAGGGGGAAGAAACCGCCCCGACACTCCCCGAGATGTTGGTCAAATCCCAACATAAGGCTGGCAAGGACCCACCTTCCCCTGAGGTTGCAAGAACGCAGCCGGAATCGTCCGGAGACCAGGTACCCATCACCAGGTACTTTCTGGAGACATTATTCAATTCCCTCAGGGAAGATTTCAAGTCCTTGAAACAGGAGGTGGTGGGTGAGGTCCGAGAGCTCAGACGAGAAGTGGAAGGTCTTGGGGAGAGGGTGGTCGCCATAGAGGAGGCCGATCAGACAAGAAGCAGCGAAATCGAGCAACTCCAGCAGGAGGTCCTGTGACTCACGGACCAACAGCTGGACCTCCAAGCTCATATGGAGGACCTTGAAAACCGCTCCCGTCGCAACAACATACGGGTCCGGGGGGTACCTCAGAAAGCAGAAGGGGCAGACATCACTGGCTACCTTCAGGGCCGTTTCCGGGGCATCTTGGGAGAGCCTGCTGACTTCCCCGTCCGCATTGACCGGGCGCACAGAGTTGGGCTTCCTAGACGGGCTCCCGCCCCGCCGCCGGACATCCTTGCCTTCCTTCCTGACTTCCCGCTAAAAGAGAGGATTCTTCGGGAGGCCAGACAAATACAACCTCTTCAATTTCAGGGCCATCCGGTCGCCCTGTACCAGGACCTCTCGGCCATCACGCTACAAAAATGAAAAACTTTCAAAGTTGCGACTGACTTTCTGCGACAACAGGAAATCCCATACTCATGGGGCCACCCGTTCAGGTTGATATTTAAATGGAATGGGGCCCTTCACCAAATGCGCTCCCTCAAAGACACTTGTGTTCTTCTGGGACTAGATTTGGAGGAGGACGCACCAGCAGTGACAGCGTCGCAGGGGCCATCCAGAGGGGGCTGGCAAACAGTGAGCCGCAGGCGATCCTCATCGCAACGATTGAAACCTGAGGCCCACATCATAACACAAGAGAGGGCGACGGCGGTGGCGGAAGTCGCCAGAGAGACATCACCCGCCAAATTATTTTTTCAGATTGATGGGGAGACACACAACACGCGCGTGGGCGGGGGGGGGGTGCCGGGTGGGGGTCCGTGTTGGCCACCATTGGACATGACCCATGCAAGTAACTTTACCACGGCCCTGTGTGGACTGACAGGACTGGGACTATGTGTTTTCTTTTTGGATATGGGAGTTGGGGAGTGGGAAGTGGGCAGGGGGTGGGGTTTGGGGATGTTTATCAGTTGGGGTTTTATGTTCTGGGATAGGGAGGGAAGAGTCGGGGAGGAGGGTGCGGGATGGGGGTGGGAGTTGGGGGGGCTCCGGTGCGTTCAATTCCATCAGGTAGCGAGAACAGGTGTGGGGGGCAGCTTCGGAACAGGACGGCAGAAGAGAGAGATAAGGTACATACACCCTCATGGCTGACGAGCCTATTCAGGTTCTTACCTTAAATGTTAAGGGGCTCAATAACCCAATCAAGAGAAGGGCTGTGCTCTCCTATCTGGAGAACTCCGGGGCGACGGTGTGCCTTCTCCAGGAGACGCACTTGTTGGCCAAAGACTGGCACCGCATGAAATCCAGGGCTTTCCCGACCCAGTTATATTCCTCCACCTCGGAGAAGAAGGCAGGGGTAGCCCTTCTCTTCGCTAGACATTTCAAAGGCCGGGTGGGAGACAACGTGGCAGAAATCAAAGGCAGGCTATTGGCCCACAAGGTTTTTATTGGGAACCAGCAGATCACGGTGGGATCCGTTTATGCCCCCAACACCAAGCAGGAGTCCTTTCTTACAGGGGCAATGTCGGAGGTCATGAGAACGGACTCAAGGCACATACTGGTGAGCGGGGACTTGAACCTGGTCATGGACAATGAGAGTGATAGATCTGGTCGGAGGTTCGGCGATTCGGGAGCTCTCTCTACTGAGGGGAAGCACTGGCTCGCCAGTAGGGGGTTCCTGGACACATGGAGGGAGATTCACCACACAGCCCCGGGGTACACCTTTTACTCACATGTGCACCGCACATACGCCAGTATAGATCTCTTCCTCAGCTCTTCGGATCTGGCCCCATTGGTACAGGACATAGAGGTTGCCCCAGCGGCCCTCTCAGACCACGATGCGGTGGTGATGCGCTTAAGGGTCCCGCGTACACCGTCACACAAAGGTAAATGGCGCCTCAGGGAGAATTTGCTCACCCGCCAGGGGGTCATTCAGCAACTCTCCCAGAGCCTTACGGATTATCTGAGCCAGAACGACACAGGAGAGGTAGTCATGACGGCGGTCTGGGGGGGCACTCAAGGCGGTCATCAGGGGGGAGCTCAGGCTCAGCTTAGCAGCGGACAATAGGGAACGTAAGGAACGATGCCAGGAGCTGACTGCACAGGTGTTGGAGTTGGAGAGAGTGCACAGTCGGACTGGGGCCCCTAGGATCTGGCGCAAACTAAAGGCAGCCAGAGCGCAGCTTGCGAACCTCGATTTAGACCGGGCTGAAGCACCTCAAGCACACATACTATGTGGGGGGGATAGGACAGGCCGCCTACTGGCCAGTAAACTGAAGGTGAAAATTGTCAGGTCGAGGATCCCAACCATTCGTGAGGATGGGGGGGGGGGAGCTCAGGGAGGACGACTGCATTGCGGAGGCCTTTCGGTCATTCTACGCCAAACTTTACGAGGCCGCACCGGCTTCAGACACCAGGGCAGGCACAGCATATCTAGATGCAGCTAAGGTAACAGCCCTTAATGATGCAAATGCTCAGGCCCTGGATGCCCCCATAAGATTGGAAGAAGTGATCTCAGCTATTGCATGTCTCAAACCGCTTAAAGCACCGGGTCAGGACGGCTTCTCCGCAGGCTTTTATAAATCCTTCTGCCCCCTCCTGGCCCCCGTACTGACGAAACTATTCAACTCTTTTCATTGTCCGGGGTCAATCTCCCAAGAGATGCTGGAGGCAGACATTATAGTCCTGCGAAACCAGGCAAGGACACGTCCCAATGCGCGGCATATCGGCCGATCTCACTCCTCAATATCGACTTAAAGCTCTTTACAGGAATTCTGGCTACGAGGCTGGGCCCTTGTCTCCCAGGTATAATAGAACCAGACCAGGTGGGATTTATACCCTCCCGTCAATGCGCGGACAACACCAAGTGCTTGATGCATGTGATTGATAAAGCACACTACAACGACACAGACGCGGCCCTTCTGTCGGTCGACGCCGAAAAAGCGCTCGACCGGGTGGACTGGAGCCATCTGGTGAACGGGATGGGCTCCAAGCCGTTTGCCATTCAACGGGGCACGAGGCAGGGCTGCCCGCTCTCGCCACTGCTATTTGCCCTCTATATCGAACCTTTCGCCCAACACGTACAAGACATCCAGGCTATCCAAGGCGTTGCCCTTGGGGGCGAAGAACAAACCATTAGCTTATACGCAGACGACATTCTGGTCGCCGTAAACAATCCCAGGACCTAGATACCAGCATTCTTAGAGGAGATGGAGCGATTCGGGAGGGTATCAGGCTTTAAAATGAATGTCGGAAAGTCAGTGATTCTTCCTCTGGGGAGTAACATCCGTCAGGCCAACAGAGGCTCCCTACAACTGGGAGGTTTGTCCACGCAAATGGCACTATCGTATCTGGGTATCGATCTGACGCCTTCTACAGCTCAGACAGTCAAACTGAATTACAACAAGCTTCTCACACGCATTAGGGGAGATATTCTGAGATGGCGACAACAGCCGCTCTCCTGGCTAGGCCGGGTAGCCGCTTTCAAAATGACCCTTCTGCCAAAATCACAATACCTCTTTCAGACCATCACTGTCACCCCCCCCTATAGGTATGATTAGAAAATTGCAAGACACTATACAGCAGTCCATCTGGGCCGATAAACGTTCTAGGATGCGGCGAGACCTGACAACGCGGGTGCCAGCGGAGGGAGGGCTGGGCGTACCTGATTTGCAGCAATACTTTCGCGCAACGCAAATGCGATACCTCTTGGAGTGGTCCAGGCTGGCCTCGGAGAAATGCTGGTTGTTTCAAGATAGGGCAATGGCGGGAATGCCGCTCTGTAGAATCCCGTTCCTGGCGTGTCCGGACAGACCGGCGTACTTAAGAAGTCACCCATCACCAGGACCCTTCTTCAGGTGTGGAACGCGGTGGCGGTAGCCAGAGACCTTACGTCCTTCCCGTCGCCGATGACGCCCCTATTTGATAACCCGGTGTTTCCACCCGGGATGGTTCCCGGCTCCTTCCCGCAGTGGCGACAGACTGAGTGTAATTCGGCCGGACACCTGTTTGATCCGTAGGGCTTTATGACACTTGAGGCCATAAAAGAGGGGTACAAACATTGATAAGCCGCAAAACTTCCAATACTTTCAGCTACGACATTGGCTCACTCACAGGGACACGATCCCACATGCGGGCCGCTTTCTCAAGCCCTACGAGAGGGGGCTCCTGGCTAAGTCTACAGATAAACGGGCGATCACGGAACTGTATCAGCTGTTGGCCCCGCCAGTAACTAGATCGGCGGGGCAGAGACGGTGGGAACGAGAGGTAGGACGCGCGCTCTCAGATAAGGAATGGCAGGACATCTTCTACCGGGCGCACCACACAGCTCGCAACGTGGCCAGTCGGGAATCGGCAGTCAAGGTGGCATATTACTGGCACTTAACTCCCGAACGGCTACACCAGAGCAACCCTAGTCAGGATCCCAAATGCTGGAGGGGATGTGGGCACACAGGGACCATGCTTCACCTGTTATGGGAGTGCCCAGAGACGCAAGACTGCTGGGTGGAGGTCCTCCGAGACATAGATAAGTATTTTGAAACTGAGATTCCCCCGCTTCCTCGCGTATGCGATCCTGGGCCTGCCTAACAAAATCACCTTCCCACTTAAGTCCATTCCGGGGAGACAAATGGGGTTAGCGATGGGGGCAGCGACACAACACATCCTCTCACTCTGGGGCACTCCACGGAAACCCACACACACAGGGTGGCTCCACCGGCTATGGTATGTAATGGGTATGGAGTGGATACAAGCTTCTCTCACACAAACCACAGATACCTTTAGAGAAACCTGGTCACCCCTGATCTCTCTGTTGTCCCACGAATTCCACGAGCTTACCTGCCCGAGATATCTCAGGGTTCTCAGACTAGCAGACGAGTTCCACAAACCACCTAGTGACAAGAAACAGAAGGTATGAAGAAGGTCCATGCGAACACCGTGCACTTGCACAGCGTAACGCACCGGAAGGGGAGGGAATGGGAACGGGGGTAAGTTTAGGGAAAAGGGCAGTTGGGGTTAGGGTGGATTTAGATAAGGGGTTTACTGTAGGAGCTCTGATATGCATTATTTTGGAGGGTGTTACCCTCACCATCTTACATGGACACATGGAATTCACCCCAAGAGATCAGATTCCGGAAGCTAGAGCGGACACTTGGGGATACAGAAGCACTTTATGTTGTGAATGTCCGAAGACTGTAATGCTTCATCTCAATGAAAATAAAAATACATTTGATCAAAAAAAAAAAAAGAGCAATTTGTCTGAGTATCACAACCTCTGTGACAAGAGAAAAAAACGAGCATTTGCAATCGAATTACTAATAGTTTGAGCTATTGGCATTGCAGAAAAGAATGCAATGCCAATAGCTCAAACTTTCAGTAATGCGAGACCTAATATAAAAATAATGTGTCCTTGTGTATCCGAACTGTTTTTCATGTATCCCTTCAAGACGAGTTTTCTATGTATAATTTAAAAAAATGTAAAAATAAAAAGAGCTCCGGAGTTTAATAGTGCCTGCCCTTTCTCCTAATACAAAACATTCTTAAAATAATTTATAAAACACATCTTCCCCATTGAATGATTCTATTACAATCCAATCCCCGTGAGCAGCTGACTAACCTCGGGGCTTTAGTCTGCTACGAACTGCAAAATTATTTGCTCATTCCCCCATGACAAATGTGGAGCTTCGCTTTGCTCTAAAGCGAGTAAACAAAGCTTGCCAAATGTGTTGTATAATGACGTCTATTGTATTCACTTTAGCACAGCTCGAGTTTTAAAAGAAAGGGACAGTAAAGTGATGTCTCACAGCCTTCGACTGCAGTCCATGGTGTATTCAGACATACACGACCGCTTACAGAGAGAAGCCCTACGAGAGACTGAGAGTGGAATGGAGAAACAGCCGCTCCTGAAGGCGCAGGAGAGGCGGAGCAGGGTAACCCCAGCCGAATGAAGTCCTTGAAGCTAAAAAAACACTACAACTTACGTTCACGAATGATGCCCTTGTGGAGCATGCCATGTTTGTTATATTCAACTGTGTATGTAAATTCACCAGATTTAATTTCCCAGAGCTCTCAATTGTTCCTGGTCTATGAGTGAGTACCTGATTTCGCAAGTTTTTGCCTTTTGGTAATTAGAGTTTGGCACTAAATAGGACCACAGGCACCTGAATGCAAAAGAAAAAATCCTGGCTCCTGGGCGGACTGGGAACCAAAACTGGCCCTGGCAAAGTGCTCGGCCGGCCCCCCGGGGGATTGGGTGTGCAGCCGAGCTGTTTGCCAGGGCCGGTTTCAGCCGATTTTGTTACAGGGGCCGATATTGCAGCTATGCTGCAAAAACAGCCCCACAGGGCCCCAAAACCAGCCCCCATCATAGCGGCCCACCGGGGAAACGCCCGGTGCCCGCTAAGGCCAGGCCAGCCCTGCTCCTGGTGCAAGACTGAGAATGGCACGAAGAAGGGGGCTCTGTGCGCACGCACCCTGTTTGACACTGGCATCCTGGAGACGGGCAGACGGTCTAGCATGCCCAGGTTTCCAGTCACCTCCTCCCACCTGTCATGGAAGAGGGTTGAGACACTGTGGCTTAAGTAGGCACAATCTTGGAAGGGTGTAGATTCTAATTAGTCTTCATAGATGTGAGGATAAGACCAAATATTTTCTCTCACTTTCTCGCGTATTTGAGCTCTATTTGAGTGCGAAACACAAATAAACAGTAACAAAATATCCAACACTACACAAAATCATACAAAATCCTGCCACCATGTTTAATTTGATGCTAATATGACCTGCTAAGCACAGACTCTAAAAAAATAAAAACCTGTGTATAGAACAAAAGAAAGGCATGGCTGCCATGCTTAAAGATTAAACATGTGTGCTGCATTGTGATGAAATGTTGGCAAAGTAAAGAAGGTTGACATCCAAAAGTAAAACGAGGCTAAAGCAAGCCCAATCCCCCTTTAAAGGAAGCCCAAAACCAAGCAAACATCTTAACAAAAGAAGCCCAACTTCTGAGATATCCAAAATTTCAAAGAAGGCTAAAAATAATACAAGCAATGGGGCAGGAGGTGGCAGTAACAACTGTGGCATTAAGAGGCAGTGGTAGGAAGAATGCTATATATTTAAATGTAAGCAGCTAGGGCGCTGAAGCTGAACACAGACAAACAGTAACAGAGCAGGAAACCAAGAATAAAATAGTAACCCAAAGAACAGATAAATAACCATAGCGGAATGAGACCGTACTAAGTTCCTGCTCCTAGGAGAAACAAGGGACAAAGAGGTAGGACTGACCACGAGCAAGCAATGATTTTTAAAGGACACCGATATAGACAAATGAAAAGCAATGGCAAGAAGGGGGATGGACTTGAAGACCACAGATTGATTACCGCAGGTCTCGAAGAGACAGCACATGGGCTGTCTAGCTTGACCTAAAATCAAAAGTTAAAGGCATCTTTTTGCTCTTTCACCTTCATAACTTTGGTACAGTTATTTGGAGGATCACTCCGTATTTCTAGCTCCTGTGCCACTTTTTGGGGATTAACAGCTCAACACAAATCTGAGAAAAAACGAAAACAAAAATCCACCCGAGAATAACACAAGAGATTGTGCGCTCAGAGCACCACCATTGGCCGTGATGAAAGTGATGCGTCCAACTGACCTTTCTTATACCTTGAAGATCTCTGCAGCAAGCACTGCATAGGTGAAGGTTTCAGCAGCTGAAGGCTTCGTTGATACTGCATGGATGAGGGGCCCATCTACATGAATTTGATCCTTGCGTCCTGGGCCCGGCATGGCGGTGGATGGCAAGGTGGATCCCAGACTGGCACTTGAGTGAACCCTGCTTAGTAGCTGCTGCTCCTGGTATGGACCCTCATGGACATTCTTCGCCGCTGTATGGCAAAGAAGGAAGGGGAAGCTATTGAAAACCACATTTTCAACGGGCTTCCCTTCCTTTCAGCCACACATCGATCCAGGTTGGTGATATCACAAGTTTTCTGATGCCAGTGTTTGTGTCACTGACAGTGAGAAATGTTGCGCATGCTCACATGATCACCATTTCTTTTGAAATCCCAACATGTTTCAGGCAGTACCGGTACTCTCCTTGGGCACATTAAAGTTGAGGTACTGAAGAGGGAAAAAAAGAAGAGCGGGTACTCTGTAGTGGTGAGTACCGGCCTGTTTAAAGCGCTGTTTATAGTCATCTTTTGACTGCTGAAAACCTTCAGGCTTTTGACACGATTATTTCCTTACCGCTATAACGAAATGGCTACTAGCCTTTCATGTTTTCACTGAACTGATGGAAACATTCATTAACGTGTCCTTGGATCAAGGCTTGGTTCATCCAGAAGTACAAAATACAGCGAACACCTCACTATTAAAAAACTCCACATCAGACCCTTCTAATGCATGCAATTTATAGATTGCTTTGTAACTTGCCCATTCCTGGCTAACCATTGGAGGGAGCTGTGATTATTCAAATTCAAGATCACCTTGGAAATAAGGGTCCGTATGGAATCTATCAGTGTTGGGAGGAGTAATGGAGTAAAGTTTAGACAGGGATCCTTGGTGACCTCTCATTACAAGCAGAATGAAATGGCATTTGGGGGCAAGTTCAGTGGCCGGTGGCAGACAGGTGAGGCAGGAAGTATTTCTTGTGAAAAGAGAGAGAGTGTTCCCTCCCCACAGCACGCCCGAAACAAAGATGGTGCAGGACTAAGGGGCAGGCCATGACAAGAGGACACAGGTCTTGGTGCTGTCAGAGCGGGTACCGAAGGGTGATCCTTCAAAGGTGGTGCGAGAAGAAAGCTCAATTGATGGTCCACTGCCAGAGCTGGCCTTGGAAGTCTAGGTAGCTGGAGCTCAACCCCATGCCTTCCTCCCCCACCTCAGTAAGCTAGATGTGTGGGTGTAGTGATGTTGTTGTAATGATACATTAGAAGAATGTATAGTTACATATCGCAAGTGTTCATTCTCGCAGGCCTGGTATTAGTTTAGGCATAGTAACTGTGTTTTTGCCTTCATAAAAACCATTTAATTAATCAAATGGGGTTGGTATCTTGGTTCGTTTACACCAAGCAGTGGTGTTGGACATTGTCAATTACGGCAATATCCTTGCTAGACTAAAAGCAGGGGCGTAGCGTGGTCAGTAAGATTGTGGGGTATTAGCTTCAGATTTCGCTGGTTAAAATACATTATACAAGAAGCAGAGCAGGAGGGAGGCCTTAAGGAGCAGTAGGAAGAGAGAGAAGTATCGATTGTGATGGTTACCTATAACTCACTATGTTGCAAAATAACAATTTTTTAAGACCTTTAAAAGAGAGGTAGAGTGTGTGTGGGCTAGTAGTTTTGTGTGCCTGTGTATGGAGAAATTCCAAGTGAAATCCGACGAACACCTCCACATATCGGACTTAAAGCACCTCCACCCAACTTTTTACTTCAGAATACATTTATTAGGGGGTGTGAGTTATTGGGATTATAGGTTTAGCACTTACCTACATCCATTCACTTCTTTTGAACACTCCTCAATGCAGCACTTTTCGCGCATTTGAATCCACAGCCACTCCAGGGTAGTGCGGTGAGCCGCAGGGCAATTCAGCCCATTTCTGCTTCAATTCACACTTTGTGCTCTCGTTCCTAAATTGTTTGGTTGACACCCCGATCATTCTTGAAGTGAACTGTTTGTCTAATCTGCCCTCCTTCCTCCCTTTGGTCACAGTGTTCTAGTGCAAAAGGAATGCACAGGGAAGACATAACGTTCAGTCCATTGAAGAAAGAACTTCTATTAGCTGGAAAACCAAACCTTAAAATGTATCATATCTTGCCACTGTCCTAGGAACCACATCGCATCCTCTTCAATTTCACCCTTTCCCTGACTGACGCGCCGTGACAACAGCATAAGCCATGTTTTCAATCTCGTTCTTCCACAAATATCTTTCCCTACATGTGTCGCACTCAAGAGGCACAGACAACTATTAATTTGATAGCCTATGGTGATGAAACATATCTGATAATATCTTTAGGACTAAGGAGATGTTTATGGAACTAAGAGGAGTCTTAAGGGGACACTAGTACTGCAGAAGAAACACCTCCCTTCAATAAAGAAGTACAATCAAATGAAGGTACTGTGCATAGTCCATTGTGCACTGAGTGATGATAATCCATTCAAACCGCATACTCCTATTTCTCTATTCGAGCTTGTGCTGTGGCCGTAAAGCGGCCATAGAACAAGCTCCCACAGAGAAACTGGAGCTTGTTAATTCCTGCACCGTGTGGTAGGCACCTTGATGTGCCTGCCACGCGGTGCAGGGATTAACATGCCCCCTCTGCCCTTAACCGGAGGCAGCAGAAAGAAGAGTCGCTTTCGTCAGGCTTTCCAAGTCAGAAAACCCAACATGGAAAGCCCTTTGGAAACCGACATCGTAATACCAACGGTGGAAAGACAGTCGTTTAAGGATTACGTGCCGGTTCCGACTGGCTGACGAGCTCCTTGAGCATGTCGGAAGCCAGCCGGAATGACCGGCTGGTTTCAATTTTGACGCCTAGATTGAAATTAGTTGCTCGGAATTTAAACTGTTGATGTCTGTTGGAGAGCCTCCGACCACAGCTTTCAGACCGACATCATAATCGACCCCTTACTGTATAATAAAAAAATATAAACACATATATATATATATATTATTACCTACTGGCGGTCGCCAGTAGGTAGTTATAGTTAGGATTTTTTTAATGCAAAATCTCAACATTCTATTGGGAATAACTTTGGCGCCGGTTGAGGAATCTGCCTGAAAATTTCCTCAAATTTGCCTCGCGGCGCTCCGGTCCGGGGTGATTCGTCAAGCAGGGGCCGAGATAAAAGGGGGGCCTCCAAACGTGTTTTCCCCATGTTAATTTCCATAGGGCGATCAACCTCACTTTTAGCCCGAACGGCTGAATGGATTTCCACCAAACTTGGCAAAATTGTTGGGACTGGTAGCCCGATGTGCCTTTGCTATGTCTCAAGATATGTGCTCCAGTGGATTTTGAGTAATTTAGGTTAAAAAAAATATATCTATGGCCGCGCCCCGGTACGCGCACCGGGGAGCGCACCGGGCACGCTACGCGACTTGCGCGCGGAAAGCTGATTGGCTCTCGGGTGTCTGTAAACATTCTAAACAGTCCCGAGCAGCCGCCATCTTGTGTCTCGGTAGGACCGAGACACAAGAGGTGGCAAAAACAAAGGGGGAAATGACCATAAGGGGGCAGAGTAGACCCCCCCTGACCCCCTAGGTTTGATGTGGGGGCTATAAAAGGGCCCCGCCGGACAAAAACAAATTTTTTTTTTCGATTTACGTGGGGGGAGCCCCCGGTACGCGCACCGGGGAGCGGACCGGGGAGCGTACCATGGGGAAAAAAAGAATGACAGAGTTTTTTAAAAATGTAGCCTTTTTTTATAAATTGGAGGTAGTTCTGAAAAGAACTGTTTTTTAATTCTTTTTGTTGTTTTATATTTTTTTATTGTTTTTTTAACATTTTTTATTTTTTTGGCTTTTCTGAACAACTTTATATTTTTTTGTAGTTTTTCTGGGGTCAAACAAAACACAGGGAATTGCAAACAGCTCAACTGGAGCAAAAAAAAAAATAGAAAAAAATTAAAGTTGCTTGCTGCAGTGATGGTTGTCTGCAGCTCGATTGAGTAAAGTGATGCTTTGCTCACCATATGAAATTGTTTTGTTGCAATATATGCAACCAAATTTAAATTTTGCAAACCTGGTTTGTACACTAGGGACCATCTCCCTAGCCTCTGCACCCGATGGAGTGGGTTGATTGGAGGTGCTTGAAGAAGAAGGATGGGGAGGGTTCTTGGTCAGTTCCCTGACCTCTGCTGCCGGATAATTGTTCGGGTGCTTCCTCTGCATATGTCTAATCATAGTGTGGTTCCCAAAAGAGTGCTTCTTGTTTGGGTTCCCTCTTGACAGTTGTTCGCGACAGATGAGGCAAGTGACCTTAGCTGCATTCACTTTTTTTGCACCCTTTGGCATCTTGTAAAACTCCCAAATGTTCCTTGGGTCTGTATGGGGGATTGTCCTCAGGCAGAAATTGCATCTCCTCCTGCTCCTCTTCGTCCTCCTCTTCTTCTTGACCACCAATGGGGTCTTGTGGTGGTGGTGGAGGTGGTGATGGTGCAGATGCACCTGCAGCTGTTACTAGTGAAGCCATTTCTCACAGAATGAATGCAGGTCTTCTTCACTCAAACAACAAAGTGAAAATGAGGAAAAAAGGTGGGGTCTTTCATCATTTGGAAAACAAAACTGTTGTGAACCAATCAAAAGTGCTATTTTCAGGTCTCATGACCTGGGCTTTCTCATCATTTGGAAACTAAAAGTGTTCAGAACCAATCAAAAGTGTTATTTTCAGGTCACATGACCCGACACGATTACGCTACGCGCCCTGGTGCGTGTCCGGGGCGCGCCCGGCGGCGCTTACGTTGCGCGATCGTATGCGCTCGGGTGCTTCCGGGTGCGCTTACGCAGTGCGTCATATGACGCATCACGCGGCTAAGCGATACGTCACAATGTTGTTTTCGTTCGAGGGAATAGCGCTAACGGGACGCTCACCGGTACGCGCCCCGGGGCGCGCCGAAGCACTGCGCTTACCGGTGAGCGCATCAGTACGAGTGCCGGGAGCGCTTCGGGGCAAAAAAATAAAAAACAATTAAAAAAAACTTTTACATAATTGTACAATATAAAATTCGTTATAAAAAATATTAAATTTCATACCTATAGAGATTTGCTATTAAAAAAACCTTTGAAATTCACTGAAAAAACCACAGGTTTCACACCAGTTATAGTTAGGAATTAGCATTTAAAAAACCTATTAAATTCACTGAAAAAACCATAGGTTTGACACCAGTTATAGTTAGCTGGAAATTGTACTGACATAAAACCATTGAAATTCCCACGTTATAGAGAGTTGGACTCACTATAACTTGCGCGCGTGCAATGCACTGCTGATGACGTCACATATTACATCACTCATGACATGGTCAGTGACATCCTGTATCAGGCATTATCCAACACACCTTTGCGTGTGTGCCCGTTAAGATAAATTCTTTAATTTATCTTAACGGGCACACACGCATTTTTGTATTTGCAACATATTGTGCACGATGTTAAAGAATCAATTTATATTGTTCCAAAGGTGTGTTGGATAATGCCTGATACAGCATATTACGTGATTTATGTTAATATGTCTGCAATGAATGTGAAACTTTACATTTACGTTTCTGTTATCAAGTCCTGTTTCTATGGCGATGAAATTTGGCATTATTTACCGGAAAATGTGTACTTTCAAACTAACGTGAGCAAGGCTGTCCACAGCCGAAACATGTTGTTGGTTTAAATAAACACCCTTGGAGACTTGAGAGGTGTTGTGTTGATTTGCTGACTGAGAGCACCGTTACTTTGGAACCTTTTGAAAATTGAACTACCGGCGTGCTCGGCCGGCATTGGTGCCACTTCCCGAGGGGCCACTGTCAGCGTTTCACGAGCGGACGTTGAAAATATATATATATATATATATATGTTTATATATTCACTTAAAAAACAAAGGTTACAGGGACGTTCTAGTTAGGTTCAAAGTTCACTAGTACAAAACCATAGAAATTCAGCAGTTATAGTTACTTGAACGAACTATAACGAACGCTCCCGCAATGCACTGCTTAAGACCTCACAATTTACATCATTCATGACATGGTCAGGGACATCACAGATGATATCTCAAAGACATCACGGATGACATCATCAAGTGATTGTGAATGTTTTCTAAAAGTTTCTGAGTGTTAAACATATATACTAAGGTATCACAAAAGTTAAATTAGTTTGCTTTGTGTACTACTGAGTGATTCTATTTTAAACCATAGAATATGTGAGTGTCTGTGTAACTGTCTATCTCTGCGTGTTAGAGTGTGTGTGTGTGTGTGTGTGTGTGTGTGTGCGTGGGTGTGTGTGTGTGTGTGGGGCTGGGGGTGTGACTGTATGGGTGAATAAGTTGGTGTGAGTAGCTGTGTAGGTGAGTAAGTGGCTCTGTAAGTGTCTGTATGGGCGAGTGTGTGGGTGATTAAGTGGTGTATGGATAAGTGAGTGGGTGGGTATGTGGGAGAATGTACAGATTAGTGAGTGGTTGTACAGGGGAGTAAGTAGGTGTGAAAGTGGTTGTAAATGGTGAATGGGAGGGTGCATGGATGGCTGTATGGGTGAGTGAGCGGGTGTGCGAGTGGCTATAAACGGTGAATGAGAGAGTGCATGAGTGGCTATATGGGTGAGTGAGCAGGTACATGAGTGTCTGTAGGGGTAAGTGTAAGGGTACACGAGTGTCTGTATGGGTGTGTAAGTGGGTATATGGATCAGTGAGTGGGAGTGTGAGTGGCTGTATGGGTGAGTGAGTGGGTGTGAGGCTGTATTGGGGACTACCTAATTATCTCAGTGACTGCTTAGGCGAGTGAGTACATCTGTTAGTATCTGTATGAGTAAGTGAGAGGTTGTGTATCAGCATGGGTGAGTTCCTGGTTGAGTGAGTGCCTGTATGAGTTAGTGAGTGGGTGTGTGTGGCTCTATGTATGAGCGAGTGGGTGGGTGCATGAGTATTTGTATGAGTTTGTGAATGGGAATATGTGTGAGTGTGTGAGTGGGTGTATGAGATGTTGCATGGGGGTATGAGTTGTTCTGTGGATGATATCATGAGTGATGACATTTGAGATGTCACCAGCGATCAGGTCAGGAGTGATGAATGTGTGAGGTCATAAGCACTGCATTGCAGGCGTAAGTTATAGTAAGCTCATGTAACTATAGCTGCTGAATTTCTATGGTTTTGAATGTGTGAATTCTGAGCCTAACTAGAACGTTTTTCAGTGAATTTCTAGGGTTTGTTTTTTTCCATTGAGTTTCTACTTTTAATATTATTTCCTCACTGTAACCTTTGAGAGCGAGTGTGTGAGTGAGTACATGAGTGTCTCAGTGAGTGTGTGAGTGAGTGAGTGAGTGAGTGAGTGAGTGAGTGAGTGTGTGTGTGTGTGTGTGTGTGTGTGTGTGTGTGTGTGTGTGTGTGTGTGTGTGTGTGTGTGTATGTGTGTGGGTGTGTGAGTGTCTGAGTTGTTCTATGAGTGGGTGCATCAGTGCCCGGGTGGGTTCAGCTTGTTTTCTGCCTTTTTTTCTGCTCACTTAGGACCTTTATTTTGCCACTTTCAGCTTATGCTGACCTTTATTTTCCCTCTTTCTGCTAGGATTGGGTGGATCTCACGGAGTTCTATTGAGTTACACAAAAACTCCACCAAATTCCACAGAGTTCCGTGAGCGGGTGGAGTATTGCTCTGCCATCCCTAATTAAGTCCCCTTGGATGCTAACAGCAGTTAGGGGCCAAGAAACCCTCCTGTTACTACCAGTTAGTCCCCCACAGCGGGATTGCTAAGACCTCACCGGAGGCCCCGCCTTCTTTTTCAACCACTCTGCAAATGTGCATACTTGCGCATTACTGTTGGGGGATGAAGACCCCTTGGCTGCTGAGGCCCCTTGGAGGCCAAGAATCCTTATTGTTGCCATGAGTAAGTCTTCACAGCCGGATTGCTAAGAGCTCGCCAGAGGCTGCACCCACTTTGTGATCCACTCTGCAAATGTGCCTCCTAGTGAACTAGTTGGCTGCTGAGGGGTGTTGGGGGCCAAGAACCCCTATTATTGCCACAAGCAGGTCCCCCACATAGCAGAATTGCTGACGCCTTGTCGGAGGCCCTGCCTTCTTTCTAAGCCACTCTTCAAAGCGGCCTCCTGGAGCAGTACTGGTTGGGGGATGACGCCCCATTGACTGCTGACGATCGTTGGGGGCCAAGAAAGACCTATTGTTGCCACAAGTGTCGCCTAGCTGGATTGCTGAGACCTTTATCGGAGGCCTGCTCCCCTTTCTCAACCACTCTGCAAAAGCACCTCCTGGCGAATTAAAGTTTGGAGGATTAACTTCCCTTGGCTGCTGAGGGTTGCTGGGGGCTTAGGACTCATATTGTTGCCACAAGTAAGTCCCCTCAGCGGGATTGCCGAGACCTTTATCAGAGGCTCTCCCCTTTCTCAACCACTTTGCAAAAGCGCCTCCTGGCAAAATACTGGTTCGAGGATTAACTCCCCTTGGCTGCTGAGGGTTGTTGGGGGCCAAGAACCCCTATTGTTGCCTCATGTAAGTCGCCCAGAGTGGGATTGCTTAGACATTGTGGGAGGCTCCGCCCTCTTTCTCAACCATGCTGCAAAGGGACCTACTGGCGCACTACTGGTTGAGGGATAACGTCCCCTTGGCTGCTAAGGGATGTTGGTGGCCAAGAACCCCTTTTGTTGCCACAAGTAAGTCCCCCCCCTCACCCGAGGGATTGCTGAGACCTCGTCAGAGGGCCCCCTTTCTTCAACTACTCTGCAAATGCACCTCCTGGGTCAATATTGGTTGGGAGATTAACTCCCCTTGGCTTCGGAGGGTCGTTGGGGGCCAAGAACCTCTATTGTTGCAACAAGTCAGTCCCCCATATCAGGATTGCTGATACCTTGCTGGAAGCCCCACTCCCTTTCTCACCCACTCTGCAAACACACCTCCTGGCACACTACTGGTTGGGGGATTAACTTCCCTTGGCTGCTGAGGGTCGTTGGAGGCCAAGAGCCCCTATTGTTGCCATATGCAAGTCCCCTACAGCTGGATTGCTGAGACCTCGTCAGAGGTTCTGCCCCTTTTCTCAACCACTCTGCAAATGTGCCTCCTGGGGTACTACTGGTAGGGGAATGAAGTCTCCTTTGCTGCTGAGTGTCATTGGGGGGTCTCTTTCTGCTTATTTCTGGTCTCTATTTTGCCACTTTCTGCTCTACACTTAATTTTTTTTGCTGTACAATGTCCTGCCTATTCTGCATCAGGAAATTATGACACCTGGATGGCCTGAAAGAATGAACCGTACCTCATGTAAAGGTAGGAAAATCTACTGGCTTCATGAAGTATGGTGTTTCCTAATTCCGCCCACCTTTGTATGTGAGTTTTTGATTTAACTCAGCACTAATTCTAAATACCTTTACAGAGTGCTTGGAACATATCCAGTAAGAATATTTTGGGAAATTATTGGTGTGTGTTTTAAATTTTTTAAGGCTGCTATAGTGGTGAAAAGAATTTAGATGTCAGTTTACAGGAGACGTTGGGAAGGCCGCACAATGAATTTCACTATAAGGTTGTGCCAAAGATGGATCATTCAATTACATTTGATCAAAAGCACCAATTTAAACTGCCTGAACTTGAAGAAGACTCCGAAATTGAAATACACCCCTCATAGTTACAGGCAGGTTGTTCAACAAGTGTTGTACAAAAGGAGACCTTTGTTAGACATCGACCAGCAAGACAGGAAGGCATGGTAAAGGATAGATGACTGAGTCCGGGGTGGGTCTACTTGAGGCCTGTGGCCTAGCTGAGGACACTGGTTCCATCTTCAGTTAGAGGAACAGTAGATTGACAGGCAGCAGCACTACCTCCATGGGTCTGAGTGGTGGTTTCATGGTTTACATCTAAAATCCTGCTCTGTGATAACATCTCTCTTTGATGCTTCTTACATGGTACCTCTCATTTGTCACAGAGTCCTCCCAATCCTTAATTTTGAACATGCTCCACTCTGACATGCAATAGACTCTTTGCATTGAATCCTCAAGGTGGCATCCTCGATGTGGTTAACATTGCTTGGACAAGCATGCACTTTTCTGAGTGGTACAAAGCATGGAGCCCTGCTGTGTGTACTAGAAATTGAAAATATTTATTTCCAGAGGGATTGTTTGGCATTGTTCTAAGTGCAGTTAAAGTTAAGCTTATGAAACAATTAAGAGGCTGCCTTATTTTAATCTATGCTAGAAAGCCAAATCACCTCCTCAATAGAACCAAGGGTCCGATGTAGGTGGCCATTTACCAGCCGTTAACGGCTGAATTCGTCCGTTACCGACCGGTAAATGAGTTTCCAGATGTAGGGGACCTATATTTTACCGATTCTGTAAATTTACCGAATCGGTAAATTTACAGAATCGGTAAAATACCGAATCGGCATATTTACAGATTCGGTAAATCCACATGTAGGTGGCACTCCTAAGAGTGCCACAGGCCCTTAAGAATCGGTATTTTACCACCCAATCCTATTGGGTGGTAAAATACCGAATTCAGGTGTGCATGCACATCTCTGCATGCACACCTGTGCAATGTGACACACAGACATGCCCTTAGGGCATGTATGTGTGCCACATGGCACACAAGTCCGGAATTGGGGTGCCAGAGGGTGGCAAAGTAACACCCCCTGCACCCTTGCTGAAATCGGTATTTACCGAATTGGTAAATACCGATTCGGTAATGCCCATTGATTCCTATGAGCTTCAATGCCCATAGGAATCAATGGGCATTACCGAATCGGTGTTTACAGAATCGGTAAATACCGAATCTTAACGATTCGGTATTTACAGAGTCTGTATTACCTACATCCCCCCTCTCTATTTTACCACTTCTTAAATACTAATTCGGTATCATTCGGTATTTAAGAAGTGGTAAAATTTAATTACCTACATCGGGCCCTAAGACTTCTCAGCAAGAAGGTTCTGCAAACTATATCAGAAAATCTAGATACAGCTGATATGCACTGAAAGAGAAGGTGTCAGTAGTTTGCTCTCATCAAGAGCAAATAGTAACAAATGACAAGGAGATTAGAGGTCAATTGTAATACAAATGCTTTCAGCCCCACATGTCCCGATTATGGTTTCCACAATATTTCGTTCAAAGAGATGAATACTCAGCATGTTGACCCTGGCAGGATTCTCTAGATAAACTATTTCTGAAATATAAATAGTCTGTTATAGCAGCCCTTTGTGGCATGGCGGGCTATTTTGGGCCATTTCAGATTCACAATGCTGCTAGTTAGGGTATTATCAGTCCTCTGAACCAGGCACGGTAACCTAACAAACTGTCCGGGTCCTGCAAACAAAATAATGATCTCTAGAGCAGATATATTATCTCACCAGGCTGTATTTAAGTTCAAGCAAGTGTAGCCTGGAACAAAGTCAGTCAAATGTAAGTCGTACCGGACTTATGATGACTCTGCCCCAGCATAATAGACTAATCAAAATACTATGCCATTTTGGAATCTGGAGTTTTTGGTTTAGGGAGTGATAACCACTTATGTACCAGGAATAGGAAAGGTCATGAAGTTACTGGTTTAACAACACCATGCCACAATGTCCTCTACCGTTGTGCATTCTTTTCACACAGCAATTTCTTGTTTGACACATCACATGTGAAAGATGGAAGATAGTTCAGCCAATGCCCATTGAATTCTCAGCCTCTAAGTTTATACTGTGAACTAGTGGTCGTACCACCTTTCACATCAGCTCTTCACACACAACACTGTTGTGTCACTCAGGGGTCCATCTTATCTCCTCTATTATTCAGCATCTACCTACCCCCTTACCCAACCTCATTACTTCATTCAACCTCATGTGTTACAACTGTGCATAGGACAACCAAATCATTGTAGGAATTAATTATCTGGAAGACCTCTACAATTTAAATCTAGAGGACTACATTCGAGCCATAAGTTTGATGTTTTATATTGTTCGCCACTATTTGATTATATATGCTTTTTGTATAAATGTGTTATGAATACATTATTTATATATGATTGATTGTTTTTTATAAACATTTGGTTCACATAATTTTACATTGATTGTCTTTTAATATGAAGATGTACATTTATGAATAAATCTAACTTTGTACTTTTTAATTGGTTGTTGTGCTTTTCAAACTGTTTTGTTCCCTGGTCATATTATCAATTGTTTTATTTTTACACAATACATTCGAGCCATAAACATACGGATGACAAATAACCATCTGTACCACAAATAAAGAGATTACAACCTGCAGAACGGGGCAAAAATATAAGCCTACCACCTCATTGTCTAAGGAACATGAGGTCCCTCGAACAAGGTCAAGAAGAGTCAGAAACCTAGCGGTAACCATGGATTCAACATATATTTGATACCACATGTTTATAACGTCAAACAGAGTGCCTTCTACACAATGAAAACATTATGTTACATCCGCCCATACCTCGATTACAAACAGAAACTGCAAGTCATCCTTACACTGGAAATCTCCAACCTAGACTAAGCAATACTAACAAAACAAGGCATTGTGCTCCACTTGCACCACCTATCATCATTCCACCTTATTATAAGAAATCCATAGGAGGCACTGTTTTCTCAGTACGAACTACCAAGCTCAGGAAATCTCTTCCTGCCAGAATTCAAAGCATCCAAGAGCATTTGCACATTCAAAGACATTTGCAAACATTGTGAGGTCTAAGACCAACTATACCACCACACAAACTGGCAAAAGAACGTAGAAAGACAGCCACACCCTTTAGCTCCTCAATCTTAACCTTCCATTGTACAGATTGGAAACAACTCAACCAGCAAACTGCTTTCAATAAGCAGGTAAGTTAAGGAGGGCTGACCTATGAATCACCAAGGTATTATATAGTTATGTCATTTCATTTCATATGTAACATTTCTGGCTCACACAAATACTGATGTCATAATACTCAGCGGTAGGCAGCCAATTTTAACTTACACCTCTGAATTCCACTTATGACATAAGTGCTACAAGAGTCGTCCATCACCATTACTGTGCAACCAATTAACCAGCCGTCACTATATTAACAATCATGCAGCAACTGAAGAGAGCGGTCATACGTCGGGTCAATCAGAGGACTTTAATATGGTCCACAACAGCAGGTTCCAAATATCTATACACTATGGCCGCTTCTTTGCACCTCACAATGACACTCAGATATGGGATTAAGTAACAATGCACAACTTAGCAGATCTTGCCACTTCTCTCTCCCTCCAACAATGGCAGCTCAGGCCCACACTATACACACATTTCTGATTGTACAATGCAGTGGAGTAACCGGCTAAGCAGACTATAACCATAAAAAATACCATTAAGGGACATGCACAGCTGGTCACATCTGCCAGCATACTGAAAACCCCTAAATTGGGTGTTTGTGTATCTTACATCACATAATTCACCTCCCTGGTATGCGCTGCATTCCATAACATGTATGATAACTGCACCTTTGTGGTCACCATGCACAACATGGAAACATTTCCTGCATAGGATCAAAAAACAAAGTCAAAAGCCTTCCAACCACACACCAGCCTATATGACATAGATTGCTGCTCATATGCATAAGCGCTTCAGTGCCACGCACTGGAGTAGTAAGCGCTATACAAATGCTGCTTTACAATACAATATTTATCATTTGTGCTTCACCAAAATTTGTTTTGTTTCTTTTAAAATCTTTTATTTCCATCGCACTTCAGAATTACAAAACAAAATGTGATTCATGTGTGCTTAATAACTGCTGTTATGTTGAAATATCTGAACCATACATTTACCAGTATTTACATGTTTTTGTTTATAAAATTGACATTTTCACACTACCTGTACATAAGGCTATTGGAATTCTGCAATTCTGCTGTGTTTATTTATGAATTTGCTGCATTTGCCACATAATCCATCATCTGCTGCATAATTTGAGGTTTTAACAACCCAAAACAATTCTAGCTCATGCTCATCGAAAGTTACTAAAAACACGCTGCAACGTATGCTGTCGTGCAGTGGAAGGTCCTTCGCAAAGGTTGACTGGTCATCCTTCTGTTAGTTATACCTGTGTTTAAGTGTGGAACTGGCACAAATGAAGTAAAACTATTACCCATACAGTGTTAACATGTGCACAAAGTACAAAATAATGAAGTAATATCATCACAAATTGTGCTGCATTAAGCTTCAGAATTTATGTTTTGTTGCTGCATAATTTACTCAAACTTGCTGCATTATTTGAGCCTCACTGCTGCATAATTCCAGTAGCCCTACTCATACATTGCAGATAGAAAAAAAAGTAAACAGCATCTCCACTTTAAAGACACAGATTAAATGTCAGGTTATGTGATAGGAAAAATTGCTGCTTATTCTTTTAACATGCAGCAAAAGTAGCAACATAAAAAAGCATTTTTATTGTTCATTCACCTTCTGAACTTCAGCATGTTTCTTTCCAATCAGACTGTATGCATTCAAATGTGAATGCAGTTTCTTTGACAAACTTAATTTAAACTGAGTTTTTCATAAATATTGTCCCAGATGCCTCCATCATTTGCGGGGGGGGGGCAATGATTAAAATGGGCTGGCCTTGCCCTCAAATGCCCCTGTGGCTAAGCCCTGCTCTTTTTGCTCATTTCTGTCCTTTATTTTGCCTCTTTCACCTGTTGGAGTGGACATGCTCTCACAGACAGGGAGCTGCTGAACATGCAGTTCCCTGTCTTTGAGAGCAATCCTTTTGTCTGTTTGCCTGGCCGCTTCACAGTGGGCAGGGAAACAAATGAAAACTCCACTCTGAGCAAGAAGGAGCGGTTTACAGCTCATTTATGACCTGCAAACTGCAACCTTTGAGGGTGAGTGTGTGAGTGAGTGCATGAGGGTCTCAGTGAGTGTGTGAGTGCATGAATGTCTCACTGGGTGCGTTTCACAGCTCTCGCTTGCTGAGAGCAGAGTTCATGTTTGCTGTGACTTAGCAGGAGCTGTCAAAGCTCACAGCTCACACCCAGTCAGGGCAAACACCTGTGTCTCTCAGGAGTGGCCACCCCAGGACATAGCAGGAGCTGGTCCTGGGGGGTGGCAGTCCCCAGGGCCATTTATGGCTCTATAGGGGGAATGGTCCCCCTCCTTTGATCTGCATGGGTTGGCCCCAGGAAGGTGGTGGTCCCTGGGCCGTATATGGCCCCTGAGGGGGGCAATGCATCCCCCCTCCCAGTTTTTAAAGGGATTTGGCCCCATGGAGTGGATGGTCCACAGGCCCTGAGGGGGTAGTCCGCACACCTCCCTCATTTCTTTTATATTTAGCCCCAGAGCGGTGGTGGTCCCCGAGACTTCTACAAGCCCAGGACGGGTGTCTGTGCAGCCTCCCTCCTTCTATTAAATAAAACCCTGGGGAGTTGGTGGTCGTCGGGGCTTAAAACCCCTTGATGGGGCCATGTGCGCCCCTTTTTTTTAAAAATGCCCCCAGAACCTGGCCCAACCCGGGGGCATTTCAAAACCAGAGCTGGAGACCGCACTTTTTGTATTACAATTTTGCCACAAATCCACGGATCCACTTGTGAATTTGCAGTGAAATTGAAAAAAATTACCCAGCGGCATCCCTGTGGGACCCCACCACCACATCTAGAGAGCCAGGGTATTCCTACCTTGCTGCCTTTTCTTTATTTCAAATGTTTTTTGTGGGACTCGGCTCAAATCGAGTCTCAAGATGGGTGCCAAAACTTCCTGTTTAGAGTGTTGGCAGCCAATCAGACTACAGCACTGGGACTATCCGATCCGCATCCCCAGATAGCTAATTTTTGTGCCCTTAATATCTATAAAACTACTAAACAGATCTACACCAAATAACAAAAAGCTTGCTTTCTGGACCAAGAGCTAGCTTTCTGCCAAATTTGTTGTCATTTCATCCAGTGGTTTGGCCTGTACTCGTGTTCAAAAAATGAAAAATCGCCATGGACATTGCATGGGGAAAATGCGTTTCGGGAGTCACTTTTTCTTGGCTCCCCCAACCTTTCAACACAGCAACTGAACTGACTAAAGTAGAAGTTTTGAAAATGTTGTGAAGATGATTCGTCAAGCAGGGCCAAAGATATTGGCAAAACAAAAAACGCTCCTCCTATGGAAACTTTGGCCTAAACTATAAATACCTACGGGCGACCACCAGTAAGATGTGTATATATATATATATATATATATATATATATATATATATATATATATATATATACATATATACACATATATATATATATATATACACACATATACATATACACACACTTACACACTCACACTAACATATACTATTATTCTACTGATCGAGTTATTATGTAAAGGGACGGCCATTCTATATATCAGGGGGTCTCCAACGTAGCCCCAGTAGGGTTAGATCCCAGCCAGAATTTCAAATTAACCGCTTAAGATCAATTTACATAAAACTGATCTATAAAGATTTTCTTCACACTGTCAGTGGTTATCCAATAAATATTACATCGATCCGGCACTCCTGTATCTATGTTGAACACGCCTCGTAAATATTTATTCCAATGTGCACAAACTCATATCCTTCATACTTCAAATAGCTCACTTAATAGACACTCCACAAAATCAAAAAGACAGTGCTTTGCACCCAAATAGAACCGGTAAGACACTAATCAGGAGGCACTCATGTCTAATGGTGTGGGCAAAGGTGGGGTACTATCTGTACGTGAAGAATTGTATGCCAGTGTCATAAAATTTATATCTGATACTCTGAAGCTCATCCTTGCCCGCCTCTGGCCCACTGAAGAGCAATTCTCACTGATGGCGAGCAATATCAAGGAGAGGTCCAGATCAAGTATAATGAGGGAAACAACTTAATTCAGACAACCAGGTATTGATTCTGCAGCATGTGAGCAAAGCTCCCTCATTCCCCACAATTGTTAACACCATCGGTGCTCATGACAAGCTCAGCTCGTCATGACTCGCGCGACGCTCACACATGGGGATAATTCCCCTGTTGTGCTGAACGTTCCACGCAAACGGGTGTGGTCATGACGAGCTCAGCTCGTCATGAGCACAGCGCCACCGTGCAGAGTGACGAGCCGAGCTCGTAACAAGCACCTTTGTGCTGCGCCCCCCCCCTCCTCCCCTCAGCGCCGCGGGGGAATTAGCCCTGCGGCGAAGGGGTTAAGGACCCCCTACACAACACCATTGCATGCCTTAGGACTGGCACGGTGGCACCAGTTGTTACTCAGAATGAATGTAGAGTGGGGCGACAGACTGCACAGACATGGTTCATTTACCCCAGCGTGATCAGCCCTCCGTCATAAAAATCAAATTTAATCGCAACAAGTCCATTTATTCTCCCCCCGGAGTAAAGGTGCGCATGGCTGTTTGAAATTACTCCCCGACAGTGTCCCATACACCGTGATATTCATGGGTGTGCCGACACTGCCTGAAGGCTCACGTAAAGACTGCCACAGTCTTATCAATAAAGCAGCACATTGGTTTACTAGAAACACAGGTTGTCACTTGGTAATTATAGAAAACATTATTATGGCATGTAGAGTTTGATTGATTGGCCACACAACAACATCTGTGGAAGTAGACTGTGTAGGCATGTACACTCTTTGTTCACTCGTTTGAGCAATGGGAGATCTGATTCTGGTAGCATAAGGGCTAGTCCCCTAGGATTATTTTATCCTCCTCCGTCAGAATTTATATGTAACACCTGGTCAGGTCTCATCTAGCACTTGCAGAATAATTCTCCACCTTTGGAGCCCTTTGCCCATTTAAATCGATTCGAAGTTTTAGTCTTTAGTTTTAGTTATTGATTGGCGCTTGGTCCCACCATGTATTGAAGGAAACCAGGGAGTAGTGGCAAGGATAGATTTGTTAACTAATATCCCGCAGGTAGTGAACCCGGATGTGGGGGACAGGGAAAAATTGTATCATCTGCCCTCATTCACATCCCCCGCATTTCTGACGGTAAGGGAGCAAGCAAACCTGGATAGTAGGAACATCTTGTTTAGAATACTGTGGTGGAATATAGCGGACATCCCTACATCCGTACAAAGTTGAGCAACGAATACTGGCTGAGTTACGTGTCAGGTTATGATTTAATGTGTTTGCAAGAAACTTGGGCTCCAAATGGTTTTTTCATAAATGGATATCGCTCCTTTTGTATACCTGCAATTCTCTTTATATCAGGAAGGGCTAAAGACGGCATAGCGGTGCTCATAACAGTCAAGCATGTGTCTGTAAAAATTAAAACCATATGTTACTCTCTGTTAGTATCAACTGCTTTTAATTTCTAGCTTTGGTACGGTTGATGTATTACTTATAAACTTCTACTGTAACATCTTTTACCAGGATAATTTTCAAATGGGTAATGATCTACATGGAAGAAATTAGTAAAGTTATAGCAATGAGACAGCTTCTGTGTGTTCTATGGGTGGGGGATTTTAATTGTACTTTATGTTAATATAGTGGGCAACCTGTCTGTGGGCTGAAAGACACGGATGGCCAGTAAATGGCTCATTTTATTCATTCTGGCCTGGCGGAAGCTCTAAATGCTATAATGACTGGTAATGACTTCATTCCTATGAATGATTGTGTGAGCAATTATATTCCATTGTGTCCAACCTATGTAGGGGGTGGTTGTGCCAGTTCGGTTTATTTTATTTTAATAAAAAGTAACTTTACTACCCTCGTGCAAGATTTTAAAATCACACCAAGTTGCGCAAGTGACTATAACCCTCTCACAGTGAATGTTAATGTAAGGCTAGGGAAAAGGCAATCGTTAGAACCATTCATCCAGCTCAATCAAAATAAAGGGATCAGACTGAAATAGGACACGGCAGATTCCCAGAAATTTGAGCAGAAAAGTATCTCTGGAAACTTGGAGCTCGTAGATAGTTGCTTGAAGCAGGATGGTACCCCCTCAGAAGTAGTATGAGACTATGAAGCGCTCTGTTCAGCTTTCTCATTGGCTCTGGTACAGAGAATCACCCCTAAAAATGCACCATTGGTAAGCTGGTACAATAATGAATGCACAAAAGCTCAAAGATCTAAAGGGGGCCTTACACACCATTCCACGGGATAAAGAACAAATAAAAATCCTTAAGAAGACCTACAAATCTGGGACTGAACAGAGGAAAAGGGAACTGAGGAAGGAGGCGTGGAAGGATTTCGTTTTAGCAGGTTTCCCTTAAGAACACACAAGAATTCTGGAAGATTATAAATCGTCCAATGTTCTCTCAGATGTATTCTTTAATCTTAGGAGATATATGGGGACTCACTTTACTCATATTTTTAATCCTTTAAATGGGGCAATAGATTCGGTGGCACAGGATGTGGAGATGACCCACAATTTAAACCAAGCTCTATAGCAACATAAGTCTATCTCTGTGAAAGATGTGGAGGTAGCTTTATCACAGGGCATCTGTTTGAAAGCTCCCAGCCCAGGTGGAGTGCCCCTTGACCATTTTAAGGGTACCCCTTTTTTTTTTTTTAGAGAGCAGCTGTTAACTACTATTTTTAAAGCTGCTATTGTTGACCCATTGCCTGTGACATGGAAAGAGGCATTAGTGGTCCCCGTCTTTTGAAAGGGGACAGAAAAGACTGCCTGTTACAGAACAATATCATTGATCGATGTGATAGTAAGGGTTTTAGGTAGGGTCCTTTTGGCCAAATTAGAAGACAGAGCGGCCACAAATAGGGTCCTTTAAAAAACCTAATGGGGTTTTAGACGAGGAATGGGCACAACAGAACCATACCTCAAGCTGTCACTGATTGTCAGTAAGTACACGAAGTCCATGAAGAGCTCTATAAATCTGGCCTTCATGGACTTAGAGTGCTTTTGATACTGTCAATCAGGAAAGATTGCGGGCTATGATGGGAGACATGGGAGTGGAGAAAGGATTGGTACTCCTGTTATGCAGGCTACTTACTAATACAATGGTTAGGGTGCGATAAGGCAGTAAGGGAGAGAAAACCCAGCCAATAGCTTCAACTGAGGGGATCCGTCAAGTCTGTATCCTAGACCCTTTTTTATTTCTCATATATACAAATGGGCTAGAGCATTTTTATTGAAGAGGAAGCCAGATTTCCCAAGGATAGGGAGTCATTTTGTCCCATTACTCTTATATGTAGGACTATACCGTCCTCTTGAGAAGGACAGCTAAAAGCAGATTTTATGACCTCTCTTGATTTAAAAGGAAAATGTTAAGAAAATCGTATATTATGGTCTGTGGCCCCAAATCTACAAAATCTAAAACTTTTATGATGCAGAGAAAGAGATGGAAAAAGTCAAACGTTTTTCGTATTTGGGTAATCTATTTAATAGACAGTTGGCATAGGACCCTCTGTTGACTTTAATAGCGCAGCAGACAACAAGGGCCATTGATGCGCTTTCTCAGTTTGTCGCCAAATTGGGACAGAAACCAGTAAAATAATTGCTAATTATTTATAAAGCAAAATGCCTGTCCATCGCAACTTATGTGGCGGGAGTGTGGGGGGGTACAGCAAGAGTAACAAGCTTGAAGTCAAAGAGAAAAACTTTATTAGAAGACTTTTGATGGTACCCAAAAGTGCCTCTATAACATTTTGTCACTCCAAATTAGGTCTAGAACATATCGAGGACCGCATTGATCTCGCCACCTTGTTATTATGGGTAAAGATTGGGCTCTCAGAGGATTTTGCTTTTTGCTGTCTCTAATGCTGAAAAGATCCCCTTTTTTTAACCATCTAAAATGTATGCTGTTATATATATATATGACCCCTAAAGCAAAATACATTAATAAATCACCTTTTATTGCTAGGGCTAGTGTTTGGTATCGGCAGCCCCAGACATACCGTGGAATGCTGAGTCTGGTTGAGGTTAGTTCTCTGACTTACAATTTAATTTTGACTTTATAATGAATCCACTGAATAGATTTTATCTTACATGGTTTCAGTTAGGCACAGTGTACTTTTTGGCAGCGTTTCCATGTGAAGGAGGTTTGTCAGATAAGATTAGGACATATCCTTGGGATAATTTGTCCAAACAAAGCACCCTGCACTTTGTATTATTTTGTGCACTTTACAAAAAAACAAGAGCAAGATTTTTTTCTCCCACTATTGAGAAAGCAATGAGCCTATACCTATACTTAAGGTTTTAGATACCTGTATTCATTAGTCAATATTGATATCTGTACTGCAGTTGTGAACTTTAAAAAGGGTGCCCTTGTAATCAGAAAGCGATACAGGTGAAGACTCCTATAGAGTGATATTCATTGAAATTTTTATATTAAGTATCACAAATATTTTTTATGGGACGGGTTGTCATCCTAACCTGGTAATGCCTCCATTTCATGTCATGCTGATGTCTTAATTGGTTTTTCATATCTCCTGAACATAGTATGCAATTATGTTTGATTTTGTAATACTTTTATGAGTGTACCTCACTTTTAACAATTATTGTGTATTTGATTATGTGCTTCTGTGACCTGCTTGATGATCAATCAATCAAATCATTTTTGCTGGTAAAAGTGCACTAGCATAATGGTACCTATTCATATTTTATCGTTTTAAAAGTTTTATATTCTTAACCATTGCAAGTGTGCATTTTTATCCCATTTATCTCGGTGAGGTGTTTTGAGCGGCCAATATTAGAAAATAACATAGATAATCCGAGTGACATAGCGGCCTCTTAAGGAGTCCATTTTGAAGGAATCATTTTGAGGTTTATGTTTCTTTGATTTTGGTCTTAGTATTGTGGTCGCACTTTGACAATCAATGTATTATGACTGGAATTGATCTTTATATTTACACTGTTGTTATGAGCTATGATTCATATCTATTCAAGCTTTTATGTATTTATACTGCTTTCGCATTGTGCACTTTTATGGTTCACTTGAACCAAAATAAAGTTGATTGAACTGAACTGCACCCCAGAATGGCAGCAACTTTTAAACAAGCAATGGTAAATGTATTAACTTTCGCCTATGTGAATAATAATAAGCTGCTTTTTGTTGCAATTTGTAGCTTGCTGAGTATTTGTACAATATAAATTACAGAAAGTCTGTTAAAGCGTTAAGACTTGCTTACGTTCAAAAAGGCAACATATTGTGCTGTTACTAGTGGTATAGTGCGGTAAGTAATAGCAACATTTTGAAAAATGAAATGAAAGAGGGAAATTATAGAATTAATAGATGTAATAGTAATATTATGTGTTTAGAGGAGTTCTGACAACTTGCCACTGCAACTGCTGCACCCTTCAAATCATGCCTATTGTGCCTGCAAGATTGCTGCATTTGTGACTACCCGTTTAATAGTAAAATATTGGAATATTTGGTGTTTAGAGGGGATCCTAGAGATTTGAGCACTGATGTCACTGCACCTGCTGCACCATTGAAATCATGACCCTAGTCCTTGAAAGGTACCTGCATGTGTGACTGCTTATATAGTGGGTACATATGGCAATGTTTGGTGTTTAGAGGAGTTCTGACAACTTTTGGCCTTGGTGCCACCATTAAAATCATGGCCCTAGTGCTACTAGATAACTGCACTAATGACTGTCTGTTTAGTAGTAAAATACAGCAATATTTCTTGTTTAGTGGAGTTATAACAACTTTTGGCCATGGTGCTACTGCACCATTTATACCAAGCCCCTTTCAATTGCAAGGTAACTGCAATTGTGACTGCCTGTTTAGAAGCAAAATATAGCAATGGTAGGTGTTTAGAGAAGTTCAGACAACTTTTTGGCCTTATGCCACTACACCTGCTGCACAATTCAAAATGTGACTATTGCGTGTAAGTTAACTGCACTTGCAACAGCCTATTTGTAGTAAAAAAAATTCAAATATGTGGCGTTAAGAGGAGTTCCTAGAGCTTTGGGCCCCAACGTCACTGCATCATTGAAATTATGACCCTACTGCCTACTAGGTGACTGCTTTTTTAGTAGTTAAATATAGCAATATGTGGTGTTTAGTGGGGTGCTGACAACTTTTAGCCCAGGTGCCACTGCACCTGCAGCACCATTAAAATCATGCTCTAATGCCTGCTAGATAACTGCACTTGTGACTGCCTGTTTAGTACTAACATTTTGCCATATTCTGTGTTTAGTGGGAACCCTGGAGCTTTTGGCTATGGTGCCGCTGATCCTACTGTACCATTCAAATCAAGACCCTTTTAACTACAAGATAACTCCAATTATGACTGCCTGTTTAGTTGTAAAATATAGCAATATTAGGTGTTTAGAAGAGTTCTGACAACTTTTGGACCCAACGCCACAGCACCTGCTGCATCATTCAAATATTGACCCTGTTGCCTGCAAGATAACTGCACTGTGACTGCCTGTTAAATGGCAAAATATAGCAATATTGGGTGTTTGGAGAAGTTCTGACAACTTTTTGGCCCTATGCCACTCCACCTGCTGCACCATTTAAAACATGACTATTGCATGTAAGGTAACTGCACTTGTGACAGCCTATTTGTAGTAAAATATTGCAATATTTGGTGTTTAATGGGGTTCTGACAACTTTTGGCCCTGGTGCCACTGCACCCGCAGCACTGTTAAAATCATGTCCTAATGCCTGCTAGATAACTGCACTTGTGACTCCCTGTTTAGTACTAAACGTTAGCAATATTCTGCGTTTAGTGGAGATCCTAGAGCTTTTTGCTCCGGTGCCGCTGCACCATTTAAATTAAGCCCCTTTTAACTACAAAATAACTCCAATTGTGTCTGCCTGTATAGTAGTACAATATAGCAATAGCAGGTGTTTAGAAGAGTTCTGACAACTTTTGGGCCCGGTGCCACTGCACCTGCTGGCCATTCAAATCATGACCCTGATGTCTGCAAGGTAACTGCACTGGTGACTGCCTGTTCAGTAATTAAACATAGACATATTAGGTGTTAAGTGGGGTGCCTAGAGCTTTGGTCCTTGTGCTACTGCACCATTGAAATCATCACCCTACTGCCCACTAGGTAACTGCACTTGTGACTGCCTATTCAGTAGTTAAATATAGCAATATTTGGTGTTTAGTTGGGTGCCGACAACGTTTAGCCCAGGTGCCAATGCACCTACAACACCATTCAAATCATGACCCTATCACCTGCTAGAAAACTGCACTTATGGCAGCCTGTTTATTAGTAAAATATAGCCATATTAGGTGTTTAGAGGAGTTTTGACAACTTTTTGGCCCCGTGCCACTGGACATGCTGCACCATCCAAATCATGACCCTGGTGCCTGAAAGAAAACTGCACTTGTGACTGCCTGCTTAGATGCACAATATTGATAATGACATTTTAGGTGTTAAGTGGGGTGCCTAGAGCTTGTAATCCTGGTGTCAATGTACCTGCTGCACCATTAAAATCATGACCTTGTAGTCTGCAAGGAACTGCATTTGTGACTGCCTGTTTATTTTTAAATGTTCTGAATAATCTGGGTTTTGAAGAGGCCCTAGAGCTTTTGTCTCCCGTGCCACTGCACCTTCTGCACCATTCAAATCAAGTTCCTTTTAGCTGCATAGTAACTGCAAATGTACCTGCCTGATTAGTAGTCTAATATAGCAATATTATGCGTTTAGAGGCGCTCTGACAACTTTTGGGTCTTTTGCTACTGCACCTGCTGTACCATTCAAAACATGGCCCTGTTGTCTTCAAAGTAACTGCACTTGTTGCTGCCTGTTTAGTAGTCAAATAAGCATAGCTCTTGTTTACTACCTTTATTTTTAATGTGCAGTGTTTATTACAACATTTAGAATTTGATCATAATGACTAAATGGATTACGTTGAAAAAAATCAATCTGATAATGCCTACAAAGTGCAAAGAAAGTTACTGAGGCATAAACAGGAAATACCACATACGTCGTAAGGCTAAAGCATCTGCATTACACATCCAAGTAATAAAAGAGCAAGCATTCCAGCTTACAGTTAGAAGCTGTCTGCCTTTTCCGTGGGACGAGATCTTGTCTCCACAGTGAGGCTTAAATGTGTGAACAGCTTTAGTAGAAGTATCGTAAAAGCGTGCACCCAGGGCAAGTTAATAAAAATAAAGTTCCACACAAAAGTGAATTAACACAGTAATTCGGCCATGGGAACTGATAAGAGCTCCCTTTTAAGATATAACAAATATATGATATTCCACAAACGAAGCGCAAGCGCTGTGCAGGCGAAACCTAAAAAGGGGGATTCATAACCGACTTTTATCGTATGTGGCACATACCACATACCACTGAAACCAGATTCCAACAAGAAACTATGGAATTGGGGACGTGGCCTAGCTTCGACGCAAAATGTCCGCGTAAATCTTCGGCTCAGTCGAAGCCTCTTCCCCGGCACAAATCCTTCTAATTATCCTGGCCTCTAACACCTAATACGGAGTGCTGAGGGTGAGCGGTGCCTGCCCAAGCTTTTTCGAGCCCAGACGCTGCCTCCATACTACAGAAACGGGTCCAGTCTTCTGGGGCTTGGGTGCACTTCCTACGCCTGGGGCTAGAGTGTTCCTGCAGGCCGGCGTTGTGCATAGTGAGGGCGCCGCCTCGGACTGGAAGTTGCCGGTCGGCGGAAAGCTTTGAAGTCAGCGAGTGCTGCAGCATCTGGGTGTGGCGGCTGCCAATCGCAGGGAACAGCACGCCGCATGTCTCTTTGACCTCCCGCCCGGGCACTTTAACATCGGTGGCTCTGGTGCAGACTCCATCGGGACCCGCCCGGGAGCTGCGCTGGCTACTTGTGTGGAGAGTGCCCCGCCGAACCCCATAGCATTGCTCGGCAATTGATCTGCAGGGCTCCACCAGTATCTGAGGCAGGTCTCTTTGGAAACGGGCATTTGTGCCAGCCCACTGTTTGGAGGCTGCGGGGGAAGGAGCGCACACCTACTATCATCAAGGCGCTCTGAGCCTCATACCATCCCGTGGGGGACCTGTGGCGACAGTGTACCCTGCAGCTGGAGCCTTGTTAGTAATTGGAGGTGTGCGCGCTGGAAAGGAACACTTTGCTGAGAACTACCCCGGCCGCACTTCTTCCTGTGAGGCGCTATATAAAACGTTATAAATAAATTAATTAATTAATAAATAAATGTGCTCTGGTGCGGAGAGTCTACGCAGAACCAGCAGCATGTAGTTTGTTGCACTGGGAGTGGTCCTGGCCTTCATGCTTGCAGCCACACTCTACTTAAGTTACACCACTGCTGCTGCCCTTCGGGACTCCCTCCCGGGACTATATCAGCTGGCAAATTGTGAGGGATTGTCAGAGGGGACAGCGTGCGCCGTCACTTGCGCACATCGCCCAGGGTGTACCCTACTATCCAACTTTTCAGCCTCTTCTGACCAGCCGGGCTCGTTGCAGTAGCTGCTGGTGCGGAGCCTCTTGCCTCTCGCTTGAGGAGTGGCGGCCAGACCGGTCACAGTTAGTTGACCTTACAGGTTGAATATACAATGGCAGGGAGGAACGACTCGGAGAGTCGCGGACCGGGGTCCCAGGACTACGAAACAGGTCCAATCTAATAAGCTTGATCGCTATACCCACCCTAAGGGTTCGCACGCAGACTCACGTAACACACCTAAGGCAGCAGGAGACCTTGAGAGCATCGCCACGGAGCTGACACTTCATGTCCATCAATGGAGTCAAAGATTCCTTAGAACACAAAATGGACACTATTTCCATAAGCGTGAATCTAATCTGCGCCAACCTCACGAAAAAGTAAAGAATCTAGACATTAAAACCGCCAGCTTAACGGAGGATGTCTCGCTATTCCAAAGAGAAGTACAGGACTTTAAATCCTTCCATGAAATGGCAGAGCGTAAGCTGGATGATTGCGAGGGCCGCACCAGGCGCAATAACATTCGCATCCTTGGTGTGCCTGAAAAAGCGGAGGGGCCGGTTTGTGGAGGAACTCATACTTAAGCACATTCGGCCCAAAGGCCTGGGGTAAATTCTTTACTATTGAGAGTGCACACAGAGTTCTGGGCGGGCGGCCCAAACCTGGGGCACCTCCACGCCCATTGATAGCACGAGTTCTTAACTTTCGAGATAGAGACGAGATCCTCCAACATGCTCGGACCGTAACCCCCCTCCGATATGAAAATGCAGACCGGTCGTTCTTTCCTGACTTTACTCAACTGGTCCAAAGACAACGTCGAACATTTATGACCATCAAGAGGAGGCTCAGGGAGAAGGGACTCCGGTACGCAATGATGTTCCCGGACCATCTTCGTGTGGAGGCGAAGGGAGGTGCTTGGTTCTTTGACAATCCAGTGGTGGCTGCAGACTGGCTCGACAGCCGAGTAGACAACAGAACCAGAGACCGAGATGGGGATGGTGATCTGGACTTGCAGGACTGGGGGTGAGACTTAGGGTGTACTGTTGGCCTTCTCACAATTTACTCAGGTAGAGGGATGCAAATGGTCCTATTGTTAGATTCCGATTATTATGCTAGCCCTGCGCCTGGCGTGTTATCCTGTTAGTTAAAGTCTTACTACTCAGAGTTGCCGGGAGGCAGGTGGACAGAGCGTTGATATTTCCCATTTCCTTTTTCTACTCTTAGTTAACTCATTGGGGTGACAGGCACTCTGCAAGTTCGAACTGGGCAGTTTTACGCCTAGGGAACAGGGTAGGAGGGTGGCAGGTGTTGGGAGTTGGTGTAGGTGGGAAATGGGTCTAGGGGTAGACGTTAAGGGGATGTATGTCTGATTTGTGTTAGAGTTGCTACTTCGGCAAATTTTACAATTCACATGACCAAGGCTATGGACGACGCTTACAATTATGATGCATACGCAGTGGGATAAAAGTGCCAGGATCCTGAGCTGGAATGTCAACGGGCTTGGAGACAAGATTAACTGCAGTTTAGGTCTCCAATATATTAGGAAGCAAGCCCCAGATATTGTCCTGCTCCAGGAAATGCACTTGATATGTAGCTCATGTAAAGCACTGTGTAGATCTGGGTATAAGCTGGTGGTGCATGCAGGGTTCACTAAAAGTCTAATGTTGAAAAGCACCTTCCCATTCAATGTGGACTGTACTTGGATGGATGACCGGGGCCGCTATGTAGGTATCACTAGGTCATGGGAGGGATGACCAATTACACTGGTTTCTGTCTATGTTCCACCGTGCCTCCAGACTACCACATTTCAGTACCTGCGTACCACTCTCCTCTCACTGCATGAGGGGGTGTTTTTGCTGGGAGGAGACTAATTCCGTGGGGTCGGGTACACTAGATCGCCATCCACCGCGTGAAACAGGGCCCTCACATAGATGGTTGCCAGACTTTCTTGACATCATGGGACTATTGACACCATGGGACTAGTAGATGCCTTGCTCCCCTATAACCCTGACAGTATACAACACACGTTTCACTCGAGGGCTCATGGCAGCCTATCCAGATTAGATTATATTTTGATCCCCGCCCCTCAAATCTCACTCATCCATGAAATCAGGGACCTGTCTAGGGGCATTTCTGATCACTCACCACTCTGGGTCCATATACTCCTTGATCAATCTAGGGTGGGTAGGGTAGTCCCCATTAACCCCTGGCATCTTCGCAACCCCAAAATCCGTCAAGAACTCACTAAGACAATAGATACATATTTTGCCGAAAACTTGGGTACGATGGACTCCTCCCAGACACTATGGAAAGCATTTAAGACAGTGATTAGGGGAGAGGCTTTGTCTCTGATATCCGGACAAAAGAAAGAAAGACAAAGAAATTACAAGTGTAGAGGACGACATCTATCGCTTGGAGAGAGAGATGGAAGTGACGAACACACCTGACTTAACTCACTTTTTGCGACTTAAACAAGATGAATATAAGGCACTATTGACAAAGAGCGAAAATGCTGGGGAGAGAGAAACTCTGTAGGATCTATGATCTCGGGGATAAAGCCGGGAAACTAATAGCCTGGCTTGATAAACGTGAACAGGTTGGTTCCAGTGCTACAAGATGTTAACGTTAGCTTGACTGTTCCTCAACAAATAGCGGACTGCTTTGCCAGGCATTTTGATTTAATATACACCGCAGTGGAATCTTACACAGGGGATGAATCTTCTGAACTATTGCGGGATATCAAACTCCCCACTCTTTCCTTAAAAGATCAGCGCCTTTTAGACAGCCCCATGACCGCAGATGAGATAGTGCAAACAATCAGGTCATTGCAATCAGGAAAAGCTCTTGGCCCGAACGGCATCCCAATAGAATTATACAAACTAAGCCCTGACAAACTGTCCATTCATCTCAAAAGCATGTTTGAGGAAAGTAGAGAATCAGGTGTGCTCCCAAATGACCAACGTATAGCTACCATAGTAACCATACACAAGGAAGGTAAGCCCAAAACAGACTGTGCCTCCTACAGCCCGATTTCCCTCCTTAATGCCGAACTAAAGATCCTTTCTAAAGTGCTAGCCAACCGCCTAATTAAAGCAATTTCGGGACTGGTACATCCAGACCAGTCCGGTTTCATATCGCACAGAAACATAGCATTAAACCTGCGCCGTGCCCGCGGTGTCTTAGGCAGAGCAGACACAATCCTTGAACCGGCTGTCCGAGTGTCTCTAGATGCCACAATGGCATTCGACACTATTGAATGGCCTTACCTCATTGCGTCCCTCCGAAAGTTGAGGTTCGGCCAGGAATTCATACAATGGGTCCGTCTTTTATATTCGTATATGCGGAACCAATGGTGAAAGTCGTGGTGAATAACAAAAAGTCGGACTCCTTTATCCCGAGCCAGGGAACCCGTCAAGATACCCACTTTCTCCACTTCTCTTTGCGTTGGCGCTGGAACCACTAGCTGCATGGATCCGCCAAGACCCAGTCGCACGTGGTATGCGGTGGTCACCTGAATGGGAAGACCACATTTTGCTCTATGCGGACAACATACTACTTTATTTAACGGAGCCCAAAAAGTCTCTAATAGCAGTTCTTGACATCTTAGCTGTGTTCGGTAAGTATTCTGGTTTCAGGATTTACTGGTCTAAATCCCACCTCTATGTCCTTTGGGGAGGCCCTCCTGTCCTACCCCACATCTGTCCCATTCAAATTAGCACCACTGGGTTCAAATACCTGGGTATATTTCTCTCCCTAGATCCTATACTCTGATATGAAAATAATCTTCTCCCTCCATTACTCCGCCTAAAGCGAAGCATTGCCAGCAGGAAGTACCTTCCTCTCTCCTTATTGGGCAAGGCGGCTCTTTTTAAAATGAGGTCCCTACCCCGTTTTCTCTATGTTTTGCAGAATTCACTTGATCCAGTCCCCTCTAAATATTTTTTTTAAATCGAAAGCCTTCAGAGGGCCTGCTATGGAACAGACCACCATGTATAGTCCTGGGTAAACTCACGTTAAAATGGTACGATGGTGGCATCAGCCTACCTGATATTTAAAAAATATTACTGGGCTGCACACCTGGCAGCCATTAACCATAGCACATATGGAGACCTCGCCAACCCAGACTATCAGATGGATAAGTGGCTCTTCCCTGGAGGGAATTGTAACCGATCCTTCTACTTGACACCAAATCGATCCAGACTCACAGGGCCCACTGGACACTCCGTTAAGGTATGACACGCAGCAAATAAATCCCTGGGGTGGGAAGATAAATTCACATTGGCTACCCCCTTATGGGACTCTGCACAACTTGGCAATCTGTGGTCCTCGAAAGGATTTGATAAATGGGACTTGATCGGCATATCACAAGTCAAGGATCTGTGGGTACAGGGTGGAGTAAACCCTTTGCTGCCCTTCAGTCTCAACACGAACTTGCTGATGCCGAGCTCTTTTGATACAACCAGGTTAGCCACGCACTGCACTCTCTCATCCCTAGAGGCACATCCCTTCCCGACTCATCCCGGTTAGAGAATAGAATCTTAGATGACCATGTGCCAGACAAGACCATTTTGCTAATTTACAATAAATTAATAAACCACATGGACGATCCTCTTTTAGCTTTAAGGGGGAAATGGGTAGCTGATGGGGTAGCTGATGGGATAGAAATGGACGATGAGGACTGGCAGGAAGCGGTCTCCTCGCCCCGGGTGGTGGCCATTTCGGCCCAATTACGGCTCGTCCAGCTTAAAATTCTGCACAGAATATAAATGACCGGCCCTCGGCTGGTGAGGATGGGGAGAGCCGAAACTTGGGAATGCCGTAGGAAATGTGGCCTCACAGGCACATTCATGCACATTATCCAGGAATGCACCCCAATCCAAAGGTACTGGAAGGAGGTACACGAAGAGACTAGTACGGTACGGACTGTCCCTATCCGTCCGGAAGCACGTAGATGCCTACTAAACATATGGGAGCAGACTGATCCTAACATTTACCAAACACAATGGGCATCTTTGGGTTTCATGCGGGCAAAGAGAAACATTGCTGAGGCCTGGGGAGCGGCAGCCCCACCTACTCTGGACACGTGGGCGAATAATTTGGACTGGTGTATGTTCAGAGAAAAGATAGTGTTTACAGCCCGAGGCTGCCCCAAGAAATTGAGCATGCATTTGGTCATAGTGGAACTGTTATCGTGGAGATATTTGCATTCCCCCACAAAGTATTGAGCTTGACCATTTGCTTCCCCCTTGAAAGTTTTCACTGCCTGTTATTTTCTATTGTACTGCCTTGACTGTCATGCATATATCTGTATTGTACTGATTTAAATGATGATATGCCTATGATTGTTTAATAAAAACTTACATTAAAAAAAATACGGAATGCATCTAACATATACTGAAGGATTCAAACCCCCTAAAAAATCATTCTTAACAAGAATGGCTGGCACGTTGCCTGCTTACACTGATGAAAAACACGTGCAGCAAGTGTGTCAGTGGTTTGTACTGAAGATGTTAAGTAGCGAGCCGATGTCTGTCTGCTGTACTACAAGTCAAAGAAAAAATTCCCTTTGGGCAAATTGACATAAATACATAGATACTAACAAACAGTGATCAAACAAATACCGACCATAAAACAAGGAAGCAATGAAAATAGGTAGAAACTGCAAAACATGTGAAAACACTCTAAGGAAATAAGGGATTAAAATAATTTATTAACATACATTACATAAGTTAAAAACTAAAAATCGGGAAACATATACAGGATGAAACAATAAAATCAACATTCCAATAAAAAAAGGAGCTTTAGGGAAAAAGGACTAAACTCAAACACTAAACAGTTATTTTGAATTTCCCTCGATTTATCATCCCAGATTAACTCCTTGCACTGTCTGCTGTACTACACCTCGTCCTCACCTCTGCGCCTTTGTCTAAAACTCCTTCATCCTATCTTTGTTTTTGTCGTTTGCATCTTGATAGCACAGGGTTTTAAACCCTAACGAAGGACAACAAACAAAATAGTATTTTCCAGAAGTCTGCCTTTCATAGTATTGCAATGGCGCAGCTCAATATGCACGGCGCCCTTCTCTCCATGTAGACAGCCTACGTTAGTACACGTGTATGCCACTTCACTGTAGTTGTACCTTCAGTGCAGTACCACCCCCACGCTATCTCTCTCTCTCTCGTTTTTTTTCTAGTCTCCATTTCTCGGCCACACACAATCAACCCCCTGCTTTCTCGGTCTTTCGTTTCCTCCCCCTCCCGCCCTCTCTTCTCTTCTTTAAACCTTTCTCCCACACGCCTCATCTTTTGCTCTCTCTCCCTCTTTATATATATATTACCACTGCTTTCCACATTCTCTATTCCCTGAAGTCTGTCCCCGCTCTCGTATGCTCTCCCCATCTTCTCCTCTTTATCCATTTCACTGTCACCCTGTACCACCCACTCCCATATCCCACTCTCGCTGTCTTCTTTGAGAAAACTGTCACCAGTGGGCGTGGAGGAATTAAAGGATTGATTTGATTTGATTGATTTGATTTTATGTTTTCTTAAGCGCGCAGCTACCCTGAGGCATCCCGGCGCTGAAAAAGACTACGGAACTTGAGGGAAGGAGGGGTCAGGAGGTGAACTCAGGGGAACAGTAGAGTTTTTAGGCGTTTCCTAAACCTGAGGTAGTTGTGTTCTTGCCTGTGTTCTTAGGAAAGCCTAAAACTAAATTTCCTACGCCTTACTAAAGGAACAGTGGTTTTAGCTATGCTGGTGTGCGTTTTTATATAATACTAATAAAATAAAAACAATAAAATAGTGCCTTAGCAATTGAATCAGACCAAGCCGCTTTGTTGAAAACAATACACCTGCATTTATAAACTTCAGGAGTGTGGAATCCCATGCTCAAGGGGCTATATAGATACCTCGACAGAACGTGCAATATTCTCAGAAAGTGGCCCTTCTGTCCTAGTGGGTTTTTAAAATGACAATATGCCTAGTGCAAAGAGTGCTTGCTCACTTCCTCATCAATACAGCAGCCCATCAAGCCAGGTAAGCACTACCTGCCACCAAGCTTGAGGCAATCCAGCAAATCTTAGCATCTGGAAATTTCAATCACCAGAACCTGCAGCCATATGAAAAGTTCCCATGAGCAACCACTTAATAGCTTGAAAGGCCATCCCAGTACTTCGCTCCTTTTGTGCTTTAAGGGCACAGTACTATGAAATATGGCTTCTGGGTTTCAGAGGATACTCCAACTGTTGTTGCTCTGTTCAATGGAAATAACTGGAGGCCCTGGCCTGGTGGCTTTAATGTACCCTCTCCTCTGAGGAACTTTTGCACGAGACTTCTAGGCATTTGGGCGCCAGTGTTAAGATATTCAGACAAAAAGCAGAAAGCCTTTCTGGCCTGGGGACTAGCCAGGGACTGATCCTCCAGCCGGGAGCACAGTATTTGGTCAACTGGACTCTGGACAGTGTTTTTTCTTCTCATAGGGCTGCAGGTTAGCTCAAAGATGGAACGAAGTGAACGGCAGGGGGCTTGACAGTATAAAGGGAAACCTTGCTATCAAGTTATTATTCATATAAATGACAAGGTTCACTGCTCCTAACTTATCTATAGTTGGTTTCTCCGATATTGGGGTTCATTCAATGTTTCACTAGAGTAAGCACCCCGAAATCCCAAGGGTTGGTCAGTGGCCACTTAAATTCAAAATGTAGCTTCTGCTAAATTGAAATGGCTAGTGAGGCGTTTTGTAATGGATCTCTTTTTGCCTCTGGGCAATTTCATGTTGGCCTAAAAAACAAAAACATCTGACGTCATTCACCTCCTAGAGCGCAGGCCCTTGTATTCTTCATGAAAGGGTCATTTACTTAGTCATACACAACCGTTTGAATCCTTTCTCTTATTACCAAGATAAACTATAATGCATATAAAAGCGAAACGCTATTCATTGCCCCGATTGGAATACAGCTGGCTAAAGCCAGCATGGAAAATTCTGCTGCGCTCCGTGTTCAGGGCAGAGTACTGCAGCAGGGTTCGAGGAGAATAGTGTGGCACCATGGCTGGCTGAATCAGTGGTGCCCCAAGGGTCACTTTTTCGGTAATTGTTGAGCACCACTGGTCTTGAGAGATACAGTTGCCCAAAATCTTTTATCCTATGGGTTGTGGTCCTTCGTGCGGTATTGCAAACAAAACAGGTGATGGACCGAATGTGGATCAATGTCACACATTCACCCCAGTCAAAAGATCTGGGCCCAAATCCATCGTTTTTTTGCACTCCACACCACCCTGGGTTAGACAATGGCGATATGCAAATCAGCTCTGACCCTGTGCCCCATGGGAACAGTCCAGTCCGAACTACAAAAGCCATGACCTTCCCAGAACGGAATCAAGCATCCGAGGACCGGACCGGTTTCAAGGTAACAACTCTCATCAGCCCGCCTAGCTTGACTCCAGTGGTGTGGAGTGCCTGGGACCCACGTCTGAGCATCCCCAGCGCACTTAGGGCGGTATTGCAAACAAAACAGGTGATGGACCGAATGTGGATCAATGTCACACTGTCGTAATTGGCCCGTTCGCATTAGCGATTAGCTGAACCTACACGTTGTCCTCCTTAGACTTGGCTAAATATGATAACGCCATTTTGAATGTTACGGCGGCCATCTTAGACCATGAGCGGCCTCGTGGTCGACGTGCCCTTTAGTCCTTTGTCCATACCATTGACCACTCGAGTCTGCCCAGCAACAGGCTATTTTTAGTATTGGTCAAGCTTACACATGCGCAGTTCATACTGACCAGTCACTCCTTAGGAATGTGCCGCAAACTGACCAGTGGGTTTGAAACCCTCCAATGAGCTGGCAGTATTCCAGAATATGACCATATATGTCTCGAAAATGTGTCTTAACCTGTGCCGCCTATCTTTTATTGCCCCAAACTGTATATAAACGGGGTCACACCGGTGTTCGGTGTGATACCTCTTGCATTGCCGAAGGGTGCTGTTTGAGTGTACCACCACCCCATGGGGTCTTAATAAACTTGTTCTTTGCCTTTTACAGTTTCCGTGCCAACAGTTCTTGAGTGTGAGTGGGTTATCCCCTGAGCGTGTAGGCCTTGGGAACCCCGAAATACTTCAATTGGCGACCACGAAGGGACTCATCGGCGACTCGGATGCCCGAAGGAGAGGTCGTGACGAAGGCTTGGAAACCCGCCATGGGCGCGCGCTGCCACGAGTGACCTGAGTCTTGGCTGCCACGGTGTTTTTTCCTTTCCTTCCGATCTGACCTTCCAGGTGGCGCCGATCTCCGACTGAGTCTTCGAAGTGTCTGCATCGCTGAGAAAGTGCCGTTTGGCTGATTTGGCTTACAAGACCTTGGCAGTTGGAATCTGGACATTTGGGAATTTGGTTAGCTTTGTGATCGGTAAGGTAGTCTTCGGACGCTTACTGAAAATCTGTGCTTTGTGATCGGTAAGGTAGTCCTCGGACGCTTGCCGAAGTCCTACGATCTTTGATTTGAGTTAGCTAACATTGTGAATTTGTGATCTTTGAACCTATATGTGTAGTGCACTTCACATAGGCAGGCATGTAGAGATGTTTCTCTAACTTTGTTTTTTTCCTTTGAGCGGCACAATCGTGTGGAGAACTGTAAGTGCCATTTTGTCTGGTGTCACGCTTTCGTGATACCTTTTTTTTTTAACATGCCTGTTTTCAGCACACTCCGAGGAATGTGTTGTCTTGGAGAAGGTACCTCAATTAGGTTAGCGGAATCACAGCCGGCTCCCCCAGAGGGAACTCCAAACAGGGACATGTACATAAAGCTTGGCCTTCCCCCTATTATGTACAGTAAATTATGGCATAAATACACCAAGGCCGATCCTGAATTGCAATGGCCTCTACACGGGTCATATGATTTGAGTAAAATACAATTTGTAGAGCAATGTAGGTTTCAACGCAGGTCTAGACAAAACATGTTTGATTGCGTGCGAATGTGGGAGAAAGCGGTGCGTGAGCGAATGAAGCGTGAGGTTGCCTTGGCGGACAAAGAGCAGCGCAAGGCTGCTCGGGATAAGGCTTTACAGCTTGAGGAAAAGGAGGCTCAGGAGAAGAAAGAGAGGGAGGAACGGGAACGTAATTTGCAAACAACTGGTCAGTTTCCTATTCGCCGACCACTTTATCCTGCCCTTAATAATGAAATTGATGATTTTTCTTTGTTAGATCGGTCACCCCCTCCGTACGTTTCGCCGACGGCTCCGGCTGCGGATTCCGAGGATGATGGGCAGGATCAGTTGAGCAAGAAGGGGGTATCGGCTCTCAGGTTTCCTGCGGATAGGTCCGCTCATTTACGCAGTTGGGCTCGTAAAGTGAATAAGCATTGTGTTACTCAGGAGCAGTTGTTAACAGAAAAGAAAGGGTGGTCGGATCTTGAATTAATGTATTTTCTGTCCAGTCTGGTGGATGAAGTTGTAAACGCATATCGTGAACTTTCTGATACGCTCGAGCCTAAAGTGTTGTCGGTGTATCGTGAGAATTTAGCTAAAGGTGATTTTGATCTTTCAGATGTTGACGACCTGTTCAAGCAATTGATAAAGCTGCGGGATGAGACAACCCAATTGCGACAGGAACGAAAACGGAGGCAAAAGGAGTCCGAGCCGGAAAATAACGGGCAGGCTAAGGAGTGTTCTCTCCGTGGTTCAGATAAGAGTTCTGCGTTGCATGTTATGCCTATGCGTGAAGCCGCGCCTTTGTATGTTCCACCAAAAGGGGAAGGTACGGATGATGATAAATTGTCAAAGGATGCGAAAGGGTATTTTGTGTATAATTGGGTATACACGCCATGGAATAGAGCAGATGTCATGGCATTGAAAAATTCTTTACCTGATCTTCGGAAGAATCCGGCGGCATTTTATGAGGGGGTGGAGGGGGCTATATCATCTTGTGTGATGACTCTGGTGGATATAGATTTGTTTTTTGGGCTAATTTTACCACCTGATATGTGGAGGCAAATTCGTAAAACTAATGATGAAACGATATTGGGGGGGACATGGAAAGACATAAATGCTGCAGATTTGGATAGAGAACCAGCATGTAAGCCTTGTCAATTAATTCTAGACCTTCCGGCAGCTATCTTGAATAAATTAAAAACGCTCGTTCCCTCCAAAAAGATTGATTGGACTATGTTAACGTCGTGCAAGCAGAAACCCGATGAAACGGTTTCAGATTTCTTTACACGCTTCGAGGAGGCGTTTCATGATTACAGTGGTCAATCTTTAACTGATGATACGGGTCGGCATTTGTTTGTAGATAAGTATGTAGCTAATCTCCTACCGGAGATTGCAAAGCGATTGAAGTTGAGTGAGAGTTCCTGGGCCACGGCGACCCCTGCGTCCTTGTTAACTATGGCTCAGTATTATGAGCGGCAGGAAGTGGAGGCTAAAGAAAGTGTAGAGAAAAAGGCGAAGGAATTGAAAACGAAGGTGATGTTGGCACAGGTTCGGGGAACACAAAGTAGAGGGAGCGATAGAGGTAGACGAGGTGGAGGAAACGCATCGTATGGTCGTACGGACATTGCGGAGGATCAGTGTGCTTATTGTAAGGAGTTCGGGCATTGGGCCGAAGATTGTCCGGTACTTCGTGAGCAGCGTAGTCAGCGTGGTCGAGGAAATGGAAGGTCGAGAGGAGGTTATACTGGAACGAGAGGTGGTGGAGGTGATCGTAGACAGGTTGAGGAGAGGGGCCGTGGCCAGGACGAACGAAATACGTTTGATAGACGGAATCAATATCAGATTTCGGAAGGAGAGAATGTGGAACATCAGGATTACGTGCATGCATAGGATTGCGTAGGATGGGGTAAGGAATCAGTTGAAGTGCCGGTAGATCAGCAAGGTCCATATGTAACAGCGGGTATTTTGGGTTCTACTGATCAATTTCTAGTCGACACAGGAGCTACTCGTAGCGCTCTGTCGAAAAACTTGGTTCCGAGGGCTCCCCTGTCTGGCGAAATGATTACGTGTGTAGGGTTTGATGGCACACCCTCCCCTAGCCCATTGTCCAAGCCCCTTGCACTATGCATTGACAAATACTTTAGTTTTGGCCAATTTTTGTTATCACCCCATACCCCAGACAATATCCTGGGCATTGATTTGCTTAAATATTTTCGAGCGACTATACGTTGTGCTCCAGAGGGAGTGCGGGTTATTTTGAATGACAATTACCCTGACCCTGACGATTGCCCTGACCCTGATAGATTTTATGCCATTTTAGACATCCCTGCTTTGGCCTCTCTGCCGCACACGTTGTGGGCGACCTCAGATACGGATGTGGGAGAGATGCGTATTCCACCAATACACATTACTGTTAAGGAGGGGGCCCCTCTACCACAAGTGCCACAGTATAAGATTTCGAAAGAAGGTGAAATTGCACTGACACATATTGTTCAGGACTTGATTTCTGCAGGGGTGGTGGAGGAGGTCCCTTATAATGTTTGTAACAGCCCTATTCTACCGATTCTTAAGAGAGACTCAGATGGTAAGATCTATCGATTTATTATTGATTTGCGTGAGATAAACAAAATTGTCATCCCCCAATACCCGGTGGTGTCTGATATCACGACTTTGCTTACTTTGGTTCCACCGACAGCCACCACCTTTAGCGTTATTGACTTAAAGAATGCGTTCTTTTCCATCCCTGTTCACCCAGATAGCAGATATTTGTTTGGTTTTACGCTCAATAATAAATCGTATAGATTTTGTCGTGTTCCCCAAGGATATACTGAAAGCCCTAGCATCTACAGCCAGGCTTTGAAAAGACAACTAGATTCTTTTAAATTGCAGTCTGGCGTTGCGCTCATCCAGTACGTGGATGACCTTCTGCTTGCCGCTGACTCCTATGCGCAATGTGAACAGAGTACGCTTGCGTTGCTTTCCTTTCTGGCACAACACAATCACAAGGTTTCCAAGAAAAAGCTCCAATACTGTAGACCCCAGGTGACCTACCTCGGTCATCTGTTGTCTAAGGAGGGACGTGCATTAACATCTGATCGAATTCAAGCAATATTAGACACACCAGTCCCTCGCACGCAGAGAGATGTGCGTGCCTTTATAGGGTTGACGTCCTTTTGTAGGCAATGGATCATGGGTTTTTCACATATCATAAAACCTTTGCTAGCATTACTGTCCAAAACCACACCGATGCCTCTTGAGTGGACAGATGAATGTCAGAAAGCTTTTGAGCAGTTGAGGCAGGCCCTTTGTTCCGCACCCGTGTTAGGTACACCAGACTATACGAAACTTTTCACATTGTACGTGCACGAGAATGATGGGTGCGCGTTGTCAGTGTTAGTGCAATTACACGGGGATAAGCAGAGACCATGTGCATACTTCTCTGCCATTCTGGATCCTGTAGCACGAGGATTGCCTGGGTGTTTTCGAGCGGTAGCAGCAACAGCAGTTGCCATACGACAGAGTGAGGGAATAGTGTTATCACACAAATTATTGGTGTTAGTCCCTCTCACGGTAGATGCCCTGTTAAACCAAACAAAGACTCAATACCTTACGAGTGCACGACTTACAGGATATGAGCTGACACTCTTAGCGCCACATATAACATTGAAAAGATGCGCTACTTTGAACCCTGCCACTTTATTGCCCTATCCGGCCGAGGAGGGTCAGGAAGAAAAACATCACGACTGTGTTTTCCTGACTGAGGAACAGACAAAGGGTCGTGTTGACTTACAGGATGTGCCACTTCCTGATGTGGATGGGGAACTGTGGGTTGATGGATCGTGTTTAAGGCTGCCAGATGGTACGACTTCCGCAGCATATGCGATCACGACGCTTAAGACAGTGGTAGAAACAGCTAGGATACCACAAAAATCGGCTCAGGCAGCAGAGCTGATAGCTTTAACAAGAGCCTGCGAATTGAGTGCCGGATTATGTGTGAACATATACATGGACAGTCGGTATGCCTTTGGAGTGGCCCATGACTTCGGGCTTCTTTGGAGGGAACGCGGGTTTCTGACATCACATGGAGAGCACATTATGCACGGAGAGCTAGTGCGTGATCTTCTAAATGCGTTGCTTAGCCCTAAGAAAGTAGCGATAGTGAAGTGCAGTGCCCATAAGAAGGTTACGGATAAAGTGGGTCAAGGAAATGCCTTTGCAGACAGCATAGCAAGGCAAACGGCTATGTCCCGAACTAGCTCCCCCATGTACGTGGTACAATCGCAGGCTGAGCGATGGAGTGATGCTAGAGCAGAGATACGGGATATTCAAAAATCAGCTACAGAATCTGAACTCGCGGCTTGGGCAGCAGATGGGGTACTAGATGACGAGGGTTGTTGGAGAAGCAAAGATATGGAGAAGTGGAAATTGCCTGCGGCTTACTTACAGGCGATGGTCCAGATGACACATGGACTGGCTCATGTCGGAGCTCTTGCAATCGCTCGGCTTTTAACACGAGTTTGGGAACATCCCGAGATTGCGAATACTGCAAAGAGAGTAGTGCAGACCTGCCTGGTATGTTTGCAACACAATCCTGGAAAGGGGACCCATACTCCGAAAGGAGGGTTCGTTCCACCTTCTGCACCGTTTGAGGTGCTTCAAATGGATTACATCCAACTCGAGCGCTGCAATAACCTGAAGTACGTCCTAGTGGTGGTGTGTGTTTTTAGTAAATGGGTTGAGGCCTACCCCACGAAAGACAATACGGCTTTGACAACAGCCAAGGTGTTGCTTAAGGAATTCTTTCCTCGCTTTGGAGTTTGCAAATTTTTGTGGAGCGATAATGGGCCCCATTTTGTTGGAAAGATTGTGGAATATGTACTGAAGGGGTTAGGGATTCAGCAAAAGTTCCACGCTGTATTCCACCCTCAGTCAGCAGGTTTGGTCGAGCGGTACAATGCCACGTTGAAGCTTAAGCTGGCCAAGATTGTGGCGTCTACATCGTTGAAGTGGCCAGATGCTTTGCCGCTAGCGCTACTCTCTCTTAGATCAGTACCCCACTCACGAACTGGCCTTACGCCCTATGAGGTGGTGTTTGGCCGCCCTATGAATATCTGGGGGGTGCCCAAGCCGCGACTAATACATGATGTGCCTTGTGTTATGATGAATGATTATTTGGCACGATTAACAAATGATTTGCTCTCTATTCATCAACAGGTTCGAGAAGCGCTCCCTGACAACTCTACTGGAGAAGGCCATGATCTTCGTCCTGGTGACCATGTAATGGTCCGCTCGTTTGAGAGAGCAAGCAGTCTGGAGCCCAGGTGGAAGGGGCCCGAGCAGGTCCTCCTTGCGACCCGTACCGCAGTTCGAGTGACAAACAGGAAGCGGTGGGTGCATTCGACACATTGTCGCCGTGTCTCTCCGGATCTGGTGACCCCTGCTGTGTTGACTGATTATAAGGAGATCTTGGAGAAAGAAAAGAGCCCAGCTGTGACGTCGGCCGAAGTGGAGGGAGCCTTCCCGGACCAATCTGCTACTGGAAAAGAGCGCTACAACTTGCGTCCACGATAAGAAGATTTTTTTTTGCCCTTTTTAATGACTGGTTGGTTACCGCTCCAGGTTTGTGAAACGGAAACCGGGAATTCCAAGGGGGGGGGATCAGTTCTGCCAGAGTAGCGACACCCGTCTTGGCCCGGAGAAGAAAACAACGGCTACCTCGGAGTTCAGCACCGCATTTTTCTTTTTTAGGTATACACGTACGTGTATCTGGGACCTTGTGAACAATTTGTGAACAATTTGTGCCATCTGAGACTTTGCACGAACATTCTTGAACTATGGCATCAACGGCATCTCGTGATAAGAGAATATTGGGTGCCTTTCTCTTTGTTCTGACTATTGTGGTGATAGCTGTTATAGCCTGGGTAGTCGAACTTGTGGCGCCTGTACGTGAACATTTGCTGCCGACTACCCCGGCACCGTCTGAACATTTTCATTTTACATTGCCTTTTCATGAAGAGCGCCATCGCCAAACGTACTTAAATAACAGCTTCATTCAGATCCTCCACCACACACATAATATGACCAATACCTCGAATTGCTGGGTGTGTGGGATGTTGCCTGGGCACCAGAAGAGAGGGGGCACCCCACTTATTCCACTTCCGTTTTCACATAATGGGTCATGCAACGCCTGGTATACCCTCCTTTTTACTTTGAGATGGCCAACTAAGGGGGGGGGTGCTTTTCCGTTTGAATAAAGTATGTTCTCATGACAAGGATGGGTTTCCCCGGGCTGAGGGCACTCGTTTCGAATGGGAGGAGTATAGGCCTGACAATGTATCTGCCCCACGTGTATACAGCAATCAGCGGAACGTTAATGTATCTAGTGCTCATGTCATAAATGTTATTGCTACCAAAGCCGATTTATGTATCAGAAATAAGGGCTCGATTGCAGTAGGGAAAAGCGAATGTAACATTACTCTCACGTTTGATAGCCCGAATGGCATTTCATTTGTTGCATCACGAAATACATACTTTATTTGTGGAACGAAGGGATACCATCAGCTTCCAGTGGGGTGGTTGGGCACGTGCTATGTATCGTTTGTGCTACCCCCTGTATTCATTGCTCCCCCGATGTACCACAACGATTATACATTGTATCATGATTTTGTTTTGAATAGAGTTAAACGAACTGTTGCCTTGGAGGACATTGACCAAACGGACACTGCATTACAACAGTATGTGGATTTTAATCTGGGACTATTCTCCTTTGTGGGGGCCGCACTGAACAGCCGGAAAATCAGACGACTGACACGTGTTGTCGAGGCTGTCGCGAATGATACTGCTATTGCTCTGGGGAATATTACCGAGGAACTACAGATTTCCAGAATTGTCACCCTCCAAAATCGAATGGTATTGGACGTTGTTTTGGCTGATCGTGGGGGGGCTTGTAGAATTATCGGAAGCAGCTGTTGCGTATACGTCCCGGACAATTCTCCATCTGTGTATGATGCTATTTCCAAGCTGCATAAAATAGCTGCTGAGATACACCCGGACAATGGGACTTGGACACTTTCAGGATGGTTCTGGTCCATGATTGCAACTTGGGGCTGGAAACTGTTGACAATTCTCTGTATACTTGTGGGAGCAATGTTTTTTATATGCTTATGTATTCAATGTGGCCCCGCTTTATGTTCAATGTGTCTATCAGCTTGCTTACCATCGAGGCGAGCTCTTGCCCACGACAAAATGATGCTACACAAAGAGGTGACACAAATTATGTTAATAGACATCGAGGACGAACATTCTGATTATGTTCATTATGAGGTAGATTCAGCTAAACGCTAAAAGGGTCGTCTGTCGTAATTGGCCCGTTCGCATTAGCGATTAGCTGAACCTACACGTTGTCCTCCTTAGACTTGGCTAAATATGATAACGCCATTTTGAATGTTACGGCGGCCATCTTAGACCATGAGCGGCCTCGTGGTCGACGTGCCCTTTAGTCCTTTGTCCATACCATTGACCACTCGAGTCTGCCCAGCAACAGGCTATTTTTAGTATTGGTCAAGCTTACACATGCGCAGTTCATACTGACCAGTCACTCCTTAGGAATGTGCCGCAAACTGACCAGTGGGTTTGAAACCCTCCAATGAGCTGGCAGTATTCCAGAATATGACCATATATGTCTCGAAAATGTGTCTTAACCTGTGCCGCCTATCTTTTATTGCCCCAAACTGTATATAAACGGGGTCACACCGGTGTTCGGTGTGATACCTCTTGCATTGCCGAAGGGTGCTGTTTGAGTGTACCACCACCCCATGGGGTCTTAATAAACTTGTTCTTTGCCTTTTACAGTTTCCGTGCCAACAGTTCTTGAGTGTGAGTGGGTTATCCCCTGAGCGTGTAGGCCTTGGGAACCCCGAAATATTCAACACATTCACCCCAGTCAAAAGATCTGGGCCCAAATCCATCGTTTTTTTGCACTCCACACCACCCTGGGTTAGACAATGGCGATATGCAAATCAGCTCTGACTCTGTGCCCCATGGGAACAGTCCAGTCCGAACTACAAAAGCCATGACCTTCCCAGAACGGAATCAAGCATCAGAGGACCGGACCGGTTTCGAGGTAACACCTCTCATCAGTCCGGCTAGCTTGACTCCAGTGGTGTGGAGTGCCTGGGACCCACGTCTGAGCATCCCCAGCGCACTTAGGGCGGTATTGCAAACAAAACAGGTGATGGACCGAATGTGGATCAATGTCACACATTCACCCCAGTCAAAAGATCTGGGCCCAAATCCATCGTTTTTTTGCACTCCACACCACCCTGGGTTAGACAATGGCGATATGCAAATCAGCTCTGACCCTGTGCCCCATGGGAACAGTCCAGTCCGAACTACAAAAGCCATGACCTTCCCAGAACGGAATCAAGCATCCGAGGACCGGACCGGTTTCGAGGTAACACCTCTCATCAGCCCGGCTAGCTTGACTCCAGTGGTGTGGAGTGCCTGGGACCCACGTCTGAGCATCCCCAGCGCACTTAGGGCGGTATTGCAAACAAAACAGGTGATGGACCGAATGTGGATCAATGTCACACATTCACCCCAGTCAAAAGATCTGGGCCCAAATCCATCGTTTTTTTGCACTCCACACCACCCTGGGTTAGACAATGGCGATATGCAAATCAGCTCTGACCCTGTGCCCCATGGGAACAGTCCAGTCCGAACTACAAAAGCCATGACCTTCCCAGAACGGAATCAAGCATCCGAGGACCGGACCGGTTTCGAGGTAACACCTCTCATCAGCCCGGCTAGCTTGACTCCAGTGGTGTGGAGTGCCTGGGACCCACGTCTGAGCATCCCCAGCGCACTTAGGGCGGTATTGCAAACAAAACAGGTGATGGACCGAATGTGGATCAATGTCACACATTCACCCCAGTCAAAAGATCTGGGTCCAAATCCATCGTTTTTTTGCACTCCACACCACCCTGGGTTAGACAATGGCGATATGCAAATCAGCTCTGACCCTGTGCCCCATGGGAACAGTCCAGTCCGAACTACAAAAGCCATGACCTTCCCAGAACGGAATCACGCATCCGAGGACCGGACCGGTTTCGAGGTAACACCTCTCACTAGCTTGACTCCAGTGGTGTCGAGTGCCTGGGACCCACGTCTGAGCATCCCCAGCGCACTTAGGGCGGTATTGCAAACAAAACAGGTGATGGACCGAATGTGGATCAATGTCACACATTCACCCCAGTCAAAAGATCTGGGCCCAAATCCATCGTTTTTTTGCACTCCACACCACCCTGGGTTAGACAATGGCGATATGCAAATCAGCTCTGACCCTGTGCCCCATGGGAACAGTCCAGTCCGAACTACAAAAGCCATGACCTTCCCAGAACGGAATCATAGCACAGGTGGGGATACTGCAGTACTGAGGAGGGACACTCTCCTGAGGCGGAGAAACCTGGCTTAGCCCAGGGGTACGTTCCAATGAAACGGGGTGGGGGGATCAGTATTCACAAGTACTGATCACATTATTTTGACTCAGCAGTGTTAGAAACCATTAGGGGTAGGTCCCCTGCACCCTTAATGATGCGACAACAAACAGAGGAGGTAGGAGTGTGGTGGAAATCGGTCAGAGGACAGTTAAGAAATATGATACAGCGTGGATTTCAGGAAAGATGTGCTGACCTAGCTCTCAAAAAATACATGAAGGACAAACCATGCCATGACACTTGACTCAGTCCATCCGAGTACACTAGGGAGATGATGCTTTCTCCAGGGAGCACCACGAGGACTTAAATAGAGTGTGACTAATGGCTGTCCTCATACAGCTTATTTGTGGGCCACAGAGACTTTGTGGGTCCATGTTGCAGGATTTATTCAAAGACATGCAAAATGCGACTGGGCCCGGGTGAGATTTGTGATGCTGGCGTAATTTTGAACAAATTCATGTTGCGCCACATTCCAGAAATTAGACTATTACACTGGAGTGTTTTCATTGTATTATAAGGCTGTAATTTCCTTGAGTCCACGGAGAGCCAAAGTTGAGCACGGAGAGCCAAAGTTGTGCACACAGAGATGTCCTCTCTAGAGTCTCCCTTTATCTTTTACTTTCTTATCTGCTATTAGACTCAACTTAATTCCGACGCGCCCTCCTTTAGATTATGACATCTGCTAGGATCGGTTTACTTTCTTGGCCAAAATAAGGCATTTCTGGCGAGTCCAAATATGAATCGACAAATGCACTTCCGGGAAGCCATGTAAAAAAGGCCAGTGCCGCTGGAGGTGAGACCTGCATACAGTTTGTGCTCCGCAGTTGCTGTTTCCACCATGAACGAAAGGTGAGTCCGGGCGGCAGATACCACTTCAGTGCAATAATCCCCTACTGCTTTGATTCTTTGGTTCCAAAACAAGTTCAGCGCGTGAAGGGTTTGGAGATTACTTGATGTCATCCTACAGATGCGAAACTCAGTTCAACGCTTTTCACTCCCTGAGTTCATTCAGGCGAAAAGCTTTAAGTCAATGACTGTGGCAGCCTTTTCAGCGCATCCTTGCCTCTCATCCTGAGGGGAGGCCTCGATTTTAGCTGCAGGACAGCAGTGCAGCGGGTGTGATTTGTGCACTCGCTCTTGCAGAGGCAGCTTCTTTTCTGTTAGGGTGATGGCAGCAGCAATGGAGCAATGGAGCAGGGAAGGCTGATCAGTCAGGGCGGCAGGTGTGCACAGCGGCACTCACCCTTCACAGTGGCAGCCTCCCCGAAGGGCTGCAGACAGGTACCCCAGACAGGGATAGTTAATTTCGACCTCTGTGCATGTCCTCCACGTTGGTGTGTGTTCTGCAGCTGTGGCCTCTGGCCTCAACAAGTCTTCCATTTCAGCAGCAACACTACTTCTCTTCTCAGAGTCAGCAGGGGTAAGCGTCATACTCTCTGGCTCACGGCAGATTGCCGGATGACACAGTGATGCTTGTTCTTCCAAAGAGACTGGGGAACCCCTCACAATACAGGTTGCTCCTGGCTTCGCTCTTTTTTACTCCGCTTTGTCCTGCCTTTCCACGTGCAGGGAACAGACAGGGGTTCTGCTCCTAGAAAGCCTCTTCCCCTGCAGGGCCATACACTCTCAATCCCTCTCTCAGCAGGCAGACCGACTACTAGGCTCTAAATGTGTGTAAATGTAAATGTATAGGCATTTATATAGCGCACTACTTACCCGTAGGGTCCCAAGGCGCTTCGACCGCTGCGAAACCCTTCCTGGCTTCCCTGAGAGATGGTCCCTTAATGGGTATCTCCAGGGTGAGACCAGGCATCCCCGGCGGTCTGGTGGGGCCGTTAGTGAAGATGAGGCAAGCTAATGTCCAGAGTTGCCGAGTGTGATCGCTGATCAGAGTGGGCACCGAGGCGAGAGAATTATCGAGTCCGCTGACCCTGGTCCAGAAACCTGCCGCGCCGGGAATCGAACCCTGGTCCCGGGCCGTCCTCTGCTCTCGGGTCTGCCGCCTCTAACCAGTGAGCCACACTACTCTAAGCCATTGATACTCAAAGTGTGGCCCTCATGACCTTTACATGCGACCCTCAGTGCTGCTATTTACCCCACTCAGCACTTAACACTAAAAATATATTTAAAAAGCATGCAAGACTTTATTTAAATACTAATTGATGTTAAAAGAAAAAAAGAACTAACTAGGGTGTCCTGCACTGCTTACTTTAAAAACACCTTCATTTTTCAAGACATCTTGCAGCAAAAGCGTAAAAAGTCTCTTCAGAATTCAAAAAGTGTATTTTATTAACACACAAAACCGTTTCACCTTAGTACATTAGATTACATCATTGCTTTGAGAAGTATTTATTAAAAGTAATAATTTTCAAACATGACTTTAGAAACAATAATTTTTCTCCGACCACGACAACAATGCCAATAGTGAAATAAGTGGCAAGTCAGTAATTATGTTCCCTCTGTAGGTGGCCTATGTTCTTATTATACATGAACAACACTAAACCTTTTTAAATCAAACACAGGAAAAAATCTGTACAACGCCCATCTTGCAGTCATGTATTTCAAGGCCTTCTTATACATAATAATGAAGAAAGAGAAGGAGAGGTGAAATAAACAATTGCTTAGCACACAATCTGGTAAAGTGAGGAAGCCGGGATTAATCCCAGATTTTATGGTTTCTCATTGTACAATTCAGCCACTAGATGTTAGACTTCACTTCCTCTACATGCACTTAATGGGCAAACATACCCTGCCTGACTGCCACTGTTGGCATCAAGGCGGCCCTCGGTCACATCAAAGACCTTCATCTCCTCCAGCAGAAAGTACATACTTTAGATGATATCTCCTCATCTGGAGACAGGAGCAACATATCAGGTAGAGATAAGCCCTGGTCACAGAACTGCTCTTCAAGCACTCAGATCTCTCCTTCCTTGATGATGCAGAACATGGAAGGGGAACATAGTGGGATGGATTGGATCCCACTTGTATACACATTTTCTCAACAGGGGATGTGGATCCAAGGTATAAGGGGGCAGAACCGGTATTAGTTAGTTCTGTTGCAAATTTCCTTTCTTGCTGTTGTTCAGACACAATGCAATGGGGATGTCTCCAGGCAGGATTTTCCCAAACAAGGACACGCCATAGTGTGAGGTCTCTGCACCTGGCTGTCATCACCCTCATGTAGCAACAGTCAGGGACAGACAAAATTAAAGGGGCTGCCTAGAAACTTCCTTGGCATGAACAACAGAAAATGCAGTCACACCCCTCCCCCCAACCATCTACCAAAAGCAGTACCCAAGAAGAACTAATCAGCATCTTTTTGACAACAAGGTCCTTATTGAATTTTTTAAGATGGCCCGTCTCATTCTCCCTCACTTTAGTAACCAGAGTCTCCTCCTTTCAGCAACGGGAATGCAGACAACACACTTCTGCTGTCTAGGGAACCTATCCTTATCCTCCATCCTATGCCATGTTTAACCAAATGCCTCCAAAATGGCCACCACCAGCCCCAGCAGTCAGACTCATCCGCACAAGACATGCATTTGACATGCACAAGGGATGCCAGTGTATGGTACTGGGGATTCACATAGCCTTGGACCTTTATACAAGAGGGGTCCAGTAGGCTGAGCTCTCCCTGATTTTTATTTTTGAAACTGTGTATTTAGTTTTTCCTTTTTGCAATACAATGATAATGCAAACAACAGATAGTATAGCAATACATTTAAAGGCGTAGTGTCATACAAACAATAAAGGATATTGTGACATACAAATTGCATCAATAGCATAGTTGAGCGGTAGTAGTGGACAAGCTCAAAGAAGTCAGTAAAAGGAAGGTGGAGGCTAAAAACCTGCTCTAGATTATAAAACAAGTCTGAAAAGGTACGTAACTGCTTCTATAGTAGGAGACCGATATGTTATCCCCTGTAAAAGAAGCAGAAGAGGATGGGACGACAGGTAGACCATTGACAATGTTGGTCAGACATTCAATTCATTTAAGTAGTAGTAGAACAATAACAAATCTAAATTATTAACATAAGGAATCATATGACTTGGAGCCTCCCCACAAAATTCCCACACCCACCACAGCTAACAGAAGTGCTAGTCACTGTCGCCAATTACCCATGAATAAGGCGTACTGGGAACATGTGAGTGCGGGGCATTCTTTGTTTACGAGAGGGAGGATAAGCGGACATCAACAGTAGGTGCAATGCCCAGAGCTCCATATAGGGGGTCAGTGTCATTGTCTACATCATGTTGGCAGTTAAATTGAAGTTCAGATAAGATATTGTCCCAGTAAGTGGGATACTTCCTAAGAACGAGTGCATCTTCTCTATGTAGGATTACATTTTCTATCTGTGCCCAATTGAGCATTGAGCATGTCCAGGCAGCAAACTGTGAGAGCTCAGAGGATTTCCACCGGCGAGTTATAAGGCCACTATGAATACTAGGTATAGGAAGTGCCATTGTGTTTCTTGTGCCTGTGATACAACCCCAGGAGACATACTTCCCTTTTGTGCAGGGCCGGGCGCCCATTGCATGAGGGTAAAGTCGATGTGATACTGGACCAGTAATTATGGACACATGGGCAGGCCCATACCATGTCAAAGCAAGTCTGTGTCCATCTGAGTACAGTGCAGGCAAGTGATGTCTGCTCTGTGGTAATAACAATTTACATTGGTGGGATTGAGAAAAGTTCTATGTACAATATAAAGTTGAATAAGCTTTGCCCGGGCACTGCATGGCACATCTTGGGCCCTCCAGCAGAACGGTCCATTCCTTATCTGTGCAAGTAAATGTTAAGTCGGTCTCCCAGCATTATCTTAGAGTTAGAAGCTGTGGAGTAGTGTGGATCTGGAGTGAATCAGTGATCCACTGTATGAGGTGTCTGCCCCTCCCCATCACATGGAGATACTGGACCGTAAGATGGATGGGTAATTCTTTGGTCACGTTACCCCACTGATTGCCTAGTGAAGCAATCAGTGAGTTGTGGAGTAGTAATTGGTCTGGGGGCAGGCCATCCTCCTCAAACAACATCTCGCTCGGAGCCAAGGTACCATCCCGGTATAGGTCACCCAACATGTGTAGGCCAGCAGCATGCCATGATGCCAACTCAGTTACCAATGTGGGTCCGCCATTCCTCTGCATATCAAGCAGCACAAACCCTGATGCATAGGGGATTGTGAGCTTAGTAGGGCTGACGCACCTGCGATAGCAGCGATAGGCTACTCCCAGCAGCAGGGAGTCCGGTGGTCGCATTCGTGGGCAGGAGTGAAATAGATGCAGAATAGTGGGTAGGCTCCAATTCGGTGAGGATGTGGCTGTGTTCGACAGGTGTAAGCCTGCCAGCCATTTAGTGATCCATTGAACTTGAGAGGCGAGGTAGTACTGCTCGAAATGCGGTGCAGCAAGACGTCCTTGATATGTGGGCGAACAGAGCTTTGCTAAGGCTACCCTACATCTGGACTTATGCCAGATGAATTCTCGAATCTGCCAATCAAATGCACAAAAGAACGTGGCTGGATTATAAAGAGGGAGGTTGGTAAAAGTAAAGTAGGTGAGGTAAACTCACCATTTGGGCTTGCATAGATGTGACTGCAAGAATAACATTGCCATTGAATAGATCAGCCGTAGAATGATGAATATGCATCCCAAGGTATCAAAATGTGTGCAGCTGCCAGTCTAGTTGTGCCCCAATAAGGACAAAGTGGGGATTAGGAACATCTGAGAGGAAGAGAAATAGGACTTTGTCAAATCTACCCTCAACCCAGAGACGGAGGTAAAATGTTCAAGAGTTAAAGTAATCATGGCAGGGATGATGTGCATATCTCTGAGGTAGAACAGCATATCGTCAGCATATAAGATTATTATGTGCATCCCCTCACTTAAGGGTATACCGCAGGGTGCACCCGGCACAAGGGCAGGTTTTCCGGATGTAAGTCATAACTCAAAAGAATTGGCGTAGCTGCAGGGACGTATTACGGCTGGGGACGATCCGATTTTTTTTTTTTTAAAACCTTTATTTATCAAAACAAAGTACACCGCTATTCAGCCATACATCCCGGAGGCCAGGCAGCATTGTATCTCAAATCGGAAACATGTACAAAAACGCAGTACAGGAGTAGTCAGGTTTAATTTTACGATATAAACGTCTGAAATAACAATAGGAACCAATAGAATCAAGAAAAAAAGAGTAGAGAAAGAGAGGAAGGAAGAAACAGAGAGAGAAAGAAAGGATAAAAAGTAACAAGGCTGAGGAACACAAGGATGTTGTAGGCACATATCACGGGGAGGGGCGGGGTCGATACACTATAGAAGCAACAGTATGTATGACAAGTACGTGGACGGGGAGCAAAGAATCAGGATACACCATTTGGAACCCGGGGGAGGGGGAATTACGGGGAGAGGTGGACCTCCGGCCGAGCCATCTCAGGGGGTGCACAAATGTCTCCCCTATACGAGTTCCAAGCACTCCAGACCAACCCCCACATTCTAGGTTTACCCCGGGCCATGTAGACAGTCTTTTCCCGGAGCATGCACCAGTCCATGTGTGTCTTCCACTGGCTAACGGTGGGGGGGGGTCAAAGCACCCCATTTCTGAGCAATGTCTCTCTTGGCTATCATATTACCCAGGGTGACCCAACGGGTCTGGGCCACATTATAATCAGTCGGGCCCCACACGTTCAGCAGACAGCGCCGGGCCTCCGCATGAAGGGTCACACCAGTCACAACTCTCATTACCGCAGGCACACGCTTCCAGTAGGAGGCAATCACCGGACACTCCCAAAGTATGTGCATGAAGGTGGCCAATACGCCACAACCCCTCCTACATAGCCCATCCTGAGAGTGTCCCATATGAATCAGTCTTGGGCCTGTGATGTAGACCCTATGGAGCACCTTCAATTGGACAAGTCTCAACCTAGCTGAGATGGCCACCTCCTTGGGGGAAGAGACCGCAGACTGCCATTCCTCATCATCCATCTCAATCCCGTCATTCACCCAAAGGTCTCTCAGTTTCACCAGCAGGTCCATCCGTACATTAATTAGCTTTTTATATGTCAGGGAGATGGCGCTATCCGGCATATAGCCGTCCAGCACCCTATCTTCCAGCGGAGACGATTCAGGCACTTTCTCCCCCACAGGCATAGAAGATGTGAGTGCATGTCGTAGCTGTGCATAACGAAAGTATTCCGTTGCCTCCAATTGGAACTCAGCCTGCAGTGCAGCAAACGATTTAATTTCCCCCCTGGTCTACATATCTGCAACCTTAGAGACGCCAATGAGATCCCACCGGTCAAACCCCTTGGAGTGCCACAAGTTCCCCAGCAGGTCAGAGTCGTATAGGGGAGTAGCCATGGTGAGTCTACCCTGCCAACCCAAAGTCTTAGTCACCGCCCTCCACAGATGCACCGCCGTCCTAGTGGGTCCAGTTAGTTTCCGATCCAGAGATCTAGAGTACAGCGCTCTATAATACATCCCGTCATTCATGAGCCAGCGATCCATGGCATATCCCGGGTTAACCACCGGTCCGTAGAAACCGTGATTGACTGCCGCCAACTGAGACGCCCAGTAATAGCGACGTATGTCAGGCATGCCCCCGTCGTACCACGGTATTGTCAGCTTAGAAATAGAGATCCGCGGCCTACCATCCCACAATAAGGCACGCTGTAGGCTCTCAACCTCTCCGAAGTACTTGGACGGCACTGGGTCTTGTGTGTTCTGGAACGCATAAAGGAACCGCGGCAGGGACATCATTTTAAACAATGCCGCCCGACCCAACAGGGACAGCGGCAATCTCTTCCAACCCTCCACGTCTCGCCGCAGCCGCGCCAGAGGGGGGAGTAAGTTGTTAATGTAACGAGTACAGGCATCCTTTGAAATATAGATGCCCAAGTACTTGAATCCCTGCTGCGAAATCTGTATAGCGCAGCCTCGAGGGAGACGCGGAGTGTCACCACACAGAACGTAGAGGTAGGACTTGGACCAATTAATGACCAGGCCTGAGTAACCACCAAAAACACCCAGTACGTCGAATGCCATGATCAAAGACCGGCAGGGAGATGTAAGATAGAGAAGAATGTCGTCTGCATAGAGCGATACGCGATCCTCAAAGCCCGGCGACCATTTGATGCCCTTAATGTCAGGATGTGTACGGATCCAAGCGGCCAGCGGCTCAAGCGCTAGGGCAAATAGGAGCGGCGACAGTGGGCAGCCCTGTCTGGTACCTCTGCGCAAGGCAAACGAGGCCGACAGACGACTGTTCACCGTCACGTTGGCCATCGGGGAAGAATAGAGGAGTCGGACCCAGCTAATGTAGTCAGTCCCAAACCCGAATTTAGCAAGCACCGCCCAGAGGTAGTTCCACTCAAGCGAGTCGAACGCCATTGTCGCGTCAAGCGAAGCAAGCACCGTCGGTTCTGTGAGCGTGCGAGCCCGCGCCATAACCGCGTGAAGCCTACGGAGATTAAGGGCCGTGTTCCGGTGCGGGATGAAACCAGACTGGTCCGGGTGAACCAGGTCAGCAATCACTCCCACAAGCCGGTTGGCTAGTAGCTTCGCCAGAATTTTAGGCTCAGCATTCAACAGGGAAATAGGGCGGCACGACCGACATAGGTCTCGAGGCTTCCCTTCCTTGTGGATGACCACAATAGTGGCCAAACGTTGATCAAGCGGGAGCTCTCCGGTCTCCCGAGCCGCCAGGAACATATCCCTCAGGGGTGCAGCGACGGTGTCCGCCTTGAGCTTGTACAACTCCACCGGGATACCGTTGGGTCCCGGTGCTTTCCCTGAGCGCAGCGATCTGATCGCCAGGGCCACCTCATCCACCGACAAGCCACGGTCCATATCCTCACGCTCAGCGTCAAGGGAGCTCGATCCCCTCCAGAAAGGTAGCCGAGTCGGATTCGGATAGGGTGGAGACAGACGTGTAGACCGTCTCAAAATAGTCTGCAAACGCCTCGGCAATAGCAGTAGGGTCAGTGACGACCAGGCCGTCGTCGCCCCGGATTTCTGGTACAACTCGGGATGCCAGTTCCTTCTTATCCAGCCAGGCAAGGAGCTTACCCGCCTTATCTCCGGCGTCGTAAATCCTGCCCTGCTGTTCCCTGCCCATCGCCTTGGCCGCATCAGTAGCAGTGGCCCCATACTCCGATTGCTTCAGGGCAAGAGCGTGGAGCAAATCCGGAGTCGGTCCCAGGGCCAACTGGGAATTTAGGTCAGCAATGTCCGACTCCAGCCGCACCAAGTCCTCATTCCGCCTCCTACGCGCCTCGGCTATCAAGGAGAAGGCCTCTCCTCTAAGTACAGTCTTGAAGGCCTCCCAAAGAGAGACGGCCGAGGTAACTGAGCCCGAGTTTTCAGCAAAGTACAGTTCAATGGACTTTGCTAGGAGGTCACGGGTCTAGGGGTTACGAAAATACCAGGGGTTAACAGGCGCCACCCTGGACGTTGCCGGTACACCAAAGTCGAAAGACACCCAAACCGGGGAATGGTCAGAAATGCCCCTGGCCATAAGACGAGCACTAGAAACCGACTGCGCTTGAGCCGCGGGGGTCAGGATATAGTCGATACGGGAAAGACTACCATGAGCCCCTGAATGGAATGTGTATTGTCGCTGGGCGGGGTGCAGGAGTCGCCAACAATCAACCATGCCCATGGTGGTAATGAAATCCGGGAGCCACAACTGTGCATTACGAAGATCTCTGGACGGGAAACGATCCAAGTCACCCGAAACCACAGAATTAAAGTCCCCACCCAGAATCAGCAGCCCCTCCGGGAGACCCAAAATGGCGTCACCAAGGTCTTGGAAAGTGGATGTTTGTAGCCCCGGAGGGACATAAACCGAAACCAATACCAAAGTGCGCCCCTCCCACCTGCACACCACAGCCACGTATCGGCCCCTATCATCAACCAGCATAGACTCCACCTCCAGGGGAAGGGACATGCGCACCATGATGCCCACCCCTCGGGACCCCGTAGAGAACCCGGAATGAGCAACCATTTTAAACCCTCTCCTGTTCAAAGCCCTACAGGTGTTACCAACAAGAAGAGTTTCCTGTAGAAGAACGACATCTGGAGCACAGCGTTTAAGCAATTGTATAACACCACGTTTAATACGGTCCCCCAACCCATTGACGTTCCAACTCAACAAATTCAATGATTTACCCCCCATCATCAGAGACGTCCCACCCCGACAACCCCCCCCGGAATGCTGCCAGCAAATCAATAGCACCACAATAAAATCCCAGCCATGAAGAGAGTAGAAAAAACAGAACAGACAGTGAAAATTCACCCCAACCGCCCCCCACCCTGCACCCCTGCATTAGACTAGAAGCCACCCCAACTAGCAGTGTGCCTGTCGCCCCCAAAACTAACCTACAAGAAGCCCCCAGAGGAGAAAAGAGACATCCTATCCCCCCCGTCACCCTCCTTATCAAGAAATTCAGGAGCAACAAGAAAAAGAAACAATAGTCAAGGTCGATGCCAACCGCAGCAACCCCCCCCAGACAAAAGTCACAGGCAAAAAGTTCATTCCTGGGAACCTGGACCGCCTGCCGCATCTTCCGTCTGATCCTCTGGTCCGGTCCGATGTTGAGGCAAAGTGTCCAACCAGTCCCCTGCCGCATCTGGAAGGTCAAAAAACATTGTCCGGTTGCCATGCTCGATTCAGAGTTTTGCAGGATAAAGCATGGAGTAGCGCATCCCCATCTCCCTAAGCCGCCGCTTCACACCGTTGAAACTTTGCCGGCGTTTCTGGACAGCCTGTGTGAAGTCAGGGAAGAAGTTAATGTCCGCATTCTGAAATCGTAACGGGCCAGCGCTCCTCGATGCCTGCAAAATGGCGTCTCGGTCCCGATAGTTAAAGAGTCTCGCAATGATGGGGCGAGGGGATGCACCCGACTTTGGCGGGCCACCCGGAATCCTGTGCGCCCTCTCGACTGAGAAAAACTTGCTCAATCCTCTCGGTGCCAAGTTCTTAACCACCAGGTCTTCCACAAATAGTTCCACTGACTCTTCCTCGGCCCTCTCCGGCACACCCGTAATGCGGACGTTCTGGCGCCGGGCCCGTCCCTCGAATTCGTCAAGCCGGCGTGCAAGCAACCCATTAGCCGCCTTCAGGTCCCGGACCTCAGTCTGCACATCCGACATGTCGTTAGTCAAACTCGACGTTTTGATGTCCAGCGACTTCACCCTGTCATTTGTCTTGCCGAGATCGGCTCTGATGAGATTGAGTTCGATCTTAAGGGTATCCACTTTGCTAGACAGTGCCTTGTGTAGGCTATGCATCTCCGCCTTCACACCAGCAATGGCACCCATTACGTCCCGGAGTGTAATTTCAGGATCTTCAGGGGACACATCCCGCAGCAAGTCTTTAGTGCGGGCCGTCATAGTCGGCGATCCCTTTGAGTGAGAGAATCGTTCCGGGATAGTAGATTGAGACTGGGCCGGCTTCCTGCTGACCCTCGGAGGCTTCCCTTTGTCCGGGTCCCCTCTGCCCGCCATGTTGAACTGCGAGGGCAGGATAGTCCAGGGGAGGGGCAGGCCACCAATAACACCTCCAGGCGGTACAAGAGATACCACAATGAGCGCCCCAAGCACGACAAGAGGAAAGTTATAAAGAAGACCGCTCGGGCCAGCTGGTCCAGCGAGTGTAGCGGGCCCGCACGGGGTGTCCCGAGGTAGGCCACTTCCCAGTCGCAGCGATGCTAGTCAATGGCGTGGGTAATGCCCGTCAGCTTCACGACGGCATAAGCCGGTCCAGGAAGCTCGGATTTTCAGTCTGAGACCGGGCGCCGCTTCAGCATCGACTCAGCAGATGATTCCCACCGTCGTGGGACAGGATAGGTGGCAGGATCAATGCGGAGGATCGGGAGGTCTTCGGAGCTCCGAGCTCACGCGGCCATCTTGGTCGCCCGCGAAGCTCCTCCGGACGATCCGATTTTGATCGGAGTGAACCAAGGCCGGCACCAAGGGTGACAGGCGGTCTGGAAGTATTTTGGCTAGGACCTTTTAATCGGTGTTAAGTAGGGCTAATGGTCTGTATGAGCCTTGGAGCAAGGGGTTCAGGTAGGGAGATGACAGTTTCCTCTCTCAGGGAGGCAGAGAGACTACCGACAGAGAGGGCCTCTTCGTACATTGTGGGTAGATGGGAGCTAGATGACATGCGTATGTTTTGTAGAGCTATGCTGGCAAACCATCAGGTCTTAGAGACTTGCCGGTAGCCAGTGCCCTGATTGCGTCTTTAATTCCAAGTAATGTAATGGGACTATCGCGCTCTGCTTGCTGGTTACGTGTAATGCACAACAACTTCAGTGTAGAGAAAAAGGAATTGAAGTTGTCTGGGCCTGCGTCTGTGACTGGCTGATGCAGCTTTGTGTAGTGACGCTTCAGTTCATCATGTAGGGTTTATTGCATATATAAGACTAAGTGTGCAGCAGAACAAAGTGCCATTATGGGCTGTTGAGGCCGGTCCTGATGGATGCGCCATGTCAAGAGCCGACCAGATCAGTTCGCCGTGGCAGGTGTGCAGGCCGATTGAGCAGTATAATTGAGACAACGTAGTCTTTCAAATAACATAACATGTTCCCAACACATGTCCAACAGTTCACCGCTAACCCTGGGATTATTCGTCACCTGGGTTTCCAGGTCCAGGAAAGTGTTCTCTATTCTTGAAATGTCCCTGGTAAGTAGTCATCTCATAGTCCATTTGTGTTCCCAGGCAGTGGTCCCCCTGTCATCACCTTAAAGGAATCCCATTTTATTAATTTGGTGTTGACATTGTTGTCAAAGTATTCTGTGATCACCGAATCAAGTGAGGCGCGGAATGAGGGGGTCTTCAACAGTGCAGGTTGTAAGCAGCAGGAGAGTGTGGGAGGCGGATCAGCCACCCAACTAAGTTGCAAAATTTGGGGATTGTGATCATAGTGTGTGCAGCCCAGATAATCTAAGTGTATTATAGAGGAGAGTAAAGATATTGTCCCCGCCATTCTATTAATGCAGACAGGAGTTGATGTGAAGTGGAAAAAAAAAAAAAAAAAAAAAAAAAAAGCACACCCTAGCATCCAGGTGACGGAATCGCCATATGTCGAACAGCTGCCAATGTTGGAGGCAGTTTTGTAACACCTGTGTGTTGGAAATTGCAGGGGTGTGGGGCAGTGGGGGAAAAGAGCGATCGAGGTATGTACTTAAAACACTGTTAAAATCCCCCCCATAAGCCACAGCATGCCACGGCATACCACTTCATCAAGATAGTGTACTTGAGAGAGCATACAAGAAGGTGGATTGGTCAGAATTTGGGGCATATATACAGCTTAGAAGATTGGAGTGGCCGTCAATATGGCCCTTCACTATTTATTACATATCAGCTTTCTGGTTCTAGTACAGTGCAGTCTGCCACTAAAAGGGATCACAGGTGTAACCCACAGCAGCACACCCCTGGCTTAATAAAAGTAGTCATTGGCAAACACCTGTCCATCACAGCGACTATGCAGCTTAGTGGCTTCTGTCTGTATATTAATTTGTCTAATGTGTCTCCTTTGACAATGGGATATGTGTGGGATGGCATTTCAGGTTGGAGTAGACTGCAAAGCAGCGCAAAGGTGTGTGCATGCCCCTCATGTTTCATGTGAGTATATTAAAGTGGGTCATGTATGCAAGAACAAGGCACCCAGCAACATATTTGTCTGTGAGGGTATATAGCTGTGCATGGTGAATGTAGTGATGACTTCAGACCAATAACTCTTAAGAAGTCTTTACTGTCCCCAGCAGCAAGCGTGAGGTTCCCCTCGCCTGCCCATGCCCAATTGTCACTTCGGGTTTCGTGGTATCCTGTCGCACGCCATCATTCCACTGAGCACTTCATCAACAACAAAGGCAGGCGAGCGCGTAAATGAAATGACAACATATCTGCTATATATATATTATACAGAAAAACATATGCATTATATAACCACGGCCATGAGAACCCAGCCTACACATTGTTGCAACTGCATACAACTATTTTCTTAGGATGATCCTCACCTCATTGAAACTATGTACAAAAGACATTATTGGAGACTTATAACACCCAAAAGAAACACAAACTTATTCTTATAACAATCATGAAACCTCATGGGTACACAAGGTTGTCTGCAACCTTGCTGGACCTCACTCTCCTCTCCATGTAATCTTTCACCTTCTATACTCCTTTCACTTACCTCACTTGCACCTCCTACCCTGCTTATCTCATCATCCATCATCATGTACCCACTACCACTTTGCTCCACTCTTTTCCTGGCTTCCCACTGCTTGCTACACTGATCGCCCCGTTTGCAATATAAAGTGGCCCTTTTTTAATTCCACCTCTGGCCATTTTCCAAAAATGAGTATATCTGGTGAGACAAGTCAAAGAATAGAAGTCACCTGTTGACATAAATCAAAAAACGAAAAAGAAACAGAAAAATGTGTATGAGCTCACATTTTTCTGTTTCTTTTTCGTTTTGGTAAGCAGAGGACATATTGGGTGTCGTAGTGCTCTCCAGTGTTCGGTTCCTTGAAAAACTGTGTACATAGGTTCTTTCTTCTTTTCTTTTTCAGAGTGATTTGGCCCTGATGAGAATCCCTTCCGACTTTCAGGGATTCGAAACGAGTAGGCCTTCTTTCCTCCAGTGTCTGCTCCCCTTATGTTGCCCTAGTGTTGATCTGCTGCCACACTAGTTGCTACAAGTTATACACCCACTTTTTGTTTAAAAAGTTTTATAACTTAGCGGATTTAAACGAAATTTAATTAGTGTATTTCATTATCATTGTGAAATTTCCTTTACTTACACAGCAGACCCAATACTTAGCATATTGGTTTATTCTTTACCCTGTTTGGGTTAAGTACTGTAGTATGAATGTATGAATGCTTGTGGTATGACTGTGATATGATTGATCCATGAATGTATGGTTGATTTTATTGCCCTGTTTTGTGTCCGCCTTTTTCATCTTGTATATAAATTTTTCTGTTCATTGACAGTATATGTTGAAAGTCAAAATAAATATACTTTCTAAAAATCATTTTGTAGAATAAAAACAGCTATTAAATAGCATTACCCATTTGTGATCAGGAGTCTTCTTTTGGTTGATAAATTAGTGTATCAAATAGAGTATCAGTATTGGCACTTTTGTTCTGTTGTCCGCCGATTCAATGACACCCTCTCTTTGCAGGTCTTCCAACATCTTTTTGACTTCCCCACGTAGCTATGGAAATTCTTCTGACAGCATGCTTAACCGGTTCCGACCCCGCTTTCACTTTTATTTGGTGTACATTACCCTTCAGCATGTCTAACTCATCCTGAACACCTTGGAAAATGTCTTCAAAATGATTTCTAAACTTTCATGGGTTTGAATGGCCAAGACCTTTTAATTTTCCCTGGGATCTAACGCAATATATAAATAATACTGCTGCACCCAGCATACGACAGCTGCCCAACCTTGTGACACACACACTCTACCAGACGCCTTCCTGCCCTTCAATTCAAATTTTGACTCCATGTATCCCTAAATGTGTATGCTCTCTCCACTATAATCCTTTGGATAAACATCACTCTGTCCGACCACTTCTCCTCAAAAATCTTTCTAGGTACAATTGTGTACATAGATCCCACATCAACCAACAAATCTATCCGAACACCATGCAAATTCTGCTCTTGTTCTATGCATTCTCATCCCTTCATTACCCACAATACAATATCCTGTGTGCTATCCAATATAATTATCTGCGACACAGGCCACCCTGTTCCTGGAAACATCCTTGCATACAGTCACCAAATTACCTTTTATCCCACACCTCCAGCACTCCTTGTCCCGGGCAAAGCAACCTTTAAAAATCAGCAGCATGTCCCATGCTTCCACATTGGTAACATCCTCTAAATCCTGACTTCATGTAAGTATTTACTATCTCCTTGGGCTTATCAACAAATTGTTTGTTTTCTCCAACTTCCACAGCTTGTCAACTTTTACTTTTGTAATATGTTCCTTCCTATTTACTACATTGACACCTTCTTTGCGATTCAAATTGTTGCATTTCCTTTATGTATCAAGTAAAGGGATGAAGAGCTCAATATTCAAAGCGATCCAACGCCTAAACTACTACCAGAAGTCAATAGGCTAACCATCAGGTGGGAATAGTTCCTTGTAAGCATAGAGAATGCAAGGTGGCAAAATCACAAAGCTTGCCAGTTTGGTCACAGGGGAACCAAAAGGTCAGATCTTAATGCCCTCACACACCTGCTGGGGTGTCACGCTTCATCATTGGGCGCTCCTCGTCTGGCCGGCGCTGCAATGCCTGGCGGGCTTGGGGCTCTTTATCGGAGATCTTTTGATCCGTATACGCCGTTTAGGTGAATGCATGAGAGGGGGCTGTGTAGAAGTGTGTCTGGTGAAGAGTGAAATGTGTCTAAAATAGATGCTGACTTAGATACAAGTTAACAGGGTATGCCCAGACGTGGGTCGCTTGCTCACTTTGCAGTGGATTCAAGCTAGCCTGGCTGATGACGCCTGATTAGCCCCAAACCGGTCCCAGGATGCTTGTTTCGGGTCGAGGAAAACCAGGCTTGGCAGTTCGGCTGGACTGTTCCCATGAGGCACAGGGTCAGACTGATTTGCATGTGGCCATTCTGAACTGGGGTGGCGGAGTGAGCTAAAGAATGATGATGGATTAAACCCAGATCAGTTGACTGGGGGTAAGTGCTTGCAATGTTCAACACTACGTCCATCATCCCCTTTATTTTTGACTTAGATACATTGGCATGACTACAAGACCGGTCAAAACACGGATAATCAAACACTAGCAATATTCGGTGCCAGAGAAATACAACCAACATGAGGGCACATTTCATCGAACAACTCCTTAACCTTACCCCAGATGACATGAGTTGGACCATCTTGGAAACCAACCACTTTTGGCACAAAAGAAAACTGTTTGTAATGGTGCAGCGTTTGATGTGTTCTCTTTCTACACAGACTAATGGCTTGAACGACGAAATTCTGTGCAAGAACTCAACAAGCAAAGGAACACACCTAACCATAACCATTTCAACATAGGTCTTCCATTCACCAGCAGGAAGTTCCTAATTGTGACATGCCCACTAACTCAACACATGTCTGGTGTGTGGACTGCAATGGAACTGCTCACTCAGCATTATAGTAAGTGCTGGATTACGCACCTCATACACCATATGACATTTAAGCGATTTATACCCTGACCCTCGCGTCCTACTGGTCTGACTCCTTGATTACTAACTCAGAAGCTGAGAGCTCATGCAATATACTTATCTCTGGTGCTTAACATTCTGAGCAATGGTGCTTAAGATTCTGATCAATGATTACTTTATCAACGTTTTATACACCTCTCATGCTTCTGTATAAACTCTTTTTCCTGTCTGTATCTTGCCCATTCCGACTTGAGTTACAAGTGATTTTTCATAGTTAACGCAGGCTATGAGCACACAAGAGACTTATCAGCTTATTAGATCATGCCTGTATGCCTAATTACACCCACTCAACATGGCCACCAAGATGGTTCATAGACCTTAGAGTAACAGCGGCACCAGCCACCCTTACCGTTTTGACCCTCACGAGCACCAGTCTACGCGACATCACATGACCTGTGAGACCAGCACTACATTACATGCTGCCCCGGCATCTACAGGCAGTCTTGAGGAGGGTAGGTCGAGTGGCAATGTCCAGCGTCAACCTAAGTAAGTGTGCGCCAGCTTGTCTAATTTGTATTTCTGAGCAGCAAATTTGATCAACGGGGGAGGGGGGGTGTTTCATAAATCCTCAAATACCCGACTGTGTTTGGTTATTTACAAATCCCTCAAATACACAGCTGTGTTTGCTGCTTCTTTCCTCTCTCCCAATAAGGTGTCCTATAATTTCACCGGGACCCACTGCCTTGCCCAAGTAGTTATTTCCTACTCACCTCTGGGTAAGTTAACAAGGCAGAGGTGCATGTTTATGCAAGCTCTACTGCTCTAATATGTCTTATGGCTGTCCTGTGCCTACCATTATACCAGCTTGAGACCTTAAGGCACTAACACATCTTGAGTATGTGTCGCAGAGTAATTTACAAGAGTGCTTTTTATGATTTTTTATAAATATGTTAAAACTTTCATTTCAACTGTAGCTTGTGATGCCGACGTGCACCACTATTGACGAGTGCCCTTACTAATGAGCAAATAAATTTGTACTACTGCATTTTGGATGAAGGTTTCCATCCTAAGTATATTGCATGTTTATTCCCACCTCGTGTTTTCTTTCCCTTCCTCCTTAGGTGGAATCATTTTTACTGCAACCATTCAGGTGCAGTATTGTACTTCGGGAGTGGCCACCCTTTACTAGAAAGGGGTCCCCTGCCAAGAGAATTTACTGTTATTTTTGTTCCTGATGAAATGCCGATTGACCCTTATGGCAATTCAGGCATGACCTCACTTTATTTATAGCTGTCAAGGTACATTGTTACTGAAGTATAGCACCACTGCTTTTACTTAGTCCTGGTACCTTTACCCCATAAAAAGAATTTCTTGGGGTACCTGAGTCTATTTAGGCACATTTCACTCTTCACCACACACTTCTGCACTGTCCCCTCTCATGCATTCACCTAAACGGAGAATACTGATCAAAAGATCTCAAATGAAGAGCCCCCAGGCCCCATAGGCATTGCAGCTCCGGCCAGACAAGGAGCACCCAATGATGGAAGCATGACACCCCAACAAGTGTGTGAGGGCAATAAGATCTGATCTTTTGGTTCCCCGGTTACAAAATTGGCCAGCTTTGTGATTTCACCACCTTGCATTCCCTATCCTTACAAGAAACTATTCCTACCTTGATGGTTAGCATTTCGTTCATGCAAATGTCAGATTCCTCCACTATTTTTTCAATCTTTATTGCTTCCTGTAATGTTCGATTTCTCGCAGCCTACAACCTCTCTTACATGCTCTGGTTTTTACGCTGTACAGTCAGTTGATCTCTTATCGTCTGATCAGTCTTCGTTCCAAAAACACAATTTACAGCCAATTTTCTCAATCTTGTCACCAACTGGTCTACCAATTCCTGCGTTTGTTGCGTTTGCAAATAAAACATATGACGCTGCATCACTATATTCACTTGTTAACCATAACATTTTTGTAATATTCATTTTGCCTCCATATACGTATTTTCCATTGGCTCTCCATCAGCGGCCATGACCTCTGCCAAAAACTTAAAAACATGCTGACCCTCCTTACCCAACGCATTAAGTAACAAAGCTTCTTTTCTGGATACTGAAAACCTTAAACCATCAATAGCCTCCAAATAATTTTCAAAAATTCCGATCCATTCTTCCCACTCAATTACAGGTGGTCCTGCTTGTGATAAATTCATTAAAAGAGCAGCCACCATTTGGTTGTTTGCTATGGGCATACTGATGCGTGAAAACCACTTCAAATGCAATACACTACGAAATGTTAATGGGCTGGATTCTCTACTTTGTGTCCCGAGTCATTTTGCCTTCTTTGTCCTCCTTTAGTGTTCTTAGCTGCAGGATATCTCACCGGGAACAAGCCAATTAGTCCTAAGTGTTTGTACTTCAGACTCCTCTATCGTAAAATACTGTCAGCAACTGAGGAGGTGAGTCGCCCCTAACGAGGCTATTCCTCTCAGCAGGTGAGTGCAGACCCTTGACACTACACCAACTGAGACTTCTGACCACAGCTGCTCTGCCACGTTTGCTGGTGGTACACGCTGTGCCCTACAACCGCTGCACTACTGCATTGTATGCTGGTATTTAATACACAGTGATCCATTTCGCGGGCACTCCTTTAACACCTCCAATGAGGCTGCACACCACGTACTCCTAGCCCCGCCAAACAACACACCCTCCCATCCATCCTAAGAACTGTGCGGCCCACCTGTGGCATGCCGAAGTGGACACGCTCTCTTGGACGGCCATTACTCCGACAGTGCTGGGTGAATGCTTGCAGCCCCCGTCTTGGGCTTCAGACGATGGCCTCTTCCTTGGGCAAATTCCTCCACACAACCAGAAAACAGTTGCGGACGCGGGGCTCGGTTCCTTCCCACACCGTCTCTATCTGGACCACACACGTGAATCCCATGCAGGATTCGACCTCACTGCAGCGAGGGAAAAGCAAGACAGGTAATCCTCACCAAACTGTAGTGACGACTTTGGACTCCAAATAACTCTTAAGTCTTTATTGTCCCCAGTCGCAAACGTGAGCCTCCCCTCGCCTGCCGATACCAAACTGTCACTTTGGGTTCTGTTGAATCCTGGTGCACGCCACCATTCAACTGAGCACCAAAGCAACAAAAAAGGCAAGGGAGCGCGTAAATGAACTTACAACGGTGAACATAGCAAGGGCATGTGGTGGAGGTCCGGACTGCACGGAGTAGTGGGTCATACCTGAAAAAATACAAACCATTAACATGAAACCGTGAATACCAGAGGAGCAGAGGGACAACATGTTTCTGCCCAAACAGTCGAATAACTAAAATCGATAAGAGTCAACTAGCTGGGGAACAGGTGTAGAGAAACTAGGCAGCCAATGAGAGGGTGTCCTGCACAACGTAGGATGGACTTGTGAGAACTCATGTAAATATCACATTGTAATGTAGCGGTTAGCTATTATAAAAAGGTGATTATTGAAACATTCGTGAGTCGGGCCAGGCAGCGACCATGTTATTGTGGACCTACACCCCTGCAATAGAAAGACAAGTAAATTACAAACAAGAAGGGTAGGACAAGTCAGAGGGTGTCCAACAACCATAGTGGAATATATCAGGCATTAGTAATCACCAATCTAGATATCAGAAGATGTCTTCAGCAGTTTGTGGCGTTACTTCAGGCAGGGCTGCAGAGTCCAACCCTGAGGGCTACGTAGTCGAGGAGCCTCCAAGACTGGTTTGGTTTCACGTAAAGCAGCGGCACTCTGCGAAGCCTGGCACCTCTCCCGTATAACTTGTTCTAAGTCAGGTGCATTGTTCAATTGAGAGGAGTGCTGGGATCAGGTCGATGGCCTAGCGGCCCCAAAGTCGCCTTGTCGTGGGCTGCGGTGACAGTTTGTACAGACCTGCCGTCTCTAGCCAATTCCAGGCATCTTTGGGGGAGCTGACAAAGTGTGTAGGCCCCCCCCCCCACCCCCCCGAGTCCACTCTCAGGCATGCTGGAAGCAGGAGTGCATAACGAAAGTCTAGCTCATGTAAGAGGTGCTTCGCTACTAAGAAGGAGTTTCTGAAGAGTTACAGTATAATCAAAGAGGAAGATTAGCTTTGCGGTGTAACTGTAACCTCTCGTATCTTCTGTGTCTCACGTAAGATGGAGTTCCTATCACAATATTGCAGTAGACGGAACAGTAATGGCCTTGGGTTGAAGCCAGGTGACAGTCGACATGCAGAAACATGATGAGCTCGTTCCACCGAGGAGAACCGCTGAAAAGTCTGAGGCAACAGCTTTCTCACCCATTGTTCCACGTAAGTGACAGTATTCGATCCTTCTGCTCCCTCCAGTAGACCCACCACTCACACAGTTTCATAACGAATGGCCCTCTACATTTTAAGCTCAACGCTCCAGGAATTCCACTTGCTCTGCCAGCATGCACAATGAGGATTCCAGTTCCTGAGCTTTTGGCTGGAGCTACGTTAGGGTTTGTTTAATTTTGTGGACTTTGTCCGCCAGCTTGCAGTGATCCACATGCAGCAGCGTGAGGTCGGCAGTCACAGCGTCTATTTTGCTTTCCAGTGATGTGCCTGTGGTCCCGAGAGCAGTACCAATCCTCTCAACAGCTTCAAGGACGGAGGCCAACTTGTCATTAATTGACAAGGGTGGAGAACTGTCAGAGGAATCAGCACCACTAAGTAGCCGATCAGAACTTGCGGAGGGCCTTGAAGATGTACCCTGTTTGGTAGCGCATGGGCGACCCTTGACACACCATTTCAAAGGCCCATGTTGAAGAAGCACTGCACTTCTGCATGGTGCCTGCTTTCCAGTGCCCAAGAAGGGGGGGGATTCGACAGCCCGTGCAGCCCCGGGGTCTCGGAGTATGTCAGTGTGTATTGTTTGCATAGTTAATCTCAGGGCCAAAGAAGTCTCAAATTGGACAAAGGTCCATACAGTAGAGGCCATAGGGTTAATTCTGGGTCGAGGTTACGGACATAGTTATTGACATAGCGTCAGCAATCAGCTGACACTCGAGGTACGACGTCCAATTAACGCTCCTGTCACGGAGTGGGCGGAGCCGTGTGGGTAGGCATTTAATGGGAGTCCCATCTCGTATGCGCAGCGGACTCTCGCGGCCCGTCTGCGCCAGATCTGCGACCAGCGCCAGTTATGCTGTCAGTGGCCAATTTTCGCCTTGTGTTTGTTGGTCTAGAAATCAATTATTAGCCCTTAGGACAGCAATGCGCGGCAGTGGCCAGGGCAGTGATCCTGCCCTGCTTCTAACCAGCCAGTTCAGCTGCAAAGACTGCCCTTTTGCCGTCCCCCTCTCTCCCAACGACTGCGGCCTGCGGCTAGAGTAGTTCCACTTACCAAAACGACAGCGGTAGTCAAAGCTTGTCTGCTTAATTGTCGCTCCCTCCCCCGACACGCAGACGATATCTGGATTTCTCTGGCATCTCATGCCTGGGACCTGATGTTCCTGACTGAGACTTGGGTCAAGGATACTTCAAAACCAGATATAAACCTGGCAATCCCTCTGGAGTATAGATTTGCAGGGATAAATCGTTCAGGCGACAAAGCAGGAGGCGGAATTGCTGTCATTCTTCATTCTCATTGGACTCTTACGTCCAGAAATCTAGAAAACATTGGCCCTATTGAGGCCATATATTTTAGTATTTCTGATCGAAGACACCTGATCGCGGCTGGGGTGCTGGTATATAACCCCCCCGGCACACCACCTTCTCACCTCTCAGAGCTTTTAGCAACTATTGCAAATCTCGCGCTAAAGCACCTGCACTTTATTATTCTGGGAGATTTCAATATTCATATAGATGACACCACATGCGCAAAAGCCTGCTCCTTGGTAGATACCATGGCAGGCATAAATTACGATCAGAAAGTCTGTGGCCCCACCCATCAGGCGGGCCATACCTTGGACCTCATATTTACTAATTTGTCAGGCCTATCTACCGCCTCCTCTTCCCCTCACCTGGTCATATTACTATCTATTTCCTTTCAGGCTGACCTTCCCCCGGATGCCTATCCTTCCCTCTACGGTGGGTGACCTGGGCAGAAAATGTTACAAAGTTACCTGTGAGGCCATTCAGACTTCTCTTGCTGAGGTGAACTGGCTGCCCTCAGATGATTTGAATACTATGGTAACTAAATTTAATGAACAACTATCTTCAGCTATAGACACCATTGCCCCTTTGCAACCTTTGTCCTCGGCGCTTGGCCAGCCTACTGAACTCTGGTTTTCTCAAGCATTACAGGAAGAGAGGAGTGGATGCAAGAAGCTTGAACGTCGCTGGCGATTCTCCTATGACACCCTTGCCAAAGCCACCTATAGAGCCTCGCAAAAACAATTTCATAAGCTCAAATGGGCTACGAGGGAAGACTTTTTTACGAATAAAATTAAGGCAGCAGAGAACTCCGCAAAATCCTTGTTTTCAATTACCAAGTAATTTACTAACCCTGCGACAGCTGCCAGCAAGATCGAACCCAGTCAAGAACTTTGCGACGGCCTGTCCGATTTTTTTCACAACAAGATCATTGACATCTTTACTGGCTTTAAACAACCTGCTGTCTGCAGGTCGGACAGCCCTGCTCACGATACTTCCATCTCACAGGGCAAATTGTTATCTAGTTTTAAACCAGTATCTTTGGACACTGCTCTGCTGAAAATACGACAATGCAAATCTGGCTCTCCATTAGACTCAGTTCCGGCCCAGATCTTCACCATTCTTGCACCTGTAATCACAGCCCCTCTAGTTTCTATTTGGAACTTTTCCTTATCCTCAGGTCAGTTCCCTAAGGCATGGAAGCAGGCCATGCTGCTGCCCATTTTGAAGAAAGCGGAGGCTGACCCAGCTGTTTTTAGTAATCATCGGCCCATCTCACTCCTCCCAAAACCTGCCAAGATACTGGAAAAAGTTGTCCAGGAACAACTAGCCGCCTACTTGAAATCGAGAGGTCTCCTTCATGACTCACAGTCCGGATTTCGTGCTGAATATAGTACGGAAACTGGCTTACTGGAAGTCTCTGAGACTATTCGTGAGAGCGTGGACAGAGGCGAGGTGGCCATGTTGGTGCTCCTCGATCTGTACGCAGCGTTCGATACTGTCTCACACTCCATCTTGCTGGACAGATTACACAACCTAGGGATTAGAGGCACTTCCCTTGCTTGGATAAGATCATTCTTGTCGGGAAGAACACAGCAGGTCTGGTGTCGACCTTTCGTCTCCAAAGAAAAAGCCCTTGAGTTGTGGAGTACCCCAAGGATCGGCTCTCAGCCCCCTTTTTTTAATGTTTATCTGGCACCACTTGCCGAGGTCATAGAAGACTATGGGGTCAGAGTGGTCTCGTACGCTGATGATACTCAGCTGATCTTCTCGATCAATGATCATTCTGACAAAGGCCTCTTCAATTTTAGACAATGCCTCACTAAGATTGTATCCTGGATGACAGACAATAACCTTAAGTTAAATACTGATAAGACAGAAGTGTTGTTTTGTAATCAAAAGGCCCCACTGCTGCCATCCGTGTGGTGGCCGGCAGAGCTAAATCCCCCCCCCCCCCTATCCCAGTGGATACGGCTCGAAATCTGGGCATTGTAGTTGACAAAGAATTGTCCTGCAAGGCCCAAATAAAAAAAGTCACCTCCGCCTGCTTCTGCAAGCTGCGCATGATTTTAAAAAAATGGTTCCTTATCTCCCCCTTGATTCGCGCAGGACGGGTGTCCACGCCCTCATTACCTCCCACCTGGATTATTCCAGCAGCCTCTATGTGGGTGCTTCAGCCTATCTCATTCATCGTTTACAGATTATACAGAATGCAGCCGCTAGGCTAATCTGCAAGATCCCGTACCGGCATTCAATTACCCCGCATCTGAAGAGACTTCACTGGCTCCCGGTCGCCTCCCGCAACCAGTTCAAGGAGAACGGGGAGTGTGAGTGAATGTAAGAGTTATCTTTAGACTTTCCTGTCTTTCAGGGCACTGAACGGCAGGGGACCCGGGTATCTCCGACGTAGGCTCCAGTTGTTGCACTCAGCTCGCACTCTTAGATCTAACCACCTCCGCCTGATGCTCCCCCCCATGTTCCAACGCCATTGGAAAGGCGGCAGAGCCTTTGCGGTGGTTACAGCAAGGCTCTGGAATAGTATGCCCTTAGTCTTTGTTTTATTGACTTAGAGTCGCTGTTTAGGCGCAGCTTAAAGACTTGGCTGTTTTCTAACCTCTCGTTTTTTTAATGCTCGAGATGTTTCAGTTGTCTGCAGCGCCAGGACACCCCTGTTGGGGGTAGCCGTGCGCTTAATAAATTTCTAGATAATAGTGCACCAGATAAAGAGCCAGTGCTCAGGAATGGGGCCCGCTTACCAGTGCATATAAGCACTATAAGAGCGGTAGCATGAGCAGCTCTGCAGATTCAGGAATAGGCAGGCAGTTTTAGGATCTTCAGGAGGGCAGGTCAGGAGGCGGCAGCAGACATAAGGTAGGTCACATATGCACACCACAGAAAACCACAGATGACACCAGGGAGAGCGTGCAATATTGCCCATATTTTTCCTGATATGGTGGTCAAAGTGTGTCAGTTTATAAAATCAGTGTACTATGTCATAAAAGGGCTGGAGACACGGTCAACGGTGATACCGAGCTTTCCAGGGGCCAGTCCTCACATCTATCAGTTTCTTGCATGCCAATCTGCTAGCCTCACTGCGCCCCCCTCCAGGTGGTGATAATCAGTGTGCCAGCTCCTGTATATTGCGGGTATGGTATTGGGTTGCCACTGTTCCCCTTTGCGACCCGCACTCATCCAAGTGAAGCGAGTTTGGTGCTGGCGGTGTGCTGCAACTGCAGTTCAGCGCACCCAAACACCAACCCCTCCCACTTCTGGCCACTCAGGCTTACTGAGGGTAATACTTCAATGTATTGTAATCAGGGATACAGCATGGTAGGTCATCCATGTGAAATGCCGCGCCTGGCCCTTTCTTCGTTCGCACTGTCGGTGTGGGGAAAAATTCACTTCCCATTGAGTGGTAAGCCCAGTGGGTCATCGTCCGCTCCCAGCAGTGCTGGTTGTGCTCTTCAGGCTTACCGGTGTGTTCAGATTTCATGCCATGCCTGGTCGCCACATTTCACCATTCCTCAGGGCATCCTAGAGCGAAGTCAGCAGAGAGCCGCACACTGACCCGCAGCAGCCCTTTGGGTGCCATTCCAGCGTCCACACCTCATCTGCCACAAGCCCGGTCCCCAGGTCTCAGCAACCAGTTACAGTGGTGCCATGTCCCTGCTCCCCTCAATGGCGGTGATGCCTCTTATCCGTAGCAGAAGAGACATAGCGAGCAGGAGGCAAGTCTATGAGTGGTGATGGCGGGTTCCAGTCAGGATAACAGTCGGATAAGTGGGATGAGCAGTGGTGTTGGCTCAAAGCACGTCCGCTATGTTGGCGACTGAAGCCAAGCCAGAATGTGCTCTCACCAATGCAGAGAAAAAGGTCTGGTTACATTACAGATCCACAAAACAAGGTACAGTGTCACCATCGCTTTATGTCATTTACCCAGGGAAAGGACACTAATCCACTGCCTAATATGAGAGCAAGTTTTAGTATGCCCCTCTCGGGCCACAGGACATGTCCTGGACCTAGAACCTTGCTTTGTCAAGGACAGGCAAAGCCTCTGCGCTGATGCTAGATCAGCATAACACAGGAGAGAATTTAAAGTCGGGATACCAGTTTGAAATGCACTCAGTGCAGGAGTACACCCCCATTTACCCTGCAGGAGATATTCCTCTCCAAAGAGTCACCCTTCATTGCCAAAGTGAATATTTTCATGGGTGAGTATTAACAGGGAGGGGAAAGGTAGTTATTTTCTAGTATCGCTACCCCATCACAAAACTCCAACAGTGGTCGTATAATATAAAATGCGGACACAATGGATGCTGATGCCGTTTAGGGATCCCACAATGGTCTACCCATTAATGCGGGTTCCATGTGTGTCCACTGCACACTTAAATCGTTATAAAATGTGTCAAAAGTTTTGGTCCCCTACTTTTAATCCCTTAAGAGAACACTATTATAATTCATAAAGGCCCCTCGTTTTTCTTTCTCTGAACATTTAACCATACCCTAGCTATCACACCATTCACTATTCCTTTTTTTTTAACCACTTCATCTAGAATACCCTTGCCAGGAGCCTATCAGCCTTGTTGGCCTTTTAATAGAATCATAGCTTAATGTTAAGGAGTGCTCATTTGAAGTTTTCTGATACCAAGTTAATCAGTCCCCTCACAACCATGGTGTCTGTTAACTTTTAATGTATATTTTCCCTCTATATTTCTGCTCCATGTATTTTAAGTAAGCTTCTAATTTTTCTCCCTGGTGCGTTTGGTTAAGTTCCCACCAAGATCCATTTCCCCATGATTACTGCCTTAAATTCATCCCACAATGCATCTAAGGATCCCTCATAAGTAATGTTCAGATGAAAGTATTCTTCAATGTGATCTGTGCGTATCGATTTATGTAAACTATCCTTTATAATTTTTCAGTCAAATTTCCAAGATCTATTCTGATGTGGGAGGGCGGTTGGTTTTTGGGGCTGAGGGAAATTTGGGGGGGGTTTATGGAGCATTGTAGGAAATGATGATAAAGTCAATCTCAATCTTGTCCGTCGCTCCAACTTGCATATTAATGCTACTTATCTCTGTAAGAAAGTCCTTTGGACTAAGGGAGAAAAATATGTTTCCTTTCTTAGTGGGGTGAGCATTCCTCCAAGTATTGTAGAGTCCTAGATAATATGGCAGACATGGCATGTGTCATCCCACTGACACAGTAGCTCTCTGTAGGGTGTGTGTTTGTGTCGGGGTAGAGACTATTTAGAGAGGGGCTTGGTAATATATTAAAACTGTGTAGCCAAATGTATACTGATTTCTTATCCACAACGATATTCACAACCTCTATAGTTTTTTTTTATTGATGTGGGTATAGGTAGTTATGTTAGAAATACTCTAACAGCACCTACCACCCCATACACACATCTGCTTAGGGTATGATTTATGCATTATGGGCACCGAATCTGTGGTGATCAGATGGGTTTCCTGCAAGTAGACTTAGAGTTTCTGCTAAAAAGGCTCATTTGTAGCCATACCAGGAAGTTTAATCCCCTGACATTCCAATTGAAAAGGCATACCATTAATTTGGAGGGTCGTAACTGCTTGTCCTCCAATCTTCCCCATTCCATTTCTGCACCCACAGTCCCCTCAGCTTGGTTTCAACCTGAGCAGGGCCCCTTGGAACTGGGTTCCCAACACTGCCCATCCCCTTCTCACCCACCACTAAATTTAAACTAGCATTTCCCCATGTTCAAATATCAGGACGGAATTAAGGTGGGGAACAAGTGCGTTGGTGAGTCAGAACCTGAGACCAAATTACTCCTTCCCACCTCCAAAGTCATAAAATTGCTCTTAATTATTCGCCACTATGCTGACAAGTTTGTGAATCGTGATATGGAATATTTGCATTACTAGGACATTCAGCCATGCTGCCACCTGGGTCACCTGACTACTATTCAGTCTCTTCTACTATTAATGGTTGAAAGCTTACCACCTAGCGTTCAAACTCTAGGCGCTTTTACATATGTTTAATAACGTCTATGCTCTCTCATGGGGCATTTTTAAATATGGCTGCACAGGCATACTAAACTCCATTCTCCTATCTTGTCCCAATGGAAAGTTATGCGTGTAAGGTGTTACAAACCAACTCCTATTCTTTCCTATGGAACAGATAGCCTTTCAATAGCGAAAAACTAAATACACTGTATTTTACTGTCAGCACATGTCACACACACCAGTACTTGTCCTACCTTTCACATAAACTGCACCCTGCCCATGGTGGCATTCTAGGCCTACCCGAAGGGTGCCTTACATGTAAGAAAAGAGACGGTTAGGCTCAGGCAAGTGGGTGTACTTGTCAGATCAACAAGGCAGTTACAAACTGCACGCAGACATTGAAGTGGCAGGTCTGAGTAACCTTTGAAGAGCTGCTTGTGCGGGTGGCACAATCAGTGCTGCACGTCCACTAGCAGCATTTGATTTACAGGCCCTGTGCACACACAGTGCACTATACTAGGGACTTAGCAGAAAATCAAATAAGCCAAACATGGAAACACCAATCCACAAGACAATTTACCTTAAGAGCACTTACACTTTAACACTGATCAGCAGTCAGAAAGTACGCAGAGACACTAAAGCAGCAAAAACAGAGTCAAAACCAGGAGGTCAGAAAGCAAATAGACAGGGGAAACAAGCCAAAAGGTGCCAGGTCTAACAGGTGGACACCTGAAGTGTTTCTAGAGCAATGGATTAAACCCTGGATAGATAACACTCTTCCTTCACCTTGCATTATTATTGAACAAACACAGTGATTCCTAACCCTGATGCTCCACCAGTGGGTGGGGGGGTTGAGGGGGTGGCCCTCATGAGTGCCAAGATCATGGATTACTGTTAAAGTGACACAGTTCTGTAAAGCTCAAGGGCAAAGGGATAACTCTTGTATCAGTCTGTAGGATGGTGTTCCCGGACTACACTAGACATGATCAAGCTCGTAGAATGTCATATGATCAGAATAAACAAAAACCTAAAGCAATAGCACTTTAATACATTCTCCTGTTTCCAGCATGTCTACGAGTAATCCACAAGAACAAGTTGCAGTTCTTTGACACCCTGGATGAGGCCTGGCAATGGCTGGTGGAACAATGCCCTTTAAGCTCAAACCTGCCATTGCCATGGCCCAACTATCCGAAACGTGGCAGCAGGGAGACTACCGTAGATGGACGCAAAGGCATCAGGCGTAAGAAAAGACCCCGCAAGACCCTTCAAGAGACATCAAGCACCTCTGTCTCAGAGAAGGAGGACACTGAAGCCCAGAACCTATTGGAGACCGACACTACAAGAAGACCTTAACCCCTGCCGAGACTGACCCCTAACTATGTGGGGAAGCAACGGCACCTGTGTTCCATCACATTTCGCACGTTATCATGTTATCCTCAACATGATTCTTAGAGGCCGAGAGCTTTGGGATGGAGGCCCACTAACGAGCTGGGGACCCTGTTTGGGTGACAGATGCTTCTACAGGGGGAAAGTATAAGGAGGAGGGAGTAGGTTATTCTGTTCAACTGTTTGTTTTGCATTTAGTTCTCAAGTCAAACCATGCGGCCATATATTCTGCAGGTCCGCCTTGATGTACACTCAGACAGAAGGGATGGTGGGGACCCCACCAGGACTCGAGGATAACCACTTCTTCACCTAATACACCTTTTCCCGCATAGACCACCATGATTACGTTTACAGTCATGACATGGAACGTGAAGTCTCTCTTGGACTGAATTAAATGCAATTCATCCGCAGACATGCCCCCCAGGTTGTGATGCTCCAGGAGACCCATCTAATGGGGACCAACTGCACTTTTCTGGCCAGGTATGGCTACAACAAAAGTCTACCAAAAGGGATTTGGCTGGGGTTTCGGGGTGGTGGTGATTCGCCTCCATAACTCTCTGCTGATGTTGTAGACCTCTACCACAACAAGAGCACCCTGACGGCACCGATAAGCCACCGTCTGGCTATAGAGAGATTTGAACTGCAACAATTATGCTTGGACAAGGCCTGCCGAAGTTGGGGCTCTGCTGCAAGATGCGGTGGTTAGTCATTGCACCCATGGAGGCTCTGGACACACTGTTGGGGAGCCCTTGGAGGGCGTAGTTGGAAAAGCAGACAGAACGATGAAATAGTGGAGACTAGATGAGACTCATCGCTGAACTGCACTGAGGGCCGACTCACCATAGGAAACACAAAGGGTGGTCGGCCTTAGCCTGCTCTGATTTTCTATTGTTTGGCCTCATCGTATTTCTTTTTATAAAGATACCGCTATTTTTATTAAACCAGTGTGGTGTCCATTTGTGGTGTTATCACTGTGTTACTGGGAGTCTGATTGCAAATACTTCATACATTGCCTTGGAGATAAGCCTGGCTGCTCGTGCCAAGCAACCAGAGGGTGAGCAGGGGTTATCTAAGGGAATGTCCCTTCTTACCCCGATTAGAAGCAAGGGTCCCTATTTGGACTAAGGTACCTACCTCCGCCAACTAGAGACCCCCAGTTCTAACAGTGCTATACCCTTATTCCCTATGTTTCGGGCTCTTCCCAGTCACAGGCCCTTGCCCCACCCACACAAGTGAGGTATCATTTTACTTGGGAGACTGAGGGGAACGCTGTGTGGTAGGACATTTGTGCCGGTATGGTGATTCCACCCATAAATATGTGGAAACTTTTTTTTCAGCTAAATTTGAGGGTGGCAGAGCATTCTGGGTAGGAAAACGTTAGGGGATCCACGCAAGCCATACCTCGCTGAACTCCCCCGGGTGCCTAGTTTTCAGAAATGTTTGGATTTGGTATGTTTCCCAAGAAAGCCACCGAGCCCGGGCCAAACACCCAGGTGACCACCGTGCAAAACCAGGTTGTTTTGTGATAGGTCATTTTGATGTCTCCTCAATACGTTTTGGGCCCTCGCCTGTCGCGGGTACTTGACCCACCCATGCAAGTGAGGTATAATTTTCATCAGGAGACCTGAGGGAATGCTGGGTGGTAGGAAATGTGTGGATCCACATGGATTCCAGAAATTTTCCACACAGAAATTTGAGAAGTGATTTTTTTTCAGCTAAATGTGAGGTTTGCAGGGCATTCTGGGTAGGAAAACATTGGGGAATCCTCGCAAGCCATACCTTCCTGGACTCCCCAGGCTCTCTAGTTTTCAGAAATGTGTGGTTTGGTAGGTTTTCCTAGATGGCCCCCAAGCCCGGGACCAAAAACTCATGTCACCCCCCTTACAAAACCAGGTCCTTTTTGGATACATAGGGGCATCTGAATTTTTGGTCTTGAGTCGGGAGGACATTTGTGGCGCCACAGTGATTCCACACAAAAATGTGTGTAAATGTGTTTTTTTCAGCTAAATTTGAGGTTTGCAGGGGATTCTGGGTAGGGAAACGTTGGGGGATAGACGCAAGCCATACCTCATTGGACTCCCCAGGGTGTCTAGTTTTCAGAAATGCAATTTCTTCGGTTTACACTTTACACAACCTTTTCTTACACATATCACTAGGGTACATAATCTTATTAAAATCATGTTTAAACTTCCCAATCGATTCTTGTTTTTTTGCTTTTGAATGCCAATGTAATCCCACAATGGGATCCAGAGCCACTGGAGAACTTCAGCAACTACCATCTGACAAGCTCACAGAATTTCTCTGCACTTCAGAAACCTACTCCGTTTCTCTGAATTTCAATAAATCTTACCTTATTAAAATGGGATTCTTGACTCGTATCTAATTATGAACTTTGAGTCTGCATGCTTCTGCATTTTTGCCAGCATTGATTCTCTTTACACTAGCCTCATTGGAGTGAACGTCAGCCGTTTTACATAACTCACGTTTCCTTCTGTATAAAATAGTTTAACCATCCATAAGGGACACAACTCTGTAGGGATTTTTCATTCTCTCATTAATTTAAAGGGTGTTTTCTTGGAAACCTCATGGTACAATATAACCAAGCTAGATCTGTGATTACTTTATTAACATTCATATTATCCCTACAGGCAGCTTGAATGCTGTGAGGAAAGCGGATTATAATATAGTGTGGTTGTGCAACCTCACAGTGTAATAAACTCTCAAACCTGCCTTTGTTCGAGTCAGACTCATTTACTCCACCCTGTCAGGCTCTCTCACAGGAACAACTGCACAGGATTTAGAAGTACCAAAATAGTGTAACAATAAAGAAACACGACAAAGAAAATCTAACACCAATTTATAAATATAGTCCTTATTTTTATGAATATTTAGACCCCAAAACAAACCAAATCCCCTGGAGAGTTCTGCAGATATAAATTATTAAGCAAATAATTAATCACTGCTTTTCATTAAAATAGCAAGCAGACACTGGCATCTACAGTGGTTAGCAGTAACTATGAAAACTTTTGTAAAGTTGTGTTCTGTTAATCTGACCCGCTTTGGGCACACAACTCCAGAAGGAAGCGAGTCACAGGGACAAATAAGGCTTGGCAGGACAGTTATTTTTCAGTCAAAGCATTCTCCAGCCCAGTTCCAGGCTCTATGGGCGAACCGTGATCAATTAAGTGGGTCCTGAGGCACGGGATACAGGATGCTAAGGATGCAGATCTGGAGACTGGGGTATTCCTGGGGTCACCCCTAGGTCCACAACTACTGTGGTTGACTTTGACAACAAGGGTCAATGTCCCTCGAGGTCCGGTTGAAGTCCAACTAAAAACCAGTTGCCACTGGTCTACTGGTCTCTGGTTACAGCGAACCCATTGTTTCCTTTTAACTGAAACTAGTGTCTGTCTTGGGTGAACAAACTGCACTCCAAACACTCTCTGAGGTCCAGCACACTGGGTGCAACTTTTGAGCATTGAGATTGGATATCCCCAGCTGGACTTCAGTGTTTAGTGGCTGTCAAGCGATGGGGCCAGCCAAGGCCGGTTTCGTGTCTGCGGCTCGGCACGGCTTTTCTCTACAAGACACCATAGACACCATTGTCAGCCCAAGAATAAGCAGGTGCAGTCCAGTCTTCGGTACAGCCTCTCTTTGCCAGGTCCATGGAACAAGAGGGCAGTCCTGCTGCTTTCCTCTGTCATGTGCAGATGTGATCTGAGGTCTGTGTGCCACTTTTATGCCCATAACTTGCCCTAGGGGGATGCAATTATTACTGCAAATGGGCTACCAGATCCCCTTCCACCTGATGACGACGACTTCCTGCAAAGTGTGACATCTAGCTATTCCAGAATGCAATATTCCGCCCACTCTCAAGATGGTAGCTCCCTTTTTTCAGTGTGTGAAGATTGGTAGCCCACTATAGAGGTATGGCTACCTGAGGGCTACATGCCAATGGGAAACTAGATTGGCAAATGTTTCCTCTTCTTTGTCCCCAACGCTAACCTGTCTACCAGAACAAAAGAGCAGCCCCTCTTGTCTGTGCCATCATTTGCCCTTCAAAGGAGGGTTCCCTACTGAAGCTCGCCTTCTGGGCTCACACCCTGTTTGGCCTTCCTGCCAGGGAGAGGTCACACTTCTTCCGACATCAGGCCCTTTGTGTTACTTCCAGAGAGTCGTTCACAGCTCCACCAAGGGCAGTAAAAGGCTAACTCATGGCCAGCAACGGTAAAGTCAATGGAAAACTTGGACACAGAGTGTCAACTTTCTAAAGTTTTTTTGAAGAGTTTTAGGGGGTGAGAGATGCAAACCTTCATTGTACCATTTCATGCATATTTACTCTGATTCGTCACTGCATCTAAAGATGTCAATTACTTAAAAATGATATTCAATTCAATTTGGGCATCAAGTCGTGTTTAATGTAACAATTCTTTTGATACCTTGAAGTACCAACTTTAGTAGTCCCACTCAGAATTTACCAAAGCTGATTTGCCAGTGTGTAACCCTGTGCTCACCAATGGGGCTACTAGCTTTTCTACAGCAAAAACAATTTGGTACGTTTACTGTTAGGACATATTAAAACACAAGTCTTACTTTTAATATACAACACACTGCTCTAGGGCTAGCAAGGCCTAGCTTAGGGGTCACTCATACATATTGAACGGAAAGGCCTGGACTTAGCCACTTAAAGTAATAACAAAGTCCAGTTAGTAGTTTGAAAATTGTCCTGCCAGCCAGTAATAGAAGACGGAGGGGGGGGGGGGGGGGGTCTTGCTTTGATATGTATCTCTCATGATGGCACAATAAGTGCTGCAGTTCATGTGGGGTACTTTAACTTACAGGCCAGGCCTAGGTACCCCTGGTTCTATATACAAGGAATTTATAAGTTAACGAATGCCAATTGTAGGCGATCCTGACAGATACCTTTGAAGGGTCAGAGAATTGGCACGGAGGTCTGCTTAGTAGATGTCAGTGCACTCTCAAAGATGGAAAACCAGCAGCACCCCTTTGGGGGAGATCATGCAGAAAGAGGCATTCTACCAAAACTTGATTGAAGCATTTCACTTTTCCATTGTCTTGCAGGTGATAAAGTTGCATTCTAATGAGTTTAATACCACATAGGTTCAGAAAAGAAACAATTTCTGATTACATAAACTGTACATCATTGTCTGCCATAACATTGAGAGGCTAACCCTCCCAAATAAATATATTTTGAAAGCATTCAATCACATATGTGGTTGTTGGTACATTAATTGATTCAACCTCAACTCCTCTAGAGATCTAGAGATATGTTCAAACAATACAACAAAATATATCATTTGTGGTGGCAAAATATTATAGAGTCCCAATAAATCAACTCCTAATCATTGCTAAGCTCTGTCCGGGCAGTGTGTGATTGATTCTATCATTCCCTCTGTTGCCAAAACGCTGTTACTCTTACTGCACTTCACAGACCTCTTAAAGTCAGCAATGTCTCCATCCATTCTTGGCCACCAGAGATCATTCTGTATCCTTTTCAATAAGGTTGATCCCAAATGCTCTGAATGAGCAAATTAAATTATTTTGTGGTGAAAACACCAAGAGGAGTACCAATTTGTCACCTCACATAAATTGCCTACAATGGACAGTTCTTCCGACATATACCAAAACATTTGGAAATCAGGTGATAGGTGTCTGTCCTTTGGCTAATCAAACTTGACCTAAGTCATGACTTCACTTAAAATGTAATCTTTGATGACTTCGGTTATCCATTTGTCCTCAAACAAACACACACCCATATCCCCATTTCATGTCACAAAGCATTCTTCAATTCCTGTTTTCCCAGTCAAGCTCATCAGTGTCTTTTATGGGCACCCTTGATAGGCAATTAGCCCTACAATTCTTCCCACCAGGTATGTATTCAACAGTGAATGAGATCCAAACATTTATCAAAGAGTCTTGTCAAAACAAGCTGTAGATCGTTTAACTTATCAGATTAAATATCTACTAAGCAACAATGGTATTTCTTTAAAGCAAACAGTCTGCCCCACAAGTATGGTTTGATTTTCTCCATGCTCAAAGCACATGAAGCTGTTTATCAATTACGGAATACTCTTGTTCAACTTGACATAAAGTAATTTTGTCAAAACCGATTGTACTCTCATATTTACCATTTGCCTGCCTCAGAACAGCGCCAAAACCATACTCATATGCAACCACAGTAACAATTGTCTTTTTTTTCCTTTCTACAAATGGCTGTAAAGCAGATGCCTTTACTATTCCCTCTGATCTTCTGAAACATGCATTCACATTCATGAGACACACAAACACAGCCCCTTTCTTTAGAAGTGACCTGAAACATTCATTTAGTTTTGCAAAATATTTAATGAACTTCGTGTAAAACTCACACAGATGTAAAATACATAATAACTGCTTTCAGTTATTTTCTTTACCCTGAAGAAGTTCCAAGACTGTTAGAGGCTCTCGGCTATCAGAGGGTCGAAACATGTTGGTAATTAGAATATTTTAGTATGGTCAGGTGATCCCTTGTTTGTCACCTTAAGACCAACAGTTCATGTGTTTTACCCATACCAGGGGTACTCACTATTAAAGTAATTCTTGAACTATACCCCTAGGTATCTTTAAAGACATGGTCCTGAAAATTGATTTCTAAGAACTCCCAAGGCTAATGATAGAATCCCTCAGCTGAGTCCGCTGGGGTGGAATTGCTCCTACCCCATTATAAGAGGTCATCAAATAATGAAGCATTCCTTGATAAGTTAAGGGTAAGATGACCTCCCAAAAATCTGTTGATGACCCTCCTAACACATGTGTCTGAACTGCAATTCTACAGTTGTAAGTGATCAAATATATTCTGCCCTTCTACTCCTAAATAATAGTACATTAGACTTGGTTTTCTTTCTGGCCTAAACCTTTGAGCATCAATAGTGTGTAAATGCCGTTTGAAGGATCTTAACCATAACTACCATTCAAGTTATGGTTATTCTGGTTGTTGAAGGAATGGAGCTGGTGGAGTCACATTTTGCACATTAAAGAAATAGAACAGATACACCATAATGTTCAAAACCATGCAGATCGTCGTGAAGATATTCTGCAGATATGCCAAATGTGGAATTGACTGTACATGAATATCAAACTGGTGCCGAGTAGAAAAGAGCCAAATGTTTAAAAGCATACAAAATCCTCAAAATATGCAGAATGTGGAAGGTATAATGAAAAGAAAGCGAGCAAATCGCTGAAAATGAGTTGCACCATTGCCATAAACCTTGCGCTATGAATGGATAAATATACTACTGACATTCTCTTAAAACAGCGCGTACAAATCTCTGCAAATGACTTGCTCAAAAACTACGAGTCTTCTCTATAAAATAATTTGAATTGATGTGGTCCTTTCCCTGTGTTTATTCCCACGGAGACCATGTGCACGCCCCTACTCTGCTCTTTTAAGACATTTAGTGTAATCATTTCTCTGTGTTTTTCCCTACAGAGACGTCATGAAAAGCTGTCAGGAACTGCACCTCCAGGGCGCCAGTATGAAAAGGGAAGTGAATGTTAAGCGTTTGTAGATCCTTGAAACTGACCTGAAGAGGCTGAAATGAGAACTGGAATTACAGTAATTAACGCTGCGCTACACATAGCCCGTGACTGCGTGTTCGAGGGATGCAATGAAACTCGAGGCCGTGGATGAGCAGTCGCTGATCGGGAAGGCCTGAAGGAGCTGTGCGCCAGTTGTTTATACACGCGCGTGGTTCAGCTGTTCGAGCCCTGCGCGCGCAGCTTAGATCCTCCTTCGCTTCACGTTAATGAAGCTGTGCACAAGCAATTGAGGCTTGACTTAATACAGGCTACACGTTGAGAGGTGCGCACGCCTACAAATCTTCAGGGCTGAAGGCGGTAAACTGTTCACAGCATGTTGAATCGCCACGGTCAATAATCAAAGGCGTGCCACGCACCAACGACCTCTGGCCCCGGATGGGCTGGGTGCTGCACAAAGCGCACAGAAACACGAGTTGCGCAGAAAACCTTTACTCACAAAACCTTGTGCCTGTAGCAGGACAGTCGAAGTGCTGTCTTGATCCTAAAATTAAAAATTGTAGTAAGAAGAAGCGACACCACATGGGATTAGATTATCCCTAATGACAGCAGTAAAATGCAGCCATCAGCAGGGGCTTGGAAATAACTGACATCACAGCATTCAAATGATGTCAGGACATTTCAAACTGTGACCATCATCACAACTTGACGAGCAACCCTATACAATGTGAAAGTATTAACCGTCTTAACATGACCTATTTTTAGAAGAACAGATTCTCTGTAGAATACAGTGTTTCTGTAAAGCTGTTGCTCTTGCCTAGTGTGTCTCTTTCCTGGACTTGTATCAGCCACCGGAAGGCAGTATACTAGAACCGAAATGAGTAACCTTGTAGTGAACTTCCCTGCACTATGTGATACCATCACCTTCTGACTTGTACCGCAATGTGCTAATGGCTTTAAAGACAACATTATAAACAAAAAAACAAAACAAAACGAATCACACCAATGTATCTATTCATTTTGAGCTTCCATTACATCTTCTGCCAAATAAGAGACACAGTGTGGTAAACAGTTTAATGAAAATAAAAATACATTTTAACAACGTATAAATATAAGAACGTTATATGTATTTTCCAACCAAGGGGTGGAACAAAGATAAAAAACATCAATCTCCTTAGACTGATTTAGCCTCATATGGTGAAACAATGCGCACACTAGACTTGTCAAACCCATAACACTGCAAGCAAATTCTTCTGAATTTCCATAAAGTGCATCCTGCAAACTTAGTTGCATATTTGTGCTCTCAATAAGGGCTACCCACTGATTTGCACAGGGTCAAAAAAACTGGTTAAATGGGAGCAGAGAGTTTCAGAAGCAGGACTAACAATTACTGAAGTTTTCAAATAAGTCATCCTCCACTACAGAGCAGTATGTACTGCCTAGTATCATGGTGCAGAAAGAATATGAAAAACGGTGGAATTCACTTGACTGCATATTGATACATTACTGAAATTACGTAAATATCTCTGCTGCTTGAAAAATACTATGACATGCCTGGAACAAGCTCTACTTTATGAAGGAATTCAGAAGTTTTTTCTCTTTACTCTGCGCAGATAATTAGTGGATGCTGTGACAGGAGCCATCAGAATGTACATTTGATGAAGTATTTTTTTGGCTTACACAGTGCCAACCCCTAAACAATATGAACTGCCACTGGTGAAGAGACAGTCTTACCGCTCTGAGGTTCTTGGTCTGTTTCTCTAGCGGGTTAGAGTGAGCCATGACAGATACTGCCAAGCTCCACTAATGCCAGATAGAGCCTAGCTGTATTGGCCTTGCATAGACACCACTTTGGTACTGGCTATTGGGAGTTTTCAGTCATGTCAGGCTGAGCATGAAGTGACCGAGGATACCCCAGTCCTATCAGCCTTCCCTAGGCACCATCTTATTAGAGAATTTGGAGATGTCATTGAGTTGTTTGCCAGCCATAGTCTGAAGTGTTACTAGTTTAGCCCTAGCCTCTTAGAGGCACCTACCTGTTGTGACATTTCCCAATATATGAGTGCATCTGTGTACTCATCTGCTAAACTGAGTCCTCATGAGGTCCTCACGTTTTCTGAAACAAAGGTGAACAGGATAGGTGCATGGATTACTGAGGCCTGACCTCTGAGGGAGGTCTCACTTCTTAATATCTATGCATGAATTACTTATAGATGTGTGCAGGAATCTAAGTCAATACCAGTTGTCTCTTCTGGTTCGAATTATAGAGATCATGAGTTTTTCCTAATTGTGGTGTAACACTGTTGCCCATCATTAATTCAGTGGGTTCAGTGCAGGGGAGAGATAGGCTCGCTGCACACAGTTTACAGCTGATCTTTACTACTCTAAATAGAGATAAGGTGGGCCCATGTCCCTTGTCTACGTCAGGGCCAATGGCACCTTTGCTATGCAACTGACAAAAATCCAGTTTGGCCTAGTTCTGAAATAGTGCTTAACCATATTTCAGCCTTGACGGGTCACAGATTACAGTACATTGGTATGATCAGGGCTTTAAGTGGGCCGGTTCCTGTCGGGACTCAGCACCGGCAGTTCTAGAAAGCAGGTGCAGAGACAGGTCCCTATCGAACTCTCCATTTTTGTTCTCACCCTCAGTGTGAGAAAAAAATCTTAACTCTATAGCATTACCACCCTTCACTGCCTTTGATGTAACTTCAAAGAGACTTGTTATAGTTCTTTCACAGTCTCATCATTTCAGAATGGAAGCATTTTCAATACTATATACAACAAAGCCATAGTTGTTACTAATTTATTTTGTGCAACTAACAACCATTGGCTAAGCCAATTGTCCTTGCTTGTTTGTGTAATGTTGCTTATTGTAGTACATACCTGGATGTAATGATAGATAAATACCAGACGGGCACAAACCTAAGTACAGATTTTTAGCTCACGTTTTCAAGCCACGCCCTTAATTGCATCAGCCACGCCCCTTTGGGAAAACCCCTAGTTTTTTCATCCCACTTAAAACCCAGGGTATGATGTTCTCTAAAATGTTAATTTTCAGTGGCCGAAGGAGCTGCTGGAGCTTGCTGTTTTACTCGAGTGCAGTCTTTCCCTTGAGTGAGCTTTCTCAAGGCAGGGGGGTGAGGGGGAGACACTGCTATTATGCGCATCATGCTTCCGTGAAGCAATTGCTACACTTCCAAGTGTACACCGTCCTCGAGATAACTCTGGGACACAATGAGGTCGCTGTCTCTTTCCTAGTAGAATTAAAACAAACTTGCACTCTGCCTTCTACAAATATATAAAAATGTGTCTAAAATGAGAAAAGCAATGGGTAAAAACTAGTAATGCGGTTACAGTTATTTGTGTCAACAAAGTCTTTCCCAATCGGCAGTGACCATAGCTGTGTTGTTTACATGTATTTTACATGGCGTTTGGACAGTCACTAGCAAAGGCTGATGAGAACTATATTAGTTCCAACACCTGACGTCAGTTTAAAATACTATTGAAATATGCCTGTATTGATACATGTAACTGAGGAGTAAATACAAAAAGCTGCACATACACTCTGGGTTCTTCAGGAACATCGGGAGGTGCGCTGAGTGCAAATTATGTTTATATCATCTTACTGTTGTTGTTTACTATATCAAACTGAACATGCGATGCCCTTGAGAGCAGCTTGTAACGTGGCTGGTTCCCTCCCGTTTTCTCTCAAAAGCTATGTGGACGTACATTTCAAAGTAGTACGTGTTATCACGCCGATAGGCTCATTCTCATTTTCTAAATATTTGCTAAATACTTTCTCTTCTAAGCAAGAACGGGTAATAATGGAATTTTAATAAAGGCCAGTCCTGAACAAATCATCCCGGGGATAGGTTTTTGTAATCTTAATTAGCATCACTGCCTTTATTTAGATTCTACAAAAGGCTGCTGCCTCAGCATGTTTAGTGAATCGTAGCTCATTAGGAAAGATGGGCCTGGAATGGATCACCGATATGGCCGTGAATACAATTGCTGAAACCTTTTCGGAGCCGTTTTTTGTCTCAATAAAAATGGATGCACGCAGTGCCAGTAAACACTACCTGCCTAGAAATAACACGAAGAGAGCAAGAAGCTTGCAAAGCTTCCCTCCGCGGCCTTCTGCAGCCTGACAGCACAGTGCGATGTTGAATTTGAAACACCCGACTGCTTCCCACACACCTCCCCTCCCAGCCCGCATTTCACAGAACACTCGTAGAAAAATGCCTTCACAAAACATCGCCTTCATGTTTGCAGCAACAAAAACATGCAGTATATTTTCTATATATTGACAAACACGTAAAACGGATGCACACACACAGTACCGTGCGCCCCCCGCCCACGGCTACTGTGAGGCAGCCAGGATCCGGCAGCGCGGCCAGAGGCACCGCGCGCCTCGCCCACCGCTGCAGCCTCACCGAGACAGGCCATCCCGGGCCGCGTCTCGCGAACACTACGCACCGTACCCTCTGCGCCGTTCCACCCAAACGAAGTCACGCGCTCACTCACACCTGAAAGGGAAAAAAACGCGAACGGTCACAGTAACGGCCGCCGCGCCTTCCTGGCCTAGAGGCTACTTACGGGGCGTCGCGTTCACCTGCGGATCCTGTCAGCCGCTCCCGCCTCCCAAAGCCAACTGAAGGGCATAAATCAAGATGTCGCGGACGGGCGAGCGCGGACTCACTGGATGTCTCGGTGCCCTGCAGTCGGTCGCGGCCCCGTTACTATGGAAATCTTCTGGGGAGAGGAGGCAGTGTCTCCGCGCCCCTGCAATGTGCGCTCGGCGGCTGACTGGAGATGCTTGCCTACTGGCTGCACGCAAAGCTCCCCGCGCTGCTGCTGTCGTGTGCGTTTTTTTTTATCGTTTTACCTTTCAACCCAATTTATGAATATCACGTGCGTGTTCGGCACAGACGTTTCCAAATCGGCATTAGCGGTGCTGACAGCTTGGTGTACTTTACATTTCATGTAACTAAGGCCCCAGCTATCTATCCGCATTATTTTCTTCTTCAACCAGTTTTATTTCCAGTGGGCTGGACCCACCGCATCAATTTTTCGTTTTCATAAAATTTGTGCGCCCGCTTTACTTGATAGAGACCATTTAGCTTATGGTGCAAGTGGCCTGCTTTGACACCATGCTTGATGAATGAAGTGTGTCAGAACGTTTTTTTATACACAGAGGTAAAATACGTTTATTGTCCTAAATAAACTATACAAAACACTCCCCTTATTTTACGGCATTTCATAGCACCATCATTTATTTGAAAACTCGAGAAAAAATTAAAATGTCAGATGGCTGTCCCCTAATGATATATATAAAAGAATAGTTTCCCAAAATATCATGGAATGGACAAACTCTACCTGCATTGATTGTAAGCCTAACGTAACAAAAAATATTTGATTCCTCCCTATATTCGTACATGTCTATCGTTTCCAGGACGCCTGGAATTATGCATTCACAGCCTAATGCGTAGAATCAAGGCCCTGCTGCATAAAACAGCATGTTCAGCACAATCTGCTGACATAAGCAAAAATATCTAGCCCAAGTCCTTCAAAAGTTGCGCAAAATGCCGCATTAGAAATGCAAATGAAGATGCTCCCCAGAAGTTACCTGTCTGATATTCTCCAATTATGACCGCAAAGACAGACAGCTAAGACTAAGAGTTCCTTTCCAGAAATCCAATTGAGAGGTGTGCGAGAGCTTCTGGAAGGCACATCATAGCTTTACTAACTCTTAAGTGACTGTACGAGAGAGGTGTGGATGTTATTTTTCAAAACGAACCACCATTAACAAACATACTCTGAGAAAATGCTTGGATCGTTTTGATGGAAAAGTTTTAATTCATACACTCCGACATTAGGCAGCGTCATCTGGAACATAAATAGTTTTTTTTTTTTTTTTGCAGAAGTAATCTCCTGCAAATTGTCTCTGTAATTTATTGGATTCTCAACCTCGCCATCATCAAAGATGTTTCACACGTTAACTTCTTTTTTTACAACCTCCTTATGACATTCAAATCCCAGCAGTTCAAATGTCATTCTAATATTATAAAAGAAATCACATTTCCACACAGGGAAGGCTCCACAGCATTAACTTTACATTATGCATGCATTGGCCCCTCACCACATTACGACACAGGCATATAGTAACAATTAAAAACATTCCTACTAGTCTTGGGCAAATTGACATAACTTGATGTTGCAGCTTGCTTAGTTTCTAGAAAACTGGGATATTCTAGATCCCTGGCAACTTTAATTTTTAGTTAGCTCGCTACCGCCTCTGTGCTTTGAGCTTCTGAGGTATTGAATACTGTAGAAAGATCCAATAAGCTCAAAGCATGGTTGGACCAGTGCGCCCAACTGGAAAAGCCCATCGACACTGCACGAGGCTGCCCGCATAAACACAACAAGATATGGGGAAAGTGAGCGGCTTTCTATGGATTGGGGATGTGATGTATCATGTGGGAAGTTGTAATCTGATGGTGTTGTATAGATGTCTTTTGCATGGTGGATTCTAAAACGTAATAATAATTTGTTGCAAAACAAACAACAGCTAACCGCATCAAGTGGATTAATTGATCAACAGCCTTGTGCAGTGTAAATTGGCTTTTCCAATTGGGTGCACCAGTCCAACCATGCCCTCCATTCCACCAGCGATGGAGTATTCCATCTTCGGGCAATGTATGGCTTAGCAACTAATGAGGCAATACCTACGAACGTATGGTCTGCCCAGGTGCACTGAGCTAATCATCCATGCCCAATAGGGCATAGCCCCATCCTGGGGGTCAGCTCAAGGTCTCGCCCCAGGACCATTGAGAGTTCACATTGTATCCACTGCCACTGAAGTGAGAGGGCTGGGCAAGTCCAGACCATGTGGTAAAAGTCAGCAGGTATTGCAGTGTAGCAAAAACAGGCCGGTTGAGGGATTTTGCAGGTGCTGTGTAGGTATATTGGGGTGAAGTATGTCATATGAAGGCAGTTTAGTTGGATCAAACGGAGGTGCATGGGAATGGCCAGCACACGTGGGCCACTTTAGCCTTTCTCTGATCCACCTTGCCAAGCTCGCTGATCCAGCACTCCCAGCGGTGTCTATGTGTGTAAAGTCTGTGTGGGACGTTAACAATGAGTGATCAATTGATTTGAGATATGCCACCTTTCCCAAGTTTCCCCTATTAGTAATTTGGCCTTGAGGGGGCTAAATCCAGGATGTCAGTATCCTAGGGAATGTTGGCAGTGAGGGTGTGGCGTAGTTGTAAGAATTTGTGGAATTGTGTCGGAGGTGGTAGCAGTCTTGTAGGTCTCGAAAGGTCAAAATATGATTTCCCACCCAAACATTTCCAAGAACTGTGATGCCTGTGGTGTCCCACTCATGAAATCTCTCTAACCCAGCCATGTGGTGGAGCCAACTTCCCCTCCAGAAGGGGGTCATACCCATTAGTCTTCAACTCTAACCCAGTAAACGGAGTTAGGATCTTGAAAAAGGAAAACTACATGAGTGACGTCGAGGAGGGTACGAGGTATCTGAGCGCCATATAATGTTATGTTTTGTAATGTACCCCAATATAGGCCTGGGTAGTCACCTAACCTTTCACCTACATTTTCCCTGCCATTGTACTACTTAATGGTTTTTGACCTTTTACCTAGTTAGTTAGGTGCTGCTTAAAATATCATGTGGTTTTCCCAGAAAATTAGCCTAGTTAATTATGCATGAGGATTCTCAAGATCACAGCAGGATTACCATCTTCTGCATAATAACTATGTATAAGGGTCATCCCTTCTTGTCATCTTCAGCCGACATGACACAGCAAGGTAGAACCCCTGAGGGTACCTTTTGGGTATATATACACCATATCTTTGCTGGGGCAGGCAGAGGAGAAAGATGCTGACACATTGACGCGAGACGATGAGGTTCCTGCACGCAAACACTCCAGCACGCAGTAGTGTGACATCCCTCGCGGGGTGACCATCTCGAAAACAAGACGGGGTCCTTCATTCTCTCACACCAGGTAATGGGGTTGGCCTCATCCTAGGGGGATTCTTGGCTATACACCTACATACGTGCTAGGTACACTTCGGTACATCTAATTAGGGTTCCATCGCAGGAGTATGCATTATTACTGTCATGCATTTATATGCTTGCATATATTCATTGTTTTAGCACTAGGGTTGAAATCTACCATCCATTTACTCTGTTGGTGCTTATAATTATTTATATCTGTTTCTGTCTTATGGTTGTTTCAGCACACCGATTTTACATTAGAATGAAGCTGGTTCAATAAATGCTTTTTGAAAACATCCCCACTGTTTATTCTGTGTATCTCTTGGAGACAAAGTACTGTACTGTTTCCACTATCCTCAACGGGACAGGGTTGTCATGTTTGATAGTTGCCAGAAACTATTCTCTCCTTGGTAAGAGGAGTTTATAACGGCACTGTGAGCTGGCTGATATACAGGTGAACATATCCGGCGGGGGTTTCTGGAATGCCACAGTTTATGTTAACTAAACGTGCAGATCTTATACCAATTTATAGGAACTACACGACATGGTGCCGCCAACGTTGGTTTGTTAATTATTTAGTGGTAAAATCTGAGTAGCTCAGTTGTGCTTTCTCCGAGACCCCTACTCACATCTACCCAGAGACATCTGTACTGGGAAGGGAAAAATCCGCTGCAGCTGAGTAGGCATATCCTTTGTATTGGCTGTAGGTTTTTTCAAGCTTGAAGGATAAATAGTTCCCTATTGTGTTTTTAACACCTTGGCTGCTAAGGGGATTTCCCGCTGTGTGCTAGAAAGTGAGATATACCATTGTTCATGACAAGGTCAACTCGTCATAAGCACAGCTCCACTGTGTCTCATGACGAGCTGACCTTGTCATGAGCATGGAAGAGGTTAACACCTTATCTCAGTTTCCTTGAGACTCTTTCAACAATGACTGAAGAATAAAATGCTGCGCCAGCATTACGTGTGAATGCAGCAGGGGAAGGAGAACATTTCGGAAAATGTCAGAAATGCACTCCTTTAAAAATTAGCAGAATTTGGAGTCCCATCAAGAGGTGAGACTGTAACCTTCGTGATTGAGGCTCACAAGTCATACAGAACAGAGGTATTTTATTCATGGCTCAAATTCCCACCAGCAGATGCACACACAAATACATTTCATTCATACACTGAAGATTAAATACCAGAGGAATATTGTCCATACGAGGACATTGAAGTTCCGCTCACCTACCAGGAGCACATAAACTGGTTTAAAGGAGCCCTCCCACACAATCAGATAAAGTGAGACTCGGTCCACTCGGCAGAGACGGAGCCACTTGGCCAGTCCTGACAGCCTATACACAGCATCCAGACATTGACACAATGCCTGTAGCAGACTTACGTCCATTACACAATGAAATAATAAAGCTTTACGGAAATCTGACACACTTTGTTATGAGAACACTCACACTTCAACCTACAAGGGTTACACCAGCAAGACAAATACAAGAAACTCCAACTAAAATAACTCCAGAGACACTGAACGCAGTTATGGGAACAATGCCATCTAAACATGAGCAAATGCCATTCTGGATAGCTCAGAAAATCAAACCGAGGCAGTGTTCCCACACATAGGTCCTCAAGAAAAATACAGGATGCTAACAATATGCTTGCCAATGGGAATAGCTCCCCCAATAGAGGATTGTACCTCTTGGAGTCCAGTTTTCGCTGTCATCTATACCTGAACTCATAGTATCCCTTCAATAGCAGTAATACCAGATGTATTGAGACAGATACAGAATGAGTATGGAGCAGAACCTGCTCTAAACTATGAAATTGTTAGGAAATTTTGCTCAGGTTTCAACTATTATATTGGCAAACATAAAAGGGGAGGTGCCAGCAGTGGTGATACGCCAACGCCTGAGGGATTTCACCCCTATACAACAGGAGGGTGCATTACCTAAAAAGTTTTGTAGATACATATGCCGAATTAGGGAGAAATAATTTGGGAGCTAGAGCAACAAAAACTCAACTCATGGGTGGAACTGGTAAGGATAACACCAAGTAAGCACCTGATTCTTCTAAGAAGAAATGGGACAAAAAGAACGAAAAGAATAGATTACAATCAAGGGGTGGGTCCCCTCAACAGGAGCCCGCCGAAATGGAGGTACAACCGTAGGAATCGTATTAATATTTAAAAACCTGACAGCTATCAGGATACTGATACACGTTCCTCTCTTTCCTTTCAGGGTTCATAAAAAAACTCAAAGAGGGAAGGATGGTCAGAACACAGACAAGAAGAGCATACAAAGTCCAGAGACACACAACGCGCTTCAGACTATAATATCAAAAAAGAAGATAAGCCAAAATCAAAACCACAATTTAAAAAGGAGAGAGTTGCAGGCCTTAAAGGAAGAAATGCTAAGGATACTGAGGACTCAACTTCTGAACGGGAAATGGGCTCTAACAATGCTAGACAGCGCAGCAGAAGTAACCAGAACCTGATGGAATTTCTGTTGACAGCGGCGTTGAATGAACATATCACGGTGGAGACACCTGATACTTGTGTAAGTGCCCCACACCTGTTATCTGAAATAATACTCCAAATGGAGGGGGACATACCCAGAAAACTTAAAGGTCTCTTTTGGAAGAACCTGACTTATGGCTATGACATTATTTTGGCTGAAAAAGATTGGTCGCCGGAGATTGTTATAGAGTGCTAATAAACAGAAAAGTTGAATAAGAGGGTCATAGGGATAATTTTAAAGACCAGCATTGGATTTCACCCCCAATAATCTGGTACAACACAGTGAGAAATCCTTGGGTCTAAAATAGAAATAGTGATGAAAACGATAAGTCAAAGTGTCGCTATCCTGAAATGACACAGAACCAATGGCTAGGGCCCAGAGAGCTAACAGTGGGCAAATCCCTTTATAGGACGAAATCCCTCACTCACCAAAGGTGAAATGCTTCATCGTTTGGGTTTCATCTCCCAAAGGAATGAGAGAGGGAACGATTTTACCATATACATACCCTGGGACATTCTTATCACTTAGCTAGCATGAACCCCCGTGTAGGCCCTTCTGTTCAAAAAGTATAGGCCTTGCTTAGCTTGGCCAGAGTACTGCCATTTTCTGTTAAGCAACAGAAGGCATGTCTGATCGAGAATGTATCCAGCTCCACTGTCTGCGAGGCTACTCGCTCCTGTTCTGGCCCCCACCCCACTTGTGTGCTAAAGTTCAACTTCCACTCTATTCTTTCAACACACAAAGGGGCCACATCCTGGGTCTGTGCATGAGAAAAAGGGTACTTCCCTCCAGCCACGTCAAACTGAAATGATGGGTGTGGCAACAGGTTGTACAGATTGGTACATACACACATAAATATAATCCCTTTGTGCAGTAAAATGCTTTTTCTGTTACCCAAAGCAGATTTACGATAAACTTCAAGTCAACAAGGCATGACCTTTAGTCTAGCATACTGCCACGGTTACGAGAAGGGCTGCATTTTGAATGTATGGATGGGAAAAGTACAAAGTGGGCCGCAAATGAGGCAAATAGAGTACGTGGCATGGGGTGGCGCGAGATGACGTTACCATAGACTTCTCACCACCTTCACCCCTTCGGTGCTCATGACGAGCTCAGCTCGTCATGGCATATACCTCTCAGGTGCTCATGACGAGCGTCATGACCACACGCATTTTCATTATGTTGCCAGCACAGGAGAGGAATAAGACCAGCAGCGATGTGGTTAAAACCTATAAAAAGGAGGTTCACAAAGACCTCTTTGAATTACTCCTCGTAAGTGAGTTCTTCCCAAGGGTTACTTAAGAACCCTTGTACTTGTACATATACTTTAAATTTGCTGCTTTATTTTATAATTCTGTCTTATGAAATGTTGCATTTGCTATATACTCTCTTAACCTTGCCTTTCCCTTATTGCATTTGAAATGTACAACTTGTAATTACAGGATTTCTCACTTATAGGCAGATGTGAGTATTCTCAAATAATATGTACTTTGCCTTTTTGAATGCATTTTGCCACACATGATAGATGTGTCTTTAAGATTTACACTCTCTCTAACTGTTTAAAAGCAACTATTCAGTGAATGCAATGTTCAGTGAATGAAATCTAAATCCACGTGACTACCTGTGAATGTAGAGCACTGGATCCATAACTAATGTGATTTTTATGCCTTTGTATTAAAGTATCTTGAAGTTGCATCTTCTTAATAAAACTGTTAACTTTCAGCTTTGGCTTCCACGGCTCACATATCTGTTTTCTCTATTTTTAGAGCAAGCGTTCCAGGACACACCAGTACAAATTAAGGTGTTTCTTTGTCCCTAGCTCACTCTCACGATCATCCCAGCGCAGGCTTTCTGAGCTGTTGCGCCCAGCCCCTTGCCCTGCCCCGTAATAAATCTCCCTCTAACAGGAAACACCTAGTTCCTTTAAGGGCTACAACCCCCTCTCTGAGAGGGAGGAGCTCAGGGATGTTTTGAGTATTGATGGAGTATACTAAACCCACAAGTGAGAAGATATAGTGTGAGTGAGGATGCAGCACAAACAATAAAGACTGTGTAGGAAATATGAGCTAAAACTAGCTAATGAGCGCAAAAAATCTCATTTATTGGTATGTGCCCAATGCCATGTTTAAAACACAGTGCACCAGCGGTATGGATTTAAACCGCTTTGGTGTGGTGAAAAAAGGGGGTCAACATGTTTCAGCCTCAAGAGTCCAAACGTGGACTAGGCTTTCGTCAGGACATCAATATGATGCTGCTGCTTCAGCGAAATAGTAAATCAAATCAAAAAGGATATCAAGCACAGACTGAATTTGGTGTTAATCTATCTCATGAAGAGCCATAACCTATAAGGGAAAAGAGAACGCCGAAAGGTCAGTCGTCATAAGGCTTACCGTGTGGCTGTTATGACGCAAATCTAGCTTTCTGTGAAGATAAAGAAAGGAGAAAAGGTAGTTTTTTACGGCAACTGCTTGGTAGTGGACCTCACCTCTACCTGGTGACAGCTCAGGAAGGGGGCACCACTCTGTAAAACATGTTTTACCATCATCAGTCTATGTTATCCTCATGTAAAACCAGGGATACAGTGATCACTTTGGGGTTACTGGGCCATACATATACACTGTAGCTTAATTAAAAATAAGGGAGCCTAGATGGAGAACAAGAACATAAGGATTGCCAACACAGCAATGTTATTAAGGTTGTGTGTCTGATAGAGCCCTGAAAAATCAACTCTATATATCACAATAACAAGGGCACCTGTAGGGAAGTGAGACATGCCTAATGGAGCCACTAAGCAATATAAGGCATGAAATGAACGTTAAAAAATGTCTCACTAGTCCCATACAGGCATTCCATAAAGACTTATTCTAATACATACATTATTGCTCATCATCGGAACTTTCTTCATCACAATCTGACGGTGGCTCACATATATCCCCCGGGTAGCTATACCACGCTCCCCATATCTTGCTCCATTTCTGGGAGCATCCTCGATTAATAAATACTGTCCTTTCGGCCATCATGGCCAGGTCCATGTCTGCACACCATTTCGCCAAAGACGGCGATTCCGCCGCCCCCCATTTCTGTGCTATATTACGTTTAGGTATCATTAGCCCCATTGTGGCCCATGTTTGTGCTGGACGTGCCTATGTTGTCCCATTGTTCAAAACCCTTGCTGTTCCTAAGTTGTCCCAGTCGTTTAGTATCCCAAAGCGGAGTAAGCCGGGTAATGACTCCCCTCCATCCCAACCGTGTCTGTGCTGTGTACCATATCATGACTGTGTGTTTCATGGGCCCTATCAGCTTTAATCCCTGGCCTTTGTTATAGAGCGCCGCTAGCATATTGCCTGCTCCCAGCTGAAACCTGTCCGCTCTATATGCCGGGTCAGCCTGGGAGGTATGTATCCATTGAATAATAACTTTTAAATGCGCCGGCCAATAATACAACTGTATGTTAGGGAGTGCCACTCCTCCGTCATACCATCTGCGGTTCAGCTTCGCCTGCACTATACGTGCTGGTTTATTGCCCCAAATGAGCATGGATACCTGTGTGGCAATTTGTTTAAAATATTTCGGAGGTACAGCAAGGGGCGTGTTCTCAAGAGCATACAGGAATCTAGGCGGCGACATCATTTTGAACAGTGCCGCCTTTCCCAACAATGTTAATGGAAGTGAATCCCAGTACTTCACATCCCTCTTCAGACGTTCCAACGGGGGCGCCAGGTTTTTGGAGAAAAAGTCCTCAGGTCTAGTCGTGACATGAATGCCCAAATATTTGAATGAGTCACGTGAGATTAAGAGCGGACAATCGGTGCGGAGGTGTGGTGTGGGGCCATGCAATATGTACATAACAGATTTGGACCAATTGATGGCGTATCCGGACATCTTTCCAAAGCTTGCACAGATCTTAAGTAGTATCTGTATTGAGTGTCTGGGGTTAGTCAAATATACTAATATATCGTCTGCGTAGAGGGAGATGCGATCCTCCCACCCTTCCGTCCTCTGCAAGCCCCGTATCAGTGGCTCCCCTCTAATCCATGCTGCCAAGGGCTCCAACGCCAAAGCAAAACGTATTAGGCTCCCTTATTTTCAATTAAGCTACAGTTTATATGTATATCCCAGTAACCCTGAAGTGATCACTAAATCCCTTGTTTTACAAGAGGATAACATAGACTGATGATGGTAAAACATGTTTTACAGAGCAGTGCCCCCTTCCTGAGCTGTCGCCAGGTAGAGGTGAGGTCCACTACCCAGCAGTTGCGGGTAAGAAACTTCCTTTTCCTTTCCTTAGCTTTACAGAAAGCTAGATTTGTGTCATAATGTTTTACAGCTTGTCAAAAAGGACAGCTTATTGTTAGAAGCAGAATATTACACTCTGTACCTTTACCTTTCCCGCCCGATTGAGGGTATGCTGTAAATTGAAGTGTAGGTTCGCCATAGTGTGCACTCATTAAGACTGGACACACCCTCATTCTGTCCTTCTAGTGGGGACGCCGCTGTCCTTTTTGACAACTATTATCCCCCCAGTCCCCTATGAGCCTGCGCGGGGTCCTCCTTATATTTTTACACTATAATGTTTTACAGCCACATGGATAGCCTTATAACGACTGACCTTTTGGCGTTCTCTTTTCTCTGATAGGTTATGGCTCTTCATGAGACAGACTAACATGAAATTCAGTCTGTGCTTGATATCCTTTTTGATTTTATTTACTATTTCACTGAAGCAGCAGCATCATATTGCGGTCCTGACGAAAGCCTAGTCAACGTTTGGACTCTTGAGGCTGAAACATGATGATCCCCTTTTTTCACCACACCAAAGCAGTTTAAATCCATATCGCTGGTGCACTGCGTTTTATTAACGGCATTGGGCACATACCAATAAATTAGATTTTTGTGCTCATTAGCTAATTTTAGCTCACATTTCTTTACACAGTCTTTATTGTTTACGCTGCGTCCTCACTCACACTATATCTTCTCACTTGTGGGTGTAGTATACTCCATCAATACTCAAAATATCCCTGAGCACCTCCCTCTCAGAGAGGGGATTGTAGCCCTCAAAGGAACTAGGTGTTTCCTTTGGGAAGAGAACCCCAAATGATGAAGCATGTCACCTTTGGTGAGTGAGGGATTTCGTCCTATAAAGGGATTTGCCCATTGTTAGATCTCTGGGCCCTATCCATTGGTCCTGTGTCATTTCAGGATAGGTACACTTTTACTTATAGTTTTCATCACTATTTCTATTTTAGACCCAAGTATTTCACACTGTGTTTTATTGTTATGGAGTACCCAAAGGGAGAAACAGTCATTTTACCGTCTTTTTCCGACCTTGTTCTAGTATCACTAAAACATTTGTAGGTGCAGGAGTGGGCGGTAGTGCTTGCCCCAGCATTATATCGCAACCATGTTGGGTGGGATACTAAGTCGCCACACCATGTAATCCCAGTAAAAACTACTCCAACTCTACAGAGACAGTACCCAACAGAACAAGAAGTAAAAAAAATAGACCAGGTGTAATAGAGAATTGCACCTCTGCAATGAATAAACCTTTGTTTCCCGTAATGAAGCCTGACAATTCATAATGTCTAGTTTTAGACTACAGATATCTGAACACATGCACAAAGAGATTTGCTGCACAGAATGCACACAGTGCCTCATTAATCAGACCCTCCAGCTTTTCGCGATTTCGCGATTCACGAAAAAATCGCGAAATCAGCTGAAAAGCGCGATTGCCGCGATATTTACCATTTCGGCCGCAAAATAGGTGTCCCAGCTGCAATTTAAAAAAATGGTGGCTTCTCATTGGATGTACGCAAATACGTCATTACGTGTTTCCGTACACCATTCGGCAAATGGGGTCCACAAACATCAGTGGAGAAAAGGGGGGCAGAGTAGTGGGGAGCTGCGAGAATGAACGGTAGCGCCGATTGCTGTATTTAATTTAAATGATCGTTTATTTTGCCCTCTTGATAATGCTGTTTTTGTGATGCAAGTTATCAGGTAGCGCCACCTGCTGGAATGTTGCCAGAAACAGTGAAATGAACGCATGTTCGTCGTCATATTTCTCCTTCCTTCATCTACACTGCCACAAGCACATTCAACGCAACCAGTCTCTGGCTGTGCGTGTGGCAAGCCTGCTCATCACAATGAGCAGGCAGGTTATATTTTTTAGGCACGTCACTTTGGCTTCAGTGACCTTTAAAATCCCAGGCCCCTTCTCATCCTCTGCTCCCTTTCTGTAGGTCGAGGGGCAGTGAGGAGAGGTGCTGGAGAGGAGAGGGGAGCGGTGAAGGGAGGTGCTGGAGAGGAGAGCTGGAGAGGAGGGGGGAGCTGTGAGGGCCTTGTGTGAGATGGGGACAAGTAGATAGGGAGGCAAGTGAAGAGGAGAGATGCAATAAAAGGGTCTGTAAAAGCGAGAAAAACTGCTTCTACAGGAGGGTGTAGTGAATGTAGACAGGTGGGGAGCGGAGGTTAAGCGGAGGTGATGGCAGAGGAGGAAGTGAAGGTAGTGCCCAGGGTGACGGAGGAGACGAAGCAGGGAGAAGGTCTGGCAGGTGGATGAGGCTAGAAAAGGGAAAGCTCACCAGGAGAGGCTTACTACTGCGGGGCGTGGGAGGCACATCCTGTGGTTCAGATACAGTCTCTCTAGGCCTTTTTAGTCGCTCATTGCAGTATTTATGTGTCAAACTAATAGTATTAAGATGACACCTTTGCCCAGAGAGTTAAAAAGTAAAAATTACAAAACTACTGTCACAATGTCACACGTTACGCCACATATTTTGCTTGTGCTGATGAATAATTTAGACAGTGCACCTGCTTAATTTGTGCCTACCTTGCGAATAATTCCAGTGCCCTTGCATAAAATGGACGCAAAACCTCTGTCAACTTTTGAAGTTAATATGCACAGTAAGCCTTAAAGTATCTAAGTACTGTATTAAATTGCATTTCTGCAACGTAATGAAGTTGTGCAGGATATGTAGCATATTACAATATTTACTAACAGTGAACAAAACATTACATGTTTTCCCATCTATTGGACTCAGTATTTCACCATGGCGTTGAGCAATATTTAACATTCTTACGTTAGCCGTGGCAATGCACCTCCACCCACTAAGACCCTGAGCCCTAGGGCACCTGAGGAAGAGGTGTCGTGCCTCATGGGTCCAGGAGGCAGCGGTACCCCCAGCGGGGGTGCGTACAAGGGTGCTAGAACATCACGGGGAGAAATAGGACACCCCTTAAACGAGGTTAGGATTGGATCTGTGCTTCCGTAGAGCGGCAGAACTTTAAACATACCTATTTTAAAGTGGAATACTCTGCTAAAACATTTTCTATTGATTTAAGGCTGAAAATGAATGCTTATGAGTAAAATACAGTGCCGCAAAAATGCCGCTAAATTTCCATATTTGTGCCGCTAAATTTCCATATTTGTGCCGCTAAATTTGCTAATCCATGCCGCAATATCCTGGGGGGTCTGATTAATGAATAACATTGTGCAGAAAAAATACAAAACAACACAAGATATATCTCATTTGGATTTTTCTGCCAAAATATACCACCTGAAAGCAGATATTTGACAGCATTCTCAGCCCTAGACTCCTAGCGTCAATTCTGTTGACTTCTCCAAAGGTATAAGAATAACCCTGGGTTGTTCTCAGCTAGGGTAACAGAGTTACTGCAAAATTGTGATGAGGATGCATTGTCCAATGTAGATGATATTTATCTGATGGATGATGATTTATTGGATCATTTGACCAGGATGAGCAACATCATTTTGGGATTCGCCTTTGAGGGCTACAAATTCAACTTAAAAAAATCATATATAGCCCACCTCAATGTCCTATTTTTGGGATACTAGTTATCAATTGAAGGGAAAAGCCTAGCAGCTAACTTTTTAGACACGTGTGCACTGCTCCAACCTCCAAAAACTCTGAAAAATGTACTATCCATATTGGGATTCCTAAATTTTGGCAGAACATACATTTTGGATTACCCAGAAAAAGTAAAACCTTTCTATGATTTAATCAGACATAATTTTTCAATAAGACATTGGACAAGGAACACACAGATATCCCTTGTTGCTTACAAGCTGACATGATAGCTTCCAAACACGTACACACACGTGTAAAGACCACAAATATGGTGATCCGTGTAATTGCAGGTCAATCGGGGGACACTTACCTGACCTTCCATGAAGGCGGAACGGTACTGTAATCCCGCATCGCGCCCGAGCGGGATTTCCAAGATGGCGCCCGCGACCAGTCTCCCAGAAGAGGAGGTTAGCGCTATAGCTGCCGGGACACCTGGACCTAAAAAGGTCGGAAGTGAGGTTGTGCGGGCTCTTGATGAAACAGAAGAGGACGCCGGCGCCGAAGGACCAAGACAGGACACCGAGGAGGAGGAGAGAGTTGAAGAGGACGCCGTCGCAAAGGAGACAGAAGCACGAGGGATTGCCCTGGAGGACCGGGAGGTCCGACCCAGCTTACAGCATGAGGACAGCCCAGGAGAAGAATCCTTGACCCTACCGCCTAGAGGCACCGCATGCAGGTCTGACCGACCCGAGGAGAAGGAGGAGGGCGGCAAGACCCCTACTGCCACGACCCATGAGGGCCGTGGCCAAAGATAAGCACTCTTTGTGAAATACCTCACTACAGGGTGGTGGAGGTTGGGACACTGAGGGCTTGCCACTGTCTGTCTGTCCAAAGGGGGCCAGCACATCCCTTTCTTGACACATGTTGACCCCATATTCACATCTCTCGGGTGATGGTGACGGTATTAAATGAAAGACAGGACAGCTTTATTGAGTCTTGTTTATTTTTTATTTTGAGGGTCACTGCTCCTATTCTCCTTCCCTGACCTCGCGAGACGACCGGAATAAGAGGAGAAACATACCCAGACAGCAGCACCAGAGAAGGAGGGAGAATCCCAAAAGCATATGGACATTACATCTTTTTTTTTTTTTTGGACTATGAAAGGACTTCATATAGTTTATTAAATGTCCTTAGTTTGCCGTTTACCCCCCAAAAATTCTGTAAATTAAAGACTGCCTATTAAAATCCCAATGAGCTTCTCTTCTGCCTGAGTGTTTTGTTACTGAGGTGATCACAAGTGGTGTCAGAAGTGGGATTGGGTCACTTAAGCCTGCTATGACCCAACGCATAACAATGGAGGCCATGATCACCCAGTTGCCCGAAGGCCAGGGGCATCAATACCCCTCCGGTCTTACACCTTATCCTGAAATAAAGAAGACTATTCTTGAACGGCTAAGACATGATACAGAGTACTACCAGGCCAAGTTTGGAAAGGAAAAGCGGGTTACAGGCAATAACCCTGAGCCCTCTATTATCATGTCAGGGAAATAGGGGAAAGGTGGCTACAGCCTGGTCAATCCCCCATAGAGGAGGTTACTGAAAGATTTTATTTAGAACAGTATTTAGAGGCCCTCCCAGCTAACACACGTGCATGGGATAAACAACATCCCCACCTAACAGCGCAAACGGACGGCTGTCGAGCTGGTGTGTGCATTTCATAAATCCCCTAAATTTAGGACCCAGACAGTTAAACCTGCTCCAATACGTCAGAAGGGCTACACTAGATCTAGCGACTCTAAAAACCCTGCATTATGCAAAACAGCAGTACGACCCCACTAAACCCCCTTTCCTACACAAACAGGACCTCAGTGCTTTAAATGTTCAGAAAGGGGACACATCGCCCGGAATTGCCCTTCAAAAACCAAAGGGTTGGAACCCATGGAAGTGGGACTGTCCCGGGGAAGAGTACTCAACACCGGAGTTATCCCTACACAGTACAGGAAGACTATACGTCTTAACGGGCGAACTATAGAGGCATTGTTAGACGCAGGATGTTATCACACTGTAGTCTCTCGAGAGCTGGTTCCCCTTAACCAGATTACAGAATAGGTACAGATTAAGGTGTCCTGTGTGCTGTTGTATTTCTGTCTAGGACCCTAATTTGATATTCCCGATTCATGCCCTTATGTGGTTATAACAAATAATATCCTTATAAAGGCATAGGAATCATATCCATATTTAGTAATAGCCCATGCAGTCCAAAACATGGCAAAGCTACTCCCATAGACTCCTAGAAAGCACAACACGTTCTTTAAACAAACCAAGCCTCCAGCAGCCCGGGAATTCCCCCTGCTTTTGTTTTGATTTGCACAAGAACTCCTGGAGTCCAGAAAGAACTGTTAGTTCTTAGTGACGTCTTATGTCCAACCTTACGTCAAACCCGGCACCTTTCAGGTATAAATAGACCAACGTTGCCTTAAGCAAACACACGGTGGTGGCGAGCAGAGCAACGTTCTACTTGTCCGAGAGCCCAGCTGTTGCCAGAGCCGAAGGAAAATGCCCCTCCCTTTGACACACTGAGAGAGACGCTGTCTTTTTCTCCAGCCGAGAAAATCCAGCTCCGTTGTTCCCAAGTCACCCTCGCTGGTTGCTGGGAGATAGAGTCCTGAGAAACGAGATACAAGACCTCCTTCATTCTATAACCAAGGTACGGAGCTGATTAAAACCTCAGAGAGAATTCTTGATTCCGATACTTGGCAAAAACCTAACTTAACTTAAAACTGCAACTTACTTACTCCTACCCACGTATTAGGCTTAGGTCAGGTACACCGGGGTAGGCGTATCTTAGAAGCACCAGTTGAGTTTGTTAGTCAATGTTTTTATGTATGTATATATTTTATCCATTTTAAAGTATCATATGGCTAAGAAACCATATCAATGCTTTTACAGTCTTATTTCATAATACTACTTTTACTGTACGCACTTTACTTCATAATAAGTATTGCAATTGTGGCAATTCATTTCTCTTGCATGAGGAAGAAGACTGCTCAATAAAATAACACCTTTTATTGAAAACGCCCGTCTCTCTATTTCTCTGCACTCTGGTGAAATTAAGTATGCACGATTGACTGAGTGAAATAGCTGTCTATTGTTTTCACACGACTCTAGAGATACACTCTATATTCTGAGGGAGCAAAGTTGTCATGTTTATGCGGTTGTCAGAAACTAATCCCTTATTGTCTAAATCAGGACCGTTAACCCTTTCCTGAACATTCGAGAAAGTTTCTAGTGACCTCTGAGCTAGCTGGCAAAACTAATTAAGTCTAACATAGTCAGTAGAGACCTAGATGACCTCAGTCCTACTTCTACACTGCTGTTTATGTTATTCCAATGCGCAGAGCCTATTGGGAATATAGGAACTACACTACATGGTGCCCAACGTTTGGTAAGGTCATAATATAACGCAAGACACTAGAGTAACTCAGTCGTGCTTTTCACACAGACCCCCTTTTCCCGTAAAAACTCGAATAGACGTCTGGAGTGGGTGAAAGGTTAATATCCGCCGGAACTTAGTAGGATGAGAATCCTATGTATTCGTTTTTGGTATAGTCAATGTTGAAGGATACAGTGTTCTAAAATATTGTGCACCTAATCTTTGTTTCCTTGAAACTTGATCTGCAACAAAAAACTTTCTTTCAGTAAAATGGGGGAAAATGAAGAAGACAGAGATAGAGAAGCATTAGCAACTCAACTCTTAGCGGATGACACAACCATCCAAGAAAATGACCCAGGTGCTATAATCATTCCGGTCAATATAAGAAGAACTATAACTCTTAAACTTATAGAAAATGGACTATCACCAAGAGGTGGTACGGTCATATTCGTGATAGAGGCACATGAGTATCGGCAGACAGAGGTATTCTATTCATGGATACATTTTCCAGCAGCACACGCTGTGACAAAAGATTTCCACTATTACAAAATAGAGGAACCTTCATATATATACACTCCTTTTTAGGACGTTGAAATCCCACTAACTTACCAAGAGCACCTGCTCTGGTTTAATGAAGCCCTAAAACATCAAAATCACATCACCAGGCACGGTCCACTAGGTAGACCAGGAGCTATATGGCCAGTTCTAGCCAGCTACACACCACACCCAGACATTGATAAAATGTTGGACCTGGAACTTTTAGCTCAGCTAAAACTATTAATTAAAATACACAGACAATTGGTCCAATATGTCATGCGGACTTCAACAGTCCAATCAGCAACTCACATCCCACAGCTGACCTCTCATCAGGGGAATACAAACAAAATTACACCACAGAACATACAATCATGTCTTGGTAAAACACCGATAAAACGGGAACAAATTCCATTCTGGTTAGCTCATAAAATACCTCAAATAGAGGCAGTATTTCCTAATACTACACCTCATGAAAAACACAGAATTCTGACTATCTGCCTCCCAATGGGGGTCGCACCACATGTGGACGACTGTGACACTTGGGGCACGGTCTTTGCTTCCATCTACACAAAAACATATGGTGTTCCGTCTATGGCGGTCATACCAGATGTACTAAGACCAATTCAAAATGAATACGGTCCAGAACCTGCTTTAACTCTGGGTATGAAATTACTAAAAGACTTTAAGCTGGTCTCGGCTATATTATTGGCCAACATAAGAGGAGACGCAGCATGTGTGGCAATCCGCCAGAAATTGAAGGAGACAGATATTACAGACCAACCATTTGAACTTGCCAGAATCATAGAAAAATCCTATGAAGAGCTAGGAAGAAACAGTTTGGGTGGGAAACCAATAAAACCACAATTAACTGAAAATCCTGAAAAACATTTATTAAAAATAATCTAAATACTCCAAAAAAGAGTTGGGATGGTAATAAACAATCCACTCCCAAGGAAAAACGATTCCAGTCCAGAGGAAGGTCTCCTCAACGGAGAGAAAGATCTCCTGGCCGAGGAGGCAAGTCTCCCCAAAGGGAACCCTCTGAGAAAAGATACAGCCTTAGAGATAGAGATAAATTGAGAAAACCTGATAGATATCAAGATATTGATACACGTCCCCCTCGATCTTTTCAGACTTCCTCACAGAAATCGGAAAGAAGAGGACGGTCAGAACACAAGGAAGAGCACAACAAGTCCAAAGACAAATACCTGCTCATCAAAGTAAAAAATCACAATTTCCCAGAAAGAAGGTAGCAAGTATTAAAATTAAACATGCCAAGGATTCTGAGGACACACCTGAAAAATAGAGAGTGGGCTCAGACAATGCTAGACAGCGCAGCAGAAGTGACCATAGCTCGCAAGATCCTGATGAATCTTTTGGAGACAGTGGACACGAATTAATACATTCAGGTGGAAACTGCAGACACAAGCGTTAGCATGCCCCATAAACTATATGAAATAATATTACGTATAGTGGGGGATAAAACTAGGAAAATAAAAGGTCTCTTTTGGGAGAATCTTTCTAAAGGCTATGACATCCTGTTAGCTGAAAAAGACTGGCCACCAGAGTTTGTCAGGGAGTGCCCTCATGGCGAAGAAATTATTATGCCTGCCTTCTCAAATCATGTCCTGATTCATAAAAAATACACGTTTGCAAGAAAATGGGCAGTGGCCCAAGCCCCTGCATTATACAAAAATCATGTAGGATGGGATGGGACTCTCCTCCCCACAAAATCCAGTTAAAAAATCTACCCAGTGCACAAAGGCAGTACCCAGTTAAACAAGAAGCAAAAATCAAGTCAGGGAGATCTTAGATCAACTTGAATATCAAGGGGTGATTGAAACATGCACCTCATAAATGAACAATCCTTTGTTTCCTGTCTCCAAGCCAGACGATTCATATCGCCTAGTTTTGGACTACAGACAATTAAACTCCTGCTGCAAAACCTTTCCAGTACAAAACTCACACAGTGCAGCACTAATGAACAACATTGTGCGAAAAAAATATAAAACGACGTTAGATATTTCTAATGGATTCTTCTGTCAAAACATTGCACCTGAACGCAGGTATTTGACCGCTTTCTCAATAATGGGGTCGCAAAAACAATTTTGCCGACTCCCACAGGGATTCAAGAATAGCCCAGGATTATTCTCATCAAGGGGAACAGAATCACTACAAATATATGATGATGAGGCATTATCATATGTCGATGAAATCTATCTTACAGACGATGACCTGGAGACTCACTTGAAAAGAGTGAACACCATAATACTTGGGTTCGCATCCAAAGGTTACAAATTCAACTTTAAAAAGTCAAGAATTGCCCATCTAACTGTCCTATTTTTAGGATATGAATTATCAAGTGAAGGCAAAAGCCTGGCAGACAACTTCCTAGAGAAGTGTGCAGTACTCCAAGCACCGAAGACGCTGAAAAATGTACAATCAATACTAGGCTTCCTGAATTTCAGTAGAACATACATTCTAAATTATGCAGAGAGGGTTAAACCTCTCTATGAATTAATAAAACCTGATTTCAAACCAATAAATTGGACTCAGAAACACACAGAAATTTTGAGATCATTGCAGACAGACATGTTAGCTAAAACAAAACTGCAAACTCGCGAAAACGTATGCAACCTTGTAATCCGAGTCATCCCAGGAAGATGCGGATTCACATACCTCACCTCTAATGGGGGAGAAACGGTACCAATAGCTTACAAATCACATTTGTACACTCAAGCTGAAATTAAATTCAGTTCTACAGAAAAAATTCTGACAGTGGTTCAAACTGCTGTAGCAAGAGAAAGAGCCCTAGCCAAGGCAAAAGAATAACTGTTTATACAGCAGAATCAGCCCTTGAGGCATTAACAAGTCCACGCAATCTGAATACAGTGGCATTAGATCAAAAATGGATACAATGGGAAAATTCTCTTGCTACAGAAGACGTGAAATACTATTTTGACCCGAAACTGAAAAAAATAGATGATCTAGAATACAAACAAGAATATCCTCTGCCAATCGAAATTCTGCCTCTCGAACAATATACCTGTGTGATCTACATGGACAGATTTGCAAACCATTACGATGTAGAGAAAAAATCCTACAATGCAGCGTGCGGGATTGTTAAAGGTCGCTGGCGCTCTGGTAAATTCAAACCAATGATTACCAAAACTGAATCACTCAGAAACTGTTCATCTCAGCGAGCTGAAATAAGATCTTTAAAGATGGCGCTTGAAAATGCTGATCGCGAATTCCCCACACTGATAGTGTGTGATTCGCATTACTGCGTCAAGTCATACAATAGTGACATACAGACATGGATCAAAAACGGTTACAAAGATGACACAGGTGCCACAATAAAGCATAAAAAGCTTTGGGAACAAGTAGTTCTTTAGCAGAAAGACCTACAAAAGACTCATGTGATACACGCACTGAGTCATCGACGTGATGGCGTTCACGTTGCAGGGAATTCATTGGCTGATAGAGCCACAGCGGCGGCTGGTCAACCGGCTTCCGTAGCCACTAAAAAGCGTTCAGAAAAACAAATAGATGGAGAAACCATGCTGGCGGTAAAAGTATCGTTAAAAGGCGATTATGCAGCATTACCTCTCAACTATCGACTCAGAAATACATACATAATTGATGCAAACTCCGTTCCTTTTGCTCAAATCCCTGGAGTGGGGGATAGAGTCATTCCAAACACGAACCAGAGAGTTTTCTTGATTGAAGACGCACACAAAGGACTGGGTCCGAGGCACCAAGAGATCTTGAAATCTCTAATAGAATTACAATCAGAATACTGGTGGCCGGGGATGAGCTTGCAAATTTACAAATTTGCAATGGATTGTCCAGACTGCAACAGAGAGTGCAGTTGTGAACTGGACCAGACTATTGCCAGGACACCTTTATTAGAAAGCATCAGGCCATCTATACGCAGAAATCCAGCCGGAGAAATGCGTCCCCATAATTATTAAGACTGAATTCACTTAAAAATGTAGACCCCAGCGCTCAGCTGACGCCAGAACTGTTATAAAAGATTTGCGAGTATTTATCGGCACATATGCAATTGGCATGCTACATTCTGACCAGGGTCCTGCGTTTAGCTCTCGAGCTTACAAAGAGGCCATGACCAGCATGGGCATTGCATTGCGGTACTCTTCTCCCTTCCATCCTGAGGGAAATGCGGTAGTGGAAAGAAAAAACCGTGACATAAAGCAATCTATAACGGCGAGGGTATTAGGTTTGGGTGATGGGTGGGTAAAACATTTAATAAGTGTCCAACGTAGTCTTAATAACATGCCAAGAAATTCTCTAGGAGGTATCAGTCCGTATGAACTTTTGTTTGGTACTAGAATGATTATCCAGGATCTGGATCGTCAAACTTCAGTGGTAGAAGAAAAAACTTTTGATATCAAAGATCGTTTGACTGTTTTACACGACTTGAATGAAACAAGAAAGAGTCTAAGTAACATAAAGTTTAAGCCAACAACTACTGAAGAACCACCTGTCCCAGCAAGACCTGTCTGGATTCCAAAGATTGGGGATCTGGTCAGAGAAAAGATCGCGGTGAAGAAGGAATTTGGGCCTTCTTACCGAAAAGCAGTACATGTCTTAGCTGTCAGCGGAACAAGATCAGTAGTACTTCCACCACTTGCTGGTAAAAAGGAAAACAGAATTGTTTCCATCGATCTGGTGAAACCACAAACATGTGGCCGATAATAAATAGCAGGCCCAGTGGACTACCAAGAAATAGCAGAAGACCAAACTTTGCTACAATCCAAGAGGTTCAAACTGAAAGACTAATCACATTCAATAAACCTGCAGTAAATAAAAAGGGAATATGCAACAAAGCCATGGAACTTGTGCCTCTTGAAACCCAAATTGCAACAATTCGTGATGATACACCAATCTACAACGATGTAGCATCAGAATGTACAAATGTAACAAAAGAAAATGCAAAGATCAATGGAAATCCGCAAGCAATCCCACCAATTGACAGAACTGCATCTGGCTATTTTATCAAGTTTGATGACTTTTCCGATGATCCAAGTGAACATGGAGACAAGCCAGCAACAAAAACTTTCAAAGAAAAAATGACCGAGCTTTTTCACCAACTAAAAGAAACATATCTGATTCCACCATGGATTGAATTTTGGACTGTGTTAGGTGTACTTTTCCTCCTGCTTTGGCTCATCATGGTTCAGAACATCAACTTGGTCCTAAAGTCTCACAGATCCTCTCACATCGAGAAAAGAGAACTATCATCAGTGAACATCACAGCCAACCCAATACCTGGGGGTATAGCATGGGACAGAACTGACTAGGATATTTATGGCCGATTGAGCTCTTAAAGTATCCACACTAGTTTAAGGTTTCCTTAAGTGACTTTGTGATGCCAAGTTCTTTTTCTGATAATTGGAACTTTGAAAATATTATTAATATGATGTCAGATTAGGAATGTCAGCTAAATTTACAGAACATGATTATTTACAGGGTTCATCAAATTATGAAGAATTATACTGTTACAATCACTATGGTCATCACTATTTGCATAAATCTGCACAACCTAGAAATGTTTTTACTTATAATCAATGGGAACATTGTCCAACTCCACCAAAAGGAAGTTCGAAGACATTTTTTGAGAAATTTCCATACTTCTCAGGGTTTAACATCAGTGATCCAGAAACGTTTTATTTTAATGAATGAATGAATGAAAACAATGTTGACAAATACTAAACTGATTTATTCTGAAAAATGTTATGACAAATTGTCTACATTTGGTTTTGAATTTAGGAAAAATAACATTGAAACAAAAACCATCTGGGGAACAAAAGACTGGCAGGTACAAGGTCCAGAATCAATATTTAGAGCCTGCATGATCCTAGAACAAATAATATTCCTGAATGATACCATTCAACAAACTACTTGTCTTGGTTTAGCTAAGATAAAAGACTTAAATAAACCGTCTATTCCGAAGCCCATACCTGATGGCAATAGTACTACGGATGTGGAAATAGACGTATCCCATATTTTTCACCAAAACAGAACAAATCCTGATTGGAAAAAATGGTTGATCTGGCCCACAGGCACAAACAACTGTCAAGATAGATTCCTGAGCAAAAGACAGGGGTTCAAAATGACCAGGCCAGACCCAAGATATTCCCAGAGACAACATCCAGGGACAGTTACAACATACAGTATGGGGAAATTATGCCTTGAGTGGCTACAGAAATCCACACTGGCTGAAATTAAGCAACACTTGACTTTACTTAAAGAAGGTGCTGACTTGCGAGATTTCATAATGGGACCTCGCAAACAGCGTCAAAAACGTTTCATAGCGGCCGGTATATAAGCTGCATACAACGAAGCTTGGAAAGTAATGCAAATTGAAACAGCAGAAAAAATACGAGAAATTGATCGTATTAATTTTGAAAAATCACTTTCTGTTGTGGACAATGGGTTAACGACTCAGTCTTCCATAATATATTCACTGGACAGTATTGTATCATCTGCCTTTGATATAATAGAGCAAGACTTGCTAATGTTACAACATGGTCAGTCCCAATTGCGTTCTATTGTACAGCTTGGCTGGACGTTGCAAAACCTACATTCAGGCTACGTGCCATAGCGTCTAATCAACATAACGTCATTATTTTCTATCTTTAACCTTACTGATAAACAAATCAGTTTGGCACAAAAAGGAGCAGATTATACGATTCTGAGCATTGAAAAACTTGAGAGATTACCATTGACAATGTCAGAGAGACCTGTCATTAAATGGATAATACACGGAACAATTACAATTCCGATAACAACTTTCCAGTTTAAATATTGCCAAGAATATATACCAGCAGGCCAGTATGAAAGGTTGGGTAAAGGATACATCAAATCAACCTGGGATTTACCTTACACACACAAATGTTATAGTGAAGGGAAAAAGGAGGAATTCCTTAGTGATAATAATTGTAAAAAATAACTAAGCGGTACACTTCTGTGTCAAGGTATTAACTTGCATGATAGAACCATTCTTCAGACAACTCTCCAACGGTAGCTACGCTATAATAACTGACCACAGCTGTTGTGGAATGGTGCCAGGAGAATGCTATCTCGTAACTGTTACTTCCAGGGTCGTTTGCTGTATGCAAGTATTGTATCCAAACAGCAATCCAGACATGGAGGCGGCAATATGGCTTTATGTGAATATCTCTTCTATTTGAATTGATACTTTAAGCACAATGAAGTCTATTCTTTTACAGACTATTGTGCCTTTGACCTCATCCAAAGAAATGTATGATCTGCAAGTTGCAAGGACAGCGGCAGAGATACATACCCTTTTATCGACAAATTGCCCCGTGCATTTCGCAGAAATGTTAAGTCAAATTTTAAACATGTCTGATACCAGTGGCATCGCACATGTATTTAAGACAATTTTTTCGGGACTGTTAACACCATTTGAAACAGTTCTGGGCATCTTCCTGAATTTTGTCCATTCTGTCTTTGGCGGCCTACCTTTAATTTTGGGACTCGTAGCAGGGATATTATTTATGTTCCTTCTGCTCCGATATGGCAAGCCAATCCACAGACAAGACTCCAGCAACGATGGAAGAAACGATCCTAGCAATACGATACCGAGACCGTATCACTAAGGTCCTATGATTGGCCCGGCTAAGAGATCTGAGTACAACTTGGTTTCTTTCATTCAGACCAATCTGGCAGGATTGCATCTTAACTGTGCTTCGATGTCTGCTATGCGGAGAAGAATGCGTGTTGGACGTCTGTCTTACACTACCATCAGCAGTACCAATGGATATCGATACTTTGCTTTGTACAGTAACGACTCATGCAACGTGTTGTCCCCAGCGGCTACCTATTCTGATGACGGCATTCGTTGAGACTTCACCATTACGAGTAGGTGGCGGTGAAGTACGAGAGGAAAGCAGCTCCAAGCAGGTACAACCTTCTGTGAGCATTGCTGATCCAAACATCGATGATAGCAATCACGCACAGAACTGCACAGTTTCAGTATTTTCAAACTTGGTCGAAATTTCACCTGATGTTGTAGACCAATTTTTTGCAAGCCTGTCTGATATGATGTTCTCCCCTGAACAACGAGAATAACTTTTCAAAACAACAAGCACACAGCATTCCCTGAACTCTGAATTTGGCCTTCAGTTCTGTTAAACAAAGCAACTGAAAACATTTGGAACTATTTTTTCCCCTGAAAGCGAAATTATTTTTTCTTTCAAATCAAAAATATTTACAATTTTTTCCGGCACATGGTATTTTGCTTAAAGTAGAACTATTCTTAGAGAACAGAGCTTCTATTTTTAGAGACATTAGAGACAATATTTTACCTCAGCCTCTAGCACATGTACATTATCGTATAAATATGTGATGAAATGGTCTCGACCTTCTCTTCTGTATACCGAGCCATTTCATGTGTAATTTTCCCAATTCGTTCAGCTGATATATATGCATTTAACTGAATGATAACCTTGCTTGAAAAAATGTACAGTACCAATACTCATTTTCGTGTATAAACCATACACCATTTCAAATGCAATTATGTATTTTGGGGTGGGTTGGAAAACACACATGCATCGTATGTTTAATATTGCTTATTCTTAGTAATTATGGACATTAATACGTGGAGTGGGTGTTGTATTTCTATCTAGGACCCTAATTCGATATTCCCGATTCATGCCCTTCTGTGGTTATAACAAATAATATCCTTATAAAGGCATAGGAATCAAATCCATATTTAGTAATAGCCCATGCAGTCCAAAACATGGCAAGGCTACTCCCATAGACTCCTAGAAAGCACAACGCATTCTTTAACCCCTTCGATGCTCATGACGAGCTCAGCTCGTCATGAGGCACGGTTGAGCTGTGCTGATGACGAGCTGAGCTCGTCATGAACAACTGGCATCAAGGATCTGCAGCACAGGAGGGGAATTGCTGCAGCAGCGATGGTGTTAAACAAACCAAGCCTCCAGCAGCCCGGGAATTCCCCCTGCTTTTGTTTTGATTTGCACAAGAACTCCTGGAGTCCAGAAAGAACTGTTAGTTCTTAGTGACGTCTTATGTCCAACCTTACGTCAAACCCGGCACCTTTCAGGTATAAATATACCAACGTTGCCTTAAGCAAACACACGGTGGTAGGGAGCAGAGCGACGTTCTACTTGTCCGAGAGCCCAGCTGTTGCCAGAGCCGAAGGAAAATGCCCCTCCCTTTGACGCACTGAGAGAGACGCTGTCTTTTTCTCCAGCAGAGAAAATCCAGCTCCGGTGTTCCCAAGTCACCCTTGCGGGTTGCTGGGAGATCGAGTCCTGAGAAACGAGATACAAGACCTCCTTCATTCTATAATCAAGGTACGGAGCTGATTAAAACCTTAGAGAGAATTCTTGATTCCGATACTTGGCAAAAACCTAACTTAACTTAAAACTGCAACTTACTTACTCCTTCTCACGTATTGGGCTTAGGTCAGGTACACCGGGGTAGGCGTATCTTAGAAGCACCAGTTGAGTTTGTTAGTCAATGTTTTTATGTATGTATATATTTTATCCATTTTAAAGTATCATATGGCTAAGAAACCATATCAATGCTTTTACAGTATTATTTCATAATACTACTTTTACTGTACGCACTTTACTTCATAATAAGTATTGCAATTGTGGCAATTCATTTCTCTTACATGAGAAAGAAGACTGCTCAATAAAATAACACCTTTTATTGAAAACGCCCGTCTCTCTATTTCTCTGCACTCTGGGGAAATTAAGTATACACGATTGACTGAGTGAAATAGCTGTCTATTGTTTTCACACGACTCTAGAGATACACTCTTTATTCTGAGGGAGCAAAGTTGTCATGTTTATGCGGTTGTCAGAAATGCCTAAATCAGGACGGTTAACCCTTTCCTGAACATTCAAGAAAGTTTCTAGTGACCTCTGAGCTAGCTGGCAAAACTAATTAAGTCTAACATAGTCAGTAGAGACCTAGATGACCTCAGTCCTACGTCTACACTGCTGTTTATGTTATTCCAATGCACAGAGCCTATTGGGAATATAGGAACTACACTACAGTGCATGGGGATGTTCGTTTATATCCCGTAGCTGACATCTTATCAGAGATAGAAGGGGATCCACAGGTATGGAAAGTCGGGGTGATACCTGCTCTACCAGAGAAAGTTCTCCTGGGAACTGATCTTCCCCGTTTTGATGAATATTTAGCCAGCGTCACAAAAAGAAACCATGAGTTGGAATGGCTTCATGAGCACCCTTTTCCACTTCCGACATAATACGTCCGGATACCAAATCACCAAAGACCAAATCAGAGAAAAGGAGGGAACGTGCAGAATACCGTTTGGCTTCAGCTTCTCCTCTCACTTGTCTCCTTTCTTCCCCAGAGAACAGAAGCTCACCTGCCCGCAGCTTTAGAGCAGCCCAACGAGATGACAACACCCTAGAAAATGCGTGGAATCATGCACAAGAAGAAGACCCCAAGAAGGTAGGCCCTTACTTTTGTGTCAAGAAGGGGCTTCTTTATAGGATTACTGGAGATCCTGACCATCGTAAAGAGCAACTGCTCGTACCATTGGCGTTTAGAGAACAAGCGTTACATATAGCACCCAACCAGACTGGGGGTGGGCACTACGGTCAAGACCACACTCAGAGTTATGTGTTAGAAAAGTTCTATTGCCCCAGAATATATAAGGAAGTAGCCAGATATTGTGCTTCCTGTCCTAAGTGCCAACTGGTCAACCCTTCCACAGCAAAAAGAGCTCCTTTACGACCTTTAACCATAATCAACATACTGTTTCAACGAGTTGGTATGGATCTGGTAGGACCACTTGAACCCTCAGCCAGAGGGCACCAATACATACTCGTCCCGGTGGACTATGCTACACGCTACCCGGAGGCAATCCCATTGACCAGTATGTCCACTCTCTCAGTAGCACAGGCTATGGTTTCCTTCTTTTCAAGGGTTGGGTTTCCCACAGAGGTCTTAACTGACCAAGGGACCCCCTTCATGTCCCGGCTGATGAAGGAGATGTGTACTCTCCTTGGAGTCCACCAGATACGGACAGCGGTTTATCACCCCTAGACGGAAGGACAGGTGGAACGTTTTTTTTTTTTTGTCCTCATTCCACCACAAGCTGTGCAAATAAACTTCCTCAACCCATTCCGTCGTGGGTGCCCTGGGGCTGATGATCTTGCAGAAGCCTGGGCCAACCCGCCCTGCCCCTTTATTCCGAGGCATGGTGTAATCATTGGACAGCAGGCCTTAGACCAGCCTCATTTCCCTTCCCCATTCCACCAAAGTATCCCACACCATACTTTTTACATTTCGCCCTAGTCCTGATTCTAAGCACGCAGTGCTTAGTGCCACCCGTAACCAACTTTCATACAGAGGTGGGCTGGGGTTCCTCCATAATTTACATATCTCTCTGCGCGCAATCAATACTAAACTTAGAAATAATGTTACCTGTGCCCCCCTTAATAAACTAATTAGATCGATATCGAGCCCAAAAAAAACTCTAGCTAAATTCAAACTTAATTGTACCTTAAAAATTCCCTCTAGGGCCTTCTCTACCATTGACCAGAAGGGGGCCAATATAGAACAATCATAAAAAACGTGCAAATCGTCAGCTTTCACTAACCCATACCTGGAACATGATGGGGGGGGATTCACAAATGTGGCTATTTTTTTGGGTGTATAATATAACCTATTAATGGTGAAGTAATGATTTTTCTTCAGGGAAGCTGATCTAACATATTTGTATAGGAAATGGAGAGATGTGGCATAGAGAGCTGCCGCTGAGTCTTCCAGCCAAGAAGTATTCCAGATATGGTACATTGGGGGGGCCTGCGATTCCTCCTCCTGCAGCATTTTCCTCATCGAACTCGGTGATTGGAGTGAAGGCTCAACATCCCAGTTTCCACCTATATTATCCCTTTCAGCGGCAAACCAGGAGCAGATCTGAATGTACTTGAATCTCAAAAAGGAGTCCCCAATCTTTGATCTCAAAACCTCCCAAGGTAACACCCCCTCTGAGGATACTATATCTGACCATATTATTATCCCTGCTCTCCTAATAGGAAGAGAGAGACTGTCATCGAAGCAGGGCGGCAACCCCGGGGAGTCCCAGATTGGGGCAAGATCTTAATAATATTTTATGCCCCATTTCTCCTTAACTCTAAGCCAGACTAGAAGTGCATGTTTCAATACCTTTAGGCGCACCTTTTTGTAGTATTTTGGCGCACCAAACTTATAAAGGAACCCAGAGCCCCCACTCTATTGTTCCTCCATTGTGTTCAATACCCGCCCCCAGTTAGAACCTGGGAAGGATCCCCTCAAGGCTGATTCTTTTAGACCCATCTCCCTGCTAAATGTGGACTATAAGATCTTTACTAGTGTTTTGGCAGGGAGATTGGCAAAGTTAATTCCACAACTTATAAATCCCGATCAAAAAGCGTTTGTCCCTGGGAGACATATACATGATTTAACACCCCCAGCTGATTGGAAGTATAGATTTAGCAGAGGCACGGTCGGAACCCTTGGTAATCGCGGCCTATGACGCGGCCAAGGCTTTCGACCGTGTTAACTGGGGCTTTTTGTGGGATGTACTGACCTCAATGGGTTTTGGGACAACCTTTATAAAGACATTGAGGGACTGCTATGAGGGTGCATCCGCCGTAAATCTACTAAATGGTCTACTAACTTCACGTTTCAGTGTAAGGAAAGGAACGAGGCAGGGGTGCCCTATCTCGCCCCTCCTATTCGACCTTTACATTGAGCCCTTGGCGCAAGCCCTTCGAATGGACGACCGGGTCACACCCTTTAGGGCTGGAAATTTTTGTTTTAAGTTGGCACTATATGCTGACGATCTGTTAATCTATAGTGATAACCCGATGGAGGTACTCCCCAGAGTGAAAGAGACAATGAAGGATTTTGACCAATACTCAGGGTATATGATTAATAACTCAAAAACGGAAATAATGTGCTGGGGGGTGGATAACTGGGGGGGAGCCCAAAGTAAGCAGTTTAGATACCTGAGAATAATAATAACTTGGATCTCAATACCATACCACAGATTAACATTAAGAAGGTGACGAAGGATATTGATCATCTTCTGCTGAGATGGCAGAACCTTCAACTCACAATTTATGGCCGGATTAATCTGGTTAAAATGGTAATATTGCCAAAGCTGGCATACTTATTTAATATGATCCCATCGACCTTCCCGCACAAACTTTTGGCTAAAATCCAGGGGAAAATAGGCATCTTCATATGGGCCAATAAGAACTCTAGGGTCTCCTGGAAAAAGCTAAAAAGAAGATTGAGGAAGGGAGGGCTTGCGCTTCCGGATATCCTTTCATACTCTTTTGCCTTTCAACTGAAAAACATCCGATGCCTCCTGTCCAGCCCCGATGATTCTAACTGGGGGTGGAACGTTATAACAAAACCATAAAGAAAATACCAAAGAAATGTATTTCAGAGTCCGGGAAAGCTTCTCCTTGTATTGTTCGCTATTTGAACACATGAACAGAAATCTAAAGGATTTAGCCCATTTAAATTATTGTTTGGTCGAAGACCCCGCATCCTCCTGGACATGATGGCCGAACAATGGACAGAAGAAGAGGATGAGGAAAAACCACTATTGGGATACACAACCACCTTAAAAGTGTCTTTAGCCACACTGTGGGAAAATGTACACCAAAACCTAGATAGGGCACAAAAAAGCAGAAGTTTTATTATGACCAGGGCACCCACCTAAGAAAACTCATAAAAGGAGATAAAGTCTTGATACTCTTGCCAACCTCTGAAAAAAACTTTCTAGCCTCCTGGCAGGGCCCTTACACCATCCTAGAGAGTTTGACCCCTGTCACATATAGGATAGCTGTACCCCAAATCGGATCCCAGGGACAAGTGTATCACATAAACCAATTAAAAAAATGGGAAGGTCCAACTCCACCAAAAAGTCATACAATAGCCCCTATCAATCATATTACCCTTACTAATCGTATGGATATACCACTCCAACCTTCATACGAAACCTCCTTAGAACGACCCGACACAGGAGAAACTCTTAGTACGGTACAAAGAAACCAGCTATATGATTTGTTAGATACCTTCCCAGGTTTAAACTTGAGCCATCCAGGGCGTATGTCCCTAGTAAAAAAATCACATAAAAACAGAAGCAGGCAAAATAATAAAATTACAACCCTACAGAATACCCCCTGCAAGATGTCAGGTAGTAGAACAAGAGGTGGAGGCTATGTTAGAGGCAGACATAATAGAACCTTCCAAAAGCAATTGCTGCTCACCGGTGGTTTTATTTCCCAAGCCAGTCGATAGTCTTAGGTTTTGTATTGATTTTCGACAGTTGAACGCCCACTCTAAATTTGACAGCTATCCTATGCCCGAGTGGATGAACTCGTAGAAAGATTAGGCCAGGCAAGAATAATGTCTACTATCGACTTAACAAAAGGGTACTGGCAGATGGTATGCAGACAAAATATCGATATTTAAATATCGATATACAATTATATCGAAGTTTAAATATCGAAGGGACATAATATAGAAGGTAGGTAATATCAACACTTTTAAAATCGATATTATTAATATAGAAGTTTTAAATATCTGTCAGTAATATCGATGTAAATAATTTCGATGTTACTAATATCGATTTTTTAATAATTTTTGTGTATATTATAATGTATTTATTATGTTTTATAATTTTTTTTAATGTAATTTCATTAAATTTTGTATTTTAGTACTGTAGCGGGTTGTGGGTTTATAGGGGAATAGGGTGGGAAGTAATTAATTATGTTAAATTAATTATTAATTAGTAGGAATTATTAATAAATTATAATTAATTGGTAAGTATTTTTAATTAATTGGTACTTAATTTTAATTAATTGATTAATTGATAAATATGTTCTGTAGCGGGTTATGGGTTTATAGGGGAATAGGGTGGGAAGTAATTTAATTATGGTAAATTAATTATTAATTAGTATTTATTATTAATTAATTTTAAATAATTGGTAATTAAATTTAATTAATTGGTAAATCATTTTAAATAATTGATTAATTGATATATATGTTCTGTAGCAGGTTGTGGGTTTATAGTGAAATAGGGTGGGAAGTAATTTAATTATGTTTGATTAAATATTAATCAGTAGGAATCATGAATTAATTTTAATTAATTGGTAATTAATTTCAATTAATTGGTCATTAATTTTAATTAATTCATTAATTGCTAAATGTGTTCTGTTGCGGGTTGTGGTTTTATAGGGGAATATGGTGGGAAGCAATTTAAATGTAATTAAGTAATAATGTTTTTAAAATAATTGTTTTGTTAATTATATAATTGTTAAATAATTATTAATTGGTAATTAAATATCATAAAATGGTATTTTTTAATATTTTTTTGGAGTTAAATATATTTTGCTAATCATGTTTTTATTAATTATGTATAGGTATTATAAATGATTTATATTTATTTAATAGTTCATATTTCTATTATTAAAAAAAGCTTTTATTTATAAGTATGTTATTTTAACCCCTACGCTATCCAACACTTTCCCTACTGTTGCACTCTCTGGAGTGGGAATAGTAATTATTACCCCTACGATATCCAACACTTTCCCTACTGTTGCACTCTCTGGAGTGGGAATAGTAATTGTTACCCCTACGCTATCCAACACTTTCCCTACTGTTGCACTCTCTGGAGTGGGAATAGTAATTTTTACCCCTACGCTATCCAACACTTTCCCTACTGTTGCACTCTCTGGAGTTGGAATAGTAATTTTTACCCCTACACCATCGAACACTTTCCCTTCTGTTGCACTCTCTGGAGTGGGAATAGTAATTTTTACCCCTACGCTATCCAACACTTTCCCTACTGTTGCACTCTCTGGAGTTGGAATAGTAATTTTTACCCCTACGCCATCCAACACTTTTCCTACTGTTGCATTCTCTGGAGTGGGAATAGTAATTGTTACCCCTACGCTATCCAACACTTTCCCTACTGTTGCACTCTTTGGAGTTGGAATAGTAATTTTTACCCTTACGCCATCCAACACTGTCCCTACTGTTGCACTCTCTGGAGTGGGAATAGTAATTGTTATCCCTACGCTATCCAACACTTTCCCTACTGTTGCACTCTCTGGGTTTGAAATAGTAATTTTTACCTCTCCGCCATCCAACACTTTCCCTACTGTTGCACTTTATGTAGTGGGAATAGTAATTGTTACCCCTACGCTATCCAACACTTTCCCTACTGTTGCACTCTCTGGAGTGGGAATAGTAATTGTTACCCCTACGCTATCCAACAATTTCTCTACTGTTGCACTCTCTGGAGTGGGAATAGTAATTTTTACTCATACGCTATCTAAAATGCATTTACTTTTTTATTAGTTTTATGTTGTTATCAATTGTTATTTATATTATTATTTTATGTATATAAATTTATTGGTAATTTATTATATTTTTATTTATTTATAAGTTATTAAAATAAATAATTTAGAGTTATTATTAATGAAAAATATACTATGTATTATATCTTTATTATTAATAATTTTTATTACATTATTTATTAATTTTAAATATTATAATATATTTTTTAATATGTTTATTACATTTATAAGTGTTATTTTGTTAATATTACATTTTTATTTTATTAAAATAAAACGATATTTTACAATAAACAATATTTTTGACATTCAATATTATTTTTTCGATATTTTAGTACTTACATTGTTAGGTATAGAATCCCGATATTTTTGCCATCAATATTTTTGTTGCGATAATTTTGTATCGCAATATTTTAGTATTCGACATTTTGTCATAGATTCCTGGCAGATACCCTTGAGTCCAGAAGTCAAAGAGAATACGGCCTTCTCCACTTCCTCAGGACTGTATCATTTTAAAGTTATGCCTTTCAGGCTTCATGGCGCCCCTGCCACATTTAAAAGACTAATGGATGTCATACTAAGAGACCATCAACAGTATGCGGTAGCTTATCTAAATGACATAGTAGTATACCGTCCTGATTGGGAAACCCATCTTCAACATCTACAAAAGATCTTTGCCTCTCTTTTTCAAGCAGGACTAACTTTAAACCTAAAAAAGACCACTTTAGGTACAGAACTCATAGAATACCTGGGCTATTCCATTAGGGCTGGAAAACTACAACCACAGCATAACAAACTAGAGGCTATACAAAAGATACCCCGGCCAGTTACAAAAAAAGATGTACAGGCTTTCCTTGGTCTGGTGGGGTATTACAGGCGGTTTATTCCTCAATTCTCTACCATAGCCTGTCCCCTCACGGACTTACTATCGCATCAACAGCCAAACAACAAAATAAGTTGGTCTGACGACCATGAAAACAGCTTTTAAACACTGAAGTCCCTCCTATGTAAGGCCCCTATATTACAGTGTCCTGACTTTGACAAACCTTTTGTACTGCAAACAGATGCGTCAGACCGAGGTCTTGGTGCAGTCTTATCTCAACCCGACCAACAGAGAGAACTTCGTCCTATCCTCTATTTGAGTCGAAAACTATTCCCTTGAGAAACACGCTATGTAACAATGGAAAAAGAGTGTCTAGCCATTAACTGGGCTATGGAGGCACTTCAGTATTATCTGTTGAGGCAAACTTTCTTTCTGGTAACTGATCATGCCCCTCTTACATGGCTTGCTACTCATAAAGATACCAACCCCAAAGTACTCCGATGGTTTTTGTCATTACAACCTTTTTCTTTTCAGGCCCTCCATATACCAGGACGAGTCCAAGGGATACCCAATGCCCGTATGGCCCAAAAGTCCATACCTAGAGGGAAGACAGTGTAATCCTGCATCGCGCCCGAGCGAGATTCCCAAGATGGTGCCCGCGACCAGTCTTCCAGAAGAGGAGTTTAGCGCTCTAGCCCTCGGGACACCAGGACCTAAAAAGGGCGGAAGTGAGGTTGTGCGGGCTCTTGATGAAACAGAAGAGGACACCGACGCCAAAGGACCAAGACAGGACACCGAGGAGGAGGAGAGAGTTGAAGAGGACGCCGTCACAAAGGAGACAGAAGCAGGAGGGAAGGCCCTGGAGGACCGACCCAGCTTACAGTGCGAGGACATCCTAGGAGAAGAATCCGTGACCCTACCGCCTAGAGGCACCGCATTCAGGTCTGACCAACCCTAGGAAGAGGAGGAGGGCGGCAAGACCCCTACTGCCACGACCCAGGAGGGCCGTGGCCGAAGGCAAGTACCTTTTGTGAAATACCTCACTACAGGGTGGTGGAGGCTGGGACACTGAGGGCTTGCCACTGTCTGTCTGTCTGTCTGTACAAAGGGGGCCAGCACATCCCTTTCTTGACACATGTTTACCCCATTTTTACATCTCCCGGGTGATGGTGACGGTATTAAATGAAAGACAGGACAGCTTTATTGAGTCTTGTTTATTTTTTATTTTGAGGGTCACTACTCCTATTCTTCCCTGACCTCGCGGGATGACCGGAATAAGAGGAGAAACATACCCAGACAGCAGCGCCAGAGAAGGAGAGAGAACACCAAAAGCATATGAACTTTACACCTTTTCTGACCTCATATAGTTTATTAAATATCCCTAGTTTGCCGTTTACCCAAATACATTTCTGTAAATTATAGACTGACTATTAAAAATCCTAATGAGCACCACTTCTGCCTGAGCATCATGTTACTGAGGTGATCACAGGTACCCATAGCATACAAATTACACTTGTACACAAAGACTGAAATGAGCTTTGCTTCTACAGAGAAAATTCTGACAGCAGTCCAGACTGCTATCGTGAGAGAAAGAGCACTGGCACAGGGGAAACGAATAATCGTTGTGACTCCAGTACTGGCCTTAGAGTCTTTTACAAAAGCTAGTGTTCCAAACCCAAAAAAGCTACATCCACAATTGATACAATGGGCTAATTCTCTCACTACAACAGATGTAGACTACAAATTTGACTCTACACTAAGATCACAAGCATTTCTGCAGTACGAACAAGAATATCCTCTCTCGAATAAAATAATGCCTCTGGATCAGTATGAATATATTATTTACCCTGACGGTTCTGCTCAGCCTGCCATAGGTAGTAAACAGCAATACAGTGCAGCTTGTGCAATTGTAAAAGGACATATGCAGGAAGGCAAGTTCCATCCTAGCATTACGAAGACGCAGTCTCTGGGAGATTACACAGAACAGCTGTCAATTAAAAGCTCTATTACTGGCACTTATAAATACGGATCGGAAATTCCCTAGTGTGCGATTCATTTTACTTTGTCCAGTCTTATAATGAATATCTTTACTACTGGGTTCAGAATGAGTTAGATCCAAAAGGTTGCAAAATAAAGCAAAAAATTGCTTTTGGAACAAGTGGCAGAGATAAAAAAAGACTTCCCAAGAACTCATGTGATACACATGCTGAATCATCAACGTGATGGCGTTCACTGTGAAGGGAATTCATTGGCTGATGAAGCCGCCAAGGCAACAGTGTGAACTACTGCCGTAGCTGTAATCACTTGTTCTAGCACGAAAATAGATGGACAGTTAATGGTAACTGCAGTTGCTTCATGCAAAAACAGCTCAGGCTTACCAAAAGGCTTTCCAATCAAGAACTCCTACAAGTTCGATACAAAAAATATTCCGTATGCTCGAATTCCAGGAGTGGGGGATAGAGTAATACCAAACAAGGATCACAGATTAGGTTTAATTCTAGCTGCACATGAGGTTCTGGGTTCTGCACACACAGGTATTTCCACAATAGTTTCTCTACTGAAACAACGCTATAGGTGGCCAGGATTACCAAAACACTCCACCCGACACAGCAAACCTACTCATACTACTCTGGGGCACACAAGGCGTTCTCGCGACTCGACTATATTTTCATGTCCCGCCAGTTTTTGACGGTAGGAGATGTCACGGACTACAGAGCCAGGGGCATATCGGATCACTCGCCGTTATACGTAAGAGTGGGACATGACCGGGGCAAGGACACGGGTTCCTGGCGCCTAGCGGCCTGGGATCTCCAAAATGCAGCAATCCTGAAAGGTGTTAGGGCAGACATTAAGATATATGTTGCAGAGAATGAGGGTACGGTAGACTCGAGTGTCACTCTATGGGAAGCCCTAAAGCCAGTACTACGAGACAGGATAAGATCTAGATTGGGTGAGAAGAGACGGAAACTCCAGGCCGAGGTAGCAGCCCTAGAACAGACTATCCTGGGATGGTAGAGAGAATATCTGACCCGTAGAAGCAGCGAAACCCACAGACAATTACTTGATGCCCAGAAACAGTATAGGGAACTGGCAACTAATGAGGCCAAGACCCAATCCCTTGCCACCCTCCACCGATTATATGACGTGGGAGACAAGATAGGAAAACACTTGGCGTGGCTCAGCAAAAAAGAACGAGCGGCGAGGTGGATAGACAGTATTGCTACTGAGAACGGAACTACGGTTAACACCGATATTGGGATAGCAGAAGTGTTTGCTACTCACTATGAAACGTTTTATACCGCCCGCGACCTGGCTACCCATGAGGAAGCTCTCCGATATCTAGACGAAAGGATCCTACCGGTCCTTCCCCCTGAGGCCCTGGAGGCCCTGAAGGCAGACATAACATTTGATGACATCACGGATGCCATCGCCAAGTTGAGACCGGGCAAAACCCCAGGCCCGAATGGTTTCCCAGCAGAGCTTTTTAAGCGGGCTGCGGACCTTCTGACTTGTCATCTTAAAGGCCTCTTTACTGGCGCCTCCGAGGAGGGAGAGCTCCCCCCAGATCTCGCTATGGCCACGATAATTCCGATATATAAGGAGGGCAAACCTCGGGAGAATTGTGCCTCCTATCGGCCGATCTCCCAGAAGTAAAACTGCTGGCAACTATCTTGGCAGTCCGCCTGAGGGCGGTCATTACGGGCCTCGTATATTTGGACCAATCGGGCTTCCTGCCGGACAGAGCTACGAAACTGAATCTCAGGAGAACCCATAACTGGCTACATGAAGTGAGAGGGCGAAGTGAGCCACATTGGTTCCTTTCCCTGGATGCCGAGAAGTCGTTCAACGTGGTCCACTGGCCCTTCTTGTTTGCAGTGCTCGAGAAGTTTGGCTTCGGGCCAAAATTTATCAAATGGGTCCGGCTTCTCTACACTAGCCCGTGAACTAAGGTGAGGGTGAACGGGATACTCTCACGGGAGATCCAAATTCAGAGAGGTACTAGACAGGGCTGCCCCCTGTCCCCCCTCCTCTTTACGCTCACCATAGAAGTGCTCGCAGCCAGAATCCGGCACAACAAGGACATTCATGGCTTTACGAGACACGACACAGACTTGACTCCGGAAAAGATCTCGCTTTACGCGGACGATGTCCTGCTCTACATCACTAAACCAGAGACCACTGTGCCGGAGCTCTTCCGAGAACTGGAACGGTACGGTGAGATGGCGGGCCACAAAATAAACGGGCACAAATCCGTACTTTACGACCCTGGGAAATGCAATCAGTGGGGGAGGCTCCCAGAGGAACTGCTGACAACCACAGAAGGCTTCCAATACCTCGGGATCTATATAACCACAGATGCGACCCTCTCGTTCCAAAGGAATTTGGAATGGATTATAATTAATGCAGTGGCAGATATGGACCGCTGGAGACAGCTCCCATTGGCACTCCTGGGCAGGGCGGCCATGTACAAAATGATCACTCTGCCGAAATTCCTATACGCCCTACAAAACGAATACTATCCAATACCCGTGGCGGTCCTCAACAGGATCCATGCGGATCTGAGATCCTTCCTTTGGCCAGGAAAACATCCCAGGGTAGCCCTGTCCACGCTTCAGAGACACCAGTATAGTGGAGGAATCTCGCTCCCTAATCTAGAGGCTTACTATTGGGGGGAACATCTGAAACCAATTGATGACTGGCTCCACGCCCCGGCAGATCACCCGACGTACGTCCTGGAGAGAACTAAAATGGCGTCCAAGAACATACTGTGTTATCTGTATGGGAGTTTTAGAAGGGCTCGCCTTCTCCCGGCTACGTCTATAACACTTAATGCATGGACGAGGGCCACACGACGCATGGGCTGGGAAAATAAGCCCACACGACAGACACCGTTGTGGCACTGCCAGTGGTTGGCGGAACTTAATAAATTGCGCGGGTTCCAAAGATGGGACGATATTGGCATCTCCACCATAGGGGACGTAATAGCCAAGGGGGAACTCAAATCTTTCCAAGCCCTTCAATCAGAGTTTGGGCTGCATAATACGCAGCATTTCAAATATATCCAACTACGGCACGCTTGGAAAGCCCAAAACATCACACTCACAGACATCCCTGAGTATGCACCACTAGAGGGGAGGCTCCTTCAAGAGCAGATAGCGGGAAAGGCGGTCTCCCTGACGTATAAAACACTGACTAATCACATGCTGGGAGATTAGACAAGAGTCAGGGACACATGGGAAGCAGAGGTGGGGGAGATGGAGGACCTGGACTGGGAGATAGTTTTGATGCATCCCCGGGAGGTGGCAATCAAGTCTAGACTACAACTTATTCCGTTTGATATACTTCATAGAACCTACTATGACAGGGTACGTCTGAGCAAAATGGGGAAGGTAGAGGACCCACGATGCCTTAGATGCCAGCAGGGGGAGGCAGATTTTTACCGTACGATATGGACCTGTGATGTAATACAAACATACTGGACCCAGATATTTAAGGAATTAGAGGAGGTCTTGGAGGCTTCGATCCCGCAGGATCCAAAGCTGGCACTGCTGGGCATGACCAACGAGGTAGACCTGTCTCGCCCACTTCTTACTTTTCTGATCCTTGCACTGGTTGTTGCCAAAAGAGACATTGCAAAACACTGGGGGGTGCCGGAACCCCCAGATCTGGAGGAGTGGAGGAGAGGATTGGACCTCTATATGGCAGCTGAGAGGGTTACCTATAAGGCCAGAGGATGCCCGAAAAAATTCCGTAGAGTTTGGTCAAAGTGGCGACACTATCATGGGCTGGACGGGGGGCTGTAGAAAGGGCTTCCGAGGGTGGGTAAGGGACGCGACACGGGGACAAACGAGACATCTCTACAAAAGGGTACGATGAACCATAATGAACCTACTGAGTGCCGTGAGTCACCTGTACCTTTGGAGCCTGAACTGTGAAAGACTTTGGCTGGCACTGGTGGGAGGCGGGGGGAAAAGAAGTGTAACTGCTGCAATTTTTTCGTATATGTAAATTTGAAGGTATGAACCTAGTGTTTACGGTTAATTAGGGGGGTGGGGAGGGAGTTTTCAACAAAAAGAACAAAAAAGCAGAAACTCAGAACGCCTATTGAATGCTCATATTTGTGTTCTACTTGGTAATTGTAGCGCTCTAATGATACTTGCCGCCCAACCTCCGGGATGTGGGCTAAATGGCCGTGTATCCTTCCCCCGGCCGTGGAAGCGCCGACAGTGATGCATAACTGAAATTTCTGATTGACTGTTAATGGCTCCCTGTGATTCTGCAATAAAAATAAATTTTAAAAAAAAGGATTACCAAAACAGACAAAAGCATTTGTCCTTAAGTGCGACATCTGTCAGCAGATTAAGGGTTCCACCGTAGCACATCTAGTGCAAACACCACTACTAATATCAGACAGACCACTTGCTTGTGTCTACTTGGACCACTGCTGCCCCTTATAATCTCATGGGGCTTACAAGAACATCTTGGTGGCAGTAGACACATGCTCTAGATTGCTGTGGGTTTGGCTTCAGCGCTTGGCTGACGCCCAAACTGTTATAAAGGATTTTCAAGTCTTCATAGGGACATAGGCAGTTGGCACATTACATTCTGACTGTGGCCCTGTGTTTAGGTCTCATGCTTACAAGGAAGCCATGGGAAGTTTGGACGTTGCATTGTGGTACTCCTCTCTGTATCATCCAGTGGGAAATTCAGTTGTGGAAAGTAAAAACCAAGACTTAAAGCAAACCTTAACAGCAAGGGTATTAGGCTTGGGTGGTAGTTGGGTCAATTACCTATATGGGGTCCAGAGGGCACTTAATAACATGCAAAGAAGTTTCATAGGAGGCATCACTAAGTATGGGCGAATTTTGCGAATTTGCGATCCGCGAATTTGCGGATTTGCGAATTCGCAATCCGTGAGTTTGTTCGAATTTGCGAATTTTTTATTTTTGCGTCTTCGCGGGGAGGTTTGCGTGTTCGCGGGCCGCTTTGCGTGTTCGCGTGTTTTTTTTTGCCTGGTTCATCATTGCCACCCTCTCGTTTTTTATGCCCTTCTGCCCTCTGTAGCACTTGTTTTTGTGCCTTTCTGCCCTCTGCCCCACTATTGTTTGTGCCCTTTTGCCCTCTGCCCCACTGGTTTCTGTGCCCTTCTGCCCTCTGCCTAACTCATGCCCTCTGTCCCACTTCGTGCCCTTCTGCCCTAAGCCATAAGTCAGCTTCAACAGGAAGCACTAATAGATAAAGTAAAGCAGGTGCTTGAGTTGAAGGTCAAATTAAGTGACACAGTCATTAATCACCCCAAGTTTGGGGTGATTAATGATGTGTAACTGAATTTGAGCTTCAAATGTAACTATTTTAGAGGCTCTGGCAGCTTGCTGGCGCCATTCTAAAATAGTTACAAAAAGTCAGCTTGAACTTTTGACCCAATCCATTCCGCTCGCGGATTTTGCGGGAAATTCGCGAATCTCGCGGATTGCGAATTTACCGAAAATCCGCAAAATCCGCGAGCAGAACGGATTTTCCGCCCATGCTTAGGCATCACCCCTTACAAAGCTCTATTTGGGATGAGAATTTGGGTACCTGACCTCGATTGTAGCAGCACAGTGGCGGATGAAAACAATTTGACATCAATAAACGGCTGTTTTACAGGAACTCAATGAATTCCAGGCATTACACAGCAACGTCCAAGTAAAATGCACCACCATTGGGGATTTAAAAATAGTAACAGCAAGACCTGCCTGGGTCCCAAAAGCCGGGGATCTGGTCAGAGAAAAGATTGTGGACAAGAAAGAATTTGGGCCATCCCACAGAATGCCTGTACCTGTCCTGGATGTTGAAGGAACCAGAACAGTACTTCTTCCGCCTCTTGCGGCAAAAAGAAAAGAGATTCATCTCCATTGATCTGATTAAACCACACTATGTGGTCGATACTGAATAGCAAGGCGCGTGGGCTCCCGGGTAGCCGCCGCTCCCCTCTCGATACCATACAGGAGGTTCAGACAGAAAGACCAATAACATTTGAAGAGTCTTCTATACATGTAATGGAGTCACCAACAATAAAATGGAACTCGTTCCAATTGAAATTGAACATCATCAAAACACAAATGAAACACAGATATCAGTTTGGCCTACCACCGACATCAACATCAATATGTCTCCACAGGAGACATCTGCAAGTTCAACAAAACCTGCTGAGCTACCAAAGATAGATCGAACTGCATCTGGCTACTTCATTGATTCTCTGGATCCAAGTGAACCTCAGTCACTGCCAGCTCCGGTTTCCAGCAAAAAACAAGTTCATGATTTTTTCATTTTTCTGAAAAAGACATACCTAGTCTAACCATGGCTACAGCTCTAGATAATCCCTGGAATAGTGTTCGTACTATTCTGGATAGGTTTAGCGACTCTGTTTTTCTTGTTTGTGAATGGGTATTATCTCCTAGAATGCTCTGCAATATCACATGTGAACTTGGTACTGAAACCTCATAGGTCATCTCATCGTGAACACCACTGGAAGGTAGTTCACAAACTTTTGCACAAAAGTTTGCTTATTTTTCTGGGTTTATTACATCAGATCCACACTCATATTATTATAAGCTTGCAGGTACATCTGCAAAGAAAAGTATGCTCACTAACATGAAACAGATATACTCTGCATCCTTTATTGCCCAACTTTCTGAACAGGGTTTTGAATTATAAAAAGATACTATAGACATAAAAACAGTCTGGGGTACTAAGGAATGACAGGTTCAGGGGACTGAGGCACTATTTAGAGCATGCTTCATACTACAACAGATGATTTCCTGAATGACACTTTGCAACAGGCTTCCTGTCTTGGGTTATCCAAGATTAAGGACTTGAACACACCTCGTATTCCCTCACTTTCACACTTGGAGGGATGGCAAAACTATACAGAAAATGGTAAAGGTACACTTAATGACATTGTGCATGATGTTTCATACAATTAAACAGACCCTCAATTAGAAGGGATGGTTAGTTTGGCCTATCAACACAAATAGGTGTCAGTCAAGATTTAGGGGTACCACCCAAGGGTTTAGTATCCATCAGTCTGACTTACGCTATGTACAACAAGAACATTTGGGGGTGCTGACATCATACAGTATTAGGAAGTTATGCCTGGATTGGCTTAGCACCTCGACATTGTCACAGGTGAAAGACTTGTCCTTACTCTCAGCTGACATAGATCTTAGGGATTTTTTATTAGGTCCCCGAAAGCCACGTCAGAAAAGCTTCCTATATGCTGTTTATATTGAAATTTTGAAAATCTCTCAACAGGAAGCTGTGCACAGATTATGTGAAATTGCCAGAATTAACTTAGAAAAGGCTTTGGTTGTGGTTGATAATGGCATGACCACACTAACTTCCAGGATTTATTCACTGGGCAGCATTGTATCTTCTGCTATAGATATAATGGAACAGGATCTGTCCATCTTACAACATGGACAATCACAGTTACGCTCTATTATATCATTAAGCTGGACGCTATAATCATTGCGCTCTGGTTATGTGCCCTGGCAATATAGCAACAGTACGTCTCTGTTTGTTGCATATAATTTGACTGAAAAACCAACAACAATGGCACAAAGGGTGCAAAATACACAATGCTGCGCTTTGAAAATATACTAATTACCTTTTACCGTGGCAAAGGCACCGTCCACAGAATGGTTATTTCATGGCCATATAGCGTTGCCAGTAACAACTTTCCAGTTTCAATATTGCCTAGAAAACCACCAGGTAGGCAGGTATGAAGCAATGGGTAGGGAATTCATCCTACTGTATAGATTTAGATGCAGGAACGGGGACACTGAAGTGTTTCTCAGCGGTACAGACTGCGAGAATTCTTAGAGTGGATCTCTCATTTGCCAGCATATTATGCTTCACGGGGTCTGTAACGATTCAGTAGCTAACTTATCCTGTGATTTGAAGGGTTTTCGAGCTGCAGTGATTAATCCAGTGTTCAGGCTGCTCTCAAATGGGAGTTACTTAATGCTGAATGATCAAGGTTGTTGTGGGATGCTTCCAGGCATTGCATATTTTGTCACTGTAAGTTCCAGAGTTACTTGCTGTATGCAAGTATTGTTTCCACTGAACCACTAAACAATAAAACATACAGCATGTGTTTACAATCCCACCCAAAAATACATATAAAATGCATTTGAAATGGTTACACACAAAAAATGAGCATTTGTACTGAACGCATTTAAAAGCAATGAATTCATTGTAAGCCTGTAGTATGAAATTGGAAATGCTAACTGAATGAATCGTAAAATTACATTTATAAAATGTCTCTTAGTTACAGAAAAAAAAGTCGATACCATCCCATATCAGAATATACAAGTTGTTTTGGTTTGTCGATTAGGTCAATATTGTTTCTAGGAAGTAGTCAAAGAATTCTTGTTCTCTAAGAATAGTTCTACTTTAAGTATATTGCTTTGTGCCAAAGTTCATTGTGTTTTGGAAGAAAGGCAAATCAAATCGTAGAAAAATAGAGTTCCAAGGTAGAAGCTTTTGTTTTGAAATAAGTGGAGGTCGAATTTCAGAGTTGAAAGAGCGCTGTGTGCTAACTTTAAAAGTTATTCTTGGTGTCAGGAGAAAACATTAAGTCGTCTAGGCTGGCAAAGAAGTCGTCTACCACAGTAGATGAAAGTTGAACCACTTCATTAAGTAGATCAATCGTACACAGATGAGAAGCATCGCCATCAGCATCAGCCGCATTAGCAATGTTCATAGTAGTTGGTCCGCGAATCACACCTTCAGCTGGAGTTGCCGGTGAGATCTCAATGAATGCCGTCATTAGGATTGGTAGCCGTTGGGGGCAACACAATACATGAGCCGTTACCGGACCCAGGAAAGCATCAATATCCGTTGGCATTGCTGATGGAAGTGTTAGACAGATATCTAACACGCATTTCTCTCCACAAAGCAGGCATCGTAGAACAGGTCAGATGCAATCTTGCCAGATTGGTCTGAATGACAGGAACCATGTGGTATTCAGACCTCTCAAACGAGCCAAGCCAAGGATCTGTGTTATTCTTTCACGATACTGCATTCTCCATGGTAATTTGGGTATTGCTGGTGACTGGACTTGCCATAACGAAGCAGAAGAAATAAAAATAGTATCCCTGCGACGAGTCCCAAGATGAGAGGCAGGCCGCCGAACACAGAATGCACGAAGTTAGGAAAAATGCCCAGGACTGCTTCAAAGGGTGCTAACAGTCCTGAAAAAAATCGTCTTAAATACATGTACAATACCGCTGGTATCAGACATGTTTAGGATATGACCTAACATTTCTGAGAAATGTATGGGGCAGTTTGTTGATAATAATGCATGTATCCCCACAGAGGACCTTGCAACTTGTAGATCATACGTCTCTATGGACGAGGTCAGTGACACAGTATTTTGTAAAAGAATGGCTTTCATTCTGCTTTAAGTATCAATTCGTATAGAAGAGATGTTCAGTGACGGCCATAACGGCGACTCCCCATCTGTCTTAGTTTTTGGAAACAATACTTGCATACAACAAGTGACCCCGGCTGACACACTAACGAGATAGGCTGTCCCTGGCATCATTCCACAACAGCTGTGATCATTCAGCATTATGTAGCTTCCATTGGAAAGCTGCCTAAAAATTGGATCTATCACTGCTGCTGGGGAACCCTGCAGGTGGCATGATAAGTTGTTTGAAGAACCATCACAGGCTCAATGTAAATTAATGCCTTGACAAAGAAGTGTTCCGATCAATGTTATTGTTACAGTTTTTACCACTAGGAAACACCTCCTTTTCCCCACTCCAACATTTGTGCGTGTATGGTAAATCCCAGGTCGACTTTATGTACTCTTTACCCAACCTTTCATACAGGCCTGCTGGTATGTGTTTTAAGCAATACTGAAACTGGAAAATCTCACTGGTATCGTGATGGTGCCATGTATTATCCATTTAATGGCTGGTTGCTCAGAAACGGTTAATGGTAATCTCTCCAATTTTTCTATGCTCAGCACCGTATAGTCTGCTCCCCTCTGTGCCAAAGAGATTTGTTTATCAGTAAGGTTAAATACAGTAAACAATGACGTAGTATTGATTAGATGCCAAGGCACAAAGCCAGAACGAAGGTTTTGTAACGTCCAGCCTAGCAGCATTATAGAACGTAATTGAGACTGGCCATGTTGTAACATTAGCAAGTCTTGTTCCATTATGTCTGTGGCAGAGGATACGATGCTGTCCAAAGAATACATTCTGGAACGACAGAGTTGTTAATCCATTGTCAACTACAGAGAGTGCTTTCTCTAAATTAATACGATCAATTTCTCGTATTCGTTCTGCAGTTTCCATTTGCGTGACTTTCCAAGCTTCATTGTAAGCAGCGTAAATACTGGTGTATATGAAACATTTATGAAGTGGTTTGCGAGGTCCAAGAAAGAATTCTCGCAATTCAATGCCATCTTTAAGTAAAGTTAAGTGTTGTTTTATATCTGGGAGTGTGGATTTTTGTAGCCACTCAAGGCACAGTTTTCCTACACTGTAAGTTGTTATTATCCCAGGATGTTGTCTTTGGACATATCTTGGATCTATAAACCCTTGTGTCTTGTTCAGGAATCTATCTTGACAGTTATTCGTGTCTGTGGGCCAGATTACCCATTGTTTCCATTCAGGATTAGTTCTATTTTATTGTTCTATTACTATCAGGTGTGGGCTTAGGTATGGATGGTTTGTTCAAATCTTTTATCTTAGCCAGGCCAAGACAAGATGTCTGTTGAACAGTTTTGTTTAAGAACAGTATTTGTTCTGGGATGATGCAGGCTCTGAATAAAGCTTTTAAACCTTGTACCTGCCAGTCTTTTGTGCCCCAAACAGTTTTTGTCTCAATTTTGTCGTTCCATAAGTCAAAGCCTAATGTGGACAATTGAGCATTATAGGCCGCAGAATAAATTTGTTTAGTATTTGTTAACATACATTTCATGCCTGTCTTATTAACATTTTTAAAGAAAAAGTTTTCTGGAGTTGTGACATTAAAACCTGTAAAGTATGGACATTTTCTATAGAATGTTTTAGATCTACCTTTTGGAGGTGTTGGACAATGTTTCCATTGATTATAAGTTAAAGCATTTCTAGGGTTTGTAGATTTGTGCAAATAATGACCAAAATAATTAAAACAATACATTTCTTCATAATTTGATGAACCTTCTAAGTATTCATGTTTTGTAAATTTTGCCAACATTTCTAAGTCTGCCATCATGTTATTAATAGTCTCAAAGTCCCAATCATCAGAAAATGTACTTGGTGAAACAAAATCACTCAAGGAAACCTTAAATCGGTGTAGAATCTTTAGCAGCTCGACAGGGCCATAAATATCATAATCAGTGCTATCCCATGCTATTCCACCAGGTAGAGGAACGGCTGTGATGTTCACTGATGACAGGTTTCTTTGTTCATGATGAGATGATTTGTGTGGCTTCAGGAGCAAGTTGATGTTCTTACTTGCTGTGTCCATTTTACTATATTTCCCATCTATCAGCTTTCCCAAACTTAAAGCAAGAAAGAGCCATAGTAGCAGAAAAAAGTACACCTAACACAATCCCAAATTCAACCCATGGTGATGTCAGATATGTAGTTGCAAGCTGGTGACCACGTTCTTTTACATGTTCCTTGAAATGTTTGGTTGTTGGCGTTGTTTCAGGTTCACTCGGATCCTCAGAAAAGGTATTGAAGTCGATGAAATAACCAGAGGCAGTTCTGTCAATAGTTGGTATCGCGTCCAGATTTTTTAAAATTGCTGGAGCTGCTTGTTCCCTTGACATGTTAGTATAGTCAGATGCTCCATCATTGTAGACGGGAGTTTCTTGACGAACTGTTATTTGGGTATCAAGAGGCACAAGTTCCATGGCTTTGTTGCATAGTCCTTCTTTTCTCACTGCAGATTCTTCAAAGGTGATGAATCTTTCAGTTTCAACCTCTGGGATGGTAGCAAGATTTGGTCATCTGCTACATTTTTGGAGTCCACTGGGCCTACCACTTATTATCGGCCACATGGTGTGGTTTTACCAGGTCAATTGATACAGACCGTTTCTCCTTTCTTCCAGCAAGGGGCGGCAGTAACACTGTTCTTGATCCGTGGACTGCTGGTACAGGTACTGGTTTTCTGTAAAAAGGCCCAAATTCCTTCTAATCCGCTATTTTCTCTCTGACCAGATCCCCAATCTTTGGAAACCAGACAGGCCTTGCCGGGACAGGTGGGTTTTTTTCAGTGGTCATTGGCTTTTGTATGGTGTTGCTTAGACTTCTTCTTGTTTCATTTAAGTCCTGTAAAACAGCCAAACGATCTTTGATATCAAAGAGTTTTTGTTCCACCACTGAAGTATGACCATCGAGGTCTTCAACCATCATTCTAGTACCAAAAAAGATTTCATATGGAGTGATTCCACCCAGAGAATTTCTTGGCAGGTTATTAAGACTATGTTGGACACTTATTAGATGTTTGACCCATCCATCACCCAAACCTAATACCCTGGCTGTTTTAGATTGCTTTATGCCACGTTTTTTTTCTTTCCAATACCAAATTTCCCTCAGGATGGAATGGGCTTGAGTACCGCAATGCAACGCCGAAGCTGGCCATAGCCTCCTTGTAAGTCCTAGAGCTAAAAACAGGACCCTGGTCAGAATGTAGCGTGCCGATTGCGTGTGTGCCGATAAAGACATGCAAATCTTATATAACAGTTCGGGCGTCAGCTGAGCGCTGAGGCCACATCCAAATGAATCTTGAACATGAATCCACTGTGACCATGATGTATTTATAGTTACCATCCCTCTGCAAGGGACCGCAGTGGTCCAGATAAACACATGCTAATGGTTTATCTGATATTAGAAGGGGCGTCTGCGCCGGGCGTTTCACTGTTGAAACTTTCATTTTCTGGCAGATTTCACATTCCAAAACATGGTTTCTGGTTTGTTTCCTCATGCGTGGCCACCAGTATCTCTGCTTTAATAATGACACTGTGGCGTAAACACCTGTGTGTGCAAAGGCGAGCACTTCATGTGCTGCTAAGATTAGTCCTAACCTGTGTTCCATGTTTGGTATCACTCTATCCCCCACTCAAGGGATTCGAGCAAATGGAACATTATTTGAATCAGTTATATATGAGTACTTGAGTGGAAAGCCTTTGGGTAATGTTTTACCACTATCTTTTATTGAAGCAGTGACAGCTTGCATTATTGCGCTGTCTATTTTTGTTTTTGAATGAGTGATTGCACCTACGGAAGCCGTTTGCACAGCTGCCTTCGCGGCTTCATCAGCCAATGAATCCCCTTCAACGTGAACGCCATCACTCTGATAACTCAGTGCATGGATCACGTGAGTCTTTTGTAGTTCTTTCTGCAAAAGAACTACTTGTTCCCAAAGCATTTTATGCTTGATTGTGCCACCTTTTGCGTCTTTAAAACCATTTTGAACCCAGTTCTGCAGATATTCATTATAAAACTGGACGCAGTCATACGAATCGCACACTATGAGTGTGGGGAATTCGCGATCAGTATTTTCAAGCGCCATCTTGAAAGCTTGTTGTTCAGCTCGCTGAGCTGTACAGTCTCCTAGGGATTGAGTTTTTGTTACCATAGGTCGGAATTTACCATCGCGCCAACGAGATTGTTTTCCCCCAATTGCGGGCTGTGCTGATCCGTCTGTATATATTATACAGCCGTAATGTTCTAGAGGCAGAATTGCAGTCGGCAGAGGACATTCTTGTTCGTATTGGAGAAATTCTTGTGTCTTCAAGTAGGGGTCAAAAATGTATTCAACGTCTGTAGCAGCAAGAGAATTAACCCATTGTATCCATCTTGGATGTAGAGCTTTTGCATTCGGAATGCTCGCTTTTGTCACTGCCTCTAAGGCAGGTACAGGGGTAAAGACTTTTATGCGTTTTCCCTGCACGAGGGCTCTCTCTTTTGCTACTGCAATTTGAACCGCGTCAGAATTTTTTCTGTTGAAGTGAATTTCATCTCAGCTTGTGTACAAGTGTGATTTATAAGCTATTGGTACCTTTTCACCTTCATTAAAGGTTAGGTTTTTTGAATCCGCATCTCCCTGGGATGATTCGGATTACAAGGTTGCGTTCATTTACGCGTGTCCTTTAATGTGTTGTTGCTAACATGTCTGTTTGCACTGAACGCAAAATTTCTGTGTGTTTTTTAGTCCAATTAGTAGGTTTGAAATCAGGTTTGATTAGTTCGTAGAGAGGTTTAACCCTTTCTGCATAGTGTAGAATGTAAGTTCTTCCGAAATTCAGTAATCTTAGAACTGACTGCAAGTTTTTCAGTGTTTTTGGAGGTTGGAGCAGCGCACATTTTTCGAAAAAGTTTGCTGCCAGGCGTTTGCCTTCACTTGAGAGTTCGTATCCCAAAATAGGACGTTGAGGTGGGCAATTCTTGATTTTTTAAAATTGAATTTGTACCCTTCAGAGGCAAAGCCAAGTATTATGGGGTTCACCCTGTTCAAGTGCCTGTCCAAGTCATCATCTGTAAGATAGATGTCATTGACATAAGATAATGCCTCATCTTAGTGCGTTTGTAGTAACTCTGTTACTCTGGCTGAAAATAACCCAGGACTGTACTTGAATCCCTGGGGGAGAAGACAAAAGTGTTGTTGTGTCCCCATTATCGAGAAAGCGGTCAAATACCTGCTTTCAGGTGCAATGTTTTGACAGAAGAAACCGTTTGAAATATCTAATGTGGTTTTATATTTTTTGTGCACAATGTTATCCATCAGTGCTGCACTGTGTGCATTTTGTACTGCAAACGTTTTGCAACAGGAAGTCCAAAACTAGACGATATGTATTGTCTGGTTCGCAGACAGGAAACAAAGGATTGTTAATGGACGAGGTGCATGTTTTAATCACCCCTTGGTATTCAAATTGATCTAGGATCTCCCTGACCTGCCTTTTAGATTCCTGTTTAACTGGATACTGCTTCTGAGCAGTTGGTTGATTTTATGGTGAGGAGAATCCTCATCCCATCCAACATGATTTTTATAAAATACTGGTGCCTGGGCCACAGCCCATTTTCTGGCATAGGTGTATTTTTTATGAATAGGAATATTATTTGAGAAGGCTGGCATAATGATCTCTTTGCCGTGTGGGCTCTCCCCGACAAATTCAGGTGGCCAGTCTTTTCAGCCAGAATAATGTCATAACCCTTAGATAGTTTTTCCCAAAAGAGTGCTTTTATTTTCCTAGTTATGTCCCCCTCTATTCGGAGTGTGATGTCATATAACGTATGTGGTACACTAACCCTGGAATCTGGAGTTTCAACCTGAATGCATTCATTCAGGGCCACTGTCTCCAGATGATCCTTCGGGATCTTGCAAGCTATGGTAACCTCTGCTGCGCTGTCCAGCATTGTCTGGGCCCACTCCTTGTTCTTGAGTTGTGTCCTTAAGATCCTCAGCATGTCTGATTTTTAGACTTGCTACCTTCTTTTTGGTAAATTGAGTTTTCTTATTTTTCGGAACGTGTTGATCGTCTTTAGACTTCACGCGTTCTTCCTTGTGTTCTGATCGCCCTCTTCTTTTGGATTTCTACGAGAAAGTCTGAAAGGTACGAGAGGAATGTGTATCAGTATCTTGATATCTATCAGGTTTTCTAAAATTATCCCTGTTTCTGAGGTTATACCTCTTTTGAGAGGGCTCCTTTTGAGGAGACCTACTTCTGTATTGAGAACGCTTCTCTTTAGGAAGTGTCTGTCTAGTATTTTCCCACTTCTTTTTAGGAGTAGTGAGTGTGTTTTAAATAAAAACTTTTTCAGGATTTTCTGTTAGTTCAAGCTTTACTGGTTTCCCTCCCAAACTATCTCTTCCTAGTTCTTCATAGGATTTTTCTATTATTCTGACCTGTTCATAAGGTTGCTCAGTTAAATCAAGTTCTTTTATTTTTTGGCAGATTGCCATGGATGCTGCTTCACCTTTAATATTAGCTAATAGACCAGTTTGAAATCTTTCAGTAACTTTATACCGAGATTTAAAGCAGGCTCTGCCCCGTATTAATTTTGAATCTGTTTCAGGACGTCTGGTATTACCGCCATAGATGGAACACCATGTGTTTTTGTGTAGATAGCAGCACAGACTGTACCCCAAGTGTCACAGTCCTCCAGGTGTGGTGCAATCCCCATTGGTAAACAGATTGTTAGAATCCTGTGTTTCTCATGAGGTGAACTATCGGGAAATACTGCCTCGATCTGAGTAATTTTTTGAGCTAACCAGAATGGAATTTGTTCCCTTTTTGTGGATAATTTACAGATGACTGAATGTATAGTCTGTGGTGTATTTTATTTGTGTGTCCCCGATGAGGGGTGTGCTGTGGAATTCTTACAGCAGGATGGACTGTTAGTGTCCGCATGACATATTGTACCAATTGTCTATGGATTTTAATTAATTGTTTTAGCTGAGCTAATAGTTCTGGACCTGTCATTTGTTCAATGGCAGGATGTGGTGTATAGCTGGCTAGTACCGGCCATGTTGCTCCTGGTCTACCTAGCGGACCAAGCCTGGTAATGTGATTTTGATGTTGTAGGGTGCCTTTAAACCAGAGCTGATGCTCTTGGTAAGGTAGTGGAATTTCAATGTTCTCGAAAGGAACGTATTCCGCTGGATGTTCCTCTATCTTATAGAAGTGGAACACATGTGTTGTTGGATTTGCTTGTGAAAAGATAATCCATGAATAGAATACCTCTGTCTGTCGATATTCATGTGCCTCTATGACAATAATTACCCTACCACCTCTTGCTGATAGGCCATTTTCTATAAGCTTTATAAGTATGGTTTGCCTTACATTTTCCGGGATTATTATAGCATCCGCATCGTCTTGTCGGAAACCTGTAACGTAAAGACCTGGTTGGTTTGCATTTACTGCATCTCTACTATTTTCTTCGTCATTATTCGACATTTTGTTGAATGTCTTGCTGAGTAAGTTTCAAGGATATAAAGATAAGATGTACAATATTTTGGAACACTGTATCCTTCAACGTTGCACAAAACCAAAAATTAATAAATAAGGGTCATATTACCAAGCAATAGCGATAATTATCTCTATTGCTTGGTTAGAGACAAAAATTTACCGCTAAGCTGCGGCGCTTTTTTAACGCAAATAAACCTTGGTATTACCAAGGTGTATCGCAAATGCGATAAAAATCGGCTGCAATGCATGAATATCGCTGAAAAGTCAGCGATATTCATACATTACCGAGCTAATGCTCTTAGCCATGTTATCCACCTCCCATTGGATAACATGGCTAAGAACTGCTCATGGCAGGTGTTAGCTTTTAGAGATATTCGCGCTTAGAGCGAATATCTCCAAAAGTTGGTAATAGGAGATAGCGATGTTAGCGACTGTTTCCAGTCGCTAACATCTTGGCACACCCACTTTGCATGTCATTAGTGATAAATATCACTGACATGCAAAGTGGGGCCCGAGATGGTCGCTATCTCCTACTAGCTGTCGCTAACTGGTGTTAGCGACAGCTAGGTATTAGGGAGATAATGTTATCTCCGCTTTCTTGGCTTTTAAAGCCAAAAAAGCAGAGTTGAACCCCCTTGATAATATGCCCCTAGGATTTTTTGTCCTACTCAGTTTAAGGCGGATATTTTATCCTTTAACCCACTCCAGACGTCGATTGGAGTATTTTACAGGATAAAGGGGTCTCTGTGAAAAGCACGACTGAGTTACTCTAGTATCTAGCGTTAAATTAGTGCCTTACCAAACGTTGGGCGCCATGTAGTGTAGTTCCTATATTCCCAATAGGCTCTGCGCATTGGAATAATATATTCTATAGATGGGACGTAGGACTTATGTCTACTAGGTCTATATCGAATATATTAGACTTAATTGTGAGTGCCATCTAGCCCAGAGGTCACTAGAAACTTTCTCGAGTTCACAAGAAGGGATTTAGTTTCTGACAGCCGCATAAACATGACAACTTTGTTTCCCCAAGATAAAACTGATCTTCAGAGTCATGGAAACAATAGATAGATATTTTACACAGTCATTCGTGCATGCTTCGTTTCACCAGAGGTGCAGAGACATGGATAGACGGGCGTTTTCAATAAAAGGTATTTATTGAACAGTCTTCTTTCTCAAGCTTAAGAAATGAACTGCTACAATCGTAATATTGGTTGCAAAATATAGTGTATACTGTAAAAAGAGTAGAATAAAATAATACTGTAAGAGCATTGTATGGTTCCTAGACCATAGATAAATACATACATAAATAACAGAGGCTAAAAAAGTACTCAACTGGTGCTTCTAAAATACGCCTACCCCGATGAACCTAACCTAAGCTTAGTACAAGGGAAGAAGTAAGTGAGGTGTAGCATAAATGTAGTATTCTTTGCCAAGAATCTTTCCAAGATTTCTCTTAGGGTCTAATCAGCTCCATACCTTGGTTTAGAATGAAGAAGGTCAATCTCAGGACTCGATTTCCCAACAACCCGCAAGGGTAGCTTGGAAACACTGGAGCTGGATTTCTTGGCAGGAGAAAAGACAGCGTCTCTCTCAGTGTGTCTGCTGGAGGATCGGCTTCCTTCCGCACTTGCTGTAGCGAGATGCGTCGGGCAAGTAGATAGTCGAACTGCTCCAAACCACTGTGTGTTTGCTATGGCAGGTGTAGGCATATTTATACCTTGAAGGTGCCGAGTTTGACGTAAAGGTGGACATAATAACGTCATCAAAGAGTCTCGGTTCTTTGAAAACTGCATGAGTTCTTGGACAAATCAATATTCAAGCAAGGGGAAGTCTTTAACTGCTGAAGCCGAGTTGTCCAAGAAATCGTTGTGGATTTTCGGAACTAGTGGAAGTAGCCCTGCCGTATTTGGACTGCATAAGCTATGTCTAAATATGTTTATGATTTCTATGCCTATATAAGGATATGGTGATTTATACCTATATAAGGGCATGAATCTGGAAAATTACAGGAGGGTCCTAAAACACTATACAACACTAGGCATACCTCGACTTCGGGAGCTAAGTGAGTCTTGGTTCCTATCATTTCGACCAGTCTGGATTGACTGTGTTTTGCCTGTCCTCCGCTGCTTGTTCTGCGGACAAGAATGCATGTTGGATCTCTAACAATTCCATTGGTTGCGCCACCAGACGTGGATGTATTAATGCACCCATTAACGGCCCACGTACCGCAGTGTCCCCAGCTTATTTCCATGTTGATGTCGGCATTCTTAGAGCCACCACAGGATGCCTCAGCTCCTGTTGGATTGGATACCGGCTTTACTACAGGCACACAGGCTTTGAATGTTTCAAACGCTTCATCTTTGCTCAATTGACCTGATCTGTGAGGTGTTACAGGAACCGTTGTCTGTGAAGGCAAGCAGAAGTGATGTTGCATCTTCCACACAGGGAAACATAAACATTTGGCTCTCTCTGTGCTGGGAAGAATTTGGCTTTTTCTAAAACAACCGAAATTTAGAATTTTAAACACATTTTATTTTCCTTCTATACTATTACTGAGCACCATGGCTTTCAGACACTCTCAGTTGCTCCAACCATATATATGAACATATTGTAAAGGATTTATAGGACTTTTTAAACACATTTAAAGGATCTATAGAGATTTTAGGCACTTTTTGATATACTTTTAGAATTTTTTAATTCTGAAAATTTTTTAACAATGTTTTACGATTGATTAGAAGAGCATTCACTTTTAGTATATCGTCCTGTTGGATGAGGAGTGGGTGATATGTTTTGTAATGTACCCAACATAGGCCTGGATAGTCACCTAAACTTTCACCTACATTTTCCCTGTCATTATATTATATAACGGTTTTCGGTATTGCCCTTTTACCTAATTAGTTGCTGCATAAAATATTGTGTTGTTTTCCCAGAAAACTAGCCTCATTAATTATGCATGAGGATTCTCAGACTCACAGCAGGATTACCTTAATAATAACTATGTATAAGGGTCATCCCTTCCGTCATCCTCTGCCGACATGACACAGCAAGGTAGAACCCCTGAGGGTACCTTTTGGGTAAATATACACCATATATTTTCTGGGGCACGCAGAGGAGAAAGACTTTCATGCTGACATACTGATGCAAGATACTGATGTTCCTGCACGCAGACACTCCAGCACGCATTGGTCTGACATCCCTCACGGAGTAATCATCTTGAGAATAAGACAAGGTACTTCATTCTCTCACACCAGGTAATGGTGTTCATCCTAGGGGGAATCTTGGCTATACACCTACATACATGCTAGGTACACTTAGGTACATCTAATTCAGGTTGCATCGTAGGAGTACGCATTAATACTGTCTTGTATTTATATGCTTGAATATATTCATTGTTTTAGCAGTATGGTAGAAATCTACCATCCATTTACTCTGTTGGTGCTTATAATTATTTAAATCTGTTTATGTCTTCTGTTTCTGTCTTACGGTTGTTTCAGCACACCTATTTTACACTAGAATGACGCTGGTTCAATAAATTCTTATTGAAAACGTCCCCATTGTTTATTCTGTGTATCTCTCTAAAGCAAACTGAGCACGAGTGACTGAGCAAAAAGTACTATACTGTTTCCACGATCACTTATGGGACAGGGTTGTCATGTTTGATAGTTGCCAGAAACTATTCTCTCCTTGGTAAGAGGAGTTCATAGTGGCACTGTGAGCTAGCTGGTATATAGGCTAACATACCCGGTGGGGGTGTCTGGAATCAGCCTAGACATCAATCACACAGTTTGTTGTCTAAATGTGCAGATCCTATACAGATTTATAGGAATTACATGACAATAAGATATCTATGATGTGATCAAGCGCCAAGAGGGAGAATTCCCCCCAATAGGTCTGATCATCCCATCCGCAGTTGAGCCAGTCATTAATGACAATCAGTTGTGAGGCCCCTTAGTAGCAGTGAAGGTCCACCACCCGGATGTATGATGTTAGCACGCACACCTTTACCACGCATACCATTACCATGCATTTTTTACAACGCGATACCTTTACAACGCATAGTGCTTTGGGTGCTGGATAGTGAATAGTTTAATTCACTATTCCAACACCAGTCCCCGTGGACACTAGGGAAGGTTATTGGATAGTAAATTAACCTATTCACTATCCATTCCCTATGTCAGATCGCCCCAAAGCGCTATGCGTTGTAATGGCATGCGTTGTAAAAGATGCGTGGTAATGGTAGTGCGTTGTAAAAAATGCATGCTAAAGGTTGTATACCCCACCACCCCCCAGCCCACTATTGTATGGAGATTGCCTACCACTGGGGAATGCATTTTGTGATCATCTGCAAGACCAGAGAAATGCTCAGAGGGTGGAGTTAAGTGACTGAAACCATTGCAAGGGATCAGGAGTTCGAAATACTGGAATAAGTACATAAAGCAAGGAAGGAGCATCATTTTAAAGAAAGCAATACGGCCCATCATGTGTAGTAGAAGCTGTGCCCATTTCTGGATGTCGCATATCATCTTGGATACCAAGGAGGCACATTAAGTTGTCCAGTGAGTTCTGGGAGGAGGGAGATGTGAATTCCTATGTATCTGAAGGAGAGGCGTCTCACGAGGATGTCAGACTGCCAGACAGAGGAATCTGAGACCAATATAGACTTGGAATTCTTCCCACTGAGACCGGAGGCCTCTCCAAATAGTGCAAGGAGTTCAAGACAATGGGGCCCAAGGTCTGTGAATCGGCTACAACAGCAGGACATCACCTGCATATAGAGCAATCCTCTCTGGTCCTCCATACCAAAACCACCCGCTAAGTTGAGCATCGCAATGAATGATCCGGGCCAAAGGCTCAATTGTGAGGGTGAATAATAAGGGAGTCATGCGTCAGCCCTGGTGAGTGCCCCTACAGAAAGAGAAATGTGAGCCATTGACCCGAACCTGTGAGAAGGGTTTTTATTTATTTATTTATTTATTGTACTTGTAGTGCGCAACGGCCACCCAAAGAGGGTTTCCCGGCGCATCTCAGCCGCTTCTGTATGGATAAAGAATCTTATTTATCAAACAGCCTGGTTTTTAGCAACTTGCGAAAACTGGAGTAGTTTGGCTCGTTTCTCAGTGCAATGGGGAGAGAATTCCAATGATACGGACCCAGGTAGGCAAAGGATTTTCCTCCAATGCGAACAAGTTTGAATTTAGGGATCATAAAACGGCCCTGAGTGGCCGATCTGAGGTTCCTGGACGGGATATATGTTTTTGCCAGAGTGAAGAGGTACTTAGGGGCTGTGTTGGCTTTAATTTTTCTGCATGTTATGTTATGTTATTAAAATATTTCTTAAGCGCACTGTCACCGATTGGTTTCTTGGCACTGCGATCAGCAGTAACATGAACATAGATGAAGAGAATTGAGTTATTGAAATGCTTGTCTGAAGAGCCAGGTCTTCAGGGCTTTCCGGAAGGACAGAAGGTCTTGACAATTCCGGATCTCCAGAGGGAGGGAGTTCCACAAGCAGGAGGCAAGTGTGGCGAACCTACGTCCTCCGGCGCGCTTAAGTTTGAAAGAAGGCGTCTGCAGGAGGCTCAGATGGAGTGAGCGTAGGTTTCGAGATGGAGTGTATCTGGAGATTAGTTGGTTAATAAATGTGGGGCTTTTACAGTAAAGGGATTTGAATATTATACATCCGGTTTTAAAGGCACAGCGCTGGGTAACTGGAAGCCAATGCAGTTTCCTAAGTAGGGGGGTAGCTGCCTGTCGCCTTGGTTGGTTCAGAATTAACCTCGAAGCATGGTTCTGTACCATCTGGAGTCGTTTGGATAGGTAGTTGGGAAGACCTAGATAGATGGCATTCGCGTAGTCCAGATGGGACAGGACAGTAGAGATCCCGACCTGGGTGATTGCCTCGGGCGTAAGTAGACGACGGACCTTCCGGATTTTTTTTAGTTGGAAGAAGCACTTGGAGACCACCTGACCTACCTGTGCTTTCAATGAAAGATCACAGTCCACGGTGACTCCAAGTGTTTTGGCCGACGAAGAGGGTGTTGGAGCTTGGCCCAGTTCAGAAGGCCAGTAGTGTGGGCCCCAGTACTTGGCGCTGTCGCCGGTCAGGACTAGCTCGGTTTTCCTGGGTTCAGTTTAAGCTGGTTCTGGTCCATCCATGTTTTAATAAAACTCATGGTAGACTGAAAATGCAGTATGGAGTCTTCAGTGTTGTCGATGGTAAAAAGCAGTTGTAAATCATCGGCATAATTGAAGACTCTCACCTGTTTGTCTCTTAAAGTCCGAATCAGGGGAAGTATGTATAGGTTAAATAAGTGAGGTGACAGGGAAGAACCTTGTGGCACTCCGCAAGTGATGGGTTGTTTGGCACCCACTAGGTCTCCAAGACGTAGTGTTTGATTGCGATTTGTCAAAAAGGACCTCAGACAGCAGGCCGCTAGGTCCCGGATGCCGGCCTGTTCGACACGGTCGACCAAGATGTTATGGTCGACCGTGTCAAAAGCGGCAGATAGGTCCAGGAGCACCAGAGCCTGTGGGGAGCGTCTGTCAGCGCAATCTCGCAATGTATCCAGGACTGTGGTGACTACTGCTTCTGGAGTGTGCTGGTCGAAAGCCTGCCTGGTGGGGGTCAAAGCAGGAGGACTCCTCAAGAAAGTTAGAGAGGCATTTAGCCACGTGAGCCTCCAGAACTTTTGCCAGGTAGGGCAATAGGGAGATGGGCTGGAAGTTAGCTTTACAAGCTGGGTCTACCCCGGGTTTTTTTAACAGCGGGATGACTGTGGCCTCTTTAAACGCTGAGGGGACTATGCCAAGAGTCAAGGAATTGTTCAGGAGTGTGAGGGCAGGGGCTGGGTATGTCGAGAAACACTCTTTCAAGATGTGGGGGAGGGGCAGCTATCTGAGGGGGCACCAGATTTTACTCTTGTCAGTAGTTTCCGAAATTGGTCCTGGGTTATAGGTGAGAAACTACTGAGGGTATTGTGGTTAGGCTTAATTGTCATGCCAGAAGTGAGAGGGGACTCGGTTGAGGAATACTGGCTTTGATGTCCAATATTTTGTCAGTGAAGTAATCTGACTTTTTTAAAAGGGGCATGAAGATCGCTGGCCGTTTGTAGCCAGCTGGTAAGTATGGATACAGAGGAGTTGATCTCATTCTGAGAGGGGGGGATGGTATTGGCTAATGACTCTAGGAAGGCTGTTTTATCCATTGCATTCCAGTTCCTAGCTAACCCGCCTGCGTCTGGTACGGTAATTGTGGCGGGGTAATACATAGTTTAAATTGAAGAAGTAGGTGGTCTGACCAGAGGCATGGTAGAGTGGTCGGGACAGTTATGCAGGTGGTATTGGACCACACCTGGTCTAAGATGTGGCCCTTGCAGTGGGTGGGGGAGGAAACTAATTGAGTGAAGTTTAGATTGGACAGAAGGTCAGTCAATTCAGCCGATTGTGGGCCCTCCGAAGGATCTTTATACCAGTAGTTTAAATCTCCTACTAAAAAAATCCTAGGATGTTCGAGTGCTAAATTAGCAAGTTGGTCACTCAGGGTCATAGGGAATGATGGCATCAGGGTAGGGGGTCTATACAATAGGACGCATGCTATCGTCGAGTGGGAGGTAGTAATTTTCAGCACTAGATTGTCTGTCTTTTCCAGTGAGAGGCAAGTGAGGGAGGTAACAATCAGGTTAGAACGGATAATGGCTGCAACTCCCCCCCCTTTCCCACTGATACGATCTGCATGGATAATATAATAGTTAGGTGGGAGCGCCGCTATTATATCAGGGGCGGAGTTGAGAGTTAGCCACGTCTCCGTGAGTAGGAGAATGTCCGGTTTCTCCGTATCCAACAGAAGGAAAATATCCATCTGATGTTTGACAAGGGAGCGTGTGTTTAAATAGAGAATGGTGAGCGATGGGGTCGGTGGGTCTCTCTGTATGTGTTCAATGGCAGGTGTAGTCAAATGGCAGCCCTGAATCAATATACCAGATTTGCAGAGCCGATTGAGAGTATCCCTCGGTAATAGGCCCTGTGCATTGTTTCTATAGCCCATGAGGTCAGACCTGGAGTAGAAAATAGGACGAACAGCATGGTCTGCCCCTGGTCCCGGCAGGTCGCGGATGGGCGCAGACGGGCTTGTCTTAGGCGCGTCTTCGGCGCGCCGTCGACGCGCCCACTGCGCACGTCAGCTGCACTTCCTGGGAAGATGGTTCATTAATAGTCGTAAAGGTGGGAGGGGCCGAGCACTGTGCCGCTCGCCTGCTCCTCACCTGATGGTGGTTACCGCTCGAGTCCCCGGCAGCGCCTAATCGGCTGCGGTGGGGCAGGCAGGGTTCGTGGGGCGGGAACAGAAGAAGGAGGTGAAGCCCGACGTAAGCGTTCACATTAACACACTTTTAAAAATATAGATGAGTGCATATAGATGAGTGCTTTAAATTTCACTCGGTTTTCTACATTCAGCCAATGTAGCTTGTGTCAGAATACAGAAACTGATTCCCTTTTTGGTACTTTGCATAGTAATCTGACTGCCGCATTTTGGGCCATCTGTAAACGGTGGAGGATTGTTTTATTTGATCCCAGGTAAAGAACATTACTGTAGTCTAAACAGGACGTGATTAAGGCATTGACTACCGTTTTTTTTGTTGACTCTGGGAGCATCCAGCAGATTTTTATCAGCCACCGAATGATGGAAAAGCAGGTGGCTGCAACTTTAATTGATTGTGCATGCATGCTCAAAGTATCATCAAGGAGTATACCAAGATTATGTACTTGTGATACTGGGATCGGGAGATTACCCATTTTTTCTGGCCAATGTTGTCGGTTCCATAGGTGCTTCTGTTTCCCAAAAATGACTACCTCCGTTTTTTCTCCGTTAAGTTTTAGGAAATTTGCCTTCATCCACGTTGCGATGTTATTAAGTCCTATTTTAAGCATTGAGATATCATTTGCATTTTGAGTCGCAAGGGAGAAAATAACTTGTGAATCATCTGCATAGGAATAGATCATGAGTCCCGACTCCTCAGCCAACTCCGCCAAAGGCTTTACATAAAGGTTGAAGAGAAGCGAACTCAAGATGGATCCCTGCGGTACGCCATGGCTAAATGAGTGTGTTTCAGAGCAGGCGTTTTGGGAGAAAACTTGGAACGTTCTATTTGAAAGAAAGTCTTGAATCCACTTGAGAGCGTCTACGCCAATTCCTATGTTGCTCAGTGTTTTTAAGAGCGCTCTGTGTGAGATAGTATCAAAAGCAGCGCTCAAATCCAAAAGGATGAGCGCTGCTGTTTCCTCTTGATCCAATTTCTGGCGGATTGTTTCTGTCACACCAAAGAGTGTGGTTTCCGTTGAGAAACCTGCCCTGAAACCGGACTGTGATGGGTGAAGTAGTAGGTGGGTATTGACATATTGTGTCAAAAGTATATGGATGTGTTTTTCCAGGATTTTAGACAGAATTGGGAGTAGAGAAATAGGTCGATAGTTTTTTGTATCGGATGTATCTGCATTTGGTTTTTTCAATAGAGGATGAATCATAGCATGCTTCCAAAGGGCTGGAACTTGGCATCATTAATTGATGCATTGAGTGCATGAGTTATGTTTGATATCACTGAGTGATCAAGTTGTTTAAGAATGTTAGCTGGGATAGGGTCCCTCTGTGATCCTGATTTGATTGAATTTATTAAATCTCCCACGGTATTGGTTGTCAGTAGGGGCCAGTCCTTTAACGCATGGTCAGTCTTTACTAGGTTGTGTTCATGCACCCAATCAGATGTAGAAACCTCAGGTCTAGAGGCCTCATCTTGTTGTGAAATGATTTATTGATAGATACCATCCACTTTGTCTATGAAGAAAGTCGCTAGTTCTTCACATTTGGATTGGGACAGAAAATGTGGTTTGGCTATTACATCTGAGCCTGCCAGAATTTTCACTGTGTTAAATAGTGTTTTTGCACAGTTTGAAGCTTTGGAGATGGTTATGTTCACAAAGGCAGCGCGTGCCTGCCTGCATTCTTTGTGGTATTTAGGGTTGGCGGTAAAGGGAGCCAATAAGGTACCATATGTACCTCCCCAGTCCGGCACGTACAGGACAGACCTGACAGACCAGGACAGACATTGACCGCAATGAATTAGGTAGGGGAGAGTGGATTGCACCAGTTGGCCAGGATTTTGGCTAAGAGTTTGATTTCCACAATTATTAGTGAGAGGGGTCTATATAAAGAGCAATTTTCAGGAGGATGGCCCACTATGATGGCCAGATCGTGCCCTGGTGGAAATGCTCACCGCTCAGCCACTTGAGTAAAGCTTGAGTATAAATGAGGTCAGTTCATTGCGGAACTTCTGGTAGTACTCGATGGGAAAGCCGCCAGAGCCAGGCATTTTGCCCGGAGACAGGTTGTACAAGGCAGAATTAATTTCATCCCCAGTGGTAAATTGATCCAACTCATGGGCCAAGTAAGAGGTGATTGTAGGTAGTGGGATATTGCTCAAGAGCAGATGTTCTATCTCTCAGAGGGGGGGGGGTCTGCCCACATAAGGGTCTTAGGAGGAGGCAGCGAAGGACCGCAGGATATCGGGAGTGTGTAACAGTTAGTAGTGGCTGTCCATGTCCGCCAGTTGGGGCACTATTCTAGAGATCATATCATGAGTGGTAATACAATAAAAGAGTGTCCCTGATTTGTCCCAGTGCCCATATATATTTCTTGTTTTTGCCCCACAGCACTGATGGGCATCTTTAAGGACAAAATGACGCTGTTGGCCTCTGGCCATCGAAAGCAGCAGTGCATGTCCAGGGGTGAGGCGTTAGAACTAGAAGACCTGACGTTCCAGGGCGTGGATCTGGGTTTCAAGGACCGTAGTTTATGCCAACTTCTCCTCACCCTTATGGAAAAACCCTTTGCTAAATCCCTAATCACTGCCCTACCGGTCCCCCAGAGGATACCTGCCAAATCCACCAACTCTTGATTAATCTAAAAATAATAAGGTGAGTCTAGAAGTGGGGATCAGTAAGACACCAAGCATTGAGACGCCACACAGGTCTCTGGGGCAGGTCGACAGGGCCAATTTTCATAGTAAGGGGAGCTGGGTCAGAGAACCCCCTTGGGAGGAAGGCCACACAGATCGCCTGACACACAACAGTGGCCTGTAGTAAGAAAAGACTGAACAGGGAATACATTTTGTGTGCCATCAAGATGTGAGTATAGACACCCTCATGGGGTGCCAAACTCTCCACACGTTGAAGAGCCCAGGTGCATCCATCCAAGCCGTAAGTTGGTGTGTGCAGGAGTTGTGCCCCTGGGAGGGAGGTCCAATTGTGTCTAGGTCCGGTTTGGGCACTGCGTTTAAGTTTCCACAGAGGATGGATATGCCCATTGGAAAATTGGCGAGTAAGGAAGTCACTGTGGACAGTGCAGCTGCAGGTGTTTCGTTAGGTAGACAAACTGAGAGGAAGTTATGGTGCGGCCTTTGAGGAGGCCCTCTATCGGCACGTATCTCCCTTAGGGGTCTATGTGTGTGTTAGTAACTGCCAGGGGAAATCTCTTATGTAACAGGATGGCCATCCCTCGGAAGCCTGGAGCAAATCCCTGCGTGGAACACCCTTCTTATAACACCAAATGAAGTGACATTGGGTTCCCAGTAAGTGGGTCTCCTGCAACATGAGAAGGGCGGGCTGGAATCGTTTGGCGAAGCGCAGGACAGCAGTGCATTTGATGCGGTCCAGGAGGCCATTCACATTCAAAGACATTAGTTTTTATGTGGGCCTGTCGGTTGCTGGTTAGATTGCGGTGGAGCAGCAAGCTGTGACTTGGTCAAGGGCACAGGTGGTGCATCAGTGGAAGGGGGGGTCGATGGGCCACTTGGGGGTGCAGCACATGTGTCAAATAACACTTCGGTGGATGTAACCTGAACAAAACATAAACCAATACAACAAACCCTTCCCTTTATTCTCCTCAACTATCCCCTCCCCATTTTTCCAACCCTGAAGCATCTGTCGTCCAAACCGGACCTCAAAGGAGGCAGAAGAAAAAGAAACAGAAAAGAGATGGGGGAGCAAGGTAAGAATTGCAGGAAGCTGAGTGGACCTCCTCCACTCAGTGTAACTTACAGTTACCAAGGATTACGGTGAGGGTAAACCATCATCACCCGCCCCAGACATATGTTATACAAAGACATCTGTGTATATTTGTTGAAGTCATGTTTGAATACTCTGTGAAAAAGACAGTTGGCTCTGATGCGAGTGGTGGTCCAGGACAGCTCATTTAGGGTCTTTCAGAATTATTTTCATAAATTTTGATTTCCATTGTATTTCAGGGTAACCAATTTACCATTCAGACCTGTTCGTGTCATTTTACCTTTTGACAGTCTTTTGAACCTTTCATTATTTTTTTCCATCTTTCTGCTTAAAGTTTTATATTTGATTTAAATTTGTGGATATTGTAAATCCTTTATTTCTTGCTGGATGTTTGTTTAGCTAGCTTGGTAAATACCTAGATGAATTTTCCATGAGGATTGCCTGTTGCTCCGGCCGGCCTTCACAAAAGGGAAACGAGGTTGTACTGCATTAGACCTATTTCCTGACAGTGCTTCTCCTGCTTTGGCACTGTAGGAATGTAACAGCTTCTCACACCAAGACTGTGAGATGTTCCTGAGTAGCCTTAAAAGTGCAATTCCCACAGCCCCTTTCTTAGTCACTGCCCACCCGAAGTTAGGTTGCCCAATAAATACAGCTCAGACCACTTCCCTTCTAGTTTGAATTTAATTGGCTCTGTCAGTATTCGGCCAGGCGAAAAGGTGAGGGTACATGCTTTTAGTTCACTGTATAATTGTCTCCTCCTAATTGTAAACAGTGCTTGATTCACATATAGGAAACTGAGCAAAATGACAGTGAATTAATCCATGGCCGTTATCATAATATGCAATAAGCACAGCACACACTCTAGTTCGTGTCGCCCTCTGTTTGCACCACCTTCTATGTACCATCTGGTATATCATGGTTTCAAAACAATCTTCAGTCATCTGTAAAAAAAGTAATTGATCAGCATTTATTGCTGGTGACACAATCCTTTATTTAAACAATGATGCTACTCCTGTTGGTGCTGTGGTTGGAGAGGAAGGTGACGCAACATCCCGCTTCCTTGTTATTCACATTTCAACTCCAAGCCTGCAGTGCAGTGTGGCGGCAGGAGTGACTGGATGAAAATATGGTGTGCCAAAACTGTAGACAGATGCAGTACTGCAGGAATCCCTCGCGCAGTACCATAGGTTCTCAAACAATATCAGCTGTCTTCAAGTGGTCTGGAGAACTGATATCACAGTGGGCACAAAGTGAGATGGAAACTCTGGCGAGAGCTGGTTTCATGCTCGTGTTTGGAAGCTCAAGGTAATAAACGTCCATCAAGGTTTTTACAACCTCCCTATTATGTCAGTGGCAGCCTCAGACGTTCCTGCTGTTTGTTTATGTGGTAAGGTCGGTTTGGGCAGTGCTAGACTATAAGCCTCGCCCCCTCCATGGTTGGCAAGGCAATGATGCGTTGAAAGCCTCTCCACCCACTCCAGACACTGCCCTTTCAAGGCCTTTCTCACACATCGAAGTATTGTTGAAGTTGTAAGGTCTTTGTGCACAACAGTGCAGTATAAAGTGTGAGTAAAGTACTATAATCTGATACGAGTATAACATGTTTATATAGCCATCAGAAAGGGCATATAGTTCAATCTCGTTTCTACTTAGAATGGGCTTAGTTTGAATTTTCTGAACAAGGCCAGTATTTCTGAATTGTCCTACAGGATTGACAAGATTGGCTTGATCTCATCGGGCCACAAAATAAATGAAAACGTTGAAATCATTTTTCTATGTTACTGTCCCCACATTAAATAAACAGACATTTACCAATGTAAAAGTGTGCTTCAAAAAGTCCGTTTATTTGTGATGCCATAGAACAGAAATATATTGCAATATAAATGAAGGAGAATCACAGAACCAAGTCCAACCAATACAGGGCACATATGAAAAGCCATAATTTAGAAAATTGTAAATTCTACCACAGCTCCTGCTAATGATCTGCTCATAATTTCAAAGCTGAATTATTGTCATCTCTTAAGTGGGCGGAAATAAGCATGCAGAAAAAAGGTATGAATGGGTCTTCTTAAAACATGTTATAAACAATGATGCTTTGGCATACTGATTATAAATAGAATGTTTCTTGTAACAAACTTTTCTGATTATTATCCAGCAATTTCTAGTTGGCAGTCTTTAATCCATGGAGAGAGATCTTTTCCTTTGCAATATGTGTTCCATGCAACCCTGTGGGGCAAACAATATGCTTGGTTAGACTTGATTACACACAAAAAATGAGTAGCACATAATTTTTTTTTATTATTGTACGGAATTAATAAGCTCTATGAATACTTCAAGCTCCAATGAGAGGACAAATTAAACAGTTATTTTAAAACTGGGGCACATTGTAATGATGTACAGGACAATTCACAGACAAAAGAAAAAGAAAACAATGTTGTCGATCTTCGCTCTCCAGCCAAATATTTGTTCTCAACTCTTATGTGCCTGGGATGAAATGACTACCCTTACATTTGTTGATGATCGAACCAGTCATACTCGTCACCATTAGACCCCTAATTAATTTGAAAGGGAACATACACGCTGGCTCATTGTGGGTGCCAACAGCCTGGTAATGAGTCCTGGATGGCTGAAAGCAGGTTGAACAAATAAAGTCCTAGAAAAAGTTGAACTATCATATAGTGGATGCGATGCAGGAAAGTGGGATTTTATTTCTGTAGGAATTACTCTTTTTTTTTTTTTAAATAAAACACATTGGCAAAAACATCTGCTTAAACAGCCTGTGCTGATGCAGAATTCTTGGATGAACTCCTTGAATCATGAATTCCCACACAGCTTTACTAACTGTATTCCCAGGGCTTGAAAAATCCACTTGCCCACTCGCATTTGCGAGCCAGATTCAATTAAGGTGACCTATTTTTAGGTACTACTCACCCTTTCTGGTGAGTAGGAAGAGAAACTGACTTTTGACCTCTGTCTCTGAAAGCAGAGCAAATGTGATGTGATAGCAAGATTTAAAGGCATCTTTGTTGCTCACAAAGTGAATGAGCAATAAAATGCCTTTAAATCTTGTTAACTTGTCACATTTGCTCACAGATGTCAAGTGAAATACAGTTAGGTTGAGTATTTTTTTGAGTTACTAGACCTGCAGGTCCAGTAATTTTATTTTTAGATTTTTCGAGCCCTGATTTCCTCTTTTTCAACAAAGACGTTTATGCACATAAGAGAAATATTATGTTATATCCTCGTTTGCCTGTGCTGTTTGTTCCCCATTGTTCTAACTGTTTTCTAGTTGGACAGGTTCCATGTACTTCGCTATGCACTTTTAACTGTGTTCTAGTTGGGCAAGTGCCATGCACTCTTCTGTGCGCTTTTCACTATTTTCAAGTTGGGCAGATGCCATGTACTCACTGTGCACTTTATTTGGGCATGCTATGTACTTTAGTTTGATTGTGATGTTACAAGGCCTGTTTAAGTGCAAATGCTCACAATTTCTGTTTGAACAAACACTCAGTGCTTATTAGTCGAAAGCCTCTGTTTCCTGATAACCTCAAGGTTGCCTGATATGCTTGCTTGTTTTTTAAATGTTCAGCTGGCGTGCCATATAATTGAGGTTTCAATTACCTGCCACCGATTAGTTAAAAGCCTCTGCTTCCTGCTAACCTTAAGGTTTGTTCAACTGCCCTGACATCTAATGAAGGGCTTCCATTTCATTCCCCAGTCTCCCGCCAGAGACAGCTTTCTAATTGGCAGGAAACACTCAGGAATCTTTGGGAAGGCTCCAATGCCTAATTTGTTTGTTTACTCAACCTTCTATTTCCTGCCCCAGTCTCCTGCCAGAGGCATCCTTCTAATTGACAGGAAATAATTTGTAATCTTCAATAAGGCTGCAGATTAACACTTGCTTGACATGGTAAAAATACCGATTCTAAACTCAGTCCCCTGATTGGCTTAGTCAACGTGGCTTGAGAGAGAACTGTGTCTCTAATCAGCGCCGTTTGTGGGTGCTGAGCCCTGCCACCTGCAACAAGAATACCAAGGATATCTTAGCCTGGAAGCTGAGGGCCATCAACCATTCTTGGAACTCCGTCTCTTCCAGACAGCTTCCAATAATCCAGAACCCTAGGACCTGGTTGATCAGCCGGCACCACTGTGCCCCTATCGCCTTGACTATGACTATTTTTTGCAACTTTACGTTCCAGCTATTCCAACCCATTACACGGTCCTCTGTTTAGTGCACTAACCGGGTGCTTCTAGTTTTGGAATCTCTTTTTTCTTCAATGACACCCTAACAATTTGATTTTGAATAGGAAAGCCTTGGCTAAAGGAAAAGGACCAGTTGTATGAAGTAACACATCATTAAGGGCAGGTAAAGATTTCGGTATATTCTGTGCAGAGGCTAAAGGATACACACTCAGGATTCAGAATAGGTGTCAGTGCCCAGGGGTCCTTCACATGGACTCAAATGTCTTCTAGTATTTGTTGTATGGTATGTTTCATTAAGGATTCGCACTTCCATCTGACTGTAAAGCATTCATGTATGGTTGTCTGAAATGATTCTGTTCTTGCTGCACATACCTCTCCTGACTGAAGGAGTGTGCTTTGCTACTAGAACTTACTTCAAGAGTCCTGCTCAGAAGGATTAACACCCACACCCAGCCTTTTCACAAATGTTCCTGGTACACCACAACCATTGCTCTCTCTCTCTTTCTCGCTCTCCAACCTAATTCCCCCCTAGGGTTATTCCCTTGGTATGAGTCATTTTTTCTGATACTAAAGATTATTCTCAAGGGGAAGTGGTTGCAGATATTTACTTCCGCAGAAGTCCTGTGAATTTAGGTGAGTGGCCCTAGGTGTAACACATTCTGCCTAGCACAACCACTGATGGAAAAGAAGCCTTACCTTTGTAGAGGATAAGTAGTGCATGTATGCAAATTATATTTGAGTAGAAATCGTGTCCATTGTCAGTATTGTAAATTAGAACTATGGGGGAGAGAAGCCTCAGCCTTGATATGTACAAGGCCAAGCTGCCTCAAGTGAAAAAACCTAAATCCTAATTAATTAAGCAGATTTCTGAGATGAATTTCAAGCTCAGCCTAGTTTGCTTGGCACAACTGAAAGCATTTCTTCAGTGAAATGTGCAATTTGTACATAAACAGCAACATCAAAACAACATTTGCAATTAAAATGTAAATATCTTAAAATTGCCAAATCAATTTTGTTTCGGATTGTTAGAAATGGAGTTTCTGGTTGGAAGACCGCTGTAATGCCAGAGACCGGTCCTAGGAAGCTTGTTTCCGGTCCAGGGAAGGCATGGCTTGGCAGTTCGTGCTGGACTGTTCCCATGAGGCACAGGGTCACACTGATTTGCATACGGCCATGTCTGAACTGGGGTCGCAGAGTGGGCTAAAGAACGGTGATGTATTAAACCCAGATCTGTTGACTGGGTGTGAGTGTTTGATTGGTTCAGATGCTCCGTCCATCACCCCCCCCTTTTGTACCGCAAGGGTTTGCACCTAAGCCAGGCAGAACCCACCACTTCAGCCAGGGTAAGGGAGTTACGCACACCAGATCACCCCTGCTCACCCCCTTGATAGCTTGGCAGAGAAGTCAGGATTATCCCAGAGGCAATGTGTAAAGCGTTTGCGCAACACACACCCAAACCAGTGACAAACTAAGCACACCACAAAAATAGATTTCACACAATGTTATATAAAAATATCCGTTGTATGGTACATAAAAACACTTAAAACCACAATCACATAAATTCCGCCACCAACCAGGCGATTGTCATGACATGACATAGATCATAAATCACTTTGCCATTAGGCAATGGTCAAAACAGTATAGGTAGTGCATATAAGTAAATACTTGTGAATTACATCCATCATGAAAACATTAGGACAACATTATCACTGTGCTCATCATCCCAAAAAAACCCTTTACATTAGGGCACTAATGTGAAGCAATTATTATAATGCACCCAAAACATAAGAATCACCATATCAATACCACCCTAAACACATAGGCCCACATGCATCATTGTTGGTATTTGTGATTCCTAAATTGCGAAAATTAAGGAATCGCACTTTAGAAATCGCAAATACCTATGCATTAAAAATTTGCATATATTTTTGCGATTTCTTATTTGCGATTCTCAATTTTGTGAATCGCAAATAAGGAAGCCCTTTACATTGATTCCTATGGGCCTATAGGCCCATAGGAATCAATGGGAAGGCATTCTCATTTTGCGATTCGCAATTAAGGAATCGCAAAATGAGAATGCAATTTCAAGGGTGCAGGGGGGGGTCCAAAGGACCCCTCCCTGCACCGCTGAAATGTAACATACAGTCCATTTTTCACACATACATGCCCAAGGGCATGTGTGAGTGTAAAATGAAAGTGTCAAAAATGCACTTTTGTGCATTTTTGAAACATTTCTAAAATTAGCATAAAGGTTGACTTCATGCTAATTTTACACTTCTAATGTGTGAATTCGCAATTTTTTTTAAATGATGCATTGCATTTAAGAAATCGCAAAATTGCGATTTCTTAAATGCAATCGCAATTTAAGAAATCGCAAAAAAAATGCGATTTCTTAAATTGCGAAAAATAAAAAAAACTTGATGCATCTCAAAAATTGGATTTGCATTCGCAAACGGCCGATTTCTGCGATTCGCACTGTTTGCGAAAGCAAAAACCAATGATGCATGTGCCCCAAAGGGTAAAGCTCCTACAACTGCAGGGAACCCATAGAGATAGCACATCAGTGCGACTATTATATGTTATGCGGTACTTTAAGGATTCCAATTATGATATAGGAGCCTCTGCGCATCTTCTAGCGGAATTATGATAGTTTCCAGAAACACTCCTATGTATTTTAATTAGGGCCCATCTGGATCATGAATGCATCTTCGATCTCGGCCACTTGGCCCGCCCCAGGTATGCCACAAGGGGTCACACACACAATAGAATGCCGCGGGGAGCCTCCTAAGGGCCCTGTGTGTTTGAATAACTCAGGGCAGCTGCCTCCAAAGGTGCGGTGCGGCTACGGACCCCTTCAGTCTCCCTCATCACAGTGTAGAATGCCTAGAGCCCTCCAAGACCTCTTGGATCTCTGCTCTTTCCTCAAGCCTGCCATATCCACATGTGGATGTTCAATTTCCAAGCTCTCCCCCGGCACGGACTTACTATCCTTCCGAGTCCATACGCCTCAAGCACCTCAGCTTCAGCGTAATCACAGCGCACCCTCCACACTTGCCGGTACATCGATGTTGCTGGCAGCCACCGCCTTACTTCTCCCTTTCCGGGTGGTTGCTGGGCAATAGCCGAAACTCCTAGCATCCACATTGGTTGCCTGGCAACGCTGGGGGCTGTTTTTAGCGCTGGCTCCGCTGACAAGTGGCCGCACTCAAACTAGAAATCTTCTCAGCTCTCGGACAGTTGCTGGGAAGCACCTGGCAGTCCAGTGTCCCTTTCTTCACAGAGAAGTGGTTACTCTCTGCTTTTACCCCTTTTTAGAGACTAAAGCGCTCATGAGGGCACTGCGTACTTCCATTGACAGCAGCAAAGAGGATTGTGCAAAACTGGGAGCGCTCACCACGTGCTTCCCGGGCCATGAATCAGGGCCACCACAAAGCGCTCACCATGTACTGGGCTGCATACGAAGCACTCCTCACGCCCTTTCACTTTTAGACAATAATAATGAAGATGGAAGCTTCTCAAAACACTCCATATGTTCTTTGCTAGAAAAGTTGAAGAACAGTCTAGTCCTTCCCCTGCCCCAGCCAGAAGCAGCAACTGCAGGTCATCCTACTCCACACAAATCAGGGGCAGCGTTTCTCACTTAGCTTCCAGCCCTCCTTTCAGCCAGCGCTATATGAAACTCTGAAAATAAAATAAAATAAAAAACACATGCCCTTGGAGATTCTTCACAAGCAGGATACCACAGCTGGGCGAAAAGAGTCAGTCCTTTTCCTCCACCACAGACAGAAGAAGCAACTGCAGGCCAATCCACCCCTCACACAGAAAAGGCAGCGCTCCTCACGCAGTCCTTTCACTCTTCTTCTTGGCAGGACCCTCTTGTTTCTTGAAGTAATCTAAAGTCCCGTGGTTTTAGGTGCAATACTTATACCCCATTTTGTCATTGTTCTCTTTGCAGTAAGTGTCTCTGAACCCAGTCCAAACCAGTCCTGTCCTCCCTTTAAGCAGCATTACCACAAGGGGGGATACAGAATTGTGAAAAAGGAGACACAGCTTATTCAGGTCAAATTGAAACTCCTCCCACCACTCGAAATGCAGACGAGGTCTATTTAGACCAGATATGAGTCACCGAAGCAAGGCAGGATACACCTCAACCCTTCCAGTGACTGTCTAGAGTGAATGCACATCCCAGCTTCTGTCACTCAAACACCAGTCACCGAATACACAAAAAGCTAGAGGAGCACACAATGGTAAAACAAGAAAATGCCCACTTTCTCAAAGTGGTATTTTCAAACACAGAATTTTAAAACCACCTTTAAAAGATGTGTTAAAAAATTCTGAGTTCAGAGATCCTAAAGTCGATTTTTCTGTCTTGTCCCTAAGGAAAGCTACACATGTAAATTTTTTACAGTGCAACCCTAATGATAAGCCTTTGGGGCAGATAGCCTTTCAAAAGTGAAAGAGGAAATGCATAGTATTTCACTATCAGGACATGTCACACACATTAGTACATGCCCTACCTTTCACATACACTGCACCCTGCCCATGGGGGTACCTTGGGCCTATCTTAGGGGTGCCTTACATATAAGAAAGGGAAGTTTGGGCCTGGTAAGTGGGTGCACTTGCCAGGACAACATGGCAGTTCACAACTGCACACACAGACACTACAGTCGCAGGTCTGAGTTATGTTTTACAGGGCTACTGAAGTGGGTGGCACAACCAGTGCTGCAAGGCCGCTAGTAGCATTTGATGTACAGGCCGTGCCACACACCGTGAACTTTACTAGGGACTTACCAGTAAATCAAATATGCCAATCATGGATAACCAATCAATTTAAACAGAGAGCATATGCACTTTAGCACTGATCAGCAGTGGTAAAGTGCCCAGAATGCTAAGGTCAATGAAAACAGGGTCAAAAATATAGGAGATAAAGGCAAAAAGTTTGGCAAGGACCCTGCAGGAAGGGACAATACTAACACGGATGAATAAAATCCAATTAATAAAATTACACAAAAAATATTTATAGCAAACAAAAGGAAACTAAAATGTCAGTGTTCTCCACTGGCCCCCATATCATACTGTGCAATTGAAACACAGTCACTGACTATTCCCCAAAATGTATAAGCTATGAAATAGTGTCTCTGAAACAGTAGCAGTGACTACTGTTCTTTGTTTATAGTACTACAGCCAAGGAGTTCCTCTAAAATACCACACAAGTGGGCAAAGCACATTGACTTCAGGACGTGCCTTCTTCACATGTTCAGTTATATTTAGATCATCAAGACAAGTATCAACTAGAGGTGGCTAGCAATATGGTTGTAAATATTTTGAGGGAGATTAATAAAGGTTTTGTCCAGGTTGAAGTTAGACTAACACCTGGAAAAATATGCCTGTGTGTGCCTTATGCACGAGTCACACAACTATAATGAGATATTTGTGTGTAATGTATGTGCTGCGTTCATTTATAAGACACACATATAGGGGCTGATTCCGATCCTGGAAAAACGCTGTACAAACTGTGGTATGGAGCGTTTTCTCCATACAACTCGTACTTGTAAGGAGGCCCCTACAACCTAGGAAGTACGATCCGTACAAATAGACGCACTCCATACAAATTGTAAAAAAGACCATACAACTCGTATATACAAGCGATTCCGATTCGGATTGCTCTGTACGCGACGTTCCCATGTATTCCCGGCAGCAGTTTAGTACAAAAAGTACAATTCGTACAAACGGCATGCTATACGGCTCTTTTTTTACAAGAGCCAAAAAGTGCGGGAAAAGCCTTGTACGCCCCTAAAACAGTACGAGACAGACCCCCCATGTACGCGTCGTACACCCCATGAATACAGGGGTACGGTGCGTATGCACAGTGCGTACGGATGACACGGAAAGTGGGGTACGGTGCGTACATACGCGATGAAGGGGTACTGGTCGTGTAAGGCACCGTACAAGCACCGTACCCCAAAATCACCTGTGTACGAACCGTACCCAAAATCGGACGTGTACGCACCGTACCCCAAAATCGCGTATGTACGCACCGTACCCAAAAATCACCCGTGTACGCACCGTACCCCAAAATCACGTATGTATGCACGGTACCCCAAAATCACCTGTGTACGAACCGTGCCCCAAAATCGCCCGTGTATGCACCGTACCCCAAAATCGCGTATGTACGCACCGTACCCCAAAATCGCCCGTGTATGCACCGTACCCCAAAATCGCGTATGTACGGTGTGTAAATGCGCGATGTTGGGGTACAGTGTGTACACAGGCGATTTTGGGGTACAGTGCGTACACAGGCGATTTTGGGGTACGGTGCGTACATACGCGATTTTGGGGTACGGTGCGTACATGGGCGATTTTGGGGTACGGTGCGCACATATGCGATTTTGGTGTACGCACCATACACATGCCTCGCATGTGGGGGGACCCTTGTACGCCTCATACCTCTATACGACCCGTACCCCGGTATGAGTCATACCCCCAGAACGAGTCATACCAGGGTATGAGGCGTATAGGGGTTCGCTACGTTGCCCGATACGAGTCATTCCCCGTATATAGGCCATTTTCCATACAAATCATATGCTGACAAACTGGTACGAATCGTACTTGACGGGTTGGACAGCCTTTTTACAATTTGTATGGTCTTTTTTACAAGTCCGTGTCGTACAGCTTTTCCCGATCCGATTTGTAAGGATTGGGCCGATCTGTATGTATTTTTCCCGTACGAATCGTATTACACGGTTTGGAAGGGACTTGTACAATTTGTATGGAAAAAAACTACAAATCCTATTTGTATGGAAAAAAAATCCAGGATCTGATTCAGGCCCATAGTGTACTTACTAAAGAAAAGTGCATTCCTGGAATATTGTTGGAGTTTTGGTATGGAAAATTAAGCAATGTGTGCATTCCTAGAGCAGAGTCTAATAATTGGCAATGGCAATGAAACACACATTACTTTACCACAAAGTAATACTTTTCCGTGCATTGAGCACCGAACTTGAACACAAGATATAAATCGTACTAAAATTGTGGGAAAGTGCACCATTGTGTTCAGTTTTACAAGGTATCTTTTCGAAGAAGGCTCATTTATGTTACAAATAGTTTACAATAAAAAACTACAATTGTAAAAAAATGAATTTATTTTGTGTCCTAACCATTGCATATGGTTTGAAAAATTGCCCTGTAACTTTACCCATACGTACTCACGGACATAATTAAAGGTTATTGTCAACAATTATTCAAGGTTCATTGCTCAAGGTCCTTGCCATAGTTCACTACCAAGGCTCGTCACCAAATGTCAGATGCAAATGTTAGAAAGCATTGCCAAATTCACAACTCTAGCCTTTGCAAGATGTGCTCTAGTTATTTTTTTCATTTTTATTGCAAGCATATGCCACAAAAAGAAAACAATACAACTTAGTTTGGCTGTCAAATGCTTGCATTAAAATAGTAAAATTAAAACAAAGCACGAATATGTCTATTTTACTAGTGATCTTTTTTTAAATAAGTCTTGCAGTTGTGCCTTGGATTTTTTTCATATTGTTATTAGTGAATGAAACCAGAATAAATTACCACATAATCAAGTACTCAAACTGAAGTCAGCTAAAATGTTACTTAAACACATTATAAATAAAAAAAAGAGACATATAATAAATCACCATTTAACTGGTGATCCAAAGTGAAGAATTAATAAATAACTAGTATTTAAAGTTAATATACAAAATAAAATGATAAAGCACTCTTTAAACCCACTTCATCATGAAGAGAAAAATAATTTTTAGGCGTACTTGAAGAAGGTGCATAGGCTTTGTATAGTCAAATTCTAATTCAAATTGCTATTGCTTGATTAATTAAAATTATACTATATAAAATCACCAACTACACAGCCATAGTAAAAAAAAAAAATTCAATTCCGAGGACCAAGAGATTAAGTAATGTGGGCAAATTTAATTCCGCTATATTACAAATCAACAATTCATCTCTTTATATAAAAAAATCAAGTTACGCCCAATAAGATCATAAGTTATGTGCAAATGATCCTGTGCAAATTAGATTTCTATATTAGCCGATTTAAACTACCACATTTACTACTCTCAAATCACAGGCTTTTAGTTTCTCTTTTGTCAAAGTCAAACATTTTGTAAAGTTTGCATTCATGATTATAGCAGTTGGCTTAAAACATATTACCAGAGCTTGTCTACAAGATCATACTCATTGTGTATTAAAATAGTTTTTTAAATATCTCCTTCTTTCTTCCTTCATTTCTGGGCATATACAAACTAAGTGGATCATATTTCCTTTCCATTGAGTGCACAGTCTGGCAGGAGTCGGCTTAGATGGTTGCAACTATGGCAGTGCATGCGTTGATCCTGGAAGATAGCCAAATCTTGCTTTAATAAATACATTTTTTAATTTTGCAGACCAAGGTATTTCTAAATAAGGCTGCAATTTGAACATCTTGTACTCATTTAGGACCATCCATGCATGTGCTCTTTTAGTAAGCAGTTCTTTATCTTTCAGCAGTGACAATCATTTTGTTATTCCATTAATTGTCTTTTTGAAGGTTGCTGGTGTTATAGCTATTTCCCAAACCTCATGTGCCGATAACTCCTTTAGTGCACTTTGTAAATACTTCCAAAATTCTGAATTTTGATTCAGCTGCATTTCCTGCCAGAGTAAGCAACACATTGGATTAAAGGTAGTTCTTATTCATTTCCATACTTTTATATATTGATCCATCCTTGCAATTTGCTGGTTGGATATACCAAATTCCAATCTAATTTGTGCAGGTGATGCATTAGTGGGAAGACGGAACACAAATTAAAAAAACATTGGTAATAGCATTATTTAAAAGCACTTTCCTTGCCGCAAAGTGCTTCACTACCGTAGGTGAGACTGGGCAGCATTTTTGCATTTATTACCTTTGACCGTGGTAAATAACCAGGGTCTAATTTTCATCAGAGAATTTGCAAATTTACAGTCAAAAGCTGATTTAAAAACCATAAAACATAAGTATAGCGGATGTTTCCTCAGTTTATAGTTTTCAATTAAGATTGCAAGTATTAAAATATTGGTTGCTGTACCTTGCCCTTGCATAAAGCCCAATTGATTTGGTGGAATTATCTGCATTTTTGTTGCCCATTCTGTTAGTTCTGACAGTCGGATTCCTGCAAAGAGTGTGGCTTCCGTATATTGCAACGTTATTAGTCGATAGTTTGTTTGTTGTTCCCACTCTCCGCTTTTATAGATAGGTGCTACTATCGAGCCTTTCCAAGACTCCGGTATGATCGACGTTTGAAATTCTTGATTACTAACTCTTGTCATGTAACCTGCCCAGATTGGAGCATTCTCTCTGTATAGTGCAGCTGGGATCCCGTTGGGACCAGGGGCTCCATCAAGTCTCTGTTTATGGATGAGCTTACATACTTCAGTTATATGTAATTCCTTATCCTTATTATCCATTGCTCGTCTCTTATTATCTGGACCTGGATTAAACTCCATACCTGGTTTGTAATTCAAATGAAGTTGTAAAAACTTAACCCAACCAGATTCAGTTCCTATAGAGGATGTTGTTGTCCTAAAAACTCTATTCAGGGTATTAACCAATTTCAATAATTCTCTTGCATTATTCTTGTTGCTAGTATATAGGGCTTTCGACCAGAGGGCCTGGTTTGCTTGTGATTTATTTTCCCAAATGAGTTTTCTCACATCTGTATTAATTTTTTTTAATTTACCATGATAATCTTGGTTATCTCGCCACTTGTTTAACATTCTCAATTATGCTCTCTTTTTAATAGGTGGCCTTCATAGGAAAGTTTTGCAAGTGCCCGTGACTTTTTATCTTGTTGATGCTTGTTGCTTTCTTTTTGAATGTAGTTTTTCATTAATTGTTTTGTAAAAAAGGTAAATTTTCCAATTGCATTGAGAGAGTCATCTTCGAAACAATGTTCAACCATCGAGTGCGCAGTTTTTATAATTGAGGCTGTAGATGTTTCCGACCAATAAAGTCTCTTATAGTTTATTGTAGTTATGTCACCTGGAAGGGGCACATCATTTTCATGTTGTACACAGTTTAGTTTTAACTCAATTGTTGACTATGGTCACTCCCATTGGTTTCTGAAATCTGGTAAAATGAAATCTTCTGAAATAGATTAAGAGATACTACTGAATAATCAATCCGGGATTTATTACCAAATGAATGGTAAGTCCATGCAGGGGGATAATCTTGTTGGAGTCGTCCATTTGAAACCCTTCGGCACAAAGAGTCCAGATCTTTTAATAGGTTCTTTCTATTTACCGCTTTTGGCCCCTTAGAGTCTTGAATTGGAGGATGGTTAGGGATGGCCCATAGATAATCCTGTTGTTGTATGGCTTCATCTCTAGCATATGACCACAGCAAATTCATATTAAAGCCGCCAGAGATGATAATTTCAGGTTGCATATCTTTATTCAATTGCTGTAGTAATATAGTTATTAAATTACTAGCCATTGTTTTTCTCGAATTGGGATCAGGGTGAATATATACGTTTATTAATAAAAGTGATTTTGTCTTATTTTTATCTTTATAACGTAACTTGACTATTAGACAGTTACAAGTATTTAGAGCTACTAACTAACTTTCAATGTTTAGTTCTATTAAAATACAGGTTGCCAAACCCCCGCAGGAACGACCATATTTATTTACTTTCGTAGGGGGTTTATAGTATCTCATAAAGCCTTCTAATTTTAAAGGATAGGAGGCCCGGTCTCCTGAAGAAGAAGAATTTGAAAATTGCCCGACGTTGTAGTCAAATGCTAATTTTGAGACTTTAATTGTACACCTTTTATATTCCAAGAGCATATTTCTATCCTTTCTCTTAGATACCTCTTCCTGGACATCGTTAGATTGGTTTTGTCAAGCTTGCTTTAGTCCATGTAGGGCTGCTGTCAGATACCCAAATTTTAGTTCTTCCACTACTTCTCTTTTATATTCCATAGTGAATATAGAACCTTGTCCAACTGTTTCACCAATAGGATTTTTCAGTATTAAATATACCTGTTAGAACTGGGGGTCTCTAGTTGGTAGAGGTAGGTACCACTGTCCAAATAGGGACCCTTGCTTCTAGTCAGGGCAAGGAGATAACCCTCTAAGATAACCCCTGCTCACCCTCTAGGTAGCTTGGCCTGAGCAGTCTAGGCTAACCAGAGGCAATGCGTAAAGTATTTGTACCAACACTCACAGTAACACAGTGAAAACACCACAAACTGATTCCACAACAGTTTAGGAAAATAAAGATATTTATTCTAAACTACACAAGACCAAAACGACAAAAATCCAACATACACAGTTCAAGAATATGGTTTCAAAAGAGTTCTTCAGGTTGTAATCAAAGTTCTTTAAGTTGCGTTAAAATAATCCACAGATGCGTGAAAAGTTCACAGTTGCGTCACGTTTACTCACAGTACCTTTTAGATGCAACAAAGTTCCACAAGCAGGAAGCTGGTGCGGTGGAAACAAGCGATGCGTTACTCCTGAGACCCTGGGGAGGCGATGCGACAGCCCCGCTGCAGCAGCGGGCGTGTTGCGACGAATCCGGTCTGTATGGGGAGGAAGGCCGTTTGCGTGGATTCCGGTGCGTAGGTTCCGTAGGAAGTCTGTTCTCGCAAAGGCACGATGCGATGATCTCGTAGGGGCTGCGACGATCTCCGGGGCGACGATGCGCGGTCCAGCGGTGATCCTCTCTCTCGCAGCTCCTCGATGCGATGGTTCTGCGACGATGTTCGCAGCGACGTGATGCGGTCCGCAAGCAAGCGGTGCGGTGATCTCACCCAGAGACGACAGGCTCTGCGACGACACTCGCAGCGATGTTCGTTTCTCCCACACCGGTCTGGTGCGTCCCGCAAACGAAGGATGCGACGGCTCCGGCAGCGGCGTAAGGCGCTGCGCCGATCGCGACCTTCGTAGCGGCGGGAAACTTCTCGCACTGTCGGGGATGCGCTCCGCAAGCGATCGATGCAACACTTTTCAGCTTCAAAAGTCTCTCAAGCTTAGTTTCAAGCTTCCCAGCTCAGGTTCAACTTCCAGAGGCCCCACAACTGGATCAAGCACTCTAGGAAGGACATAACTCTCTCAACAGAGTTCAGGGAGACTGGGGGTGAAGTCCTTTTGTTCCTGGGACTTCAAAAACAGGGAGCCAGCTCTTCTCAGGCCCTTGGAGATTCCTTCAAGACAGGGGACACAGCTCACAGCAAAGTCCTTCCCCTCTCCTTGGCAGCAAAGCAACAGCAGGTCAGTCCAGCAGAGCAACAGCAGGACAGTCTTCCTTCTTCAGAGTCAGCTTTCTCCTTGGCAGAGGTTCTTTCTTGATTCCAGGATGATCTAATTTTCTGTTGTCAGGGGTCTTGTACTTATACCTCTAAAGTCTTTGTTCTCTCTGTGCATGTGGGCCCTGAGCCCGGTCTGAACCAGTTCTGGGTGGATCCTGAGCACTTTGTTTTGCTGGCTGCATCTTTCCTTTCAGAGTGAGGGGCAGGGTCCTCAGCCGCCCAGCAGGAGGTGGAGCCAGCATTGTGGCAGGCAGGCACAGCCCTATTCAGCCCAGGTGCTAACTCCTCCCACCACTCAGGTTTCAATTGCATTCATTCAGCCTAGTGCTGACTCATCCAGCCTCTGGGGGAATTCCCCAGCACCTGTCACTCACAAACCAGACAGTCAATACACAAACAGGCCCAGGCACACAGAAGGGTCAGACAAGAGAACAGCAACTCTCTAAAAGTGCTGTTCTCAAACACAGGATTTAAAAACCACCTTTCCTAAAAGATGTGTTATTAAATTCTGAGTTCAGGGATACTAGATACTTATGTCCTATCTTGTTCCTATGGGAAGAAATGCTGTTAACCACTGTAGCCAGCATCCCCCATGTTAACCTATGGAGCAAGATAGCCTTACAATAGTGAAAAACGAAAATGGCTGTAATTCACTACCAGAGCATGTCACCTGCACTATCACATGCTCTACCTTTCACATACACTGCACCCTGCCCAGGGGGTACCTTGGGCCTTCCATAGGGGTGACTGATGTGCACGAAAAGGGAAGGGTTAGGCCTGGTCAGTGGGGACACTGACCAGGAGGACATGGCAGTTCTAAACTGCCCATAGGCGCTGCAGTGGCAGGCCTGAGACACCATTTTTAGAGCTACTCCTGTGGGTGGCACAATCAGTGCTGTAGGCCCACTAGTAGCATTTGTCATCACCAGCCCTGGCACACCCAGTGCACTTTACTAGGGACTTCATGGTGATACAAATATGCCAAACATGTATATCCAATCAGAATAACAATTTACATAGGGAGCATGAGTTTGAGTTTGAGTTTAAAAATACTTTTAGAGCGCACGTATACCGGTGGTTTCTTGGCGCTATAGCTAACGGGAACTGAGGTTTAGAAGCAGGGAGGGCAGAGGAAGCGTTTATTCAAAGGACTTTGTGAATAAGTGGGTTTTAAGGCTTTTGCGGAATTGTGGATAGAGGGTGATGGAGCGAAGTTGAAGGGGAAGGGAATTCCAGAGGGTAGGGGCAAGGGTAGCAAATTTGGAACCTCCCCACTTCTTTCTCCGGAAACGTGGGATGGTGAGGAGGGACTGAGAGGACGAGCGTAGGTCCCTGGTGGGGACATATGAGACGATCTCGGAGGAGATGAAGGCTGGTGCCAGGCCCGATCGGGCCAGGAAAGTGATGGATGCGAGCTTGAATTGAATTCTAGCTCGCACGGGGAGCCAATAAAGAGATTTCAGGAGTGGGGTAGAGTGGTGAAATTTAGGGAGGTTGAAAGCCAGGCGGGCCGCCTGGTTTTGTATCTGTTGTAGGCGTCGCAGACTGTATGCAGGGATACCGGCATACAGGGCGTTCCCATAATCCAGGCGGGACACCACCATGGCCAGAATGATAAGTTTGAGGGCAGAGAAAGTGAAGAAGCGGAACACCCTGCGTATAGTACGCAGTGAAAGGAAAGAAGAAGATACCACAGAGCTAACCTGGGAGTGAAGAGTGAGTTGAGAATTAAGTTTTATGCCTAATGTTTTAACTGAGGAGGAGGGAACAGGAGAAGGGCCAAGAGAGGGGGGCCAAAAGAGAGGGGACCAGGGACTGGATGAACCACCCGTCAACACCAGCTCGGTTTTATCAGGGTTGAGTTTGAGGTGGTTGTGGTTCATCCAGTCCCTGAAATGGAGCATGACAGTTTGAAAGTTAAGAACAGCAGAGGGAGAGGAAAGATCGAAGACCAGCTGGAGGTCGTCCGCATAATTAAATACGGCGACCTCCATCTGTTGAAGAGAAAAAATAAGAGGGGCAATATACAGATTGAACAAGAGGGGGGAAAGAGAGGAACCTTGGGGGACCCCTCACTGAACTTTCCGGAAATCCGCTGTGAAGTCACCCAGGCGGACAGCCTGGGTGCGGTCGCTCAGGAAGGAGGATAACCAGACCAGGGCAGTCCCCCCGATCCCCGCCGCCCTGATACGGGAAAGTAAGATGTTGTAATCCACCGTATCAAAGGCGGCTGAGAGGTCGAGGAGCACAAGGGCCTGGTGCTGATTGGTGTCCATACCCTCCCTGAGGGTGTCAAGAACCGACATGACAACGGACTCCGTAGAGTGTGCGGGGCGGAAACCGGCTTGGCGGGGGCAAGGGCTCCATGTTTCTCCACAAAGGAGCTCAGAGCGCAGGTGACATGGCGCTCGAGCACCTTGGCCAGAAATGGCAGGAGGGAGATGGGACGGAAATTGGCAGGGACAGAAGGATCTGCCCCAGGTTTTTTCAGGATGGGCACAATTACCGCGGACTTCAAGGAGCTGGGGACTATGCCTTGGGCAAGGGAGCTGTTGAGGAGGTGAAGGGGGGGGGTCTGGGCAAGAGACAAAGATGTGACGGAGGATGTGGGCAGGACAAGGGTCGAGTGGGGAGCCAGATTTGATCAAAGGCACCAAGGAGGTCAGACTTTCCCGAGTGATAGGGGGAAAGGTGGTCAGTGCGCCTTTGGGGGGAGGACATTGAGGATCAACAAAAGATGGGGAAGGAGGAGGGATGTTGGCCTTGATGGTGACAATTTTGTGAATAAAATAATTATTGAGAGAGAGGCAGAGGTCTTCGGACGGGGCTGGTTTTAGAGTAGTTCTGTCCGAGAACGCCAGGTTGTGGACGATGGTAAATATCTCCTTGGACTGGTTCTCCGCTGCTAAGATTTTGGAGGAGAAATAAGATGTTTTGGCCTCCAAGATGCCTTTTTTGTACTGGCTAAGGATGTTGGTGTATTCCAGTTTCAGAGTGGGGCAATAGTTTCTCCTCCAAGCCCGCTCTGCCCGGCAAACTGTTAATTTGGTGGCTTTAAGCTCTTTATTAAACCACCAGTTGGCGTCTTTGTCGCGTTTAGAAGTAATGCGCTTGAGCGGGGCAACGGAGTCGCAGCTGTGGGAGAGCCACTGATCTATGGCATCAACCTGGGCGACGGTGGTAAGGCCCTGAAGAGAAGGAAGAGAGCAGGTAAGAAGGGAGGAGAGATTCTCAAGGTTGACACGGCCCCATGATCGGACCCAGGTGTTTTTGGGCCGGGAGGGCTTAGCTGGGGGGAGAATAGGAAGGAGAAATGAAATCAGGTGGTGGTCAGACCAAGGGCAAGGGGAGATAGAAAGTGATTCCACAGGGCAGTTCAGGGACCAGATCTGGTCAAGCAGGTGATCTTTAATGTGGGTGGGGGAGTGAACATGAGATATGAAGTTGAGGGAGTGAAGGGTTTCGGAAAATTCCTTTGATGACGGACATTCAGCGGGATCAGAGGGCCAGAAATTAAAGTCGCCGAGGAGCAAGATGGAGGAATTGTTGACTGTAATGGTGGCCAGGACCTCCAAAAAGTCAGAGAGAAACTGTAGGGGGGACTGAGGGGGACGATAAGTGAGGAAGCAGGTTAGGGGGGGAGAGGTAGATACTGTGCGAATCACCAGAAATTCGGTGGTAGCAATGTTAGGTAGGGATAGAATTTGAAAAGGGAGATCGGTACGTGCGATGACCGCCACGCCGCCCCCGGCTCTACCTGAAGAGCGGTCCGCCCTGAGGGCATAGTAGGAGGCCTGTAGGGTGGATAGAAGGGCAGGGAGGGAGTCGTCGCAGAACCAGGTCTCAGTTAGGAAGAGGAGATCGGGAGCATGAAGATCCAGCAGGACCGAGAGTTCATGCGCGTGGGCGACAGCAGACCGGGTATTAAGGTAGAAGGCTGTGAAGTTTTTAGGGATTGGCAAAGGAGCAGACCTACAAATCGTGAGCGGGGTATCGACTGTAGGAAGAGGGCAAGGAAGGGGGGTGGGGGGAGCTATGCCGAGAGCAGAGATGCGAGAGCTGATAGTGGCCGAGATGGGGGGCCCTGGTAGCTGCGAAGTAGGTCCGGGGTATAGGTGATAAGTGGGGCAGAGTGAAGTGCCCCTAGTCCCGGCCAGTCGCGGACGGGCGCAGACGGGCTTGCCTTAGGCGCGCCTTCGGCGCGCAATCGTCGCGCCCGCTGCGCTCGTCCGCTGCGCTTCCTACCAAGACACATGATTTATAGCAGTAGGGCAAGATGTTGGAGGGGGTGTGGCCAACCGAGGGGGCGTGTCTCGTGAGCACGCCGCGCCCTCGAGAATGGCTGCCAAAGAAGGGAGTCGTTGCAGCGTGTAGCGCTGTTTAAAAGATGCCAGAGAGTGCAGGTAGGTGGGGGGGTAATAAGAACACAATATCACAATCAAATTTTTAAAAATCAGCGTTTCGTCGCTCCCGGCTTTCCGCCTCAGGAGTCCTATCGTTAGTGCGGCGCCTAGCGTCGGCGCGCACTGTTTATGTAATCTGGCGAGGGGGCGTGGCTCGTGAGCACGCCGCGCCCTCGAGAATGGCTGCCAAAGAAGGGAGTCGTTGCAGCGTGTAGCGCTGTTTAAAAGATGCCAGAGAGTGCAGGTAGGTGGGGGGGGGGTAATAAGAACACAATATCACAATCAAATTTTTAAAAATCAGCGTTTCGTCGCTCCCGGCTTTCCGCCTCAGGAGTCCTATCGTTAGTGCGGCGCCTAGCGTCGGCGCGCACTAGTTATGTAATCTGGCGAGGTGGCGTGGCCAACCGAGGGGGCGTGTCTCGTGAGCACGCCGCGCCCTCGAGAATAGCTGCCAAAGAAGGGAGTCGTTGCAGCGTGTAGCGCTGTTTAAAAGATGCCAGAGAGTGCAGGTAGGTGGGGGGGGGGGTAATAAGAACACAATATCACAATCAAATTTTTAAAAATCAGCATTTCGTCGCTCCCGGCTTTAGACCTCAGGAGTCCTATCGTTATCGGTGCACTTTAGCACTGATCAGCAGTGGTAAAGTGCGCAGAGTCCTATTGCCAACAGCCACGGGTCAGGAAAAATAAGGGAGGAAGAAGCAAAAAGTTTGGGGATGACCCTGCAAGAAGGGTCAGTTCCAACACAACCTGTTTATTGTCTGACCCTTTCCGTTGACCCTCTAATTTTTGAGGGGAAATAAATGGGCTTGGATAGGAAGGTTGAAGTGGCGTTGTGGTTTTTATTCTCAAGATCAAAAAGACTTCCCATTCATGTAGGATTAGGTCTACTAAGCCAGTAGTATTCCAGGATACCAGTGTCAGTTCTTGGCTATCAACTTTACTAGGTAAAAATTCAATTGATTCTATATCTTCACTTCTTATTCTTTCAAGTGACGGAATTGCCTTACAAAGTTTAAGGATATTACCCTGGTTCAAGATATCATGTTTGCCCCTGGACTTATATTATTGTTTAATAATTAGTTGTATCACTCTTTCTTTATGCATCTGGTTTTTACTCTCGAATTCTCGATTTGTACCAAACATGTTTTGCAGAGTATTAGGATAATTGGATGATTCCAGCTCTTGGAATTTTCCTGTTTGATTTTATAACTTTTGGTCCCAAGTCCTTAGTATGGGTGGCTGTTGATCCCTAATTAAACTATCTGTGTTATGATTCTTGTTTCCGTCAATATCCCGATTCTGAAGTACCTCGACCTTCCACTTATTTTTCAGAGCTCGCAAATTATCTTGATCAGTCAAAGTACCCTCGATATTAGCTCTATTCTTTCCTTTTTGCAATAGTTCACAATTTGCCATCCTTTTATTTCCCTCAACTTCTGGCATGACAATTTGGTGGTGTTCTTCAGTTTTTAACTTTTTTGGTCGGTCTGTTAGATCTTTAATGACGTTACTTACTTCTACAATATTAACTTTAGGTGTGTTTTTATTGAAGAAAGGCTAAAGTGTTTTCCTTGTGTCTGTGACTATATCAGGCTGGTTCTGGATTGCTTTATAGCTTCATTTGAATTCTGTAGTCTATTTCCTGTTACTATTGTTTTTGGGGGAAATGCAGTAGTTGTGCTGTCTTTACTATGTTTCTTGCTTTCCGTTGTATTTTCCTCTGTCTTTATGACATTTGGAGTACTAGTGATGTTAAGAGAGATGCTGATTTCTCTTCTTCCAGCTCATCCTTCTTTTTCTCCCTATAATCCATGTTATTTTGAAGAATTACATTATTACTTGTAGTTATTTTTCTGTTATATCCTCAGTCAAATAATCTTTATTTCCATGAATTTGTGAGTTTCCTCTTAGGTGCTCGATTATTGTATTTATTACTTCTGGAATTTTTATGTTAATAAAATTTCTAAAGTGCGACTGATACCCTAGGGTGTCCCGGCGCTGAACACTGCCTAATTGGTTGCTATGGTGAAAATTACTATACAGTAAACAGCCAGCTTTTCAGCCCCTTCCTAAAATAGAGGAGCTCGTTGCATTTCTCAGGTGGAAAGGTAGATTGTTCCAGTATTTTGTGGCGCAAGTGATAAAGCTCTTGCCACCCCAGCTGGCTTTTTTGCAAGAGGGAAAAATCACTTGTTTAGCTTCCATAGAACGCAGAGTTTTTCTATGAATGTACCATTTGAGCCGTTGGTTCAAGAAGTCAGGCCTGCTCCCTTTAGGGCCATAAAGACCATACAGAGGGCTTTAATCTGCGCCTGTTGTTTTACTGAGAGCAAGTGGAGATGTCGAAGTCCCTCCTTGACCGACACAAACCTGGGTGTATCGTCAAAAGCCTAGCTGCCGCATTTTACATGATTTGGAGCTTGTTCAAATGTCTCTTTTGGATGTTCAAGTAGAGACCATTACAGTAGTCCAATCGAGAGAAAATGAGCGCTGTGACCGCTGTCCTGAGGCTGTCTTCCGGAAGAAGGAACTTTAGTTTCCTCAGAATTCTGAGGAGAAAGAAACTTGCAGAGACAACTGTTGTCAACAATGACCCCCAGGTTCTTCACTTTAATGGTGGGACCGGGAGAGTTCCCAATTCTTTTGGCCACCAGTCAGACGTCCAGAGGTTCAAGTTATTACCAAATATAATAACCTCTGTTTGTCCTGAGTAGAGTTTCAGGCAATTAGATGACATCCACCCGAGATAGCTTTCATACAACCGTGACATCTTGTTCCAGTTTCGGCTTCTTGGCCGTGCTGGAAGGGTAGCACTATTTGCGTGTCATCGGCATAGGATGTCAATTGAAATCCAAAGGATCTTATCAGGACTGCCAGTGGGGACGCGTAAACATTAAAAAGTGTGGGGCTGAAGGACGACCCCTGTAGCCAATTTATTAACCAAAGGTGCACAATTACCATCTGTATTTGGTGCTATTGGTTGTGCCTGAGCCCATATAACTAGGTTGTTTAATGTGGCTAGCTCCTGATCAATTCCCACCACTGAAGATGCCATGACATCAAGAAGATCTATTTGCACCTCCATTTTATTCGATTGATACTTTAGGGCTTCTAATGTCAATTGAGAAATTCTGAAAAGAAGGTCCCAGATTGCTCGCGAGTCCCAGTTTCCAGAAACTACTGCTCCTGAGGCTTGGCTACTTTCAATGGGGTGTTATTCATTATTCCCACATAAGGGGCTTAGCTGTTCTTCCTCTTTTTTATTTGGCTGTGTATGTTGTGGCCTGCTGTTATGATCATTATTTTGATATGGTGTACTCCAATGCTGCAGATTATCTGATTTCAGAATATCATCATCCATATTATCTTGATTTCTGTTACCCTACTTAAAATTCTCCTATCTCCTTTTTTGTTCCGTATCGTTTGGAATTATATTAGTATTTATTTGAAGAAATTGGGGTAGGTTATTGGTTCCACTAGGAGTGTTATGCAGGTCATCTCCTGTAATGGTGCTACGTTGATATTCCTGGTTTATTTGAGTTAAAGGCATAGGTTCCTCTCCAGAGTTTGCATTTTCAATTTTTTACTGATACTTCAATTGGAAGTGGTGCACCTGATGACAAGAACTGTAGAGAAACTTGCAACAATAATTCCCACAAACTTAAGTCCCCAGGTTGCATATGTGAGGTTAAGGGGACAGTTAACATCTCCAGGTCAGTTATTTGCCCCCATTAATTAGCTGATTCTTCCTTTGGTTTGGGTACTTGATCCACTTCATAGTGGTCACTCGCTCTTAATCCTTGATTTAGACTTGTTATTCTTGCCTCACTCACGTGTTTATTTGGAGTTTGTAACATACATGAGTCTGGTTGTATAGTTAACATGACTCCCATTGGATCCTTCATTAAGTCAAAACTTATTTGGAGTCTTTGTTGCTTTCTCAAATATAGGTAACATAGGGGATATCAGTGGCTGATTTTACCCTAATAGTTTTACTTCCATTTTATTTAAAGTTGTTGAGGTTTGGAGTTTTTTTCCCCTCTTATTAGGAGGAAAAGGTGGCCTCTTCTTGCCTGATCGCATAGTTCCTCTAACCTCTTACAGGGTACAAAACTCCCTACAAATACCTTTGGTCCGGGCACGTTTTGAAGGGGAGCATACACCTCAATGGGCTCTTTTACTTGTGCTCTTAACCCTTGCCATAATCCAGGTTGGTCTGCAGGAGTCCCTACTGGAGGTCTGCACCGAATCCACGCTGATGCGTTGTGCTGACCGGACAAAAGGGGCTCACCAGATGAGACCGCAGGCTGCACTCAAACCTAGTCGGGCAGTCTCCGCAGGCCACCTGTGGAACTCACTCAGTAGCCACCAACTATAGGGAGCCGCACTCTTCCTTGCTCCCTGCAATCCCCGCAAAATCAACCCCAAGTGCCAGACCCAGGCCCCAGACCAAGATCCAACCAAACATGGGTAAGGGCAGTAAAAGAAATGGCAAAGTTGCGAGCAGCAGCGGTAAATAGAAGCAGATAAACTCAAGGAAAAACAAATTCCTCACCGCCGCTCACTCGGGTTGCTCCTTGCTGCTCTTTGCCGAGCCACAGAATCGCGGACTCATCAACCCGGAACCAGCTTTGTATAGTCACTCAAAGTGAAGGGAGCCAATGAGCAAAGTGGTATGACCGACTGCCCCATGCTGTAGGCTGCTCAAAATGTGATTAACAATTTAACTGACCAATGGTTGAAGACCTCTAACCAAATGTCACTCTAAGTAAGTCTATTATGTATGAATATCTTGGAAACATAATTGCCTGGTGAGACATCTAAAGCTGCCTCAAATTCTAGACCTAAAAAGGGAGGAAATAAAGATAAGGCAAGGAAATAAAAAACGTGTGGAAATCAAAGGTTGAAGAAAAAAGAAGCGGAAAATGACCCATGCTGTTTTGCCAAAGTAATGATCGTTGATAATAACTCATGGTGATAACGTAAGATAATGAGGCTTGGTAAAAACCTTTGAAATATATTGCCCCAGCCCCATCCCTTCCCCTAATCTGATTTCCAGTTTCAATCATATACTCATTGGCATCATTTGGCTGATATTATCCATCTTTCTGTACTGAATAAACAGTCAATTTAATTTGGATGCAAGACATTATCAATGAAATTGCTTCTGTTAAAACTCACAATTAACATATAGGTCAGTCAAGCGATAGTAATTACTGCCAACATTGTAGCAATTCTGGATTTCATAGAGGGTGCTAACAGTATGTTATTACAAAGGATCATTACCAGGGGTCATTAACAGTCAACAGATTTTCATTACTGAACCCGCTGGGAGGTGCAGATTAATTGCTCATTAATATCAGGATGAAATATCAAGCCAGGTATGTATTACTTACATGTTTCCAAGTGACTGACCTACTGATCCAACATTTTCAGGATACTCTAGCTTCTCGGTTACTTGGTGCTAGACAACTTGCCATTGTGGCTGGTTATAATGTATAGCAAAATACCTCTGTATAAACATACAACCAAAGCACGTACACATATCATTGAGGCACATAGCGTCATCCTAGCTACAAACTCCCTCCTATCATGAAGGCCATTATTAAGATCTTATTCTGTGGAGATATTAAGATCACCAAGATGGAAATTTATCCTGTGGGTTTGCCTGAACATTTTATTGGGAACTTCCTTAACAGGCTCCTCTACATGACTAAAACTAAGCATAATGAGGTGGGAAAGAGAGCATAGAGTATCAACAAAAAATTACTAATATTAGATATGTGAACAGTGCACGGGTCAGTTAGGAGAGATTCTGTACACAGTCTCTGAAGTCTCTTCTACAATTCGTAATTGAGTTGCCCTGCTTAAGTTAAAAAAGCCACTATAAAACAGATGCTGTTTTTTTCCCATTCTTGGCGCTAGTAAGCACCACCAATGGAATCTAGTATTTAAGTGGAGGAAGTCTTAGCTGGAAGAGGACTACAATAACTTTAAAAAAAAACAATTTAATTGATTTTCCACCGCAACTTCAAGCAGTTAATTCAGAATTAAACGTACTCAGTAATCATCAAATCAACTACCCTCGTTTGTCAGTAGTCCCACTGTACAATGTCAACTTAATCAAGTGAAACTTGTGTATACATTCTCCATGTTAGCTCCTGCTAGCCATATACAATTATAGAGACTTACGACCCAAGAAATGATCATCGTTGGCAAATATCCAAGGTGTGACTGTGACATTGAAACCAAGTAATATAACAAGAAGTAAGCCAACCCGTTCCCCACCTCCCTCCTAACCCATCAGCTGCCCCGGTGTGTTCTTACTAATTGTGTTCTATGAAATACAGATCAACAGTTTATTCAGCATTACTCAACATGAAAATGTTAATACAGTGCATGCTAGCCCCTAATCGCTCCGCTTCGGCAGTCATTTAGTGTTATTCCAGTGGATTTGTTACTACCCTTGTGGTTTAGGACAACCCCGCTTGCGCGTTCAAAATCGAGCGTGCATCTGAACCTGCCTCTGGCGCTTGCAGCAATACAACTAGGGCCTCCCATGCCCTTGCGGTCCCCAGTGCCTTATCACCATTAGTCCACTTGGCAAGCTGAAGCCAGACTGTACTTTCGCTTTTTGCCCATTTAATGAATTGCGCTTTCCACCTCTTGATGTTGGGCCCTCGTGTGGCCTTCCAGTGTGCTGTAATATCTCTTTTGACCAACAACAATCCCAAATCTAAAAACGTGCTTGTTACCTTCGTTTTGGTCATATGGGGAAACTAATGAAGTAAACAGGTACCCATGTCAGGTTCTACTCATCGTTCCGTGACCTCGCAAAGCAAAATGACCACTTCCTCCCAATATGTTCCTAGTTGTGGACAGTCCCGCATCATGTGTTTAAACTTCGCCCCCTCTAGATTACAAAGCGGGCACTTTGCGGTGTCTATATTAAAATACTTATTAATCCTGGCAGGAGTGAGGTATGCCCTGTGTAGTATAAAGAAGTGAACCAGTTGGAATCTGGCATTCCTGGTGCTTTTCCACGCTCTTCTAACTAGTTGAGCCCATGTCGTCTCAGGAATCTCCTTGCCCAGATCCGCCTCCCATTTCCATTGCAGGTCTCTCAGCAGTTACGTTTCCTCACCTATCATGCACCTGTATAAGCATGTAATTGCTTTGAAGGTCCCCGCTGCGATCACTACGTACTGACACGCCATATCTGTCCTCGGTTCCGATATTCCCTCCCTTCAATGATGCTGGATGGCCGATACCAAGATCGAATGAAGCAAGAAATTGCCAGGGAGGCCATATCTGTCCTGCAAAGCATGATAAGGTAAGAGGGTGCTATCTTTATACAAGTTCCTCAGTACTTGTATCCACAGTGTTTCCCACTCAGACAGGGTGGTCCAATCCCCCCATGTGGGAAGGCAGCACAAATACCCAAAGGTATCTCCGGGGAGTATGGACAGGTAAATCCAGTTCTGCGCTGGCTCCGGTTCCAATACAGCCTCATTGTGCGCACCTTGCCAGGGAGCGTCCCTTAAACTCCAGTGCCACCCCCTGAGTAAGCCACTGCAGCTGGGCCGCCAAGTAAAATAGCTCAAAATCTGGCAAAGCCAATCCCCCATCAGCCCTTGGAGCATCATCGTATCCAATGCCACCCCCCTTCTACCATTCGCCCCAAAAAAACCCGACCATTGAATGGAGCTGTCTAAAAATTGATCCCGGGATCCATATTGGCAATGTCCTAAAGTAATACAGCAAATGGGGAAGCGCTACCATCTTCAATAGCACCACTCTTCCGGCCACCGAGAGCGGCAGGGTGCCCGAAAATGCTTAGCTACCTCGGAGCCCTCGCACAGCTCTGCCTACAATACCATCTAACAGATCAGTGGGTGCATGATAGTTGTTGGTTCCCATGTATGTCAAACACGAGACTCCCACCGTATTAGTGTGAGAGAGGCCAGCGTCTGACGGTGCTGCCAGGAACAGGCAATTCTTCGCCCAATCCCCCCAAGCCCTGAAACCCTACCAAATTCGCAAAGAAGGGTTGTCGCCCCATCTAGAGCCTCCGTTGTATTACCTAGTAACATAGGTAAATCATGTGCATAGAGTGAGATATACTGTGCAACCCCATGTAGGTCGAGCCCAGCATAGTGCCGTCCCAATCTGGCATGTCCCGCTAATGGCTCAAGGGCCAATGCAAATAACAAGGGGGAGAGCGGACACTCCTGCCGCGTTCCACACCCCAATGGGCAAGAGGAAGAAACTAGGGTCCCTGTCCGAACCCGAGCTGTCGCCGATTTATATTAAATTTATGTCCACCCCACGAATGCATCATCGGGGCCGAATGTGGGCATAACTTGGAACAAGTATGGCCATTCCAGGTTATCAAATCCCTTCTCAATATCTACCGATAGGATGGCAGTGGAGGTAATAGGACAAGAGTTCTCCCCCAATATGCGGAGCAGACGTCGCACATTGGTGGCAGTATTCCGAGTCGGGATAAATCCTGCGTGTTCTCTGTGGACCAGTTGCACCAAATGTGGGAGGAGTCGAGTTGCAAGAATTCTACTCAGAATTTTCAAATCGGATGTAAGCATGGACAAGGGGCGATATGCTGTTTTATCTGAGGGCTTCTTCCTTGGGCTTCAGCAATGGAATAATGATAGCCTCCTGGGTGGAGGGCGGTAGCTCTCCAATCTGCATTGCCTCATTCTAAGCAGCCAATAACTTAGGGGCCAATAGATCAATGGAAATCGAAAAAAACTCTATTGGCAGCCCATCCGTTCCCAGCATTTTGTTACGTGCCATACTTTTAACCGCACTCCGAATTTCACCCAGAATGATCTCCTGCCCTAGCAGGTTAGCCTGTGTCTTTTCTAGTTGCGGTATTTCTGTATCTGTCATGAATTCCCCTATGGAGTCCTCATTAAGCTGCAACTCTGTATAATTGTCCCAAAACAGCCTATTAATCCTTAGTTGGGTGTAAACCGATTTCCCGTCGGGGAAGCCAATTCTAGAATGGGCGTACCCCGGGGGGCCGGATTGGCCAACCATGCTAGCAGTGTGCTTGCTTTATCTTGTTCCGCGAGCGCATGGACAAGTATTTCTTATGCTCGAAACGACACAGCCTTGTACTGCAACTGCCTCTCTGGCATCCGAAGCCTCCCCCTGTTCATCTGGGTTCTCGGTGCGGGCTCTATCTGCAGCTCTCAAGCGCTGTTCCCCTGTGTCTGTGTTTTGCAATAAAGTCTTCCGTACCCCCATATTAGTTATACACAGTCCTCTCACTACCACTTTAAAAGAGTCCCATTCAATTGCCATCAACGATGCCATACCCTCCTTATCAAGAAAGTATTGAGTGATTCCTATCCCGATCTCTTCGCGGAAGACCTGATCTTCCAGCGCCTCCAGTCGCAATTTCCAGGCCGGATTCACGGGCCGCTCTTGAGCCCACTGGAGCCTCAACAATAACGGCTTATGATCCAACAGTGTTCTCGTCAGATACTCACTGTGACCCACCTTAGCATGTATATCTGTAGTGCATAGAATCGCATACAGCCTCACATGCAATTCGTGCAGCACTGAGAAGAAAGAATAATCTCGCTCTCCTGGGTGCAGTGCGAGCCATGAGTCTATCAGCCCCCATCTACTCTGCCAGTCTCGTCTGGCTTTGGAAATTCTGTGCATGGGTGCCTCAGGCAAAGGAGGGTGAGATCTATCCATGACTGTGTCTGTTATAGAGTTAAAATCGCCACCCATAATTACCGGGCCGGTCAAATATGGTGCTAACTTCCCTGTTAGGTGGGAAAAAGAGGCTGCCTGATATAGCATATACACTATATAGCGTCACATCTTTGCCATAAAGGCGATTCGCTACCACCACAAATCTCCCCTCTGGGTCCACTAAATGCTGTGTTGGTTGAAAAGGGACCTCTACCCTAATCCAGATCAGCGCACCCCGTGCAAATGCAGAGTATGTTGTGTAAAAAATGTGCCCTCTCCATCTGCGCTGCAATGCCAATCTTTCAGAGCGGCTAATATGTGTTTCCTGAAGAAAAGCAATCTGGGACCCCCTTCGCACCAAATAAGCTGGCACCCTATGTATGTAACCCCCTAACATTCGATGTCATGCACTTTAATTCAAGTAACGACCCCATGTTGTAATTGAAGTCCTACAAATGACTGCACTCTCCAGCTGGATACACATGTGGCCCCAACTTCCCCAAAATAAACCCAGAAAACCCCCCAACATCCCCACCCCAGAATAGGCACTAAAACTCTAGTTTCCATCCAAACTAGTAATCAAACTACTTTCTCTAGTAGCTACTGAGGAACAACAATCCGAAAAGGTAGGGAAGATGGCCAAGAGAACCAGACCTACAGTGCCGCCCACTATCTGGCGCCATACCCCCACTGATAACTAAACCCCAATATATCATGGGGTTCTCTACTCTAAGAGAGCCGTCACATTCCAGTTCTCAAGTATTGCATTAACCTTCAACCACTCGATATCATTACAAATCAATTGCAAGATTAGGCCAATGGGGAAAGGGGAACAGGCAGGAGGCAGCCCCTCTTAGAAGCTCTCATGTCAGAATATTACAACATTAAGCATCAGCGATCTCATCGGCTGTCCCAGGTGTGACATGCGGCAGTTGAACACTTCCCGTCTCAGTCCCATCTGAATCAGTTTCCACTGAGCCCTTCTCTGATTCCGTGTCCATCACCGATGGAGAAAGTTTTTCTTGGGATATTTCCGACACGGCCTGCAGTGCTGCTGATCTCTCCTTCTCCGTTTGAGTTGCTGTGGGCCTCGGTGGATCAGGGCGTTGCCGTCTGACATGCCGCGACCTGCGAGGGTGCGGTCCTTCCGCGGGTGGGCCCATGCTGCACCCTGATTCTCCCGTGCCAGCTCATTAAGACTCCAACCAGGCCCATGCCTCCTTAGGACTATCTTTAAAGTGTGTTTTGCCATCCAAGATTGTCCTTAGGTGCACAAGGAACATCAATGATATAGTAGCCCTTCGTCTCGGAGGGCCTTCTTAACTGCCAAGAACGAAGCTCAATGGCATTGTACTTCGAGGGTGTAGTCTGGGAATAGGGACACATTTCTATTTTCCACCTTGTAGAGGCCCGATGCTCGAGCTTTGTACAGGAGCAGATCTCTATCTATATAATGAAGTAGTCACGCCATCACCGGCCTAGGGGGCATTACAGGTGCCAGCGGGCGAGCCGGTACCCTATGTGCTCTCTCCAGGGTATAGAAAGGAGACAGGCCCTCAGGCGCAACTTCAGCCTGCAGCCAGTCCTCCAAATAATCGACCATGCTTGCCCCTTCCACTTCTCCCGGCAGCCCCACCACCCTTATATTATTCCTGCGGTTCGGCCCTTCGGCATCCTCAGGTCTCCATTCCAAGGCCTGTAGTCGGTGCGTGACATCCCCCATCTGGGCCACCAGTGTCTTCTGAGTAGGCTCCAGTACCTCCAGCGTCGCTTCCGTCTGCTTCACCCGATCAGTCAGTTTAGCATGTTCCATTCGAAGGAGGCCCAGCCCTAGTGACACATGTGCAATGTCCTGCTGTAGGGCGTCTCTAGTGTCAGTGATGGCCTTCAGTATTTGACCCACTTGCTGTTGCATCAGTGCCTAGGGTTGCGATTCCGCAGCATCCTGCTTCCCATGTTCCACTGCCATGTCCTCTGGTTTTGGGGGTGCTCTCCCCTGCCTCCCTCGTGGTTTCCCCTTAGTCTTCGGTGCACCGGGCCACCAGTCCGCCCTCCCGGGGATCCCTGCGCTCTGTCAGAATAGGTCGTGAGCGCCAGAAAGTGTCAGTTATGGGCAAGGCCTGTCCCACTTGGTGTCAGCAGTAGGCCGCCCGCTAAACAAGCAGCAACCAGGAGATTCCTCTGCCTCCTCCGGGTGACCCCTGGCCCTTTGTGTGTTCGCGAGCTTGGTGATTCGCAAGGACCCCCAAGTGCGTAGGGCGAGCTATAGGGCACCCTCAATCTGGGATCGCCTTTCCAGAGGCCCGCTCTCCACCTCTAAACTGTTAGCGCAGGAATATCATCAGCCGGGCAGTGGTGCTCTCGAGGAGTAGCCCTTCACACCAGCCAGGGCCCCGTCTGATGATTCCCCTCACCTCGAAATGCAAGATCAGCCATACAGGCCTTTCACCCGCAGGAGATTCACAGCGCTCCTCTCAGCCGTGCCACACCAGCAAGAGGCGTCCCTCCTCAAGCTACGTTCTAGGGAAGGTAGCGTGGACGCCTCTGGGGAGCCGCATTCCTTCGGTTCCAGTCACGGGTGCTGTCATTGCCGGAGCAACCAAGATGGCGACCAGGTCCGCTCCCAGCAGCTCAGGCTGGAGCAGCGGACCAGGTCTCAGGCAGGAGAGGCGCCGCCAGGCCCCTCTCAGTTCACCGCTCACCTTGGCCAGCGTGGGCTGCTCCACCACCCGCACTCCTCGATTCCTCAATCCACAGCTCTGTCGGGCGTTCCCACAGCCAGTCCTGCCCTCACGGCAGTCGAACCTCTGCAGCACCCGCTCGGCCAACACTTGGGAGATCCCACTGAAGACACAGGCGGGCGCGACAGGTCATGCTCCTCAGAGCCCCGACGACCTCCGGGGACCAATTCTCCTTCCGCTTCACTATGGACGCCAATCCACCGCAGCCGGTGCCATTTTGAGAGAGCGCAGGTCGGGCATCTCGCTTCGCTTTGTCCCCGGCTGACGGCGGGGGCCCAATCTTGCCCGGGACCGCCGCCTGAACCTCCCTGGGCCAGCGTTCGTGGTCTCTGGTCCTTGGATACCGATCACCGGCTCTCAGCACAGGATAAATTACGGAGTCGGCGAGGAGCTCCGGGCTCACGCGTCCGTCCTCATCGGCTCTTTAGCAACACCCCCCAAGAGGTCTACAATAACCTTAATACAGTCCTACAGAAGTATAGGAAAGCTATTATTATATATTTGTTTTAATTGACAAAAAAGGTATTTATTTAAATCAAAAGCTACAGTAGAGAAAGAACTAGCCCAAAGATCTCTTGCACATAGTACAAGCCTTTAATAATCTATGCTGTCTGTTGCCTCAGCCTACTCCTTCATTATCAACATTTAAGGTACCCACAGTTCTAGAGCAACGATTCAAGAAGTAATGCCACTCTCCCGCCTTGAGCTGAACTTGTCAAAAACAAAAAACATTTCTTTTGGGAAGCAAAAACAGCAGAACGGAGGGTGGCTCTTCAATAACAATAAGATCAGATCAGTATCCCACTACAAATACTTGGGAATTCATCTTGACACCAGAGGCTCTTTTGTAAAGCAGAAAGAGGTATTAAGGGCCAAAGGTATGTCACTTGAGGCTGCCTCTGCGAAACTCTCGAAACGACTACTTGGCCCTAGTCTAACCCCAATGCTAAAGGTAATGAAGGCAAAGATTACCAACTCCTTGTCATACGGGCATGAGATCATGAAGGGCACAATAAGTATTTTATTAAATAAACTACCCACCAAAATCTTCAAACAAGCTTTTCACCTGCCAAGATCGGCATCTTCAGCCCAAATTAGACTAGAATTCAGCTTGCTAGACTATCACGGCGTCAAGGCAGGTGTGTTCATACAGCTCTGCAACAAAATGTGCAACGCCCGGGAGGTCAGCCTGGAGGCCAGACTTTGGAACGAAATTTCCACCAGCCAATTCTGCCATAAATATCACCATCATCTGGACAATACCCTGCAACTACTCGGTGTCAAGGAATATTGGGGAACAAACCCATCACAGCCGGAGCTAAAGGCAGTCATCAAGTCAAGTGTCCGGCTGTGGTCCTTTCACTCCGACAGTGAAACATTGTCCAGAAGGAAACACGCCTGGACGGTAATCTCCGATTTTAAACCGGGGGTCGAATCATCGTATTTATCAAGCACGTTTGCACTTTTTTGGAAGCTAAAGTTTATGGCCCTGAGGATGGGACAATGTCCTTTTTTAAATTGCCCGAATGGCGCCGAACCAGTGCTAGCATCAAATGCAGAGAGTGTGGCTATCTCTCAGAAGTAATGGAGCGTACAGCCTGCTCTGCTAATCGACAGAAGGGCCTCACTGCGGGACGATTGGAATAAACTTGGAGTTCGTACCTGTCGACAAGCCATTATTGCTGCCATGAACTCAGACAATATGAAGCTGAACATTCGGTTCACTAGATTTGTTGACAGAGAGGCCACATTGTTGGGCAAAAACAGAGCCACAAATCTCCCTCAACCTGGCCGTGCCGCTATGTCACCTAAGGCTTAATTCATGAATATCTGATCGTCCAGAACAGTCTATTGGACCATTGTATTTTTCCTAATATTAACTGTTTACTTTTCCTTATATGGCTTTTTGTAAATGTATGTTTAGTTGTCCCTCTCTAGATTCCACAAACGACGCTTCCATCGACGGGATACCTCAGTCTCTGATAGTCATAGGTAATTAATTATCATAAGGATATTTTATCCATCTCCCTATTTTAGATTGTCCTATTATTAATCTGAATTTTTTAAAGGTCTATTTTTTGTATGCAAGCACCGTATGTACTTAAAAAAAAAAGAAACAACTTGTAAAGTTTTTAATTAATCACACAGTAATGTACTATTATTATTATCACTCTCCTGCTCAGGTAAAGAGAGGGGAGCCAGAAGGGACCATTGATACCTTTCACATAATTAAAAAATGGCAATTGTGAAAATCAAAGACATGCCAATAAAAAAGTACTACATGTTACAAATATGATGTTTTAACAACCATTCCTATTTTAAACACCATAGCCCGACGTGACAAGGCATGATTCTTCAATGGCTGAAAATAAAACGGCATTCTCTGCTTATATTATAAAACTAGCTTCACTTAAGAGATTTTAGCTGCTATTAAACCTACAATGGTTCACATTACCAAAAGACCCTTTCATGGCTATTTAGGGAATTAAACTGTTGGAGTGGGAGGAAACATGGAAGCACAAAGGGTTTCTACTGTCCCAACTGCTGGCTACTGCCTGAATGATGAAAGGTAGGAACTGAAAGAAAATATCAGGCCAACTTCCTTTATGTGGTTATGAAATAGTAGGAGACTGTGACCATACGAAAGACAAAGAGCATTTTAGAGCACTATGGATTCCAGTATTTGAATACACTATATGAGAACCCAGAGAGTTGTCCAGCTCCACCCAGACTGAATTTACAACTGCAACTGAGAATGTGTTTCATCCGGGGGGGCTACATAGATGCATGGTTGATAGTTGTTTTATTCAGAATGATCTGCAATGAGGGTGGGATGGGAGAAGGAAGGAAGGGTTTTGTTAGCTAAGGGGTTGGAGAAGGTTGATATTTTATGGGAGATGTACATATTAAAATTTGCGAAGTCATTTAACTACTGTTTGGTATCTGCAATCCTTTGATTCAATGAACATAAGTTACACATTTTTTTCACTTGACTCAGAAAATCTTCAGAATTATCGACGAATAGCAGGTTGCCTAGCTTTCCAAATATGTGCAGCGTATATTGCAGCATTTTAGCTTCAGCAACATTTGGAACAGTACCAAGAGCCAGACAAGTACTGGGCAGGTTTTCAGCCTCATCATGGGATCAGATGAAGGAGAGCTTTCCTTCCTCACTCTCCAGCCGGCTGCATTTCATGTGGTGCATTTTGTACTCATACCTAGAGCACAAGTCCTAAAAAACAGAAGTGGGGGGACTCTACAAGTTAGGTGATGCCACAGGAGGTGACATCACGGCAGGAAGTGACATCACGACAGAAAGTGACATCACATGTGCAGCAGATCTATCATTTGCATGTATTGCAAGATTTAACAATTGAAGCTGCTCAGTACTTTAGTCTGTGTCGTAAGGTCCCGGTATGGAGGAGTTAACAGCCCAAATGTGAATGCAGTTTGGTGTACAACTACATTAGTCAGGCCACTAAGTGCTGTAAGCGAGGTATACTAAAACATGGCACCATGAACAAAAGCAGAGTTTGTACATTTATGGTATAATGCTAGTATTTACAGTGGATGTATTGTTATGTAATATTTGCCGGCATAAATAGCTAAAACAGGACAGACAGCAAAGTATGATTGCACGTCTATCATTTAAATAAATATGAAATGTACAGTTTGACAACTTCATTTATACGTAAGGCACAAAATAAATATGGATAAATACAGATACAATGGTCAAAAGATAAATATGGATAAATACAGACAGAAGTGTTAAAAAATAAATACCGTAAAACCGTGAGCCCTACTTATGTGTGACATTCCCATGGTTTCAGTGTGTATGTGTGACACTTAGAGTGACACTTTACACTCAGTGAAAATCAAGCTACAAAGTGCAAAGCAATAGATATCAGTCATTGCACCCTATTCAGCAATGAGAAGCTCTACAATATTTTGAAATTGCTGCAAAACACCTGAAATAAAAAGTTGTGTTTCATACCATGTTCACACATTCAAATGCAATCTATAGTTGTGAGAAATTGGAGAGCAAGGAAAATGTAACTTTCTAAAAGCCAGCCAATTAAAAGCGATGGTAAAGTACCTATGCTTCATGGGAGGGTTAAACAAGATTGGCAAGTCAAGATACAAGTACTGACAACACATCTTATGCTTCAGATTTTGCAGGACGAAAGAGAAGCCTCCTCCTATTGCAGTTGAAAAATCTTCATGGGACTACCAACTGCAGCTAAGGAATGCCATGCAGACAAATTGTATCGGATGGTCCACTGATATCGTTTTTCAGGTCTCAACATGAACAAGACACCAGAGTTCACTGCAGGCCCACTCACCCTCATGGCCTGTGCCTCCCAGGACACTGTTTGTGGGGGTATCTGATCAGTAATATGGGAGTGAAATGCTATTTTCCATGAAGATTTCAGCCAACTACCAAACTGAATTTGGTAACTCAGCTTGTGCTGCCATATGTGGCTCATTCAGTGCAGCTCATTCCTTGTGGCTCTTTCCATGAGCCACTCAATTCCTTTGGCTCACTCCTTGCATGCCCTTTACCTCTGCAGCCCATTCTGAGCATCTCATTCTCTCTGGCTTAGTTCTTGCTGTTCCTTCCCTGTGACTAATTCTCGGCGTTGCTCAGGTCTTGCAGCCCATTCCATTAGGGTACATTCCTTGTGGCTAATTCCTACCTCATCTTAGAAACACCACCTTTTGAGCAGGGGGATGGCGTGGACCCCAACTCATGCCCGGATCCTGTCGTGGTCGATACTCGGAACCTTGAAGATAACTATCTGGGAGTGAGTACCTTCCTTGGATAATCTTGCTATCTTTAATCAGGTGCTTGACATTCTGGGTGCGATTAAAACCATGTAGGAAATGTCTGTATATATATGGTGCTCACTGCGGGCTGAGAGTTGGATGCGAACTTCCGCCAGGGCCGAACTGGTGATACCGGGCACTGGGCAATCCCCCGGTAGGCAGGAAGGGGTGGGGGCCGGTTTCTTCACAGGAGGCCGGTTTTGTTACCGGGGCCGATTTTTTAAAAAGCGGCACCCTGCCAGCAACAACATCGGAAGCCCGTCCTGCCAGGCCCAGGCCTGTGTCCAACATCTATGACAGAGTGACAGTCATTCTCTTTGCTCTGCACAGTGCACTCTGACCTCTGCTCTGTGGATAAAAAGCACAACTGCCATTGCTGAGGTGACCTCAGCTCAAGAATAGCAGTAGTGCTTTTTACCTCACAGACAGAGGTGCAGTGGTTGGGTTGGATTTAGTAGTGCGTATGCATCACACACGCACTACTAAATTCAACCCACGTTAACGTACCCAGCTACTGCACTGTGCGTGCACACTGCGCAGGGACAGGGTGCGCTCAGGCCGTGCCTGAGTACACTTTTAGCGCCATGCTGCCACCACCACTCGTGACCAGGGGCACTAAGGCACCCAACCTGCCTTAATTTAGGCAGTGACATTGAAGGGGGCACATAGAATTCATTGGTGCAACCAGGGCTTTAAGTGGGCCGGATCTCAAGGGGTCTGAGCACCGGCAGTTTTTTTCAGGGGCCTCGAAACGGGTCTCTATCGGGCTCTGTTATGAGCCCTGGGACAGGCGGTCTGTTTTTTTTCCAGACTGCAGTGACAGCAGTTTGCGTTCACTGCAGTCCGGAAAAAAGTGCCAGGGCGTAAAACAGCCTGATAGAGACCCGTTTCGAGACAGCAGGCACATCGATGGGCGCTACTCACACTGCTCACTTCTCACTAGTGGAGAAGTTACCGCATGACTTCATGCCAGGTGAGTTGTGGGGGAAGGGAAATCCTTTAAAGAGTCCATTTCTTTCTGGATTTCCCTTCTCTTTCTGAAACGCAAGAGCGGCAACATTGTGCTGGGTCACCAGGGCTTTAATTGGAAGCTTTTTCAATATTATTTATAACAAGCCATATTTGCTGCTTATTTATCCTATGCAACTAATAACCATTGATAAAGTCAATAGTCCTTACATGTTGTAGGTTTGATGTTACTTGTTGTATCACATATCTAGATGCAATGACAGAAACAGCAAAATACAAGTAGGGCAACACACTATGCTAAACACAGATTTTGGATGTAAATGTTTAAAGTCACGCCCTTAATTACACTGACCACGCCCCTTTGAGAGACCCCCCCAGTTTTTTCATACCACTTAAAGCCCTGGGTGCAACGTGCAAGTCTGACCAATGATGTGTGCCTCCTCCCCAAGTTAACCCACCTTCAATGCAGAGAAGTTAGTTCTCTGGCCTCTGATTGCACTTCACATGCAGGACGCAGCTGGCAAAATAAGGTAATTAAAAAAACAATCGAGTTTCGGACATCAGTGTTTAAAACATTACGTAAATTACAAGTGTAGGTAACGTTTTTCACACAAGTAAGTTCAGGGTTGTTGCTCGAAGCAGTTATAAGAGGGTAGCTTTGACAAGGAGGGAGCCCGGCTTAAACTTTACACTGACATGCGCCAGAAATTTGGATGATAGCTTTTGGGGTTTCCTTTAGGATTGGATGCATTTCTTGACTGATTTAAAGGTAAAGTGATGGTTGAAACCTCCAAACAAAAACTGTGCTAAATCATGTGCAAAAAAAGAAGTACTAGGCAGGGGGGCGGGGGGTGTACCAGTACACGGGCCTTCGTGCAAGTGGCCCCCACTGGCAGCAGTATGAAATGGAAATGCAGCACAAATCAGGGTTCAGTGGACCGCTAGGCCCCGTGCATTCGCACCTGCTGTACCAATTGAACCTCCGCCTAAGGTACGATGGGCAAAACATGAACTGGGCAAAACAAAACTGGCAACAGGATCGGGATGATCTGCAAGGCGATCTGACAGTGCAAGAAGGGCTTGATTGACAGTTCAGTGTGTTTGTCAGGTTTTTGTCTAATAGTGGACCTGTTGTATGATCTGGTAGGCTGATTTTTACTACTGATGTCACTGATATTATCACAAGCATTGACTGTAGCAAGCACGCAGGGCCGGCGCTAGGGAAGTGCGATTGGTGCCTGGCGCCCTGTTTGTAGGTAAATTTTCCTTTTAAAAGCACTTGCTGCTGCATTTCTTGCTTCCAGCAATTTTCAGTCATCAATAAAAACGTCAAAATCACTCCTGTGATCAATGTACCTGCTGGAGAGAGATCAGAGGTTTGTCTAGTGGAAGTTTTAACTCATTGTAAAGTAGTGAAGTGGGTTAATATGCCTGTTGTAAAGAATGTGTACCACACAGATCACAAAGTGCATATAATGTAAATAGATCAGTGGGTTTCTGCTTGTGTCCCAGGGATCCTTTAGTTACTTGCAGTTTATAAGTTATAAGTTCAAAATCGACTCTATCTACCAAAAAATTGCTCAATCTACTAATTTGGTCGATACTAGTGATTCCTTTCCAAGCGCTCAGCTAGAGACTGTTGAATCTGGCCCTACTAAACTGTCCTGCATTCCTGAGATCAGTCTGGACGAGGTCAATTCTCTGATTGGCACTATTAAATCGGGTTGCCCGGCGGACCTTGTTCCTGCCCGAGTGATGCATCTCATAGGGAACGTTCTTAGTCCCACTATTCAGACCCTGATTAACCGCTCGCTATCTGAAGGCTTAGTTCCTCTGGAGTGGAAAAATGCCCTGGTTAAGCCCATAAGGAAAAACACCTCCGTCCCTTGGTCTGATATGTCCAACTTGAGGCCCATCTCCCTCTTGCCGTTTGTCAGCAAACTGATGGAGAAACACGTCAACCTTCACCTCTCCAGTTTTATTGAGCGGACCGGCTGCTTGGACCATTCCCAATCAGGGTTCAGGCCAAAGGATACTGCTCTTCTTTCGGTTACGGATACTATACGTATGTCCTTGGACAGGGGTCTGTCTGTGGTGTTGGTGCTGTTGGACTTGTCCGCAGCATTCGACACCATATCACACACCACTCTTCTAAGAAGACTAGAGGAGATCGGCCTAGAAAAATCTGCCTTGGCGTGGTTCACCAGCTTCCTTACAGAACGTACCCAGCAGGTGAACATGGGCACTTTCAGTTCCAATCCTTCTAAAATCACTAGAGGAGTCCCGCAGGGCTCCTGCCTTAGCCCAACGCTATTTAATGTTTATGTTGCCTCTTTGGCTAACATTATGAGGTCGTACGGGTTTGTACCCATTTCATACGCCGATGACACTCACTTGTTGTTTACCTTTAAAACCTTTACCCCTGAGGTAAGGCAGGCTTTCGCGAGTGGCATGACGGCGGTCGCCAGCTGGATGGCCAAAAACTTTCTCCAGTGTAATGTGGGAAAGTCTGAAGTCATGTTGTTCGGGGAAGCTAAGATCTTGTGGACTCCTGACTGGTGGCCCACTAGTTTGGGAGAGGCCCCCTCCCCTAAACAGGTGGTGAAAAATCTGGGGGTCCGCCTTGACCACGACCTCACACTTGTACATCATGTCAACATTACGGTGGGGTCCTGCTTCCATGTCATCAGCCTCCTTCGGAAGGTGTTCCCTCTTCTCCCCGACAGCTCGAGGAAGACCTTGGTTCAGGCCCTCGTGTTGAGTCGCCTGGACTACTGTAACGGTCTTCTCCTAGCGGCCAATGAAGGAGTGTTAAACAAACTCCAAGTGGTACAGAATACCGCTGCACGCCTGGTGGCAAATGCTCCCCCCAGAACTCCCTCCCGGCCCCTTCTTAAACTGCTCCACTGGCTGCCCATCCGGAAACGGGTGGAATTTAAGACCTGCTGTGTGGTGCACAAAAGTCTGCATAATCTAGGGCCATCCTATCTAGCCGAAAAATTTGTCTATCATCGCCCCTCACATAACCTGCGTTCCAGTAACCAGCTCCTACTGCAGATTCCCCGTTTCAGCAAGACCAGACAGGGAGGACGTGCCCTCTCTGTTATGGGTCCCCGTCTGTGGAACAGCCTTCCCTATTCCCTTAGGCAGTGTACCAGCCACTCATTATTCAGGAAGAGTCTTAAGACCACTCTGTTCCAGTACTAGAGCTTACCTCTCCCTGCACCCTCAGACAGCACTGCGCGGAGATACACCTTCAGGTGTGATTCCGGCGCGTTACAAACCCATAAATAAATAAATAAATAAGTTAACATCCTAATATAGCATAGTGAGCTATTAACTGTCATCAAAGAGCTGCATGCAATCTTCAAGATATATATTAGAGCTATATGTCTTTTTGTCCTGTCTTTCATTGTCCTAAACTTGCAAAAAGGGTTCATTTGAGTAGAAATCTATTCTTCTTATTAAAGAGAACCCCTACCAATGATGTTATGTATTAAATTCTGAATTTGTGCTTTTCCAACCCAAAGGACTCTTAAACTATACTGACTACCAGTATAGATGACATGTGACTCCTACACTTTGTAGTCCTCTGTCTTATGTAACATTCCTTTACACTGATTTACACATGTATGATTGTCTCTGTGCCCGTGTGTGTGATTTAAAGTGCTCTGACACCCTACTCAAGTATGAGTGGCGCAGTGGCACTGTAAAATGAAATCGGAGAGAGTGGTTATAGAGACTTGAGGGGCACTGTTAAATGGTGGTAGTAAGGTAATCCTGGTAGCTGTGGTCATTAGGGGGTTGGGTTGCCAACAATAATTGTCATACAGGGCGACACCAGTGTTAAAGCCGGCCCTGCAAGGACACATGCATGAGTCGCAATAATTTGCCAAACCCCTCTAAAGTATATCTCTACAAGTCCAAAACCGCCCGGATTTGCATATGTGGAACACTTTTAGCTGCCTAATTCCATAATGGGAGGCCACTTTTATTTTGGTGCCAGTCCTATTTTCTGTCCCAGTACGACCCTGGCTGGGGGAGAAGAAAGTTAGTTTGTTTCTTTCTCACATGACAATTGCACCTGCAGGTAGCTGCCATCTCAGATTTTCACCAACAATATAGCTGCCAAAGTTTCAGGTTGCCATGTGTGCCATTTTCAGTATTTCAGCGTAATTATGAGTGACATTTCCAATACAGTGAATACAGTGAATTCACGTTACCTGCGGACGCCCTGCTAGTCGGAGATTTCGTTCTATCGGTTCAGCCTATTTGAAGTTTTATGGAGCTCTATTTCCTTGGTCTCCACAAGGTTTTTTTTTTTAAGTACAGCTATCCTGCGCCACTATTGGTTGTTTCTCAGTAGCGCTCGCGGACTTCAGCCGTGCGACGTACTGCAGGGGGTGTTGGTACGCCTCCAGTCATATTCAGGGTTTCTCTTCAGTCATTCGTTACTGCCTTATTTTCTCTAGGATCAGATTATCCTTTGACTTCTAAGATTCCAGTGATTAGCAGCATGATTTACCAGTGTTGTGTAAGATAACCGCCCTTGCATCTCCGATGCTTAAGCGAAGTACGCGATGATATAATCATGTTGATTGAAATTCAAGATTGAGCCCCCTCTTGTCATTATATCTTGTTGATTGATTTCTAAATATTAAGGAAAGTTCCGCCAACAAAGAATTATATTTACTGCGCCCTGACGAAGGAACTGTGGACACCGGTCCTTTTCCGAAACGTGCGTCAGCGCCTCCTTTTGTTGTAACGCTGTGTGTGTATTTTTTTGTACTATTATCACTGTGATGTACCCTAAGAATGGTAAAGAAATTGCTTCCATTTCTTCCCCCAAATGCAGGCAAGACCCTAATGTCCACTTTGGTATTATCTAAAGTGGACTATTGCAATGGCCTACTGTTGAACGCGCAGGAGCAAGTTTTGAACAAATTACAGCTTGTTCAAAATGCTGCCGCAAGGATTCTAACCGGCACACCTAAATATTCATCTATCTCTCCCATCATTCGTCAACTACATTGGTTGCCGGTTAGAAGCTGTACAAAGTTTAAGGCCTTGTGTATCACATATAAGGCATTGAACAACATTGGACCAGAATTTTTTAAAAAGGCCATTAGTGTTTACACACCCAGTCGAACATTACGCTCATCTGCAGCCCAACAGCTCCAAATCCCACGCACAATAAAAGAGACAAACGCTTTGTGGTTGCTGCTTCTAAACTATGGAACCTGCTCCCTCCCTATATCAAACTTAGCCCATCACTACTAACATTCCGAAAGCACCTTAAAACCTGGCTTTTTAATCAGTAAACTTCCAATAGGAACCCCTTGCAATCTGTAAACTCCAGCGCCGAGACACCGGAAGGTATTTGTGCGCTATAGAAATTTTATTTAAAAAAAATGTATTGTCACAATTGCTTCACTGTGGTTTAGTGGTGTATGGTATGTTTGATGGATTTGAGGATGTGTGGTGTTATTAGATGAATGAATGAATGATATTTGGTGTTTGGGGGTTTTTGTATATATAAAATATGTAAATTAAGAAATTGTATATATAGAATGAAAATTTGGATGAAACCATTTTTGTTATGGTTATATCTTTCATGTCTAATAATAAAAAATAATCATGTTTTTCAAATAACTTTGTGTTTGGGACAATGTTGATGTATATTAAATGAAGGATATACTACCTATGTATTACTGTGTTACCTAGGAGAGGTTTGTTCTTGTTCTACTCTGGGTGTCATGTGTGACATTTCCATGCTTTCTGGGTGCTTATGTGTGATGTTGCCATGCTTTCTGGCCTCAAGAAGGTGTCAGTTTTAGGCCACGATCTAGGTGTACCTTTGTTAGTAGGTAGTGCTTTACATCAAAACCCAATAGTGGTTGCTTTGGAACTCAAACATCTCACCCATGAAACACCCTCTTGACACAAATGAATACAAAGTAGTGTGAAGTGTGGCTGAATATAACACTTGTTTGAGATGAAGTGCATTATTATGTTTTTACAGTGTTTCATATTAGGGAAATTACTGCAGATCATGTTAACTGTGTAAAATGACAAAATTCCCACAATCATAATGATGTGCACTGTCGCACTTTACTCTACTAATTTGGTCAATACTAGTGATTCCTTTCCAAGCGCTCAGCTAGAGACTGTTGAATCTGGCCCTACTAAACTGTCCTGCATTCCTGAGATCAGTCTGGACGAGGTCAATTCTCTGATTGGCACTATTAAATCGGGTTGCCCGGCGGACCTTGTTCCTGCCCGAGTGATGCATCTCATAGGGAACGTTCTTAGTCCCACTATTCAGACCCTGATTAACCGCTCGCTATCTGAAGGCTTAGTTCCTCTGGAGTGGAAAAATGCCCTGGTTAAGCCCATAAGGAAAAACACCTCCGTCCCTTGGTCTGATATGTCCAACTTGAGGCCCATCTCCCTCTTGCCGTTTGTCAGCAAACTGATGGAGAAACACGTCAACCTTCACCTCTCCAGTTTTATTGAGCGGACCGGCTGCTTGGACCATTCCCAATCAGGGTTCAGGCCAAAGGATACTGCTCTTCTTTCGGTTACGGATACTATACGTATGTCCTTGGACAGGGGTCTGTCTGTGGTGTTGGTGCTGTTGGACTTGTCCGCAGCATTCGACACCATATCACACACCACTCTTCTAAGAAGACTAGAGGAGATCGGCCTAGAAAAATCTGCCTTGGCGTGGTTCACCAGCTTCCTTACAGAACGTACCCAGCAGGTGAACATGGTCACTTTCAGTTCCAATCCTTCTAAAATCACTAGAGGAGTCCCGCAGGGCTCCTGCCTTAGCCCAACGCTATTTAATGTTTATGTTGCCTCTTTGGCTAACATTATGAGGTTGTACGGGTTTGTACCCATTTCATACGCCGATGACACTCAGTTGTTGTTTACCTTTAAAACCTTTACCCCTGAGGTAAGGCAGGCTTTCGCGAGTGGCATGACGGCGGTCGCCAGCTGGATGGCCAAAAACTTTCTCCAGTGTAATGTGGGAAAGTCTGAAGTCATGTTGTTCGGGGAAGCTAAGATCTTGTGGACTCCTGACTGGTGGCCCACTAGTTTGGGAGAGGCCCCCTCCCCTAAACAGGTGGTGAAAAATCTGGGGGTCCGCCTTGACCACGACCTCACACTTGTACATCATGTCAACATTACGGTGGGGTCCTGCTTCCATGTCATCAGCCTCCTTCGGAAGGTGTTCCCTCTTCTCCCCGACAGCTCGAGGAAGACCTTGGTTCAGGCCCTCGTGTTGAGTCGCCTGGACTACTGTAACGGTCTTCTCCTAGCGGCCAATGAAGGAGTGTTAAACAAACTCCAAGTGGTACAGAATACCGCTGCACGCCTGGTGGCAAATGCTCCCCCCAGAACTCCCTCCCGGCCCCTTCTTAAACTGCTCCACTGGCTGCCCATCCGGAAACGGGTGGAATTTAAGACCTGCTGTGTGGTGCACAAAAGTCTGCATAATCTAGGGCCATCCTATCTAGCCGAAAAATTTGTCTATCATCGCCCCTCACATAACCTGCGTTCCAGTAACCAGCTCCTACTGCAGATTCCCCGTTTCAGCAAGACCAGACAGGGAGGACGTGCCCTCTCTGTTATGGGTCCCCGTCTGTGGAACAGCCTTCCCTATTCCCTTAGGCAGTGTACCAGCCACTCATTATTCAGGAAGAGTCTTAAGACCACTCTGTTCCAGTACTAGAGCTTACCTCTCCCTGCACCCTCAGACAGCACTGCGCGGAGATACACCTTCAGGTGTGATTCCGGCGCGTTACAAACCCATAAATAAATAAATAAATAAGTTAACATCCTAATATAGCATAGTGAGCTATTAACTGTCATCAAAGAGCTGCATGCAATCTTCAAGATATATATTAGAGCTATATGTCTTTTTGTCCTGTCTTTCATTGTCCTAAACTTGCAAAAAGGGTTCATTTGGGTAGAAATCTATTCTTCTTATTAAAGAGAACCCCTACCAATGATGTTATGTATTAAATTCTGAATTTGTGCTTTTCCAACCCAAAGGACTCTTAAACTATACTGACTACCAGTATAGATGACATGTGACTCCTACACTTTGTAGTCCTCTGTCTTATGTAACATTCCTTTACACTGATTTACACATGTATGATTGTCTCTGTGCCCGTGTGTGTGATTTAAAGTGCTCTGACACCCTACTCAAGTATGAGTGGCGCAGTGGCACTGTAAAATGAAATCAGAGAGAGTGGTTATAGAGACTTGAGGGGCACTGTTAAATGGTGGTAGTAAGGTAATCCTGGTAGCTGTGGTCATTAGGGGGTTGGGTTGCCAACAATAATTGTCATACAGGGCGACACCAGTGTTAAAGCCGGCCCTGCAAGGACACATGCATGAGTCGCAATAATTTGCCAAACCCCTCTACAGTATATCTCTACAAGTCCAAAACCGCCCGGCTTTTCATATGTGGAACACTTTTAGCTGCCTAATTCCATAATGGGAGGCCACTTTTATTTTGGTGCCAGTCCTATTTTCTGTCCCAGTACAACCCTGGCTGGGGGAGAAGAAAGTTAGTTTGTTTCTTTCTCACATGACAATTGCACCTGCAGGTAGCTGCCATCTCAGATTTTCACCAACAATATAGCTGCCAAAGTTTCAGGTTGCCATGTGTGCCATTTTCAGTATTTCAGCGTAATTATGAGTGACATTTCCAATACAGTGAATACAGTGAATTCACGTTACCTGCGGACGCCCTGCTAGTCGGAGATTTCGTTCTATCGGTTCAGCCTATTTGAAGTTTTATGGAGCTCTATTTCCTTGGTCTCCACAAGGTTTTTTTTTTTAAGTACAGCTATCCTGCGCCACTATTGGTTGTTTCTCAGTAGCGCTCGCGGACTTCAGCCGTGCGACGTACTGCAGGGGGTGTTGGTACGCCTCCAGTCATATTCAGGGTTTCTCTTCAGTCATTCGTTACTGCTTATTTTCTCTAGGATCAGATTATCCTTTGACTTCTAAGATTCCAGTGATTAGCAGCATGATTTACCAGTGTTGTGTAAGATAACCGCCCTTGCATCTCCGATGCTTAAGCGAAGTACGCGATGATATAATCATGTTGATTGAAATTCAAGATTGAGCCCTCTCTTGTCATTATATCTTGTTGATTGATTTCTAAATATTAAGGAAAGTTCCGCCAACAAAGAATTATATTTACTGCGCCCTGACGAAGGAACTGTGGACACCGGTCCTTTTCCGAAACGTGCGTCAGCGCCTCCTTTTGTTGTAACGCTGTGTGTGTATTTTTTTGTACTATTATCACTGTGATGTACCCTAAGAATGGTAAAGAAATTGCTTCCATTTCTTCCCCCAAATGCAGGCAAGACCCTAATGTCCACTTTGGTATTATCTAAAGTGGACTATTGCAATGGCCTACTGTTGAACGCGCAGGAGCAAGTTTTGAACAAATTACAGCTTGTTCAAAATGCTGCCGCAAGGATTCTAACCGGCACACCTAAATATTCATCTATCTCTCCCATCATTCGTCAACTACATTGGTTGCCGGTTAGAAGCTGTACAAAGTTTAAGGCCTTGTGTATCACATATAAGGCATTGAACAACATTGGACCAGAATTTTTTAAAAAGGCCATTAGTGTTTACACACCCAGTCGAACATTACGCTCATCTGCAGCCCAACAGCTCCAAATCCCACGCACAATAAAAGAGACAAACGCTTTGTGGTTGCTGCTTCTAAACTATGGAACCTGCTCCCTCCCTATATCAAACTTAGCCCATCACTACTAACATTCCGAAAGCACCTTAAAACCTGGCTTTTTAATCAGTAAACTTCCAATAGGAACCCCTTGCAATCTGTAAACTCCAGCGCCGAGACACCGGAAGGTATTTGTGCGCTATAGAAATTTTATTTTAAAAAAATGTATTGTCACAATTGCTTCACTGTGGTTTAGTGGTGTATGGTATGTTTGATGGATTTGAGGATGTGTGGTGTTATTAGATGAATGAATGAATGATATTTGGTGTTTGGGGGTTTTTGTATATATAAAATATGTAAATTAAGAAATTGTATATATAGAATGAAAATTTGGATGAAACCATTTTTGTTATGGTTATATCTTTCATGTCTAATAATAAAAAATAATCATGTTTTTCAAATAACTTTGTGTTTGGGACAATGTTGATGTATATTAAATGAAGGATATACTACCTATGTATTACTGTGTTACCTAGGAGAGGTTTGTTCTTGTTCTACTCTGGGTGTCATGTGTGACATTTCCATGCTTTCTGGGTGCTTATGTGTGATGTTGCCATGCTTTCTGGCCTCAAGAAGGTGTCAGTTTTAGGCCACGATCTAGGTGTACCTTTGTTAGTAGGTAGTGCTTTACATCAAAACCCAATAGTGGTTGCTTTGGAACTCAAACATCTCACCCATGAAACACCCTCTTGACACAAATGAATACAAAGTAGTGTGAAGTGTGGCTGAATATAACACTTGTTTGAGATGAAGTGCATTATTATGTTTTTACAGTGTTTCATATTAGGGAAATTACTGCAGATCATGTTAACTGTGTAAAATGACAAAATTCCCACAATCATAATGATGTGCACTGTCGCACTTTACATAAGATACTTTATTTTAGCACTCTTTACAAAACTCAGGATATAAAAATCATTTTATGTTTGCACATTGTCTTGTATATTATTTCCTCTAAACCTTTGCACAATTGTTTGAGGTTATGTAAATTTTTAAATGTCTTTATACTATTTTATATTAAGAATAAATCGGTTATATTTAAATTCATGTTTCGTAAACGACCTTTTCATTTTTTGGTGTTCTCTGTGAATGTCTGTGATTTATGACTGTTTTGACAGGGTATCCTCGGGCACCTTAAGGTCATCATTTATTATGCTTTAAAAGTTAATACAATTAAATATGTAATGAAAAATGTGTTTTGGCCTTTCTGTCTCCAAACTTTTCTTGGGGGGAGAACCCCCTAAGCTCCGCATAGTAGTGGTCGCTCACTGCGCTTGCTCACTATACACCGTATTCACTTATACTTTGTGCGCTCTGATTCACTACTTTTTGGTCTATTTTTGGTGCTCTCTGTAAGAATGTCTATGGGTACATATGGCTGGGTAATCTCGTGCTCTTTAGGGTCATCATCTACTATTTACTGTGCTTGGAAAGTTATATGAAAAATGTGCTGTAAAATGCACCATTTTATTCTGTCTTTTTCCAAAATGTTCTTGGGAGGGAAAACCCCCCTTCTAGTGCTCTGGCTCACTCGCTACGCTTGCTCGCTCGCTATGTGCTGGACGGGGGCTGGTCTGAAAACTTTTGCCAGGGCTGCTTTCAGTTCCCAATCCGGCCCTGACTTCCGCAGTTCTCAAGCTGGAAACGGGTTCTGGGCCAAATGATTCTCACAGCTGATCCCCAAAATAATGTGCTGAAACTCAGAAATTTGCTACAGCAACAAGTGGTCCAAGTACCCAAACATCCTGAGTGGGCCTGGGAGAATCGGAGGCTCTTTTCCATGTGAGCGCACAGCTCCAAATAGCTCACTTGAAAGACAGTTGATCATTTTGAATATATTGCTGCTCTTAAACCTAAACTAAAGTGATGCAACACCATCCACACAGCTGTGATTCCGTTTGTGAAATGTATCAGTCCTGCAATTGGTAACTCCCAGGGGACTGTTACAAAGATGGCCGGCAATTCCTGGCCAATATATTCTGTAGTATTTTTAATCAAGCAATATTCAGAAAAATGTAATCCCATCAAATTTCCTAAATCAAAATGGAACCGAATGCAGAAAGTTTGTAATTCTAGACCTTGTGGCGGGAGGTGTGTCTAAAAGTGTATGTCGGTGCTGGCCATCAATGAGAGAGACCTGTGCATTTTTCAAATGGGTGGTGAAAAAATATTAGTATGTTGCTGGAGATGTGGGCCGCTGTGCCACCAATGTACTAACCGGGGGAGGGTAAACACCCATTATTCCGCAACTGTCTTTCCGCATACCATCACTCCGCATACTTTCATTACGAAAGTACCATGACTCCGCAATGCCATTATAACGCATGGCATTGCATTTTGTATGCTTTTACCACACATACATTTACAACGAAATTCGTTGTAAATGCATGAATGGTAAAAGCATTTTTTTTAAATGTTTGGATAAGGTAAGTATGGGTATAGGGGTATATGTTTTGGGGTACTGAGATATATGTTTTCGGGTGTTTGGGTATTTTAAGGGTTCAAATATAGTTTTGGGTTATGGGGTACAGGGGTAGTTTTAGGGTTTAGGGATAGGTATGGGTTTTGGGATACAGGGTTATTTTAAGGGTTCAGGGCTAGGTTTGGGTTTTGGGGTACAGAGGTATTTTTAGGGTGCAGGGCTAGGTTTGGGTTTTAGGCTACAGGGGTATTTTAGGGTTCAGAGGTAGGTTTGGGTTTTGGGGTACAGGGTTATTTTTAGGGTTCAGGGCTAGGTTTGGGTTTTGGGGTACAGGGGTATTTTTAGGGTTCAGGGGTAGGTTTGGGTTTTGGGTTACAGGGGTATTTTAAGGGTTCATGGCTAGGTTTGAGTTTTTGGGTACAGGGGTATTTTAGGGTTCAGGGGTAGGTTTGGGTTTTGGGGTACAGTGGTATTTTTAGGGTTCAGGCTAGGTTTGGGTTTTGGGGTACAGGGGTATTTTTAGGGTTCAGGGGTAGGTTTGGGTTTTGAGGTACCGGGGTATTTATAGGGTTAAGGGCTAGGTTTGGGGTACAGGGGTATTTTTAGGGTTTAGGGATAGGTTTGGGGTTGGGGTACAGGGTATATTTATACGGTTAAGATGGGTTAGTGTTTAAGGGTGTTGGGGTATTTTAAGGAGTAAGGGTGGGTTATGATTATGGGGTGCAGGGGTATTTAAGAGGAGCAGGGTGGGATTAGCACACAATATGAGACATGGCATGAAGGGCGGAACGTACCACACGCCCCCAGCGTTTGTCACGCCCCCAGCATACGCCCGCAGCACAACGCAGACATGCCCACAAGGGACTTCTTTGCTGGCACGGTTCTTTTACCTCTTAAATGTATATGGTGGGCGTCTGCATAGCCTATGTCCTTCTGCTGCAACTGCCCTTTCCAACGCTGTATTAGGTATTGTGATTGGTGCTGTGGTTCCTGAGATTACCCGCCTCAAAGGTTTGGGCTCTCTCTTTATTATATTAGTACTAGCAGCCCGCCCCAGCGTTGCCTGGGGCAGAAGGGGGCTGGGGGCAGCATTTTAGGCTTGCGTGCACTCCCGCCTCGCCCCCACCCGCCACGACATTGTCTGTGTTCCGGACAATGTGGTGGCGGGCGGGGTCTGGGGCGGGAGTGCATGCAAGCCTGAAATGCTGCCCCCAGACCCTGAGCCTTACCGCAGTTGTTCTGGGCCAACCTCCCGCACCGGCTCCCTCCCGTCCCGTGTCCCTGAAATGCTGCCCCCAGACCCTGAGCCTTACCGCAGTTGTTCCGGGCCAACCTCCCGCACCGGCTCCCTCCCGTCCCGTGTCCCAGTGCCTTACCTGAGCCGCCGCTCCTCCCCGAGCTCCTCACTTCACCGCTGCTCCTCCTCGTTATCACGTACGTTGCGGCCAGCGCTACGTCGTGCCCGTCAGCGTCGCGGCCGGCGCTACTTTCAGGGCACTACTTTTTTTTTAAGTTATATTTTTAAATTTACGTTTTTTTAAATTTTCTATAGGCTATGTCCATCGGCACACCCTGAGGATTACAACAATGTATTGGGTGTGTGGATTGGCGCTGTGGTTCCCGAGTTTACCTTGCCAAAAGGTTTGTGTTCTCTCTTTATAATAGTAGTATAGATAGATATAGATTGCAATTTGCATAGGGCACAATCTGCCATTTGTATGGGCTCTTTGATGGTCTTCTCAGAATAATGCAGTAATTGGATTTAGGTTAGTATGTCCTTTGTATTGTCTTCTAGATTTTACGCAATCCCTTGGGGTGAGAGTCCAGTTTTGAGCAGGTTTTTGCACCCCAACCTCCTCCCAGGATCCTGAAAGCCACCCAGGAAGGATTAGATGCAGTCGGGCGGACTCTAGGTGGGCATCCCTTACAATCAAGCCAAGCTTCAACACTGAGCATACCAGCATGAGAATGTTTGAACCCTCTTCAGATCGCCATACTCTTCTCACACATCTATTCAAGTCCGAACGTGTATTTTAAAATCCAGAGGCCCAAGCAGTGCCACGTGTAAATGATGTGAAATTCTCCATCTTCCTTAATTTTCCTCACATACTCTTTCAGTTTTATTTTTCGTATCGGGTGAAATTTCAAGGTGAACGAGCACAGGACTTGTGTCTAATGGCAGAAAGCGTAGAAGTGTAGAAGACAGACCTTTGGTTTGACTTGGACATCCGCATGGCTTGGTTTTGGGGTGATTTATTTTTAGTTCTAGCGAAGCCAACGACCTCCCAGTCTGCAGCACAGTTGGAGCGGGGCTTTAGGTACCCTCTTCAGCCACGGATTAGGTTCAGTGTCAATATTATCTTGGATCTGTCCAGGGAATGGTTCTCTCTCACTGCCCTGCTATTAGGAGTATTCCACTTCTGAGGGCGTGCCTCCATTGCAGTGCACGAGCTGCCTTGGTTTCAGGAGCAGCAATTTGCTGAATACAGGAGCCATTTGTAAAGAAGGATTTCAAAAGCAACATATTCTGCATGGTCACCAAACACATATTAGAAATATAATCTAAATAAGTATGTAATATTTTGTCTGATCTTATTTTTCAAGACAATCTGCATCATTTAAAATAACCAGACACGTGCTACTTCGAGGTCTATTCTAGTCAAGCTGCACTGGCAACATCACACCACTACGAAGAGCTCCACAGCTGCCATCTGTTCTCTTAAGGGCAGTGAAGGTCAAAACACATTATACTGTTGATCTCCACACATAGACGGAATAAAAAAAAAAAGACTTAGCTCGAAAAATGGAAATGATACTTTTGCTCGTCAACAATATATTATAGTCCCTACCTTTAAAATCAGAGCATTAAATACTTCAGCATAAACATCAGGTTTTTGGGTCTCCATCACCAGGGCGAACGTCATTACTTTTTGTATATTTAGGGGCAGATTTACAAGGCCCTTGCGACATCTTTACAACATCGTTGCATCACTTCTGTGACGCAACGTCATTGTAAACAATGCGCCACTATGCGTCATATTTACAACGTGAAGCATCTAGTGAGATGCGTCCCGTTTTAAAGCCCTGCGCTACCTTATACCTGCGTCAAGTATAATGTATGTAGGGTGGGCGTTCCATCGCAAGGAAGCCTCGTAAAAGTGACGCAGTGAAACCTACAAGATTTCCCTGAGAGGGTCATGCTTGCGAAACGACTCCAGCACTGCGTCACCTTTATGCCGACAGATGCGTCACACATCTGTCTATCCTTGCGCCACGGTCTGCTGCATTGAAAATGCAACACATCCATGGTGGCCTAGGGTTTTTTTACGTCACGTAAAATAACTGGCGCATTACTGCTGATATGCTGGGATGCGCCAGTTATTGTACATTTGCCCCTTCGAGTTTACTTACGCTCTCGCTGCGCTATACCGTTTCCCGCTAATAGGCAATATTTTTCTACTTGTGTTCCCTGGCGTATCACGAAATTTGGTGCTTACTTTCCCTCCATGTTACAGAACAGTAGATGTTCAGCACCCAGGCTAATGGGCTGCATAGCTAAATACATATAAGGTCCAACAGGCGAGACCGATTGCATTGCAAATAAATGCTTGTCTATGTTGGTTTAGAGAGCAGTACGACATTCACAGCACTCCAATGTGTTATTTTTGCTGTTACCAGTAGATGGCAATATTGTTCCTTCCTTATTTTATGAACATTTTTCGTAAATGAAGGTCTCAAGGCAGTGCGACTTTTTGCAGCCTGCTAAAAGTGTACCATTGCTCTGCCAATACCTAAACGTGTTGGAAAAGGAAGACCCAACAAACACTCTCAAGATGAGATGATTCGTGGGCAAAGGCCCCACAATCCTAAATGTATATTGTTTTCTTATGCAAATGTTTTATAAAGAACATGCCGTTTTTTGGTAATTTTGGAGTGGCACGTCATTCACAACATATTCTGCCAGCCCTGTGGCATAGACAGTGAGAAAGCTAGGTGAAGACTTTATTGCTTAAAGTTAAGGTTTGCAGTGCCGGGGTAATTAACCGGTTGCCTAGGGTTGTTTCCTTTGCTTTAAGCAAAATCCAGAGTTTAAGTTTCTGAAACATCAAAGTGACTTGCTCATTTGCAAAACTTTGTTTAACCATAGTAGATAAAGACACATTTTTGTACCTGCGTTTTCACGGGCTACTGGTAACACCGTCCTGCAGTTGTCTAGAAATGATAGTAGGGACTATTACTAGCCTTATTCTTTCATTCACTCTCTTATAGTGAAAGGCCTCAGCTGTCCCCAACAGATTTTAACATGTAACTTCTGGTTGCCTTCAGTTTGCGATATTAAGAACACTGACCCACAGGATATCTTAATAGTTATATCTGTTTGCAAGAGTATTGGGTTTAATGATGGGTTGCGGATTGAAGGCACCTGCTGCAGATATCTCAGTGTTTGCAGCAACTCTCATGGTATAGTACGGGTAAGACACTCTAGTGGGTAATTCGCTAGTCATAGAGCTCTGCATTTAATCTGCAGGTTTAAATAATCATCAAAATCTTAGAGGGTTAATGTCCCTGCTACAGAGCAATGTGTGTAAACCAGCAGGTCACAATCTTAATGAGATAGCACAGGGAGGGTCCAGTGTATTTGCTGATATACTTTTATAACAACTGCATGTACCCAGTTGTTCCATCTGTGGCAAGAGTCGTGGCAAGATCTTACCAAACGATGCAGGCATTCAAAAATGAAGGAGCGTTCCTTGCACTGAAGGTCTGCGCGTTCCTGTAACAACAAACTCAGTGAACACTAAGCACTTGCGCCGCCCAGACCGTTCTGGCATCTCCGCATTCACAGTCACCTGGAGGGTGGTTCCTCGAGACACCTGGCACACCAGGCATGAAAGGCAGCAGCAGGGTCCTGGAATCCAGCATGAAAGAGTATGTCAAGCTTGGGTTCTTCTCTGATATCCAAATGAACGCCATGACGTCCGGAGAAGGAGTGTGAGCAAACCCAATAACCAGCTGCTTCCAAGATGGCCGATTGTCTATAGAACAGGCGGGCTGTTGGACTGTGGAATTTGGCCCTGTTCCATTCCCAAAACAAGTTGTTAAGCATGACCAACCCCTCTCTATGAAAGGCCATGTTCGCACTGCCTGTGCAACTTGCTTTGCCACTATGCATCTTCTAAAACATTTTCCCTGGCACCCTTCAACTTCAGGAAAGACCTTGGTCCAGGTACTAATCACTAGTCGCTTCGACCATGGAAATGCATTACTAGTGCAGGTAGTGCCAAACACAGCAGCACGACTGATGTGAAACCTCCCCTAATGGTCTTCATCTGCACCTATTTTAAAAGCCTTACATTGGTTGCCCATCAGAACACGTGATATCTTCAAGCTGTGCTGTTGACCTATAAAGCACTAAGGTACTCACTACCCACCTAGTTGTATTCCAGACTCCTCTATTACCAACCCACTACATTGCTCAGGTTCACAAACAAGCACTTCTAAGGATCACTTGCATTTGTACTGCCAGATTTGGAGGGTCAATCATTTTCTCACCTTGCCCCATTTTACTGGAACGAACTCCCTTTGTATATTCGCACCTGTTCTGACTTCTCCAAGTTTAAAAAACGTAAATATTTGCCTGTTCAAATTCCATTGCGCAGCTGCTGCGTAGATACTTTTCCGGGTGTATATAAATGCCAATAACATAACAACATTCAAGATTCCCAATCTAAGATGGAGTTCAGCTTTTTTCTATGATGTTGGTTCCTATTTAATCATTAATAAGGGAGTTAACCACAAGAGAAAGATGGGTTGCAATGCCTTTGTTTCCTTCATTTTTCCATCACATTCTTCTCCCACTTTCTACTATTTCAATTCTAGATTTTACATCTCAGGAATTTGATCTTTTTCTGGATTTCTTTGCCTAAATTCTTGCTTGACTCTATTCTCCTTTCTGAAGACAGGAGGAGTTCAGTTCCTTGCTGATTTCTTTGATTCTAGTTTTTCAGTCAACAGCCATAAGATCTCAAACGAAGTTGTTTCCCTTTATATGGGGTTTGCTTCCTCTCTCGGAAGCGTTTAAGAAAACACTTGACACCCTTCACGTATACTATTCTATATAGGGTGGCACTATGGCTATTGAGAGGGGTCCGCAATCAAGGGAGAGACTCAACTGACCTTAGTGTACATCCAGCCCTTAACACCAGCAAGACATAGGTTTGAGTCCCTGCAAAGCTAACTTAACCGTTCCCTCTTCTGAGGTTGATAAAATGAATGTCAATTCAGTGGGCAATAATTAACACCAATTATTGTGTGCCAAAAAGTATTTAGGGGCATATTTACAAGCACTTTGCGCCGCCGGTGCGTCACTTTTTTTGACGCACCAATGGCGCAGTGTGGTGCTCCATATTTACAAGGCCACTTAAAGCCACCCTGCATGGCTTTTCGTGGCCTTGTACATATGGCCCCTTTTCACGCAGCACTTTGCATGAAAGGGGCGTGCCATGGGTGTTGCTGTGGGTGTTCCCATGCAACACCCATGGATTCTGCCGCATTCCCAGATTTATAACATTTTGTAAACCCGGGAATGCATCAGAATCCTACACCTCCCCAAGGCAGGCGTAAGGAGGCGCAACAAGGAGAAATACTTTTATTTCTGCTTGGTTTTTTTCTCTTTCTATGTGTGTTACACCCCTCAGCACACATAGAAAGAGGAAAACACATCTTGTGATACTTTTTGTGCAGGAAGGTGTCCCTTCCTGCACAAAAACAATCATGCCTGTAATGCAGGCACCTTTACACCATGGTGCCAGGGTGCCTGCTTTGGCGCATGGCAGACAATTGTGCGCCAGCGCAGGGGAGAGCACAGTAATCCGACATATTTTGTAAATATGATGCATTCCTGTGCTTTGAAAGTAACGCAGCATGGTGCAGCGAAATTGCTTGTGGCACTGTGCTGTGTTACTTTCTTGTAAATAAGGCCCTTAGTTTTTATTGTGTACTATATTAACAGCTAATGAAAGAAAGGACTTCATTTCGGTAGTGCTCCCAGTAATTTTTCGAATTTGGTATTGCTGGCTTTAGGATTCTGTGTGCTAGAACACTGCAAATCAGTGTCAACGCGTGCATGTGCGTTCCCCCTCGACCATGTATTATGCACTGGTTTTGCCGAACTGGCTAACGTATTTTTTATTATTTTTTTAATTATTTCGCAACAACGATTGAAGCCAGGCAAATAACATACATCGTGGTTCCACAGAGGTGCAATATATTGGCATGACAATACCCACAGTTATACCACATATAATGATGCAAGTATATTCCACACAATATCTTTGTTACAAAGGTTCTTGTTGGGCGGGAGAGGGGATTGGATCGTCAGCAGGCAATGCAGGAAGCCCAGGAGATAGCAAACATGGGGGCATATTATCAAGGGGGTTTATCTCCGCTTTTTTGGCTTTAAAAGCCAAGAAAGCGGAGATAAAATTATCTCCCTATTACCTAGCTGTCGCTAACACCAGTTAGCGACAGCTAGTAGGAGATAGCGACCATCTTGGGCCCCACTTTGCATGTCAGTGATATTTATCACTAATGACATGCAAAGTGGGCGTGCCAAGATGTTAGCGACTGGAAACAGTAGCTAACATCGCTATCTCCTATTACCAACTTTTGGAGATATTCGCGCTAAGCGCGAATATCTCCAAAAGCTAACACCTGCCCTGAGCAGTTCTTAGCCATGTTATCCAATGGCAGGTGGATAACATGGCTAAGAGCATTAGCTCGATAATGCATGAATATCGCGGACTTTTCAGCGATATTCATGCATTGCGGCCGATTTTTATCGCATTTGCGATAAACCTAGGTAATACCAAGGTTTATCTGCGTTAAAAATCGCCGCAGGCCGGCGATACATTTTTGTCTCTAACCAAGCAATAGCGATAATTATTGCTATTGCTTAGTAATATGCCCCTATCTCCCCGTGGGTGTAGAGGCAGGCGTCGGTGAAAATGAGGGGCAAGGTCCGATGGAAATTTCCAGCAAGCCTTACCCACTGAGCTGCCATAATGGGGGAGACCCATGGATCAAGTATGCCGCTTTATGACAGTGGTGGTCTTGTAGACGTACTTCAAGGTGGACGTGTATTATTCTTGGCTTTAATAACTATAATATATGTATTCCATCCTCCCGCCCCCCACCCCTCCCAAACTTGTGCCAGCCCCTTGGCACGCAGGGAGCGCAGTGCACTTGATTCCGCACAAGCCCATTGCAGTAGAGTAGCTAACCAGGGCCGGTCCTAGGCCTTCTGAGGCCCCGGGCGAAAGGGAAGATGCGAGGCCCCCCTAATTGCATATTGCGTCACAAGAAGTGACATCACAGAAAGAGACATCGCAGTACTATTGATCTTATTTGGCATCACGGAAGCTAACTAATGTGGATATCAGTAACATTGACAAAAAGTAGAGGGGGTTGAAAACAGGTGAGCAAATATCAATTTATTATAAAAAGTAGATAAAATGAAATATTGCAATCAAACAACGTTGAGAGAATGAACACATAAAAACACAATCCCTAGCACTCCCTAGTCACTTTGCACTCCCTAGCACTCCCTAGTCACTCTGCACTCCCTAGCACTCCCTAGCAGTCACTCTTCAGTCACTCTGCAGTCCCTAGCACTCTGCAGTCACTCTGCACTCCCTAGCACTCTGCAGTCACTCTGCACTCCCTAGTCACTCTGCACTCCCTAGTCACTCTGCACTCCCTAGCACACCTTAGCACTCCCTAGCACTCCCTAGTCACTCTGCACTCCCTAGTCACTCTGCACTCCCTAGTACACCTTAGCACTCCCTGGCACTCCCTAGTCACTCTGCACTCCCTAGTCACTCTGCACTCCCTAGTCACTCTGCACTCCCTAGTCACTCCCTAGTCACTCTGCACTCCCTAGCACTCCCTAGTCACTCTGCACTCCCTAGTCACTCTGCACTCCCTAGCACACCTTAGCACTCCCTGGCACTCCCTAGTCACTCTGCACTCCCTAGTCACCCTGCACTCCCTAGTCACTCTGCACTCCCTAGTCACTCTGCACTCCCTAGTCACTCCCTAGCACTCCCTAGTCACTCTGCACTCCCTAGTCACTCTGCACTCCCTAGTCACTCTGCACTCCCTAGCACTCCCTAGTCACTCTGCACTCCCTAGCACTCCCTAGCAGTCACTCTTCAGTCACTCTGCAAACCCTAGCACTCTGCAGTCACTCTGCACTCCCTAGCACTCCCTAGCACTCTGCAGTCACTCTGCACTCCCTAGTCACTCTGCACTCCCTAGTCACTCTGCACTCCCTAGCACACCTTAGCACTCCCTAGCACTCCCTAGTCACTCTGCACTCCCTAGTCACTCTGCACTCCCTAGTCACTCTGCACTCCCCAGTCACTCCCTAGCACTCCCTAGTCACTCTGCACTCCCTAGTCACTCTGCACTCCCTAGCACTCCCTAGTCACTCTGCACTCCCTAGCAGTCACTCTTCAGTCACTCTGCAGTCCCTAGCACTCTGCAGTCACTCTGCACTCCCTAGCACTCCCTAGCACTCTGCAGTCACTCTGCACTCCCTAGTCACTCTGCACTCCCTAGTCACTCTGCACTCCCTAGTCACTCTGCACTCCCTAGTCCCTCTGCACTCCCTAGTCACTCTGCACTCCCTAGCACACCTTAGCACTCCCTGGCACTCCCTAGTCACTCTGCACTCCCTAGTCACTCTGCACTCCCTAGTCACTCTGCACTCCCTAGTCACTCCCTAGTCACTCTGCACTCCCTAGTCACTCTGCACTCCCTAGTCACTCTGCACTCCCTAGCACACCTTAGCACTCCCTAGCATTCCCGAGTCACTCTGCACTCCCTAGCACTCCCTAGTCACTCTGCACTCCCTAGCACTCCCTAGCAGTCACTCTTCAGTCACTCTGCAGTCCCTAGCACTCTGCAGTCACTCTGCACTCCCTAGCACTCCCTAGCACTCTGCAGTCACTCTCCACTCCCTAGTCACTCTGCACTCCCTAGTCACTCTGCACTCCCTAGTCACTCTGCACTCCCTAGTCACTCTGCACTCCCTAGTCACTCTGCACTCCCTAGTCACTCTGCACTCCCTAGTCACTCTGCACTCCCTAGTCACTCTGCACTCCCTAGTCACTCTGCACTCCCTAGCACACCTTAGCACTCCCTAGCACTCCCTAGTCACTCTGCACTCCCTAGTAACTCTGCACTCCCTAGTCACTCTGCCCTCCCTAGCACACCTTAGCACTCCCTGGCACTCCCTAGTCACTCTGCACTCCCTAGTCACTCTGCACTCCCTAGTCACTCTGCACTCCCTAGTCACTCCCTAGCACTCCCTAGTCACTCTGCACTCCCTAGTCACTCTGCACTCCCTAGTCACTCTGCACTCCCTAGCACTCCCTAGTCACTCTGCACTCCCTAGCACTCCCTAGCAGTCACTCTTCAGTCACTCTGCAGTCCCTAGTCACTCTGCACTCCCTAGTCACTCCCTAGCACTCCCTAGTCACTCTGCACTCCCTAGTCACTCTGCACTCCCTAGCACTCCCTAGTCACTCTGCACTCCCTAGCAGTCACTCTTCAGTCACTCTGCAGTCCCTAGCACTCTGCAGTCTTTCTGCACTCCCTAGCACTCCCTAGCACTCTGCAGTCACTCTGCACTCCCTAGTCACTCTGCACTCCCTAGTCACTCTGCACTCCCTAGTCACTCTGCACTCCCTAGTCACTCTGCACTCCCTAGTCACTCTGCACTCCCTAGCACACCTTAGCACTCCCTGGCACTCCCTAGTCACTCTGCACTCCCTAGTCACTCTGCACTCCCTAGTCACTCTGCACTCCCTAGTCACTCCCTAGTCACTCTGCACTCCCTAGTCACTCTGCACTCCCTAGTCACTCTGCACTCCCTAGCACACCTTAGCACTCCCTAGCATTCCCGAGTCACTCTGCACTCCCTAGCACTCCCTAGTCACTCTGCACTCCCTAGTCACTCTGCACTCCCTAGCACACCTTAGCACTCCCTGGCACTCCCTAGTCACTCTGCACTCCCTAGTCACCCTGCACTCCCTAGTCACTCTGCACTCCCTAGTCACTCTGCACTCCCTAGTCACTCCCTAGCACTCCCTAGTCACTCTGCACTCCCTAGTCACTCTGCACTCCCTAGTCACTCTGCACTCCCTAGCACTCCCTAGTCACTCTGCACTCCCTAGCACTCCCTAGCAGTCACTCTTCAGTCACTCTGCAGTCCCTAGCACTCTGCAGTCACTCTGCACTCCCTAGCACTCCCTAGCACTCTGCAGTCACTCTGCACTCCCTAGTCACTCTGCACTCCCTAGTCACTCTGCACTCCCTAGCACACCTTAGCACTCCCTAGCACTCCCTAGTCACTCTGCACTCCCTAGTCACTCTGCACTCCCTAGTCACTCTGCACTCCCCAGTCACTCCCTAGCACTCCCTAGTCACTCTGCACTCCCTAGTCACTCTGCACTCCCTAGCACTCCCTAGTCACTCTGCACTCCCTAGCAGTCACTCTTCAGTCACTCTGCAGTCCCTAGCACTCTGCAGTCACTCTGCACTCCCTAGCACTCCCTAGCACTCTGCAGTCACTCTGCACTCCCTAGTCACTCTGCACTCCCTAGTCACTCTGCACTCCCTAGTCACTCTGCACTCCTTAGTCCCTCTGCACTCCCTAGTCACTCTGCACTCCCTAGCACACCTTAGCACTCCCTGGCACTCCCTAGTCACTCTGCACTCCCTAGTCACTCTGCACTCCCTAGTCACTCTGCACTCCCTAGTCACTCCCTAGTCACTCTGCACTCCCTAGTCACTCTGCACTCCCTAGTCACTCTGCACTCCCTAGCACACCTTAGAACTCCCTAGCATTCCCGAGTCACTCTGCACTCCCTAGCACTCCCTAGTCACTCTGCACTCCCTAGCACTCCCTAGCAGTCACTCTTCAGTCACTCTGCAGTCCCTAGCACCCTGCAGTCACTCTGCACTCCCTAGCACTCCCTAGCACTCTGCAGTCACTCTCCACTCCCTAGTCACTCTGCACTCCCTAGTCACTCTGCACTCCCTAGTCACTCTGCACTCCCTAGTCACTCTGCACTCCCTAGTCACTCTGCACTCCCTAGCACACCTTAGCACTCCCTAGCACTCCCTAGTCACTCTGCACTCCCTAGTCACTCTGCACTCCCTAGTCACTCTGCCCTCCCTAGCACACCTTAGCACTCCCTGGCACTCCCTAGTCACTCTGCACTCCCTAGTCACTCTGCACTCCCTAGTCACTCTGCACTCCCTAGTCACTCCCTAGCACTCCCTAGTCACTCTGCACTCCCTAGTCACTCTGCACTCCCTAGTCACTCTGCACTCCCTAGCACTCCCTAGTCACTCTGCACTCCCTAGTCACTCTGCACTCCCTAGTCACTCTGCACTCCCTAGTCACTCCCTAGTCACTCTGCACTCCCTAGTCACTCTGCACTCCCTAGTCACTCTGCACTCCCTAGCACACCTTAGCACTCCCTAGCATTCCTGAGTCACTCTGCACTCCCTAGCACTCCCTAGTCACTCTGCACTCCCTAGCACTCCCTAGCAGTCACTCTTCAGTCACTCTGCAGTCCCTAGCACTCTGCAGTCACTCTGCACTCCCTAGCACTCCCTAGCACTCTGCAGTCACTCTCCACTCCCTAGTCACTCTGCACTCCCTAGTCACTCTGCACTCCCTAGTCACTCTGCACTCCCTAGTCACTCTGCACTCCCTAGCACACCTTAGCACTCCCTAGCACTCCCTATTCACTCTGCACTCCCTAGTCACTCTGCACTCCCTAGTCACTCTGCACTCCCTAGCACACCTTAGCACTCCCTAGCACTCCCTAGTCACTCTGCACTCCCTAGTCACTCTGCACTCCCTAGTCACTCTGCACTCCCTAGTCACTCCCTAGCACTCCCTAGTCACTCTGCACTCCCTAGTCACTCTGCACTCCCTAGTCACTCTGCACTCCCTAGCACTCCCTAGTCACTCTGCACTCCCTAGCACTCCCTAGCAGTCACTCTTCAGTCACTCTGCAGTCCCTAGCACTCTGCAGTCACTCTGCACTCCCTAGCACTCCCTAGCACTCTGCAGTCACTCTGCACTCCCTAGTCACTCTGCACTCCCTAGTCACTCTGCACTCCCTAGCACACCTTAGCACTCCCTAGCACTCCCTAGTCACTCTGCACTCCCTAGTCTCTCTGCACTCCCTAGTCACTCTGCACTCCCTAGTCACTCCCTAGCACTCCCTAGTCACTCTGCACTCCCTAGTCACTCTGCACTCCCTAGCACTCCCTAGTCACTCTGCACTCCCTAGCAGTCACTCTTCAGTCACTCTGCAGTCCCTAGCACTCTGCAGTCACTCTGCACTCCCTAGCACTCCCTAGCACTCTGCAGTCACTCTGCACTCCCTAGTCACTCTGCACTCCCTAGTCACTCTGCACTCCCTAGCACTCCCTAGCAGTCACTCTTCAGTCACTCTGCAGTCCCTAGCACTCTGCAGTCACTCTGCACTCCCTAGCACTCCCTAGCACTCTGCAGTCACTCTCCACTCCCTAGTCACTCTGCACTCCCTAGTCACTCTGCACTCCCTAGTCACTCTGCACTCCCTAGCACACCTTAGCACTCCCTAGCACTCCCTAGTCACTCTGCACTCCCTAGTCACTCTGCACTCCCTAGTCACTCTGCCCTCCCTAGCACACCTTAGCACTCCCTGGCACTCCCTAGTCACTCTGCACTCCCTAGTCACTCTGCACTCCCTAGTCACTCTGCACTCCCTAGTCACTCCCTAGCACTCCCTAGTCACTCTGCACTCCCTAGTCACTCTGCACTCCCTAGTCACTCTGCACTCCCTAGCACTCCCTAGTCACTCTGCACTCCCTAGTCACTCTGCACTCCCTAGTCACTCTGCACTCCCTAGTCACTCCCTAGTCACTCTGCACTCCCTAGTCACTCTGCACTCCCTAGTCACTCTGCACTCCCTAGCACACCTTAGCACTCCCTAGCATTCCTGAGTCACTCTGCACTCCCTAGCACTCCCTAGTCACTCTGCACTCCCTAGCACTCCCTAGCAGTCACTCTTCAGTCACTCTGCAGTCCCTAGCACTCTGCAGTCACTCTGCACTCCCTAGCACTCCCTAGCACTCTGCAGTCACTCTCCACTCCCTAGTCACTCTGCACTCCCTAGTCACTCTGCACTCCCTAGTCACTCTGCACTCCCTAGTCACTCTGCACTCCCTAGCACACCTTAGCACTCCCTAGCACTCCCTATTCACTCTGCACTCCCTAGTCACTCTGCACTCCCTAGTCACTCTGCACTCCCTAGCACACCTTAGCACTCCCTAGCACTCCCTAGTCACTCTGCACTCCCTAGTCACTCTGCACTCCCTAGTCACTCTGCACTCCCTAGTCACTCCCTAGCACTCCCTAGTCACTCTGCACTCCCTAGTCACTCTGCACTCCCTAGTCACTCTGCACTCCCTAGCACTCCCTAGTCACTCTGCACTCCCTAGCACTCCCTAGCAGTCACTCTTCAGTCACTCTGCAGTCCCTAGCACTCTGCAGTCACTCTGCACTCCCTAGCACTCCCTAGCACTCTGCAGTCACTCTGCACTCCCTAGTCACTCTGCACTCCCTAGTCACTCTGCACTCCCTAGCACACCTTAGCACTCCCTAGCACTCCCTAGTCACTCTGCACTCCCTAGTCTCTCTGCACTCCCTAGTCACTCTGCACTCCCTAGTCACTCCCTAGCACTCCCTAGTCACTCTGCACTCCCTAGTCACTCTGCACTCCCTAGCACTCCCTAGTCACTCTGCACTCCCTAGCAGTCACTCTTCAGTCACTCTGCAGTCCCTAGCACTCTGCAGTCACTCTGCACTCCCTAGCACTCCCTAGCACTCTGCAGTCACTCTGCACTCCCTAGTCACTCTGCACTCCCTAGTCACTCTGCACTCCCTAGCACACCTTAGCACTCCCTAGCACTCCCTAGTCACTCTGCACTCCCTAGTCACTCTGCACTCCCTAGTCACTCTGCACTCCCTAGCACACCTTAGCACTCCCTGGCACTCCCTAGTCACTCTGCACTCCCTAGTCACTCTGCACTCCCTATTCACTCTGCACTCCCTAGTCACTCCCTAGTCACTCTGCACTCCCTAGTCACTCTGCACTCCCTAGCACTCCCTAGCCACTCTGCACTCACTAGTCACTCTGCAGTCACTCTGTCCTCCCTAGCACTCCCTAGTCACTCTGCACTCCCTAGCACTCCCTAGTCACTCTGCACTCCCTAGTACTCCCTAGTCACTCTGCACTCCCTAGCACTCCCTAGCTCCCCCTAGCACTCTGCAGTCACTCTGCACTCCCTAGCACTCCCTAGTCACTCTGTACTCCCTAGCACTCCCTAGTTATCCTGTGAGTTTCAGCCCTTCCAATGAACAATGGACCAGGAAAGGCAGGGTGAGGGTAAAAAAAACAGAGCTTGCTATGACAAACACTTGGCAGAGGTGAATGTGTTCCAGAGGGATGCTTGGCACCTTTCTCCAATCTACACAAAGTATCTTACGGTCTCCTACTTCCACAAAACCAGTCCTTACCACTCCTTTTTTAGTTATATAGCATAGCCATGCTAGCTTTGCCTTTAAGAGGTCAACATCAATAGTTATGGCACTTGTCACTGTTGGGGCTTTTTTTTGCTCAATCTTGTGGTGTATTGTAAGAACTGCCTCATTTGCAATAAGCAGCTATTCCTGATCCACATTTTTAGGGCGATTCCTCTCTGGTTGTGAAAGACTTATTGTGGGATTACAAGGAGCATAGAAGGACTTGCAGCCCACCCATTAATTTCCATTGGTCAGCTTTACTGTCACTCTTGTTTACTTGCTTCCGTTTGAATGGCTTGCCTTGCCCATCTTATGTCTATCACTCCCCTGGAACATATGCAATTTACTTTTACCCTTCCACTTCTACTTTTAGGCAATTTCTTTCTTCTTTTTTCTCAAGCCCTCCAAAAGAATGCATGTGTTTTCAAGCGGTCTCCCTAGTGTGCTTCTCTTCCCCTGTCATGCTCGATGTTGCTCTTTCAATCCCAATTGCTTCTCTCCCTCATCCTTTTGTGATGCACTCACAATTGTGCTCTTCTCCTCCCTTGAATGAATGAATGAAAACAATATTTAATAAAGCGCACTGCTGCCAAGCGGCTTCCTGGCGCTGGGGGACCTGGGTCAGAACTCACGGAGGGGGACACAGGGGACCTAAGAAGGGAAAGCCAAAGAAAAAAGAAAAGTTTTTAAGGCTTTACGGAAATGGCTGAAAATAGGAATGGAGCGAAGATGAAGTGGGAGACTATTCCAGAACTGGGGGGCCAAGACGGAAAGACGAGTGCCCCCGGATCTGGATTTGCGGAAGCGGGGAATGTGAAGAAGGGAGAGAGAGGAAGAGCGGAGAGTGCGACTGGGAACATAGGAAGAAATGAGGGAAGTGATGTAGGCAGGGGCAGAGCGGGAGTGGGCGCGAAAGGCAAAGCAAGCAAGTTTGAAAAGGGATCTGAAGCGGATAGGGAGCCAGTGAAGGGATTTCAGAGCCGGGGTAATGTGAGAGGATTTGGGGAGGGAGAGAATGAGACGGGCAGCCTGGTTTTGAATGGCCTGTAAACGTCGGGATTCGTGGGAGGGGATACCCACGTACAGGCCATTGCCATAGTCGAGGCGTGAGATGACTAAAGCCAAGACTATGGTTTTAAGCGCGTCGATGGTGAAAAAGCGAGATATTTTCCGAATAAGACGGAGGGAGAGGAAACATGAAGACACAACAGAGCTGATCTGGCTGTGCATGGTTAAGTCAGAGCTGACTTTAATGCCAAGGGTGCGGACAGAGGGAGAAGGCGTGGGGGGGGGGCCAAAGGAGGGGGGCCAATGTGCAGGGGACCAAGGGTTAGAAGGACCACCCGTGAGGACAAGTTCCGTCTTATCGGGGTTGAGCTTAAGATGGTTGGCGCTCATCCACTCCGAGATAAAGATAAGGGTGGAACTGAACTTGGGAATAGAATCAGGAGAGGAAGATAGATCAAAGACAAGCTGGAGGTCATCTGCGTAATTATTATACAGAGACCCCCAGCTTGAGAAGAGAAGAAACAAGGGGACAGATATACAGATTAAAGAGGAGAGGGGAAAGAGAAGAGCCCTGAGGAACACCACAAGTGACCGAACAGGAAGGGGCAGAGAAACCAGAGAGATGAACAGCCTGATGCCTATCCTGAAGAAAGGATGCTAGCCAGGAGAGGGCCGCGCCCCGAATGCCCGCTGCGCAGACACGGTCGAGAAGAATGGAATGGTCGACCGTGTCAAACGCAGCGGACAAGTCGAGAAGCACCAAGGCTTGGGGAAGGTTAACATCTGCCTTGCCCTTGAGTTCATCCAAGACCGCTATAACCACCGCTTCTGTAGAATGGCCAGGGCGGAAGCCCGCCTGGTGGGAAGCTAAAAGGCCATTGTCCTCGATGTATGAGGAGAGGCAGGAGGTGACGTGGGTCTCTAGGATCTTACCCAGGTAGGGAAGAAGGGAAATGGGACGGAAATTAGCGGGGAGGGAAGGATCTAGACCAGGTTTTTTTAGAATAGGGAGGACAACAGCAGATTTGAAGGAAGAGGGGACAGCACCGGAGGCCAGTGAGGAGTTAAGAAAAGAGAGGGGAGGACCAGGACAATTAGTGAAGAGGATTTTGAGGATCCGTGCAGGAACACCGTCCAAAGGAGAGCCAGATTTAACTTTAGATAGGTAGTTGTGAAACAAGTCAAGGGAGATGGGGGGGAAAGTGTCGAGGGAAGAGGAAGGGGGAGTGGCAGGGCTGGTGAGGGTAGGCTGAGGCACAGTATGAATGTCAGCTTTAATTTTCGCAATCTTGTCGATAAAAAAGTTATTAAGTGACAGACAGAGGGGTTGGGAGGGAACCAGGCTGGGGGTGGAGCGATCAGAAGTGGCAAGATTGCGAACCAAAGAGAAGATTTCACGAGGTTTATTCACGGAGAGCGATACTCTCTCCGTGAAGTAAGAGGTTTTGGCATTAAGGACTGCTTTTTTGTAGTTGGTAAGGAGTTGTCTGTACTGAACTCGCAGAGGAGGGGAATACTGACGTCTCCAAAGGCGTTCCGCCCGCCTGAGATCAAGTTTTAGTGCCTTGAGCTCAGTGGAGAACCATTTGTGCGCGTCGTATGGACGAACCGCTTTGATCTTTTTAAGCGGGGCCACACGGTCACACGAAGCAGCAAGCCATGTACTTATGGCTTTGGCCTGAGATTCAAGGGGGAGACAAGTAAGATCAGGAGCAGAGGATACCAAAGAGAGTGAAAGGGAATCAAGATCGGTTTGGTTCCAGTTGCGGGCTAGAAGGTTTTTAGGGGGAGAGGGTTTGACAACCATACCTAAGTGAACAGAAAAAGAGATAATAGAGTGATCAGACCAGACACAGGGAGAGATGGAGGGAGGTAAAGCAAGGGGACAAGACGACCAGATTTGGTCAAGTATATGACCATGCACGTGGGTCGGGGGTGTGACATAAGAGGTGAGGTTCAGACATTGAAGAGTGACAGAGAAGTCTTTTGAAGAAAGGTCTTCCTTAGGGTCTCCTGGCCAGAAGTTAAAGTCACCAAGAAGGAGCAAAGAGGAGTTGTTGACCACAAGGGTGGCCAGCAACTCCTGGATGGAGGCTACAAAGGAAGGCATCGATTGAGGGGGGCGATAGACAAGAACCACAGCGAGGGGGGAAGGAAGGTTGAGGGAACGGGCCACCAGGTAGTCCACGTTAGGAATGGGGGGGTGGGGAAGGAGCTGAAATTTAAATGGCGACCGGACAATCATCGCCACCCCCCCGCCAGCCTTGCCATCCGGGCGGTCAGCTCGGAGAGCATAGTAGGTGTCAGGGAGGATGGCTAGCAGATCAGGGAGAGAATCGGAAGTGAACCAGGTTTCGGTCAAAAATAAAAAGTCTGGAAAATCAGTGGTTAAAAGATTAAAAAGCGCTGTCTGGTGTTTAACTGCGGACCGGGTGTTGAGTAGGTAGGCAGAGGCAACCGTAGGGGCCAGAGGGGAACGAGTAACCGGAGGGGAAATAGGGGGGAGAGGAAGGGAATCGGAAGAAACAAGAGTCGGGCGAAGTAAAGGAGAAGAGAGAATACCAAGTGATTGTAGGTGATGAAGGGGGAGAGGGGCAGGAGAGGGAAAGGCAGATAGTGCAGTAAGTTGGGCAGCAGTGTAAACCAGGCGAGAGGCAGAGTGGGTGGCCCCTGGTCCCGGCCCGTCGCGGACGGGCGCAGACGGGCTTAACTTAGGCGCAACTTCGGCGCGCCTTCGTCGCGCCCGCTGCGCCCGCCCGCTGCGCCGCCGGAAGACAGGAACAGTTATGTGGGGACGACACATGAAGAGGGAGGGTCAAGGGGGCGTGGCAGGGGGGAGGAGCCAAAAGCGCTGCAGCGCCGAGGACAGACCCGCCCAAGATGGTGGAGCCGCCCGTCCCCTCCGAGAGTCAGGCGAGGAGGGGGCGATCAGCGGCGGCGGTCTGGTCTCTGGTCGCGTGCAGGGAAGGGGCAGCCAGGAAGGATCCAAGCGCCGGGATCGAGGCGCAGTGCAGGTGAGTGAGCAAGTGATTTAAAAAAGCAAAGCAAAGTTGCTTAGAAAGTCTCGTTGCTCCCGGAGTCGCCTCGGGAGATCACAGCAGGTCGGAGAGCCCAGGTGAGTGAGCTCCTTAAGAGCTAAGCCAGGGGGGAGGAGCCAAAAGCACTGCAGCGCCGAGGACAGACCCGCCCAAGATGGTGGAGCCGCCCGTCCCCTCCGAGAGTCAGGCGAGGAGGGGGCGATCAGCGGCGGCGGTCTGGTCTCTGGTCGCGTGCAGGGAAGGGGCAGCCAGGAAGGATCCAAGCGCCGGGATCGAGGCGCAGTGCAGGTGAGTGAGCAAGTGATTTAAAAAAGCAAAGCAAAGTTGCTTAGAAAGTCTCGTTGCTCCCGGAGTCGCCTCGGGAGATCACAGCAGGTCGGAGAGCCCAGGTGAGTGAGCTCCTTAAGAGCTAAGCCAGGGGGGAGGAGCCAAAAGCGCTGCAGCGCAGAGGACAGACCCGCCCAAGATGGTGGAGCCGCCCGTCCCCTCCGAGAGTCAGGCGAGGAGGGGGCGATCAGCGGCGGCGGTCTGGTCTCTGGTCGCGTGCAGGGAAGGGGCAGCCAGGAAGGATCCAAGCGCCGGGATCGAGGCGCAGTGCAGGTGAGTGAGCAAGTGATTTAAAAAAGCAAAGCAAAGTTGCTTAGAAAGTCTCGTTGCTCCCGGAGTCGCCTCGGGAGATCACAGCAGGTCGGAGAGCCCAGGTGAGTGAGCTCCTTAAGAGCTAAGTCAGGGGGGAGGAGCCAAAAGCGCTGCAGCGCCGAGGACAGACCCGCCCAAGATGGTGGAGCCGCCCGTCCCCTCCGAGAGTCAGGCGAGGAGGGGGCGATCAGCGGCGGCGGTCTGGTCTCTGGTCGCGTGCAGGGAAGGGGCAGCCAGGAAGGATCCAAGCGCCGGGATCGAGGCGCAGTGCAGGGGAGTGAGCAAGTGATTTAAAAAAGCAAAGCAAAGTTGCTTAGAAAGTCTCGTTGCTCCCGGAGTCGCCTCGGGAGATCACAGCAGGTCCCTTGTTGCTTTTCAGCCGTGTGCTTCTCTCCCCATCTCGCTGTTCCTCTCTCGCATGTTTGCTTTCCTCCTTCCCTTACCCATGCCCTCCCTGTTCCAACTCGGATTGCAAAATAAAAGTATTAAAAAAATGTTCCTGAGTCATTTTGTAGGTGTGCAAATGCATGGTGCACCTACATTCAAAATGACGGAGCCGTCATAGGAATTTTATTATTAATATTCTTTAGCTATGCTGCACTGTAGAGCCGGGCTAAAAGCCATTGGCAATAACAAATAAGTCACAAAATGCAAGACCTGTTGGCTTTGCCATTAAATCGGTAATACCGAGCACAAATCTGGAGTGGATGGGATACTTAACGCATGGACTAGGGAAACTTGAGGGCTTTGCGGAAAACCGTGGGACAGCGAGCAGATGCGAGCAGTAAAGTGTGTATGAACTTTGGGAGGGGGAAGGGGCAACTATTCAGAGACCATCTCCACATTCTGAAGTGAAGCCCTCACAAATAAAGGAACATTTTTTTTCAAATTCATGGGGTAGAAAGAGGTTTAAGTCTCGCCCTATGAAACGTAAGCGCTTTGCCCGACCCGTATGGACTCCTTAAACCAGACATTTCTCTATAAATTAAAGCTTTTTGCTTGCCAGAATTTGTTGGCACACATACAAAAACAAAACACACGTTTCAGAATGCAAACGTTGATATCTACAACATAAACGTTTTGATGATGGGGCTACTGGGTAAACAGTTCACCTTTGCTTAACACGACAAGATACCCCACCCTCTGGTCTCAAACATTCTGCTCAATTGAGATAAGAGACACTGCCCTACCAAGATTCGAAGTATACAAAAGACAGTTGATCTGGCTGCTCCCTCCTCCCCTCACCCACCTCCTCTTACCTGTGTCCGGCTGGTGCTCCAAAGAAACAAAGGGGCCTCCGTTGCCTGGAAACAGAGCCTAGAATGTCCAGTACTTAACCGAGGCGCTGCCCCGCCCCTGACATTGTGAGCCAACATAATTGCTGGCCCAGCTGTTATGCCGCCCCCCATTCTGTTTGCACCTTCCCCCACCTGTAATGTGATCAGGAGAGGCAGGGGGCCCTGTAGTGAGCTGTGAATGTGTGCCTTTCACGGGGGCGCGATCAGGTGAGGCAGGGGGCCCTGTAGTGAGCTGTGAATGTGTGCCTTTCACGGGGGCGCGATCAGGTGAGGCAGGGGGCCCTGTAGTGAGCTGTGAACGTGTGACCTTTCACGGGGCCGCGAGGCCCCCTGTGTTTTGCCGAGCGCGAGGCCCTGGGCGGCTGCCCACACTGCCCATGCCTAGCGCCGGCCCTGTAGCTAACCATTTAGTAGTATCGGGGGCCGTAGGAGATTTCCTTTGCATTGCGATCTGTCGTTTAAAGAGAATGAAAGGCAGGTTATGAATCTAAGCAGATGTTTGTCCCCTTCGACTTTGGGGCAAAGGAGGCAGGATTCAGGTGTGGGTGCCAATGTATGACCTGTTAAGTCCACTGTAGTCATTTTGATTTCCACCCCTGCCAGGGTCTAGGTGGACATTTCCAAACCATGTGATATAACCCGGCCTTTGTAAGCTGACATCTCGGGCATGCGGGTGTGGATGCAGGGTAATTACAGAGGAATAAGGAATGAATGGGGCCGTCCATGCACACACCGATGCCAGCACACCCTCGCCCGTCAGCATCAGGCTCTAACTCTGCTGAGGACTGTCAGCCAAGTGTAAATACTCAGACCACCAAGCCTAGAGTGGGCAGATGTCCATTTACTCCCTGAAGCAACATCCAGCCAGCAAAGCCGACATTGCAGTTGTGCCACCACATAATATAATTTAAAATTAGGTGTGCCCATATTCTCCTCGAGAAGGGGACACTGTGCTATAGCTAGAGTCACCCATCGGCGACCCGCCCCACAAATCAAAGCTAACAGGAATCCGTTGAGTACTTGAAAAACCGTTTAGTGAACACTACAGGTAACACATCAAATAGATATAGCAGTCTGGGAACCACTAGATTCTTAGCTATTGCCGTAGCGGAGACGGGAGGGCTCCACGTGCCAATCATACAGCTTGGTCCACATTACCCTCCCTGAAGACCTGATCAGCGTGGTATATTTGTACACCTAGATATGTAAGGGTGCCTTAGCACCATGTGAGTCAGTGTTCAGGACAGATGGCTCTGTGAGGTTCTGGGTCAGAGGGAAATGGAGAGGGAAGAGGCAATACTTGGGCCAGTTGACTTTGAGCCCGGAGACAGCCCCAAAGTGGTCTAGTAAACGCAAAAGGCCTGGCAGAGAGGCCTTAACAAAGATAAACTAATGCCTCATCCACATATAGGGCTATGCTATGATGAGTGTCAAGTTTTTGAATCCCACAGTCACGCTCCCACAGCCCCAGGCGGCGGGCCCGCGGTTTCATGGCGTTCACCAAGAGTAATCGTAACAGCGGGCATCCCTTTCTAGTGCCTCTCAGGATGGAGAAGCTGTCCGATATCAATTGACCCATGCACACTCCGGCTGCTAGGTTTGAGTACAAGGTGCGAATTCATGCCTTAAACCCCGCCGGAACGCTGTATGTTGCAGCGTTGTCAGAAGGAATTCCCAGCTCAGGGTATCTAAAGCTTTCTGGATGTCAAAAGACACCGCAGTCCTGTCATATGCTTCCGGGGAGGGTGTTGTGTATAATTCATAAGAGCAAATGTATATTGAGGAATGTACTACCTCCTGGTTTAAATAAAAATTGATTGTTGTGGACTAAAGTACAGATAGATGGGACAGCCTGTTTACGAGCACCTTTCCTAGGATCTTGCAGTCTATATTCAGGAGGTTGAAGGAAGAAGAGGAGGACACCAACTGACTTGGCCCCAGCCCTAATGGCCTGTCCCGACCTCGACCTTCTCCCGCAGAATCCCAGTGTGTTCTGCAGCCAGCAGCCACCCAGGACCAGGAGGACCTGCCCTTCCTTCCCCAACTAAACTTTGTCTCCTGTGAGCATCAGATTTGCTCACCAAACAGACTATGGCCAAATCCACGAGTGTGCACCACTCTGCACCCGCTGCCCACGGCCCGAGTTTGAATGGCCCAACACCACGAGGCGGTCTCCCGGGCAATCCTGACCTGGGATCTGGTGATCCCTGACCTACCTTGAGTCTCTGGCAGACACCTGCAGACCCTTTCTAGAGGATCCCTCCGACCAGAGCCAGTAAGAAAAACCAGACGCCAAAAGATACCCACAGCCTAGGGTGGCCCAATCGACGGTGTATTGGCCTCCCATAAATTCCCAACTTACCTCTCCAACTGGTGGTCGCCTCCACAAGATCTTTGTCCACAAGTTGTTGCAATCAGAGAATCCCCTTTGAAAACACCCCCTGTGCCACTGTGGGTGTACTTTGGGTGCTAAATCAGATCCCCCTTTGCCCTGAGCTTATGTCCAGGAGCTTTGCTCCCACAACCTTGTGGGCTGCTCATGAGCAGCCACCAACCGGAGGCCCCCTATCCCCCATTGGATAACATTGGGCCTCAGCATTCTGCTCCCGACCGCCTTAGTGTCGCTGAGGGTGCTTTGAGAGTGCATCCATGACCCTGGGGGGGACCCTTGTTATTATTATTATTATTATTATTATTAAAGGGGTTTGTAAAGCGCCTGGTGACGCCTCCCGGCGTGTCCCCGCGCTGTGGAGAGAGAGTCAAGGGAGGAGAAAGGGGAGGGGGAATCTAAAGGGCGAACAGATGTGTTTTCAGCAGTTTTCTGAAGGAGGACTCATTATTAGCTAGTCTAATGTTGATGGGAAGGGTGTTCCATTTGTTGGCTGCTAGAGAACGGAAAGAGCGACCTCCCATTCTAGCTTTTTTTGTGCGCGGAGTCTTGAGCAAACCCATTCCCTTGGAACGAAGGGATCTGTTGGGCTCGTAGGGCATGGCTAGATCGGACAGATAGGATGGAGCTTTCTGAGAGATAATCCTATAGCACCAGAGAAGTGCCTTGAATAGGATTCTCTTCCTGATTGGCAACCAGTGGAGGATAGCCAAGGTGGGTTTAGAGGGTGCTCTTCTGGGAAGTCTTAGCACTAATCGTGCAACTGAGTTTTGTAAGACCTGCAGTCTTCTGATGTTCTTTTCGGAGGTACCCAGCAGAAGCACATTGCCGTAGTCTATACGGGAGGTTATAAGTGCCTGAGTCATGGTACGCCTGGAGTCTAGAGGGAGAAGATCCAGGGTACGATTGAGAGTTCTCATGACTCCAAAGCACTTTCCTACAGTTTTCTTAACATGGCTATCATACGAGAGTTTGTTGTCAATCCAGACGCCTAAGTTCTTAGCTTCCCGACTGGGAGTGGGTAGAGGTCCCAGACAGGGAGGCCACCAGTCTTTGGTCCAGTTAGTGTCCTTACCTCCTATTATGAGTACCTCAGTTTTTGTACCATTTAGTTTGAGGCAGTGCTTAGTCATCCAATCTGCTATATTGCTCATGTAGGATTTGAAGTTGTCAGCATCAGAGGTGGGGGCTTGGGACACGGAGATCAACAGTTGAGTATCGTCGGCGTAAGAGACAAGCTCTACGCCGTACGATTGGACCACCTCTGCCAACGGCGCCATATAGAGGTTGAACAGGGTGGGACTCAGGGCAGAGCCCTGAGGTACCCCCTGTTCTAATACCATGCTGTCCGAGAGAAAGTTTCCTCTCTGAACCTGAAAGCTCCTGTTGGTGAGAAAGGCTTTCAGCCACCCCAGAGCCTCTTTGGTGACCCCCGCTTTGTTTAGACACTGTAGCAAGATGGAGTGTGCTACAGTGTCAAACGCGGCACTGAGGTCCAGCATGATGAGTGCCATGATCTTACCCTCATCGGCTCCTTCCCGCAGGGTTTCGGTCGCTCTCAGGAGCGCTGTCTCTGTGGAGTAGCTCGATCTAAAGCCCGACTGCGAGCTGTGAAAGGCATTTTGAGATTCATGGTGGGCCATGAGTTGGATGTTGGCTACTTTCTCGGCAAGTTTTGCTAAATAGGGTAGCAAGGAGATGGGGCGAAGGTTCTCCAGGATGTCCTGGCTCACATTAGGTTTTTTCTTGATGGGGAGTACAATTGCTTTCTTCCATTCTACAGGCAGACAGGCAGTGTCAAAAGAGACTTGGAGCATATGTCTAAAGTAGGGCTCTAAGACCGAGAGGCTAGCTGCTAAAACTTTAGGGGAGCGGGATCTCGGGGAGAGCCAGATTTAATACTTTTACAAGTCTTCATGAGGATATCGGAGGGAGGAACAGTAAAAGCACAAAGGCAAGATTTTGTAAGGGTGGTATCTTCCCTCTCAACAAAGTCAATGCCAGATTTTATATTACTGGAGAAATTGGCATAGATGTCCGTGATCTTGCCGGAAAAATACTTCGCAATTTTATTGCAAGTATCTACTGAATCATTGTGGGATGTAGGATTCGTGGTTATTATAGAAATTTCCTTGAAGATCTGAAAGAGCTCTTTCGAGGAGTTTTCAGCTTCCAGGATACGGTTATTGTAGTGGGATGCTTTAGACACTCGAATCTTTTTGTTATATTCTTTTTGCGCCGTTTTATATAGGGTTTTGATTTTAGGGCAGAAGTTATTGCGCCATTCCCTTTCGAGCTTTTTACAAGCAGTTTTAGCTAGCTGAAGCTCCTGTGTGAACCACGGGGCAGTTTTTTTAGTCCTCTTAGAGTTGGTTAAGGTGCGAATAGGGGCAGTGATATCTAGAGCATTAGTGATGCAATTCTGTAGATGTTTATATGCTGTCTCACAGTCAGATCCTCTAGGAGGTCCCGCATTTTCAAGGATTTTTATAAAGGTGTCTAGAGAGAAATTTTTCCATTTCCTACGTTGATATCGTTGTGAGCTATCTTTGTTGTGTTCAGTTTCATCTAGTTGAATTTGCATGGGGATAACAAAGTGATCAGACCAGGGTACTGGCTGGGGAGATGAGATCTGAACTCCCGTCCAATTCCCAAATATAGGGTCCAATAAATGTCCCAGTTGGTGTGACGGGTCGTTGTTCTTTAGCTCTAGTTGTAGGGAGAGTAGTTCAGATTTAATGTCTGCCGCCTCTTTATCAAGGGGATCGTCAAAATGGACATTTAAATCCCCCAATACTAGCACTCTGGTTTTTCTAAGTGCTAGATGGGTTATGGCCTCCATAAGGCTGGAAGTAAAGTCATAGAGCCTTCCAGGGGGACGGTACAAAAGGATGTCTGAAAGAGAGTGCTTGGGCCCTGTGATGATGGTAAAAGAGCCGGCTTCACTGTGATCAATCGTAATGGGAGAGAGGGAGCATTCTAAAGGGGCTTTGGTAACAATAGCAATACCCCCACCTCTGCCATCCTTTCTATCAAGTCTGGAGAGGGAATAACCGGGTGGTAGGGCCTGTATTATATCGGGATCAGAGTACTCGTCCAACCACGTCTCAGTGAGAAACAAGATGTTGATATTCTCATCCTCAAGTAGATGGAAAATTTGAGTGCAGTGTTTTCGAAGGGATCTGCAATTAAGCAGTGCAGCTTTTAGTATCCCTACCGTACTTATTTTAGTAATAGTATTCTCAGGAGTAAAACTCCCAGAAACCCAACTCCCAAAACCAAGTACTTACTTGTAAACTGATAACTTCATTTCCTCCCATAGAATTGTATTGACTGCTTTTCTGAGAAAAAATGTTCCAAGTGTGGAGTTGGGAAATTGTATCAAAACATAAGGAACTGTATATTTACCCAAACTGATGTACTCACCTTTTATCTAGGAAATGTACCAGTGTGATATCTAGGCATATCACATTGAGTAGAAAAAGTTTCTTAAAAAGTAATCTAAAAAAGTAACTGCAAAGTAACTGAAAAGTAATTTACACTGTGTATGCACAAGTGACTTACCTGTAACTAAATCAAGTGCATTCAACTGCATTATTCTTTCAAAGTAATATTACACTTGTACCAGACCTGGCTTGGTTCTAGAAATAAAATGCAACAAAATAATATTTTTATGCAAAACAAATTGGTCAGAGTTCAGTCTTTGAGTGTGTGAAATAATTTCTTGCCTGAGTGTGTACAATAAATGCATAACACTACCTTCTGATAAAGCCGTACTGCTTGCCCACACTAACATAAATAGAGAGTAAGGTATTATCTACTTTAACCTCTGCCTAGATTTGGGGATCTACTGGACTCTGTGCACACTATACCTTACTTTGGTACAGTATATACAGAGCCAGCTTCCTACAGGCGGAGAATGTGGAATAATACTCAATGGGCAGCCCATCTGTGCCCGGAGTCTTACTCCGAGCTATTTGACGTACATCCGTCCTGACAACCTCTAAATGGGTTCTTCCATGTCTGCTTGTTGAAGCGGGGGCAATCGGGGTACTAGAAGTCCAGCCATCAAACCATGAATTAAATGGGGTGGGGGCATCTACAGCAATGTTCAGAGTGCGGTAGTAGTCGCGGAACACGTCTTGATAACCTGTGAAGTAGCCAACGAGCCAGCATTCTGTCTGATAGCTCCAACTGGAGTGTGAGGCAGGTTTTCCTTGACCAGACAAGCCAGTAATCTGCCCGATCGGTCAACATGTGTAGTGTAGTCGGTTGGTGCTTGTAATCATGTCTACCCAATCTTGTCTCCACCTCCCTATATTAAGTGCGTAAGCACCGGAGATGCTCAATCCCTGTCTCCCTGACAGCTACTGCATTCTCCTGGAGACATAGTTCTCTTTCTGTAGTCAATACTTCGTCCTGTAATGCTCGTCTGACCCCCCAGCCATGCAATGTGCCTGTACCAGTACTTTATGTGCATTCCATTCCGTAGCTCTGAGTCGGGTGGAACCCTTATTCTGGGTGAAATATTGAGTAGTGCCTCAGTTTGCAGGTGCCAAGAAGGGATTTGCGCGCATGGTCGTTCCCACTGCAAGACCACTTGCAGAGGACAGTGGTTCGAGGATGTGGGCTAGGTACTCCAACCGGGTGATCAGTGGACCCAATTGGACAGTGCAGAGAATCAAGGCAAGCCTGGTGTGGAGATTGTGAACCAGGGAATTGAAAGAATATTCACAGTCCAAGGGATAACCCAGCCGCCATTCTCTGCACCAGAAAATTACGGAAGTGCTGCATCGTCTGAGCACCCACCGTGCCTTCCAGGGGGTTAGAAGATCGGTCCAATCAATCAATAAATAAATCAGGTTTTGTAAAGCACGGCTACTCACCCAGAGGGTCTTAAGGCCCAGACCATATCCGGCACCCAACTAAAATCCCCACCCCAAAGACCCAAGATCGCAGGGTCACAGAAGAGCGCAGGTGTGAGCATATAAAAAAAAGTCTGTTCGATTGGAGTTTGGTGCATAAATCTCCATCAGTGTCAACTGTGTCCCATCTAGGTGGCCCTCCAGCACCACGTGTATGCCCCACGCATCAACGTTATGATGATTTACAACATATAGAATCCCAGGTGCGATCCATATGAGCACCCTACGTGCCGAGGTGGATGTACCATAGACCTGCCCCCTCCATTTAGTCCGGACCTTCTGGAACTCTGTGAGGTGTGTTTCCGGTAGCAGAGATATGTGGATGTGCCCACATTTAAGGTATGTGTGGATTTGGTAGCATTTTGCTGGGGTCGCCATGCCCCCCACATTACACTTCACTACAATATACTGTGGGGTTAAGAGTGTCAGTAGCATCCCTACAGTGTAACCCTGTGGTGTATATACCTGATGTCGGATAGTGTGTTAAAAAAGTGTGCATCGCATAATTGCAATTGCTCACAAGCAGATAATGCAGTACTTCCCCATCCTGAATACCCCCTTTGTATGTTATATGTGCACAGTGGCTTACTATAGACAAAGTTAAAATAACAAACAGAACACCACAACCACATATTCCACAGGCCAGTTGGCATCCAATTCCCCTGTCAAACGTCCTTGAACAGAAATCATAATGCAAACAAGGTGTAAAACAAGCAAAACACGTCCACTTTGGAGTCTCTTTGTGGAGCGTGATAGTGCTAATGTCCGCCAACCCCACAGATAGGTTGCAGCACGGAGGAAGCAGCATCCATTCCTCCCTGGTTTTACAGCTTACCTTCAGTAAGAGCAGGCACAACAGCCACAAAGAGGCATCAGTTGGTTTAGGCTGGAGCCAACGATACCTGTGTTATAAGTTGTCTGCAGACCGTGGGATGACTTGAGGGCCCTGGAATATGCCAGCCAACGAGGAGACAGAGCTACTGAGTTCAATCTGACTCCAATGGGCATTCATTGCATAGGTGAGCAAAGGAGTTCATGCTGTTTTGTGAAGCCTCTGACACGGCCCATGCCTGTTCTGCCATCACCTGATCCCTGGTTATCTTACGTTATCAGCACCGAAACCTAGGCACCAACAATTCCCCAGCATTCAGCTCCCCGGGTGAGTCCTGTACCAGTCCTTTAGAATGCAGCCAAGTCCATACAACCTTTGAGAAGGGGAAGATTGGGTCGACTATGCATCAATCACTCTGAGTTTTGCAGGGAAGAGGAACAAGTATTTAAGGTCCAATTCACAGAGGCAGTGTTTGAATTTGGAGTAGGAGCTACAAAGCCGCAACACTTCCATTGTTAAGTCAGGGTATGCCATGATTAAAGCATTGTCGTAGTGGCAGGGACCCTTAGCACAGAACTGATGAAGCAACTTGGCACCTTGTCTGCCAGCACCATCAGCATCGGTCAGGTTGCGAGGAATAGCTGTGCATTAGGGCCCTTCGAACGTTCAGGGAATCCCAGGAATCGGATGTTGTTGCGTCTAGTGTGTCCCTCAGCGTCTTCTGCTCTGCGGTGTAAACTGGCCTCCTCCTAGCCCATGGTCTTCAACTGCGCCTGCAGTTTCTGTACTGTAGCTCTCATCATGGTGAGGGCGGACTCCGTTTAAGCCACTCAATCAGCCAGTTTGCGGTGGTCAGACCTCAATAGATTCCCATCCAGTGCGATGGTATCAATCCGGGCCTCAAGAGAGGTTTTAGTGTCTGAAATGGCTTGCAGCACCTTATCAATTGGGTGGAGAGGGTGCCAAGAGTTGCCTCAAGGTAGTGCAGTCTCCAGGGTCTGATCCACAATAGCAGAGGGCATCGTCAGCTCATCAGTCCTGAGTGGCAATGGTGACCTTAAGCCTCACCATCACAATGGCCATATTGGGTGGCCCCAGATGCGACAGGAAGAGGGTAGTAGGAACAGGCAGCCACCAGACACCCACGGGGTAGACGGTCGCAAGTGTGTCAGGTGAGAGTAGGCAAAAATAGACCACGTGAGCGAACCAGAGTGCGTGCCATAGATATTAACAGATGCAGTTGAAGCCAAGAACTTCCCCATCCATGCAAGGACTCCCAAGTCCCCAGTTATGGATGGCAGTGTACAGAGCTCGGGCACAGTACCAAGCAACAAGAACCACAAATCTGGTGTTGCGGGTGGGGGGGTTTGAGGCACCATGAATAGTGTAAGCACTTGTGCTGAGAGTTTGGCATATAGTCCAGGGCTCTATAATGCAGCCAACTCACTATATGGGCACCCCCCTCCACTGTCAGGAGTCAGGAAATCAGAGGTCCCTGGTCCTGTGGTGCCTCCCTAGAAAGCAGGGGTTCGGTGCTAGGCAATGGCAGTGAGCTGTGGTCAATATGGAGACTGTAGCCTAATCATGGCAGGTTGGGAGAGACAGCCGCATCAATGACTGTCTTTTGCAGTGCCCCTGTGTGAACGTCCTGTATTATATGCTCCTGGGGGCCTCCGGGCGTGAAAAGCAAGAATTACGGTGTACACCACAAGAATAGGCTGTTGAAGGGTCTCCAAAGTAATTTGTGCAGGGCCACCCTGTCACCGCACCAGTCCCAGTTAAGCCCTGGCAGCACTGCAGTAGACATGCCCTCCACTGTTCGGAACAACATGGGAATCTCCCAGTGTTGGAGCCCAGGAAGCCAGGTGCACTGCAGGGAAAAAACAGGACTCGCTGGTTGATAGACCGTGACACACTGAAGCAAAGGGCTGAGAGGCTGAAGGCACCGGCAGCCCACCACACCTCCAGGTCACCAGGAGTACAGCTCAGTGGGGCATACGGCTCCGCTCACCCCTCACAGGTGCCGGTCAGCAGTCCATCACTTGTGCGGGCCGAGTGGACACCTCGGGGTCAATCCTTCCAAGCAGAGGCGCTCTGCGCGCTGAGCCTCAGATGTCAATCTCCTATAGCCACCGGGATGGTACGTATGACCCCTGCCCCATGCAGCGGCAGGGCCAAGACAAGCCATGGTGGTTGCAGGATGCCCGGTAGTCAAGGTGCCCCCTCTCAGCGCCTACTCAGGGTGGGCCACCATAGAACAGGTAGGCATCCACTGGGGGTATGGATTGACTCACTGCCAGGAGCCCTTGCAGCAAAGTTCAGGAGTGTACCCCCCAGCACGTCGTCGCCAATAGTCTCAGGTGCCTTGCCGGCCCAGTCACTGCAAAGCGAGGCATCACAAGCCCCGGGCAACAGAAAGTTGCCACACTTCCATTCGTATAGAAGGCAGACAGTCCTTCAGGGGAGGCACGGAGACAGTGAGAAAGAAGGGGAGCTCCTCCCAACCCCAAGCAGTAACGGGGTACTCAATATGGTCCCACCATGGCTCCAGTGCTGCGTCTCAGAAAGTCCTTGTGGTAAGCCTGCTGCTAGTCTACACAGCAGGTTCCACACTAGTCAGGACATGATTGCGCTGGTTCACCAGATGCAAAATCAGTGGCCCTAGATGGCGATATTAGGCTATAACATTTTCCTGAATTGGTTAATGAGTTTCGTTGTGTTGCGTTCATGACTTTTAGTTTATACTGATTGAATGTAACACATACTTCTCTTAGGAATTGCCTGCTGCTTGTGCCACTGCTACCGGGCTTGAGTTACCCCTCCTCCCAAATTAACGACCCATTTTCTGACAGCTATTATTAAGCTTAAAGCTGGGCAAAAAGAAGCTGAAAGCCAGGAAACTGTATACAGCAATACAAATATGATCAATCTACTCACATTCTGTCTAGGAATCAACTCTATTTGTAATTGACAATCAGCACATGATTCTGAAATTTCAGGGTAGGAGGTTGTTAGTAGCAGGGGTTAAGGAGTTACTTTTTGTCAAGTAGACCCGACTTACGTCAACTCTGCACAGCAGGGGCATGACCCACCAGCATTTCTTTTTGTTGTTTATGCGGTTGAGGGAGGCATTGATATTGAGTTTTATGAATCACTAAGCAATTCTAATTGTTTGCACTGCATCCACTAACTTGTGGAAGCGTTCTGGTTTTACCAGTATGCAGAGCATAAACATGCAAAAGTGCCTGGTGGTTTGGAACTGACAACTGCAATGTTTAATTCCAAGGTCCAACAAACATTTACAATGCAATGGTCTCGTCTTTGGTAAAGTTAGAGCTATTGGCATTGCTCATGACATTATTTTTGTTTATGTTTTTGTTTTTAAAACATAAAAAATAAATGGCATTGTCATTTACAATGCCAATAGCTTAATCTCTCGCAAATGTGAGACCTATTGCATTTGCACACACACATACACACAGAGCCACCCACACACACACAGAGCCACCCACACACAGAGGCACCCACACACACAGCCACCCACACACACAGCCACCCACACACACAGCCACCCACACACAGAGCCACACACACACACAGAGGCACACACAGAGCCACCCACACACAGAGCCCCGCACACATACACACACTGAGCCCCGCACACACACACAGAGACAGTCCTGATAATGGCTCTGGAAGTGATGCTTAAAGCCCATAGATTCGTACCTTGGCAGACGCTGGCTGTCCAGAGCGAAAAACAGAACCGTTATCCCAGTATGCAGGCACTGGGTGAACCTGGGTGTCCCCAGATATAGTCCAATCTACTCCCAGGTGGTGCGTCTCCTAGAGAAGATGCTGGGTGCACATGGATAACGGCCCGGGGGAGGCAATGCTGTCCCTCCACTGATAACGGCCTGGAAGTCCCGTTACACGTAGAATTCATCCCCTCGCTCCTTCCCATGCAGCCTCCGCTCCCGGCGCCTGGGTTCCGGGAGCAGCAGAGGACGCAGCGGCAGTGGCAGGCAGGGGACAGGGGTCCGCTCTCCAGAGCAGGGGGAGGCTGTTATAGCCTGCGCAGGAAGTTCCACAAACTCATAAGCGGCGGGACGATGCGGCGGGAGGTCCCTCTCTCGGCGGCCAGTGTCCGAGCTGCTCTCCTGGCGCCCGGCCTCCGCATGGCCACGGGGCTCCCGTAAAATGCTCGCACTGTCTGCTGCCTCCCGGGGCCGTCATTGCTGTCCTCCCCCAGCTGCAGCACAAAGAGCGGTGGAAGTGCAGGGAGCAGCCCCTTAAAAGCGCAGGAGGAGCAGAGGCGGCAGCAGCAGCAACACACATGGGCTGCGGACTGACAATACCATGCCCTTGTAGCAGCTTTATCGTAGCGCTAACCCTGCGCTGTGCCTGTTAGCACTGGTCCTATAGAACTGATCTCAGTGATGTCACTGCCCTTATACAACTGGCTATACATCACAGGCCCTAAGATAAGCAAGCCCTCTGTGGGGACTGCTCCTATTAAAATATAGGGGCAGTACCAGCTAATCAGCTTTATAATACACGTACTTGAACACGACCATGTTTCTCCGGGGTCAAACAGAAATGCTTTGGAGAAACGCCTCGTCATTTTCGGACTGGGGGCGTGCTTTTCTTTCTCTTCTCCTCCTATTGGCTGGAATGTAAAATTCCAGCCAATGGGAAGAGGAGAGAAAGAAACGAAAAAACACACCCCCGAATCGCAAAAAGACTGAGCTTAAATGGAAAGACGCCCGTCTTCTCCAATGGCTGGCCAGCATTTAGGAGGCCAGCCAATGGAGAAGAGAGGCGGGTTCAAGCCCCACTCTGAAAAACATAAGACTCGCCGGCGAGACTGCGCAAGCGCAGCCTACGCAGCCTGAGACCTAAAAAGGAATCTCTTGTCAGGCCCATTTGTATCACCTTCAGCTAGTCTGTGCTTTTTGCTAAAAAGCCAGGACTGGCAGAAGATGCTATACTTGACATGGGCCCACCTTGCAGCTATGAATTAATGCAGGTTTACAAACATTGCCTCCGACTTGGGTGTCAACCAGTAACCAGTAGCCTGCTGGAGTGGCAAGCCCTCCAGGGTTCACCCACACACTGCCTGGAGATTTCTATGTGAACGGTAGAGGAGGAAAATGGGCGTATGCTTACAAAAGGAAGGTCTAGATGTTTTTGAACTAGCATACAATTCTAATTGTTTAAAAAACATACCTTCTGAAAGAGATGGACTCCAATTCAAATCGATGAATTTGTGCTATTTTCAAATTCTGCATGCTATTAATGTCTTAACAAAATAAGGAGCTTAAGAATGCATTGCTTATACATACCATGCACTCATGCCTTGAGATGAGACGACGGTCTTGGCACATTGCACAATTTGAGTGATGTCATCTTGGAGAAATGCTACAAGTAAATCAAAATGGAAATTCACGTCAATAACTGCATTCAGCGTAATTGATCTTTGTTTCACTGACCAATAATAATTGTAAAGTATCAGTAATAACACATTTTTACCTTCAAGTGAGGCTTTGCAGACACTATTCATGCTCAGATTTACCACAAGACTTCATATTATAGGGGTGCAGAGTTTCCACCCCATAGCCTTTCATTGACCAAAAACATTGTATTTTGGGACTTGTAGTCTTGAGTTAGTTCAATTGAACCCATACCCTATGACACCCTTAAGTAACAATTTGTAAAAGGGGAGTCCAGGACATAAAATGTGTGACCTCATGACAAGAAATTCTACAGTAACTCGACTCACGGCTCGCACATTGGGAAATATTAATACGTCTTGGAGCACAGTTACTTTCTTGGCCAGTCTTGAGTCTCACAGCTTGAAATCATTTTGTTTCTGTTACATAATAACAGTGGCGCCTCCTCCGCTAAGGGGGAGGAGCGTCGCCCTACCAAAAAAATAAAATGAAAATAACGCAAGGGTATTATAATTTTATTTTTCCTTTGCGTATCTCCAGGAGCAGGGTGGGGCAGTGCTGGGCTGGGCTGCCCAAAGAGCAGGGGAGGAGTGGTAGGCACTTCCCAAGTGCACAGGAATGTTTGGCCGCTCGTCTCAGGCCGCCCAAAGAGTCATGCGCACTGTGCATGTTCCCCACCAGGCTGTAATGCAAAGCCTGGTGAGGAACATGCTCAGGCTCCCATTCCCCATCTGAACACCGAGCCACGGCACTCAGACCAATCACGATGCAGCATCGTGATTGGGTAGAGGAGTCTGGAAGCCTGGGTGCTTCTTGTTTCTGAATTGTGGAAGAAGGACAGAGGAGAGGCGGCCGCCGGTAAGGTACGTTTATTTTCTTTTTTAAATGTTCAGATTTTTTAAATACCCCCCACCCACTCCCCGCCCCCACCTCAAAAATGATGCCGGTAGCAGCCGCCACCGCATAATAACCTATTATCCTAAACCTTCACATCCCACTCCTAGGAACCATGAGAGAATGAGGTTTCTGGGTATGCCAGTCTCCCTTTCACAAGAAGTGTACATTCCCAAGAGTGCTAACAAGTTTTCTCTAAAAAAAACTCCCCTTGACTATCACCTGCTACATGTGAAACATCAGCAATGACTTTAGTGGGGTGGGTGGATTAGGAAGCCAGACAACCACCTGCAACGTACTCAGATGTGACTCGTGGTCTTCATCTTCCCCACCAGTATCTAAGGATGAGTCACAAGTTAGAGTGCTTTGGAGCACACCGGTAGGCACTAGACCCTTCAAAGCCATTTGCACCCCAGTGTATAATGTACAAATCCGTAATGCAGCTTTCTAATGATTAATTCTCCTATAGTTTTTCTATTATCTTTATGATGATATATATTGTCTTTCAGCACTCATGTTTACTAGTTGCAGATGTACATTTAAAATGCTACATTTATCATGTTTAAATCGGCTGTAATTGTGCTCTGGGAAGAATAAGCCCTCCCTACACAGTACTTTAATCTGTAATGTCAATTATGCACAAGCTAACATTTAAGATTTCACTTTTTATTATAATGTTAGCACAGTCATACCACAAACAAACCCAACTGGACTAGAAGGGACCTATAAAGCAGAAAAGAAACGTTTCCTTATTAAAAAACCCAGAATGTAGAATCTGTTAACCAGTGTAAGCCTCTAGTGAGTGACCAGTGCAGTAAAGTGTAGTCCGCACATAGGTCATGAAAACACGATAATTCCTGATAACGAAGAACAGCTTAATTTCCAGATGGATTTATCAGCCGATCCTCCTCAACTGGACGTAGCTCATTCTAAACATAACGCTTCCACACAAATATTCTGCTCTTTAAAGTGAACCTACCTTCTCCCTTTAACAAAATACAGCAATAAACGAATACATAAATACAAAGATGAATAAATGTGCACAACTTAAAGATTTGTCACAAATATCACTTTAAACTTCCACACATTGGTCTGGAATACCGGTTTATTCCAGAGAAAAGAAGAGCAGCTTAACATCCACAACGTTTAATCAGAGGAACCCCCTCTACTAAACATAACAATTATAAATGTTACACTATTATTTTTATTTTTAAAGTACAGCAAAAAACATATAAATTAATAACTAAACAAATACAAAGATGAATAATTGTACACTTGTTAAAAATCACTCTTAACCTTTTTGAGGAATAACCTAGCAGAGCAGACCTCTGTGTAGGAGTATCTCTTCCTTTGGTGGTCCACCAGCGGACGGGACACAACCTGAGCGGATATGCTTTTCTATACATTAAACAGAACCATCTTTTTCACCAGTGTAGCCAAGTACAGATCCAGGAACAATAAAAAAACAATGGCTGCCAAATGTATTACTTGTACACTTCATTGCCTCTTCCAGGATCAACTCTCAAAGCTCGAGCAAACAAATGATGGACGGAATGCTAACAATGCAAACAATCTCCCCCAGTCAATAGATCTGGGTTAAATCCATGTTCTTTTGCCCACAACACCACCCCAGTTTAGACTGATTTGCATGTGGCTGGGTCCAAACTGGAATGTCATGGTGAGCAAAAAAAAACGATGGATATAGGCCCAGATCTCTGTACTGGGGTGAATGTATGACATTGTTCTGCATTCTGTTCATCAATTGTTCTTTTTGCATTTGTCACCCGAGTGGGACGGGTATGCCCAGACGTGGGTCCCCTGCTCTCCATGCCACTGGAGTCAAACTATCCTGGCTGATGAGGGCTGAAAGTCCGAAACCAGTCTTAGGATGCTTCTTTCCAGTCCATGGAGGTCCTGGCCTGACAGTTCGAGCTGGACTGTTCCAATTGGGCGCAGGGTCAAGACTGATTTGCATGTGGCTGGGTCCGAACTGGAATGTCATGGTGAGCAAAAAACCGATGGATATAGGCCCAAATCTATGTACTGGGGTGAATGTATGACATTGTTCTGCATTCTATCCATCAATTGTTCTTTTTTGCATTTGTCACCCGAGTGGGACGGATATGCCCAGACGTGGGTCCCGTGCCCTCCATGCCACTGGATCATTAGATATAATGGGGTGACCCTGTAACCCTCAGAACCTGGGTGGGTAATAGACAAAATAATAATGGTTCTGTCGGACAGAAATACACACTGCTTTAGTATTTCAATGTTTCCTTTTGTGTGCCTCGTTCCTAACCAGGATACCAAGATAGGTGTACTAATACATATACAAACAAACACACTGACCACAAAGTAAAAAATGAAAGCAAATTTTTACTCATACACTTTCAAATGTGAAAACAAATTACTTCAATAGTTGTCCCTAACGAATATTTAAAACACACATGGCACGTAAATTTTGTGCTAAAGCATAATACGCACTAATCAATCAACCATCTGCCCTGACATCCCAGTTTTTGGAGGTTAAAACTATCCCAAAATTTCCCAGACGGCTTCACTGCACCCTTCTTTAAGGCCTTTGCAGACCAGATTGACCCTCCGCTACTTAAGCTTTATAACTCTACTGCAGCCTGTGGCGGTGTTTCCCCTTCAATGAGTGAGGCCACAATTATAGTATTACCCAAAGAAGGGAAGGACCCACTACTCACTAAAAATTACCGCCCAATATCCTTGATAAACTTAGATTGTAAGATATATGCTAAAATATTGGCGACCAGACTAAACACCATTATTCACAAATTAATTAGCCCCTCGCAGGTTGGCTTCCTAAAAAACCGGATGTCTAACGACAACACTAGATTATTGTGTCATATTATAGAAAAGGCAAAATCCACTTCTGTACCAATGGTGGCGATAACCTTAGATGCAGAAAAGGCCTTTGACAAGGTCTCGTGGTCTTTTCTACGCCAATGCATGCTCTCTTTCAACCTTGGCGATCCGTTTATCAAGATGGTGATGGCCCTCTACTCTGCCCCTTCTGCCAGGATAGCTATTAACGGGTCCCTCTCGGATCCCTTCCGTCTGTACCAGGGGACCAGACAGGGCTGCCCCCTGTCACCAGCTCTCTTTCTTTTAGCCCTTGAACCACTCCTTACAGATATTAAAAATAACAGGGACATTGAGGGTATCTCCTTTGGGAACTCACGCATCAAATTAGCAGCATACGCGGACGACATCCTGATAGCGACCGAAAACCCTGCCAACTCCATTGCCGCACTAATGTCCTCAATAGATAAATACTCCTCCCTCTCCGGGTACAAACTAAACAGAGATAAGTCCGAAGTAAAACCTCTTAATATCCACACTTCGAGAGAAGTGCTGGGCAACTCGGGCCTGTTCTGGCAAACGGGAGTGATTAAATATTTGGGGATCGAATTCACTGATGAGCTCTTGAGTACCCTTAAACACAACGAGAACAAAACCCTAGACAAAATCAAAAGTCAGTTGGACGGATGGTCACCCCGCTTCATCACCTGGTGGGGCCGGGTTGAAACTATAAAAATGATGATATCCCCCCTGGTTAACTACCTGGTCACGATGCTCCCACTCCTCCTTTCCAACGTATTCCACTCCAAATTGGACAAAGTCATCTCGACATTCCTCTGGCAGGGCAAAAAAGCCAGAATCAGTTTGAAAAAACTTCGACTAGACAAGAAACTAGGAGGGGTCAATCTGGCAGACTACAAAACGTATCAGATCGCCTTCTTGGCGAAACAAGGGTCACATTGGATATCCTCCCAACCTGACTACACCCCAGTGTGGCTCTCTGTGGAAAAGTCTATTCTTGAGGGTCTTAACCCCTGCGCCCTACTCACCGCCAAACTCCGTCCCAACCTAGGTCCGGGCCCCATCTTCAAAAATACTAAATTGGCTCTGCTAAAGGTCAGTAAATGCCTCCCGCATCAATTCCATCTTTCCTCATGGGAATCTCTATGGCATAACACCAAAATTGTATACAAAGGGAAGCCTCTAAACTACCCCACCTGGATAGACAGTGGTATCTTATTCCCACACCAACTCGTCGAGAACTCGCTTCCACTAACCTTCAAAGAAATTCAGGATAAGTTCCACCTCCATAATGTTGAATTCTATAACTTCTTACACATTAAAGTAGCACTAGCGAAGGCTAACCTGACGGCTGTCCCCCCCTCCCTCCCAGGTCTATTCACCTCACTTAACAAACTGGGGCACCAAGTCTCTAGATTGTACAAACTAATGCGGCCGCGATCGTCCACCCTAAATGCACCTCTCCAAAAGTACTGGGACTCATTCTCCTCCTCACCTAATTCAGACACTATCTGGGCCAGCACTTGGGAATCCACCACCCGCCACAAAATCAGCCCTACACTCTCACAGACCAAGTTCTGGCTGCTTCATAAAGCCTTCTGGACTCCCAGGAGGTTGTTCCTTCACAAAATCAAACCCGACGACACATGTTGGAATTGTGCGAATGTGGGAGGAGATCTGGAACATCTAATCTTCAAATGCCCTTGTGTTACCTCCTATTGGGACAGGATCTTTGGTTTCATTCACACAGTACTCCATATCACCTTACCAAGGGAATTTTCAACGCTTGTTCTAGGTTTTGCCAAAGCCGTCACACTCAATGATGATGACAAAGCCCTACTGGACCTGCTGCTGACGGCTGGGGTCAAAATCATACTTAACAACTGGAAAAGCACACACAAAGCTTCCTTTCCCCACTGGCTAAATTGGGTCTCCCACTTAAGAGGTGCAGATAACATATCCTTAACTTCCACCCCATGGAGGCCGCCGCTCAGGAAACTCTGGTCCGCACTAGATGACCACTTTGATGCATTCAAACCTCCATGAATCTGAACACATGGCACTCAGTGCGCTTTTCTGCATAGCTGTCACGTGCATCCTTCCATTGTATACAGTGTAGATCTACACAAATGCTTAGCTCATGTTGCCTCTGCTATCCAATGTTGGTGTTCTTTTCTCCTCAGGTCATGTCATGTGATAATGGTCATGCTAAACAAACCATCATGTTACTTTGGACGCAACTCGTCTACATCTGCTTATTAGACATTATGTGTGGACCCTTTGTTTTGTGTTTCTAGTCTTATGTTTTTATCTGGTCTCGCCTGTATTACAGAATGCAATTTACGTAACCAGCAACAAAGTTTATATTTCTTTTTTTCTTTATGATTTCATTATAGCAATGTATGTAAGTTCACGAACTGGTCTTTTTGCACTGTTGTATGTCTTGCAGCTCCAAATAAAAAAACCTTTGAACATAAAAACTATCCCAAAATTTGAACAGTACTGGGACTTGATCTCTAAGCCTCTAGATAGGAAACTGTATTTCCAGTTTAGAATTGGCTCTTTACCTTTGAATGCTTTCACGGTCAAATGGTCTCCTCATAATGTAAATACTTGTTTTTATTGTAAAACACATGTAGAGGATATCCCACATTTTTTATTCGTATGCCCCCTATATGCTGCCCCTAGGAATAGATGGTTGAAGCCTGCATGCAGAAATTTGGGCACAAGGAAATATTTAGAGGCCTTAAGGATTCTGAAATCAAATTGTGCCCCCAATCTTGCAATTGCTGTAGCTAAATACATGGGGTGGGCATGGATAATACGCACGCGCACTTTAAAACGCCTATGAATTACTTGATCACCAAACTTTAATTTTAAAACTTTGTGCTGTGTCGCTATTTTAAAAATGATTATTCTCATTGTGTTATTCGCCAACAAAGTACAAATTTCTTGGAATTTAATATGCCTTTTATTTTTAGATTAGTATTTATATGTGTATAGCTTAGGGAGACATGCTTTTATGACAATGTTGTCGAATAAAGTATTTAAACTTGAAACTTGTGTTTGCTCCCCTGGTCCATGGGAGAACCCCATTTGCATTAGGCCTCGCACAATGGCTGGAATATGGAGCCCACCTTAGTCTGCAAATAAATGGGCAGGATTATGACAGGGATCTCCAATATCCGTAGCACTGATCTTCACTGCAGATTATCTAATAGATCTGTTTTGTGGTTCATTTGCAGCATGGTGTCTCCCAAATTTCTCTTATCTGTTTCTGTTTCTTTCAAAGAGGAATTCAATTGACAGATACTGCTTTTCTGTGGCAAGAAATCTCGTTTTCAATTTCTCTTGAGCTACTCCCACTGCTTCTCTGACTGTTTGAATAAAGTTGTTTCAGTGCATATACCCCTGTTGTGATGTCCTCAGTTCTAACTCTGGGAACTAAATGAAGAGCGTTTAGACATTGTAGTAGTGCTATTTTGATTTGTGTGAAATTTACCTCCTTCACCGAAGATTGCAAAGCTTTTCCACGTTGACTAGTCGGATGTGTTGCCTCTGGATTAGGTTACTTTTTTGTCTAACATGTGGATCAGCGATAAGCCTTCTAACTAGCCTTCAACCCGAAAATAGCATGTTGGCATCCTCTCCGGCAGATCACCCATCTCTGTCATTTGGCCTTACATGCCATCAGATGTGTCTGCTTGGCCCGGGTTCAGCTGCACAGCTCTCACATCTGTAACAGTTCTCACTACAGCAGCACCTTTGAACTGCTGGCGCTGTAGGATTCCCACAAGCACAAGTGGGAGGTGCCATCGCCAACTTGATACTCTAATGTCACTGTCTCAAATAGGTACCCAGATCCCCCTTCTACCTAGGGCAGACACTGGGGGACAAGCCTCTACTCGCCAAACTCAAATGTGTCTGCATTACACTCCAAAGCATTGCTGCTCCCAATGGCCAGGTTTCACAGGCTGCCGGGCTGATGCAGGAGTGGAAGAACAGAAGTGATATCATGAACTTCACAAGAGCGCAGCCTCGGCAAAGTTACATCTAAACAGGGGTGCTGTGCTACAAGTGAGAGCAGTCAGACTCTTACACTACGTAATTTGCTTAAACCTATTTTTGTTGGCTCCAGTTTTGAGATACCTAGAGAAATAATGGTTGCAGCATATAAGTAATTAAGAGAATTACAAATTATTAGTCACCCCATATTTGTATTACCTATACTGCAAATGTGATTAATATCAGTCATCACATTTTCTGACTTGTTTTAAACAATTTTTTTAAATGAATACAGCAAACCATAGGAACAAACATCACTCCACTAAGAACGAAAGAAACACATTTTCTCTATAACACCCCTCACATTTATTTGTCTTTGTACACATGTATGGCTTGATGTGAAGTTTGCCCAATACCCCATTTATCCTTCTGCTGCCATGATCATTATTGTTCCAATCTAATATCCATGTGGCCTCTTGAAAACAGTTGAAAAACCTTTATTCATGACAGGCCTAGTAAGGTCATGTCCATTTTAGAAAGATGATTCAGTACACATTTCCGTCCCTGCCTTCCTTTACTAATAGATTGACATTTTAAACTCTTTTCACATCCACAGCCCAGAGTATTTTTATATAATGCACATATAGGTGTTTTTGAGTCACTGAATTCTTTAGCAACATTTTCAAATTCAGTTAGAGTCTTAGCAGCCCCTGCTTTATAAGCACAATATTTTACCCAATGTCTAATTTACTGTTGCTTGGCCTTTCAACATTCTGCAGTGTGTAGTCCTGCATTGTTCAAATAACTTAATGATAAAAGATTTTGAAAATTGGTCTGCATTTTCTCTGTCTCCAATTGAAAACTGTATCTCCTTTCTATCTTGGGAGAAATGGACGACAGAAAGGTTGTCAACCTACTTTACTCTAGCTGATCCCAGTTTTCAAGTACATTTTCATTATCATGCAAATACATAGATTTTTAGGCTGTACTTATTTGGGAAAGATAGTGCAAATTACAAAGCACCCCACTCACTATCATCGTGTTGAGATGAACATCAGTTTGGGGCTCTGTTGCCAGCACTTGTAAAAACCCTCATCTGCTTTTGCAATTCCAACACCTGTCTCTTGGACACTGGTCCTGGTAGGACATCAGAGTGGGAAACAATCAATTAAAAATATTAATTTTCACTGTATTTATCCTCCCCTTGGATGAGTTGAATAAATGTTTCAATTTCATTAGGCCTTTCATTACATCCCTTCTCGAAGTTGGCCAGTCAGACTATATAAGTCACTTATTGAGTTAATGAGATATACCCCTAGATACTTGTAGGAGCTGGGTGCTCATCTTTCAGTTTATGAATGTCATTAATCCCACTCTTAGGTGTTTCTATCTTGTAACCATTTATTTTGAACTCTTTCGCACCGGTCAACTTCAGCTAATACAGCAGAAGGGGAGTCTACAGTTCTTCCAAAGTCAGTAGTAGATCTGCAAACAAGCTTATTTTATGGGACTTCCAGACAAAGTATATTTCTTTTATATTTTTCAAATGCTCCATATTTAAAGCGAAAACAGAATAGGTCGGAGGGAGCACCCTTAACTGGTGCACTGTCCCAGGCCCACCACTAGTGACTTCCAACTATTTACTCAGATCCTAGTTGTTAAGTGCAGATAGGTAGCCATAATCCATCTTCTAATTCTTAATCAAGTCCCATCTTCACCAGTGTTGCATTCTGAGTGCTCCTGAGGTGGAAGCCGGGAGCTGGTGTTTTAATCTGTTTTAAAAATTACCCGTGTAATAATCTGTGTGTTTTAAAACCTTTACCTGACCATCCTTGGGACACTTGAACCACGCAGCCGACTAAGGCGCTGCCGCGGTGATTGCCGCCATTTCCAGGGAAGCCCTCGCTCCTGGACACGCCCACTGACGCATGGCCACGCCTCCCACCCACACTGTATAAACCTTGCCTTTTTCCCAGCGCGTCTTAGTATTGGATCGTGCTCCTGAGGCGGAAGCCGGGAGCTGGTGTTTTAATCAGTTTTAAAAATTACCCGTGTAATAATCTGTGTGTTTTAAAACCTTTACCTGACCATCCTTGGGACTCTTGAACCACGCAGCCGACTAAGGCGCTGCCGCGGTGATTGCCGCCATTTCCAGGGAAGCCCTCTCTCCTGGACACGCCCATTGACGCTCCGCCACGCCCCCCACCCACACTTCCTTAAACGATGTGTCTCCCCCGGCCGCGCAGCAGACGCGCGCAGCGGGCGCGTCGCTTGCGCGCCAATGGCGCGCCAAAGGCAAGCCCGTCTGCGCCCGTCCGCGGACGGCCGGGGACAGGGGCCACATCCCCTGGTCCCCCTCAAACATCGAGGAAGTACTATAGCTCAGGGTCCCTCCATAACCTAAGACCCCCTTTAAAAACCAGCTGTGGTCAACCCTACCATCCCCTAGACCTTCCCTCTCTCTGCTCAAACTGCAACATTAGGCTTAACACCTCTCAGCAGAAAAATGATCCACAGAATTACACTATGCTTCTTCTAAACTGCAGATCCCTCCCAAAGCATAGCACGGAAATCTCCTTAATGATATATGAACTAACACCAGACGCAGTCTTTTTAACCGAAACCTGGCTTACTCCCGACTCCGAGCCGTACCTGATACAAGCACTCCCCCCTGGTTATCAAATTTCACGTAGGGTTCGCACACAGGGGAAAGGCGGAGGTCTTGCAATCATTTACAAATCCCTATATCAGTGCCACTGCATCTCGGACCCCATCCCAGACTGTGAAAGCATGTCCTTCTCCCTCAAGCTCACCCCTAATGACAGCTTCACAGGAACACTTGTCTATCGCCCCCCAGACCCACTGAATCAATTTCATACAACTTTACCCTCCCTAGTAGCAGAACTAGCTATGTCTCCCTCCAACTTTACCTTGCTGGGCGACCTTAACATCCATTTCGACAATAGCTCAGACAACAAAGCAAGTGATCTAACTGCGAGCCTGGCTGCAGTACAACTGGAGCGACGAGTCCGAGCCCCCACGCATAACAAAGGAAACTTGTTGGACCCTGTATTCACAGAGGGGTAAAAATTACTATTCCCACTCCACTGAATGCAACAGTGGGATAAGTGTTGGATAGCGAAGGGGCAAAAAAATGTATTCCCACTATGGTGAGTGCAACAGTAGGGAAAGTGTTAGATAGAAGGAGGAGTCAAAATTACTATTCCCAGTCCAGAGAGTGCAACAGTAAGGAAAGTGTTGGTTTCTTCTCGTGCCTCTTTTTATGCCAACAAAATTGGCTCCAACCCGAATCCAACTAAAACCATCTTCAAACTAGTTAAAGAACTCCAAAACCCTAGGGCGCCCCCACCTAAAATTTCTTCCAACGAACAATGTGAGCAGCTTGCAACATATTTCGTTGAAAAGGTCCAAAAAATCTACGCAACCTTTCCACAGATCCCTCCTCCCTCTGGATTACCTAAGACCCCAGCCTCGAAGTTCACTCCACTTTCCAAAATTCCTGCCATCACTGCTGGTGACTTGACCATCCTGTGTAAGAAAGTGAAGTCCGGCTCCCCAGCTGACCCCATGAGCCCCTCTCATTTCCTGGACTCAATTGATTTTTTTCTATCCCCTTTGCTGAACATCCTTAATCCTTCTTTTACCTCTGGATCTGTACCCATAGCTTGGAAGCAAGCGTGGGTATCACCAATAATTAAAAAACCCACCCTCGACCCTTCTAAACCGGAAAACTTCCGGCCAATATCCCTCCTCCCCTGGATTTCCAAGATAGCTGAGGCCCATGTCAATGGTATCCTCTCGAAACATGTGGATTATCACGGAATTTTAGACCCTTCCCAAAACGGCTTTCGCGCAGGCCATAGCACTGAGTCTGCCCTACTGGCCACCACTGAACATCTCTGGACGATTTTAGACTCCGGTCAAAGTGCTGCGCTGATTCTCCTAGATCTCAGCGCAGCCTTTGACACGGTATCCCATGATATCCTTCTGAAACGTCTGGAGATGGCCGGTGTGACTGGCCTCGCTCTTGCATGGTTTCAATCCTTTCTCAAGGATAGATCCTTCAAGGTGTCGGCCCCTCCATTTCTCTCCAAAGCCCATCCCATAGCTCAAGGTGTCCCCCAGGGTTCAGCGTTGAGCCCATCCCTCTTTAATCTCTACGTCCAGCCACTTACTGACGTGGCAAAAGAGTGGGGGCTCACGCTGGTCTCATACGCCGATGACACCCAGCTGGTTGTCACCCTCTCGGAAAGCCCGTCCATCGCGGCATCCAAGTTTAAAGAGGGTATGGCAGCAGTGGCACAATGGATGACGGACAATTACCTCCAACTTAACGCCGGGAAAACCGAGGTACTCCTCCTTGGCCGAAACACCAGCCTATGGAACGAGCACTGGTGGCCGTCATCTCTGGGCGCTACTCCACTCCCTAAAAATTGTGTTAAAAATCTGGGAGTCTGGATGGATGTCAACCTCAGCTTCCAGTCACACACTAAAAAGGTGGCAGCCACCTGCATAGGTCTCCTAAGGAACCTCAGACCTATACTTGGGCTCTTCGACTCTAAAGCTCGCCAGCTAATTATCCAGGCTACTATCCTATCACGCCTGGATTACGCTAACGTCCTCCTTCTGGGAGCAAACAAAGCGGAAACAGCAAGGCTCCAACGTATCCAGAATGCGGCGGCCAGAACGTTGGTGGGCCTACCACGTAGATGCTCGGCTAGAGCCACCATCCGTAAGCTCCACTGGCTGCCCGTGGAACACCGAGTCAAATTTAAGGCTCTTACCACAATCTTTAAGATCGTTAAACACGGAAATCCCCCTCTGTTGCGGAATCTGGCCCGACCGTATGTCCCAGGTCGTGCACTCCGTTCTTCCAATCAACTCCTTCTGACCGTCCCCAGGATTAGGCTTTGCCGAACTGGAGGCCGCTCCTTTAGCGTCCTTGGTCCCAAACTATGGAACGATCTCCCCCTCAGCACTCGTTCCTTAGATTGCCTCTCAGCCTTCCGTAAAGCTATCAAGACCTACCTCTTCCCTGCTCCCTAAGCCTCCCTCCCCCCTCCCACTCTTCCTTTTCTGTTTCTGGTGTGTACTTGTCTCATAGCGCCGGGACGCCCCATTGCTGGGGTAGCTGCTGCGCTTCACCAAACCTAGAAATAGAAATAGAAAATTCAGCAACTGCAGTAACCTTAGGGTAGGCTCCATCCCCCCTCTCCCAAGATCCGATCACTTTCTAATCCCTCTTACCTGGTCCACATATAAATCTGTATCCTGCTCTCCCTTCCCACCAAAAATGAGAAACTGGTCTAGGCTCCCACTAGAACAGTGGACTAGGTCCCTAGCAAACTCAAGACCCTCATTCTCCCAGAATCCCTCGTCAGACAGCAGGGAATTCGACAATTGGATCCGGAAGTCCATTGACTCCATACTCCCCACTCGCAAAATCACCTTAAAGAGACCTAGGGAAACAGCCCCTTGGTACTCAGATGAACTCAGAGTGAAAAAACGAATCTGCAGGAAACTTAAGAGGAACTGGCGGCTGGGGTATGCCACCGCAGACAAAGCCACGTACAGGAAAGCTATTATAGCCTACAAAACTGACATAAAAACGGCACAATCCTCCTATTTTAGTGGAAAAATTATGAAGGCCAGATCTAAACCGAGAGAGATTTATCAAATAGTAAAAACCCTCACCAAGCCCCAAATGATAACCCCATCGCGCGCTGCAATGACCTAGTGGAATTTTTCTATCAGAAAATAAACAAAATCTATGTACCATTTGCAGCCCCAACCTTGGAAGCCCCCATGGTTGAACTTCAGCTCCCTACTAAGGCGGAGTACCACCCGCGAATAGCTCTGGATCACTTCCCCCTAGTAGATCTAGAGTCACTGGAAATCTTGACATTACAGGTAAAGTCAGGCTCCCCAAATGACCCAGCCCCACCCAGCACTATGACCGCCGCCAGTAAAGTTATTCTTCCTACTCTCATGGAGCTGCTTAACAACTCCCTGATAAAAGGAAGTGTGCCTCCAACATGGAAGCAGGCTATGGTGAGGGCACTCCTGAAAAAACCCAACCTGGACCCCAAAAACCATAACAACTACCGCCCCATCTCCATTCTGCCTTGGGTGAGCAAGATCCTGGAGCGACACATCAATCTCCATCTCACAAGGTTTCTCGAGTCTAACCATCTACTCAATGCCTCACAGACAGGGTTCCGTCCCAAACATGGGACGGAAACAGCTTTGCTGGCCGTGACAGAAGAAACCAGGCGGATCGGGATCAGTGGCAGTCATCCTTTTCGATCTGAGCGCCGCGTTCGACACGGTATGCCATAAAACCTTCCTGTGTCGACTTCTCGATCTAGGAGTGTCGGGAGATGCCCTGGCCTGGCTAAGATCCTTCTTGAGCGAAAGGATGCTGTTCAACGTGTACATGAGGCCGCTGGCTGAGATCATCCGTCCATGTGGCATTAAGATCATCACATATGCGGATGACACTCAGCTAGTGGTCTCCCTCGCACAGAAGAACAGTGAGCCGGCACAGGTCAACCTAACGACCTGTATGGAAGAGGTCAGGAGATGGATGACGGCATCTTCTCTTAAACTTAACGGCGATAAAACCGAGCTCATGTTGCTTGGCCCTCCAGCTCTGTCCACCATCGACAACCTATGGCCCATCAGCTTGGGCTCACCCCCAATTCCGAAAGACAATATCAAAAGTTTAGGGGTCTGGCTGGACAAATCCCTAACTCTCAACACCCAAGCCACAAAAACATCTGCAACCTGTTTCGGGATCATCAGGATGCTGAAAAAAATCCTGCCACTCCTGCCCTTTGAAGCCAAGCAAATTGTCATACAAGGCCTAATCCAATCCCGACTTGATTTCAGCAATGCCCTTTACTTAGGGGCACCGGGATACATGCTGCAAAAACTCCAGCGGACCCAGAACTGCGCTGCATGCACGCTGCTGCACATTCCACGCAGAGTATCAGTGGTACCCGGGCTGAGGACCCTAAACTGGCTTCCTGTCAGGGAGAGAATAAAATTTAAAGCCATGTGCATATCCCACCAAGCCTTCTGGAGAACCGGCCTCAAAATCAACCACTCCCTGCTCCTCCCCTACTGCCCCGGCAAACAACTCCGATCCACTCACGCATTCCTAGCGGTAGCCCCCCGGATCAAGAGGTCAAGAGCAGGAGGAAGGTCCTTCACGCTCAACGCCGCCAAGCTGTGGAACTCCCTCCCCCTACACCTCAGATCGAACCCCAATCTGTAATCTTTTCGCAAGAAGCTTAAAACATTCCTTTTCAGCAACTAACTAACCCCCAGCTACTCTCCTCAAGGCACTTTTCTTTCTATTAGTGCTTGGACGCCTAAGGGCAGCAGTCGCGCTTAACAAAACCCCTTTCATTTCATTTCATTTCATTCAGGAAATCCTAGCTCACCCTAAGAAATTCTTCCCTAGTGTCACGAGTACATTTGGGATTACTTTAAAATAATTTTTTCCACTATATGGTATATCATCCTAATGTTATGAGACTTTATTGGGTGAATGGCTTTATTTACTTCTTCCTCAGGTATAGGTTAATCTAGTTTCATCCTATTTTATTATCAGAGTTGAAGTGAAAGGAAGAAACTGATTGCTTAGCGAGGCAGTAGATTTATTTGCTTGTAAAAATGTCCCTTTAAAGAATACCTACTAATTACTGTTTGGTATTTTCTTTGTATTTTCCTGTTTCAGAACAGCCCATCACCGCCAGCCCCCTGCCCCTCTTGGCATATGGGCCGGACACAGCCTCCACACCCACGCCCTTTCCTGGTGGCCCTAATGATAAGTCATGTTTAATATGTCCTATTTTTCAGCAAGTGTGCATTATTGTTTTCTTTATTTTCTAATTTCTCCACCTTCACCCTATCTACTTTAATGTCTAGGTACTTTTATCATACATACACGACTTCTTTTATCCAGTTTTCTTTTATATTCCATCATTTTCTGCAACTGATTTCCTCATGTCTATATCTTTTTCCCTTCACTTTTTTAGTAACCTTTTCTTGGCCCCTGTTTTACATCTTTGGGCTGTTAACAGAAGATTTTGGTAACATAAAGAGAATGCAGGCCTTAGTATTTACAAAATGTGGGTTGACAGAAGGCTTTTTTGAGCGAACCATCAATATTACATGAACAGGGATGGTCATCAAGGACCCCAAAAGGATGTTATACAAGGTTCCATGATGCTGTGACAGTGCAGGACAACAGGATCCTACCAGTACCATAAGTCCTTTCAATTCCCTTCCACCGCTACATTGTTTTTCATATCCATTTGTAGCTATGTCCATCCATTATGCAGAAAATATTATAACATTGGATAGTTGAATATTTGGTTTTTTTTTAAATGTCAAGTAAACCTTTGAACGTTTGATACTCTTTAGACAGAGCATAGATAAGAAAAACCTAACATTAGTAAGGCATTGCCTTCATTACTTTTGCCAATGGTTACAGACATCTAGCTCCTGAGAATGAGAAGATCACCATCCTCTGGAGTAGTAAGTAGTCACAGCTAGGACAAGTGTTCCCAATGACAACTACTGCATTTATTAAGGTATTTCACCCATTCATCCAAGCTTAATTAGAAATCCTTTTCTAAATTATGTACACTCCTATGTTCTTCTCTCATCCTCTGTTGAATTGGTGCCCAATGTCCAATCAATTATCACTTCCCCCATTCTTTCTATCCCAGCCAGCCCAAAAATGTCATTTGCATCTAGGCATGTGCCATATTTTTCCCACAGTGACTACTTTTCATGGCTTCCATTACTGTTCCATATTCTACCTTTATTCACCATGTGGCAAACATGTCACTGCAGATATTAGAATCCTGGTTCAAAGATCACTACTGACTATTTAAACCAGATCCAGAGGATGGATTAATGCGCCATCATTTCCAGTTGTTTGCTTGGAAATAGCCTGTACTGTTTTGCACCCTCCCTTCTTGGCTGCAGTTTTCCATCCTGTCCTGCCATAGCAGGATGATTTTTGCTTCGGACTTGAGACTCCCTTTCCTCTGATCACTAGGTAAACTCCACGTTGTCCTCTTTTGAATAATATTGAGCACAGGTATTTTTGACTTGGATCAGTGTAAATCTCCAAGGAGCAGACGGCCATAATTCAGACTCAAGAACAGTGGCAGCAGTTAAATCAAGCATGAGTGGTGGCGGAGGCCCAGACACACATGCACACATACACTCACACATCTACACTCATTGACACCACATGCATTCACAAGTATGCACACGTTTACCCACCATTCAAAACCACACAAGCACGCACATCACCTTGTAAAGTGTTAAAGTTGCTCCACACACCTATTCACATCACGCTCTCACAAATACACATACATTCATACATACACACACATCAAACATTAAAATAATCAAACCTTCCTGGCTGCAGCAAAGATCTCGGCCTCAAGGTTCCTGCACGGTTGGAATCTACTGTGTAGGCAAGCTAAAGGAGAAACCCAGGGGGAAGTGCGAGAGAGAAAAATAGGAAAAAGAAAATGTTACTTACCTGCTGGCCACCACCTAGTTGATCTTCTGCTTGTCTCCTCTTGTCGACTCCCAGCAGCCAATGCACAGGATTCCAGATACCCCATGGCCAATCCAGATTCTGCTGTCATGCTGGCAACGATATTGCTATTACCAGCATGAGAACAGTAGCAGGATTGGTCTGAGCGCCCTGGTTTGGCACTCAGACAGGGACTGGGAGCCTGTGTCACTTCTCCACCTGATTGTTCAACATCGCTTGGGTTGGAGAAAGACTGTGCAATTTGGTTTGGCCGGGCTGACACAGCCAGCCAAACACACATGTGCACTTAGCAACAGAGAGAAGGAATGGTTGGCACTGACTCTCCTTCAGGATGGCTCTGCTCCCAGGACTTGGCTCAGTGACAGCGAAGAAAATGAAATGATAATAAAATAGTTTTATTATTATTTTATTTTCCCTGTGTGCACTGCTGAAAGAGCGGTGAGACAATGGCTCTCCGCCTTAACAGAGGAGCTGCCGCTGAGCATGACAGAAGGGTATCAGGATCTACAGAGAGTGCAGAGGTGGTACCAATATGAGAAGGGGGCATTGATCCACCAGCACATTTAAGTTTTTGCTTTTATGTTTCCCACTATAGACTAGAGAAACCTCTGTTCCTTCACCCGCATTAAATAGGGGAATGTTATTTCCTTGTTGCCATACTGAAAACGCTGTGCTCACTCCGGCACTTAACAGGAATACTTTTTAAAAGTGTTTCCATGGTAGGAAACTACTGACAAGAAATGCCTGAAAATCACCAACTCGTAAGATTGTGGTCGTTCAACCACTAATGCAGTAACTATGTCCCACGAAGGCCCACAAATTCACACCAATCCTAAAGCTGTGATTGCAGTAATTCTGCCAAAAGTACTGTATTTATAGATACCCATTGTAGGGATAAAATTCCAGTTCATAGAATCAGGATTATGAATTCAGCCTTGTAAAATTGATTTTATTGCACACCTAACCTTGCTTGGGCAAAGTGTTTTATGCAAGGGACTCATCATTTGTAATATATTTTCCAAAACGGGGATTGAGAAAGTTCCATATGTTTTTCTTATTTAAATAGTATGTTCACTAGCCTCTTTTAAGCTACTGCAAAGTACAGAGGATTGTTTTTCCCAGTCTTTATTTGCCACGCCATTGACATTATTTCAGAAGTACACCACACAAACAGGTATCCTATCGGCCTATCTTTTATTCATGCATTCTGATCAAGTTGGGCAACACAAGTCAAGAGAAAAATCATTTTTAGTTGTTTATCAGACCCTCACCCACTTTATTAACAGCATGCTTCATCAAAGGGAGTTATCCTGGTCCCCATGAACCAGGATGGGCTAAACCATATTCCAGAGAGCATTGTTGGTATTTATCCTCTGAGGTCCTTAACATAAAAATAGTCAGACACCCCGGTTTTCCATAAATTTTAGGTGCCCTTGTTATGGTTAAAAGCGTGTATGGGTGTCTGTAAGATATAGTACCCCTACCCCCTCTACGAAGCCGTTTTAGCCTTATCAACATGGCCTCTATGGATCCAAGGCCTGTCTCTATGACCACGGTTAAGGGGTAGTTTCTAATAATTTGTCCTCTCCCTATTAGTCCGGACACACAACATGAAATATTAAACATGCATGTAGGCTTACTCCTCACTTTAAATGCGCATGTCATTGAGCCCAAATCCAATATTCCTTAATACTTTGCAAAGGGGGACGAGGGTTGTGCCCCTGTAATACATTTCCTAAAGGGTTGCATGTCCCAATTTACTCCTACATTCTACCCCACTCTCTTCTTGCCTGCACTCATTGTTTAGGAAAGTCAGAAAAGGAGCACAAAAAATGTGAGATGTATACGTCAAGTATATATTCAGCATTTCATTTGAGCCAGTGGTTGCCGGTGGGGGCCACCAGCATCCATCTCTAGAGACAAGCATAAATGTTTCCTCATCAGACGTTACTTGAAACCAAGAGAGAGAAAACACACAAAGGGGAAAGAATGAGGAAGTGAAAGACGGAAACACTGTCAAAAACGGAGAAAGCAAGAACCTGGAGGAGTGAGGCAGCATTTGTATATAGCACGCTACATTTAATATCAGTGGCCGCTGGCTTCGGAGCAGAGCTTTGGTAGTGGCGCCCGCCAGTAACAAAGGGTCGGGGGGCAGGTGTGAGGAGCGTGGGGGAGAGCGAGCGCAGGGGGGATTCATAATAATTTTTAAAAACTAACCTGATGGCGCTGGTCGCCTCCCTCATCGCATCGCTCCTGATGGCCATTACCTGGGTCCCTGTATACACAACAATTGGTTCATTGGGGATCAAAAACTTGTTTTTACTGTCTCATACACTGTGTAGACATTTGAAACACAAAACAGAATCCAAAAACCATCAAATTATTTATATACTGTTTTATAAATTTCAGTCATTCATAGATACTGATTTCATAAGTCAATCACAAAGAAGGCTATACAAAATAGTGCAATGTGCAAAAAGTGACTCAAAGTGCTCAGTGCTTACGGCGCAAAAGTGAGAGAACTGTACAATTAATATATACAAGGGGGAAATTAACATGTGGTTTGTGCTTATCATACAATTATCAACCTGTACTCCGTAATAATCAGTACTTAGTACATGATATCCATGCACGTAATCCACTTATTCGTCGACGTTTCGACCCTTAACAAGCAAACATTTGTGGTCAACAACGGGTCTTCATCAGGACTGTGGGGGACAGCAAACAGCCTAGGGAATTTAAAAAGATGGTATATTTAAAAAAAATGGATTCTGCTAGGGACAGGTTGGGCCATTTGTTTGGGTGCCCAAGATAACACTCACCTTCATTCTACCCAGTCGGGTGAAGTGGAGGATGAGCTCTATTAAGCTGTTCTGTCGGTGAGGCTTAAAGTTCCACCACGACGAACGTGTTATTTTGAGGCTCATCAATATTGAAAGCCCATCTGTAAAGGAGATGGCATCTCTTTTATAATATATCCGCCATTATAAATATGCAAGCGACTGAGGCCATTATACATCAATATGGCTCACCTGTGTATGGGTGTGACTATTCTACCCAGTGGGATTCCGGAACTGCACAAGACTGGAGTTCCCAAGTTTGTGATCAGATGTATTAATATGCTCTGATACGGAATAAGGAGTATGGATTAGTGCTATCATATTACAAAACACTCATGCTGTGTATCAGGGCATTCATACTCCGTTTCTTACCTGTTGGTGTAGCGTGTAATTCTGTCCCGACTGGTATTCTAATTGTAAAGCTCGCCGAGGTTGGAACCCCAAACTGCAATGAAGTGGGTAAATGTTTACTTATCTGTGGGGCCATTCAGAATTAGCATCAATTAGTTATAACTAGTACCAAATAACGCTCACCTGGGTGAGGGAAGGATGTTCCTCCCAGTGGGGTTCGAGGGTGGTTTGAGTCAGCGGAGTCAGCTGACCCGTAATAGAGTGACTGAGTCACTGCCGACACCCATACCCCTCAGCAAGCCCCGCCGCGCATACTAACGATATGCATTTAACATCCATGGCCTATAAGCCTTTACTACGCATGCGCAGCATTCCTTGCGTCCATGACAACCCGCTACTATCACAGACCTCCGTAGCGTAGCGCACTGTGCATCGACCAACTTTATACATAGGGGTCCTTATGACATTTCCCCCTTAACCAAATAGAATCGGTGTTTGGGTATGTTTCCCGATACGTAGTTTCCATCTAGTACACTTGCGCAGCAACCCATTTCCTACTCTACCGCGCATGCGCAGCATCTAATGATCTCCATGCCAACCCACTCCCTCACGGGCCTCCGTAGCGGCCACGTGACCCATCCCGGAAGTATGCTAGCAGTTATACTCACATCGCGCTCGCCCATTCATTGTAACCGAGCGGCGGAAGGTAGACGTAGGTGATCGGCCTTTCTTCATGACTACCAACTGTAAGTAGGCTTTCCCCCCATACAGGACCCACCCATGGCCTGACCACACGAGCCAGTTCGTAGGCGAGCTTCCATATACTTACTTTTGCGATATATGCCTTCCCACATAGAATATGTTGCAACGAGTGAAGCACCTACCCCCTGCTCGCTGAAGTCCAACTAGAGTATTACTCGAGTAAGCCCCCTTTCTGACATGTCACGTTTTGTGACCAACTCTGTGTTATATGTTTGTGTGAGTCTGGTTTGTCTTTTATGTACACCACTTATCCTTATTAGGAGATCTTTGAGCCCACATTCAATGTAAGGCAACCATCTGGCGTAGTGCAATTCACGCCGGTAAAGATATGAGCACTAAAGCCCAGTGAACTCAATTTCACGCCGTTGCATGCTTTTTCAGGCACGCACAAAGGACGCCAATTTTTTACCTGTTGAATAACCTTAGGTATACCATGCTGAAGCGTACACTCTCACGATATGAGCACGCTCACACCCCATTAGTAGACACGTCCTCTACTCATGAAGGCACTTTTTCCATCCACCACCGTGGAAAGCAAGTATAACTGCACGTATTTTGCACTTAATTTCTGCACTTCGTTACAGGATAGTAATCACTTCTTTTACTTTTCTTCCTTCCTGAGGTTTTTGTTGGCACCCTATATTCTAGGAGTGTCTTCCCAGAGGAACATTTTTTCATCTGGATGACCAAGGATTTAGGACAGGGTGCGTCTTTTAGGGGACCCACACCTCCCACTTCCTTGTTTTGGTCCTGAAGAATACCGGGGATCACCCCATATGGTAGAAACATGTTGACCAACACATAGCAGAGATACGTAGGTCGTAACTCCCCTCCCAGTATCTCACCTATACTTTTTAATATTGTCCAGTTACCTTTTTATTAAAATCTATACAAAGTATTAACCAGGACAATTTTAACACTCACACTTTTTTGTCTGCAACCCACACTTCACTACCTGCTCCACTGTAACTCAGGTGTTGAAGCACACCCAAGTGACGCTAGGCCACTTGGGTGGGCCCCGATGATGAAGCAAGTCACCACTAGGTGGTGAGTGAGGGGTTTACTAACAAAGGAACAGTGTTTCCATGTTTGGAAAAGCCTTCATCTCCCTCATCGGGTAATACTCCTCCATTTGTTCTTTATCAAAACTTGACCAGAGGATCAGGAGTATTCCCCGTCCAGTATTCACGGACGCAATTCCTTACTCTCTATATGTTCCAGATATTGAGGCAGCGCACAGCTGTGAGAGTACAAGACACCGTCTCTCTCAGCATTAACACAGGAAAACAATCGCGACACGAACATGGCAGAAAACCAGGGCTTATCTTTCTCAACTGAAGAAATAGACTCCATCATGAGTGATCTCAATGCTTTTGCTGACCCCAGTATTAGCAATACCATCTCACAGACATCGGAATGGGACAAACTCTCAGAACTAAAACGCAATCGTATTAGAACAATACTACATGGAACCATACTTAAAGAATATGTTACCAACACCATGGCCCCAAAAGGATTACTAGTGACTAATGCTCCCAGAATCTTCCTAGAGGATGAAGAATTCAGAAGGGACTGGGCACAAATAGCATGGCATTGCACGCACGACTGGATTATGCTCATCTTGAAAACAGCAATTCGACTATCTGAAAAAATCCAGATCGAAATCCAAACCATAGAAGGCCAAATAAAGGCCACGATTACAGGATACAAAAAGAAATTAGATGAGATAAACAAAGAGATTAATGAATACAGAGAGAATCTCACACAACAAAAAGTATCAAAGTTCCAAAAAGGTCTGAAAAAATGTTCTTTCGTTAAAGCCTATCCTTACTCGGACCCGAACTACAAAGCGACCACCACACAGGAACAAGACTCTGATGTCTCAAGCAACACTTCCCACAGTTCCAACAGCATTGGAGGTTCCAACCCAAGCACACCACGACAGAAAAAGAGAGGGGGATACCAAGGAAACTACCAGTGGCCACAATATAACCACCCCCCCTTCCAAAATCCATATCAACAACCCCAACAATTCCCCATGTATGGTTGGCAACCACCATTTCAACAATATCCCTTCCAGCCCAATCAGTTCCGTCCTCCTTTTCAGAACAGAGGCAGGCACGGGAGAGGCCGCAACAAACGGGGAAACACTGTCCATTGGGAAGAAGAAGAGATGGTGAGCAGCAACACCAGGAACAAAACCGCATCCAACAGAGCAGGCCCCAGCAACATGAGGACCTAGTGACAAACCTGTCGTCACACATCCTAACAGACACAGAGAAGAAAGTCCTCAACAAAGGACTGGGATTTGTCCCCACAGCTAACTTGGACAAGTTCAAACTACACTGCGAACTAGCAGCCTTTTTCAGAAAACTGAAACTGAAAGCATTTTTTGAAAAAACAGACACGGACAACAATGAGGAAGTGCCAAACGAAACTGGACTAAGAACAAAATCCACTTTTGTCCCTCCCCCACACACCATCCCAGTGGAAATAAATGCATTCGAACAGGCGGTATTCAACGACATAGAATCCACCATAACCCCTACCCGATACCAGAACATCAGCAAAGCCGAGAAAAAGGCCCTATCGGACCTCAAAGGGGATGAAACCATCATCATAAAACCCGCAAATAAGGGAGGAGGCCTAGTAGTTATGAACCTAATAGATTACCAACAAGAATGCAAACGTTTATTTGAGGATCGAAATAACTATCTTCCTCTTACCAACGACCCCACAGATGACCTACGAAGAGAAATTGTGGATCTGGTTGAAGAAGCAGAGCATCTAGGTGACATCTCCAAACAAGAAGCGGATTACCTAACAAAAACAGAGGCAAAAATACCATATTTCTACGTGGTCCCTAAAATGCACAAGAACAGAATACCACCACCGGGTAGACCTATAGTATCTGGTATAGGCTCCCTCCTTGAACCTCTGTCTAGGTTCTGTGACTACTTCTTAAAACCAATTGTGCAAGGAACCACCACCTACTTAAAAGACACTAAAAGCCTCCTAACACTTCTGGAAACCATCAAAATGGATGATGATATGATCATGGTTAGCTTCGATATAGAAAGCCTTTATACCAACATCCCTCAGGATGCCACCATCAACGTTCTAAAAGAAACCCTAGAACAAACCACATGGGAACACAGAACACCCAAGGAATTCATTATTAAGTGTGCGACCTTGGCCCTTAAAAGAAATTTCTTTGAGTTTGAAGGGTCCCTATATTTACAAATAGGGGGCACATCTATGGGCAGCGTTTTCGCGCCGAGCATAGCGGGATTGTATGTATTTGACTTCGAGAAAAATTACATCCTCTCACCCACCAACCCATACCTGGAAAACATCATATTCTGGCGCAGATATATTGATGATGTGCTAGCAATCTGGAAGGGCCCACAAGAAATTTTAACAACATTCCTAACCTGGCTCAACACTTGCGATCAACACCTTCACTTCACCCACAACGTGGACAAGAATGAAATGGTCTTCCTAGACATTGAGATAAAAAGAGAACAAGAAGTTTTGACCACCAAAACACACTTTAAGCCCACAGCTAAAAACAACCTCTTAAGATTTGAAAGCTTTCACCCACGACCACTGAGGGAAAACCTTCCCTATGGCCAATACTTAAGATTACGTAGGAACTGCAGCAAACTCATGGACTACAAAGAACAGGCTGAAGACCTGACGGGGAAACTAATACAACGTGGCTACCCAACAAAGATCACAAAGAAATGCCAAAAGCGAGCCAGAAACCAACCACGCCAAGCACTGTTGGAAGAGACAACAAAAAATAATGACAACATACCCCTAACCTGTGTGACTACATACAATGTGATTTCCAACGAAGTGAGCAAAAGCATCAGGAAGCACTGGTCAATAGTCAATTCCGGAACCTTCCACTGGGAAAAACCTCTTTTTTCATATAAAAAAGCTCCAAGTCTGAAAAACACCTTGGTCAACACAAGACCCAGAAATAACACTAATTCCCATGACCCAACCTTAACACAGATATGGGGTCTCCCGCCAGTAACTGGACATTCACGATGTGGGGACTGTAGTGTTTGTCACCTGACAGAAAACACCAAGACAATAGTCTTGGAACCTGGCAAAATATGGGAGCAGAGGTCCCACACCAACTGCAACAGCAATAATGTCATCTACCTTATCACCTGCATCTGTGGTAAACCCTACGTGGGCATGACGACACGCAAAATCAAACAACGCATTTGCGAACACAGAAGCACCATAAGATGCAAAAAGAATATGACCAAACTCACGGATCACTTTCTAACCGCCCATCACACCACCAATGACATGAGGTGGACAGTCATTGAACAGTTGCAACCAGGCCCTAACATCCAAGCCCGTCTGTTCGAGAAAGAACAGAGATGGATATATAGACTTTCCACACACAAACGGGGTCTTAATGACAATATCCCGTGGAACTCTGTATTAAAATAGCATCACTGTCTGCCGACACCCATACCCCTCAGCAAGCCCCGCCGCGCATACTAACGATATGCATTTAACATCCATGGCCTATAAGCCTTTACTACGCATGCGCAGCATTCCTTGCGTCCATGACAACCCGCTACTATCACAGACCTCCGTAGCGTAGCGCACTGTGCATGGACCAACTTTATACATAGGGGTCCTTATGACATTTCCCCCTTGGAGCCCCTTAACCAAATAGAATCGGTGTTTGGGTATGTTTCCCGATACGTAGTTTCCATCTAGTACACTTGCGCAGCAACCCATTTCCTACTCTACCGCGCATGCGCAGCATCTAATGATCTCCATGCCAACCCACTCCCTCACGGGCCTCCGTAGCGGCCACGTGACCCATCCCGGAAGTATGCTAGCAGTTATACTCACACCGCGCTCGCCCATTCACTGTAACCGAGCGGCGGAAGGTAGACGTAGGTGATCGGCCTTTCTTCATGACTACCAACTGTAAGTAGGCTTTCCCCCCATACAGGACCCACCCATGGCCTGACCACACAAGCCAGTTCGTAGGCGAGCTTCCATATACTTACTTTTGCGATATATGCCTTCCCACATAGAATATGTTGCAACGAGTGAAGCACCTACCCCCTGCTCGCTGAAGTCCAACTAGAGTATTACTCGAGTAAGCCCCCTTTCTGACATGTCACGTTTTGTGACCAACTCTGTGTTATATGTTTGTGTGAGTCTGGTTTGTCTTTTATGTACACCACTTATCCTTATTAGGAGATCTTTGAGCCCACATTCAATGTAAGGCAACCATCTGGCGTAGTGCAATTCACGCCGGTAAAGATATGAGCACTAAAGCCCAGTGAACTCAATTTTACGCCGTTGCATGCTTTTTCAGGCACGCACAAAGGACGCCAATTTTTTACCTGTTGAATAACCTTAGGTATACCATGCTGAAGCGTACACTCTCACGATATGAGCACGCTCACACCCCATTAGTAGACACGTCCTCTACTCATGAAGGCACTTTTTTCAATCCACCACCGTGGAAAGCAAGTATAACTGCACGTATTTTGCACTTAATTTCTGCACTTCGTTACAGGATAGTAATCACTTCTTTTACTTTTCTTCCTTCCTTATGTTTTTGTTGGCACCCTATATTCTAGGAGTGTCTTCCCAGAGGAACATTTTTTCATCTGGATGACCAAGGATTTAGGACAGGGTGCGTCTTTTAGGGGACCCACACCTCCCACTTCCTTGTTTTGGTCCTGAAGAATACCGGGGATCACCCCATATGGTAGAAACATGTTGACCAACACATAGCATAGATACGTAGGTCGTAACTCCCCTCCCAGTATCTCACCTATACTTTTTAATATTGTCCAGTTACCTTTTTATTAAAATCTATACAAAGTATTAACCAGGACAATTTTAACACTCACACTTTTTTGTCTGCAACCCACACTTCACTACCTGCTCCACTGTAACTCAGGTGTTGAAGCACACCCAAGTGACGCTAGGCCACTTGGGTGGGCCCCGATGATGAAGCAAGTCACCACTAGGTGGTGAGTGAGGGGTTTACTAACAAAGGAACAGTGTTTCCATGTTTGGAAAAGCCTTCATCTCCCTCATCGGGTAATACTCCTCCATTTGTTATCTTGGGCACCCAAACAAATGGCCCAACCTGTCCCTAGCAAATTCATTTTTTTTAAATATACCATCTTTTTAAATTCCCTAGACTGTTTGCTGTCCCCCACAGTCCTGATGAAGACCCTTTGTTGACCACAAATGTTTGCTTGTTAAGGGTCGAAACGTCGACGAATAAGTGGATTACGTGCATGGATATCATGTACTAAGTACTGATTAATACGGAGTACAGGTTGATAATTGTATGATACGCACAAACCACATGTTAATTTCCCCCTTGTATATATTAATTGTACAGTTCTCTCACTTTTGCGCCGTAAGCACTGAGCACTTTGAGTCACTTTTTGCACATTGCACTATTTTGTACAGCCTTCTTTGTGATTGACTTATGAAATCAGTATCTATGAATGACTGAAATTTATAAAACAGTATATAAATAATGTGATGGTTTTTGGATTCTGTTTTGTGTTTCAAATGTCTACACAGTGTATGAGACAGTAAAAGCAAGTTTTTGATCCCAAATGAACCAATTGTTGTGTATATAGATTACTTGCCCAAGTTCATAGGGATACTGGGTTTACCCCATTTTGTTGTTCAATCATTACCTGGGTCCCAGCAGCCCCTGGGACAGACTCCCAGCCAATCCATGTGCTGCAGAGCAGAGATTGATCTGAGCTGGCGGAAAATATGCTCTGCTCAGACCAGGGAGTCTGTGGGGGTTTCTCCAGCCTGGCTGCTTAATGCACAAGGACTAGAGAAACCTAAGTGCGCATGTGTGTTTTGGTCAGCCACTTAGTAAGTGCACAAGCACTCCTCTTCCACTTGCCCATGCCCCGCTTTTCCATGCACAAGCTGGCAAACTAAAAATAAAACCATGCTAGAGCACAGTTTTATTTTTCCTTTGCTGGCTCCGCGCCAGGCAGGGGGGCGACACTCCACCGCCATTGTGGAGGAGCCGGCACTAGCTTTGGGCACCCTCAATCATTATTTTGTGAATATATATTGGATTTGTCATTATTGACCAGGGTTTTTTTAATTCTTGAATTTCTTAATGACTGGATATTGGCTAAATAAAACAACAAATTACAAGTTATGGCAGAATTCTTGAATTTCCATGGATTAAAACAATGTTTGGTGGGGGAAAATCGGACTTACCACTGCATGGAATGCGGCAGATATTGTGACTTTTTGGCGTGCGGCCATCTTCACACCACCAATGGCTGTTAATTTGGAGAACGCCGTAGTCCGTGCTCTTGTCACCTGGATTAAAGTTCATTGCGCTTGTGTTGAATCTGCTTTCATAGTATGCAGTGCACACCCCTGGGAAAAAAGTACAGCATTAAAATATAAATGGAAATTTAATATTGAGCAGAATTCTTCAGCATCTCCAGGTTTGCAGTCTAAGTAATAACTTCTAAATATGCGGTCTCCTACTGCTGTTCATGACCTCTATCACGCTGCCTGTTGTTTCTCCTGCTAGTTAGTGTCTGCACATTGCGTCTTTGCACATGCTACTTGGCTGCATTTTTAAAGGCTGCATTTTTAAAAGGATGGGAATTCCTTTTTAATTGGAAATTCATTTTAAAAACTGTATTTTACTTACTTGGCACACCTCACGGAGGCTTCCCTGGTCTGCCGTGGCTTTGCCGATTGTTGTGAAGGTGAGACCTTGCGGTGAACACCACTTCCGGGCTCTAACTTCCACCCAAGGTTAGCGGTCCAGACTCCAGACATGCCTATTTAGAGGCACGCTGGATAGGACACGCAGCGGTCCCCTTCTGCTGTACATGACCTCTATCACGTTGCCTGTTGTTTCTCCTGCTATTGTCTGCACATTGTATCTTTGCACATGCTACTTGGCTGCATTTTTAAAGGCTGCATTTTTAAAGGATGGTAATTCCTTTTTAATTGTAAATTCATTTTTAAAACTGTATTTTACTTACTTGACCCACCTCACGGAGGCTTCCCCGGTCCGCCGTGCTTTGGCGATTGTTGCGGAGGGAAGACCTTCTGGTGAATACCAATTCCAGGCTCCAACTTCCGCCCAGGTTAGCGGTCCAGACTCCAGACTTGCCTATTTAGAGGCACGCTGGATAGGACGCGCAGCAGTCTGCTACCGCTGTTCATGACCTCTTTCACACTGCCTGTTGTTTCTCCTGCTATTGTCTGCACATTGCGTCTTTGCACATGCTACTGGCCGCATTTTTAAAGGCTGCATTTTTAAAAGGATGGGAATTCCTTTTTAATTGGAAATTCATTTTAAAAACTGTATTTTACTTACTTGGCACACCTCACGGAGGCTTCCCCGGTCCGCCGCGGCTTTGCCGATTGTTGCGGAGGGTAGACCTCGCGGTGAACACCACTTCCGGGCTCTAACTTCCGCCCAGGTTAGTGGTTCAGACTCCAGACGTGCCTGTTTAGAGGCACGCTGGATACGACGCACAGGTGACGCGCCAAAGGCAAGCCGGTCTGCGCCCGTCCGCGTCTGGACCGGGCCCAGGGCCAGAACCCCTGGCTCAAGGACCGTAGATATGACAAAACTACACTACACAGGAGAAAGCCTAAGAGCGTTATACCCGCCCAGACAACATGCATGCAATCTATTCACAGGTGAGGATTTAATAAAATCTGAATATTCGCAATGCCTGGGGTGCAATGTAAAAATACAAAAAACCTTAAACCAGACATCATACTCACATACCGATGCCATTTATTCAAATCCAATGCCTAGCACTTATTAATGCCAGGTCCCTCATAAAAGATAGCTATGAAGTGACCGTTATCATTACTGACAATAAAATTGATGTACTGTTTATAACAGAAACGTGGGGCAATGTCACTTGTGAACCTAATTTTAACATGGCTGTCCCTCACAGCCATAAAGTATTTAGACATGATAGGCAATTGGGCAGAGGTGGCGGCCGTGCGCTAATACACAGAACTGAACTTAGCTCCCATTGTTCAGTGGTCTGTTCATCTGACTGTGAGGCCTTTCTTTTTAAAATTTCAATACCGGGACAAGACACAATCACTGGTCTCCTGATTTATCGCCCACCTGGTCCTAGAACCGACTTTCTGGCAAACTCAAGCACACTATTAAAATTAAGTCTCCAATACAAATGCTTCACGTGTCTAGGCGACTGAAATTTCCACCTAGAGGTGTTAGAAGATAAAGACACGAGGAGCGCCTAAAAATGATGTCAGAGCTGGGTCTCAGTCAGCTTATCCAAGAACATACGCATCTAGCAGGACATACTCTAGATGGCCTTTTCTCAAATATTCCTGCCCTATTTAATATATCTACCCTTCTACTAACTTGGTCTGATCACCATGCTATTCTTTTTAGATATAAGCTTCTTCGATCCGATCACAGGAGTAGGGCCCACGTCCGAACCATGGGCAGATCTTGGCACAAAATTGATCCTCTGTCATTGGTGGACCACTTAGCCCAAACCCAGCTGCATTTGGAGCTAAAGGAAGAATCTTCAGCCATAAAATATACCTCATGGCTAGATTCCAACTGCTTAAAACTTGCCCCGATTACAATCATTAAAAAAATTAGAAAAACCCCTTCATCTCCATGGTTTTCTGAAGCCTTAAGATTAGACAAAAAGGCTTGCAGAAGACGAGAAATATTATGGCGACAACATTACAAAGCACCAGAAAATGACAAATACAAAGCTTTGCTCTTAGACTTTAAAAAAAGTAGATTTTCGAGAAAAGCCAATACTATACAGTATTAATTGAAAAAGCTGATAACTCAAGTAAGGAACTATTCCAAACTGTAAAACATCTGACCTTAAGTATGATAGAGGACTCTGCCAACTCTGCTTTGTTCGCCCTAAGTTGGCAGACATGGGTCCGTTGCTCAATTTGCCACTGGATTCAAGCTAGCCTGGCTGATGAGGGTTATGAAGCAGAAACCGGTCCCAGGATGCTTGTTTCCGGTCCAGAGAAGACATGGCTTGGAAGTTTGGGCTGGACTGTTCCCATGAGTCACAGGGCCAGACTGATTTGCATTTGGCCATGTCTGAACTGGGGTGGCAGAGTGAGCTAAAGAATGATGATGGATTAAACCCAGATCAGTTGACTGGGGGTGAGTGCTTGCAATGTTCAACACTCCGTCCATCAACCCTTTGGTTTTGCTCTGTCAACCATAGCCAAGAATTTTGTGACACACTTGCTCACACCTTAAAATCCAAGGTGGATCAAATCTTCAATCAATTTGCATACTCTAAATCACATTATAAAGTAGAGCAAGAAGACACGGCCAAATCATCCTTTCTTAATTTTACCCCCACATCAGCAACTCAAATAGTCAAACTCATTTCTATTGCCAAATCAGGATCACCAGAAGATCCCTGCCCCCCTAGAGTTCTAAAAAGCATTAGCCATTTCATGGGACCTTATCTGTCCAAGCTGTTTAACCAGATGATGTCACGAGGATCTTTTCCTGCTGTATGGAAACAGACCTGTATCCTGCCTCTTTTTAAAAAAACGAATCTAAATTCAACGGACCCAACCAACTATCGACCCATTGCATGAATCCCTATGCCTGCAAAAATAATAGAGAAAATCATAAACACAGAACTCTCTGCTTTTAATCGCTGACACCAAGGTTTTAAACCACAGCCAATTCGGTTTTAGAACCAATCATAGTACGGAAACGGCTCTGAAAAAACCATAGAAGGAATCCGATCCTCATTAGATGGCGTGGGTCAGCAGTTCTTATACTGCTGGACCTATCCACTGCATTTGATACTGTAGATCATACTCTTCTCGTGCAGAGCTTAAAAACAATAGGGATTGGGGGAGTCGCACTTCCCCTACTGACATCCTTTTTATCAGATAGAACTCAATCTGTCCACCTGGGCATTTTCAAGCCAACACCTATTACACTGCCATGCGGGGTCACTCAGGGCTCATCCTTGAGCCCCACGCTTTTTAATATTTATGTGGCAGAATTGGCCCCACTGACCAGAAGCTTCAATCTGATTCCCACCTCCTATGCCGATGATACCCAACTGGTTATCTCGACAGTGGACAAGGATATCAATCATTCCACAAAACTTCACGATTGTATGATCCAAGTAAGTACCTGGATGAGTTATCACTGCCTGAAATTAGATTCAAGCAAGAAGGAAAGTAAACATGTTTGGGAATCTTTTTTCCCCCTGGTCCCCCGAGTGGTGACCATCTTGGCACCCCCTCCACACCAGTGACTAAAGCCGAAAAGCTGGGAGTTATCATAGACAATAAGTTGAGTCTAAAACCTCAAAGTATCCAAGGTGTGGTCTTCAGCATATTTTATGATAAAAACCTTAAGGAAAATATTTACATTTATTCCTAAAAAATCTAGAAAGACGGTTGTAACCTCGCTAGTGCTACCTAAGCTCGATCATTGCAATGGCCTATATATTAATATCCAATCCACTCTCCTTAGAAAAGTGCAAACAGTACAAAATGCTGCTGCAAGGCTCGTACTGGATATGCCCAAATATCAGTCTGTTAGAACAGTGATTGGGGACCTTCACTGGCTGCCAGTCGGCCGGAGGGTAAAATTTAAAGCACTGTGTATAGCTCACAAGGCTCTCCATAAAGAAGTTCCAACATTTTTATGGGACCTTTTTAAATGGTATATCCCCAACAAGCCCATGAGATCAGCAAATACCAATATGATGCCTGTGTCAGAATTTAAAAAATGAGCTGGGGTGGGAGGAGTTTCAGTTACAATATTTCAAAAGGAGTGGAACTCTCTCCCATTATATCTGAGAAAAATTCCTTCTCTCCTTGAGTTCAAAAAGCAACTAAAGACATGGCTTTTTTAGGAATATTGGTCTGAAACACAGTACGGAGAACCGGAAGCGCCAAGACACCTAAGGGTATACACGGGCTATACAAACTACAATAACATAACATAACAACAGTTGTACCGCCATTTTAAGGTGTCTACATAAAAAGATGCATATCGTCAATTAATTTCAATGTACAAAATCTATTACTTCATACTGTTCACAGTATGCTTTTGTAAGACCGAGTGGTGCACCCTGTGAGGCTGCTGCCATTTTTGATCAGCAGGTTGCACTAAAGGAAGCTAAGACGATTTCCCTTCTGCTCCCTCACCTTTCCTGGCACTTGTTTGACTTGGGTCTGTGACATGAAGGAGTAGGGGGCTGGGGGGGATGGAGGGGCAGGTTCAGAAACAGTATTTCTCCAAGACTTGAGTTTTCCCTTCCCATGCTCTTCCATTTACCCTTGGACGCCAGTAGAAATTAATGCCCACACCATAACCGCTCCCCAAACAAAACAATATCCTTTCTACATGAGCAGCACACTATGAACAAGGGTTCCAGGACCAATAGATGAATTGACATTAAAAACTGCTTGCATACAATGGTTTATACCTCTAAGACTGCCGTCGATTTAAATATATTCAGAACTGCTGAAGAAAACCTTCAGCGTGCCTCGCTCCCAGCTTCAGCGAGAGCCTGGCATAGACTGCAAAACCCAACTAGTTTGCTGATTTGGAATGTGTTTGGTGGATGTGAGCACCACGTCGGTCGGTGAGATGCCAGGCGGGATGATGTGACGATGCACTTTGGGCTGCAGCCATGAAAGATGAACCTGGGGCATATCTTTATGCTGTATTTACAATGGTTGCTATTAGCAACCTGCTAATATACATTACTAATATACATTTCTGCAGCTTGAATGAATAGACAAAATGCAGGTCCTGGTTGTACAGAATTTTCTTGGTTATTAGGACACACCTCTATGATTTGTGGTCTAAAAAACCTATTTAAGAAGCTCATTCTTTCACAGATTACATTTCTTTTTGATTCATTGCTCATTTACTCATTTCAAATTGCACAATATGATGGTGGGGTACATTTAATTTTGTAATACTTTTAAAATGTTATTTTAAATAAAAAGTCAGGGGTGCTCACTGATAAACAACATTTTTATTATTGGAGAGTATGTCCTGGGGAAAATTCTCTGAATATCCCACCATACCTTACAATCTACAATACAGAAAACTTCGAAAAGGGGAAACATTCTCTTAGCAGGAGGTCATAATTATATGGCTTCTTTTACCTGAGATTAGATTAACAAACTAAATATTCTTTACACTTGTTGATCCTTATTAATAAGCAGGTTTGGTGTTAAAAGTTAGGACTGTGGAGAAGGCATAGGTTTTAACTTACTGAGGCTGCAATACCGCTTTCCAAGAGTGTGTTTATTGCCAAAATGATGCAATATTCCACCAGGAACACCGCCCAATCCCATTTTGCTGGCAATCAAGATAAACTTTATTTCGGCAAGAAATGCCATGAAAGCACATAAAAGAATAAACACAGTACAGCATTTTAAAAACTTCTCAACAATTAATACAATATAAAAAAAGATCATATAAAAACAACATAATTGCGGTAGATGCTGTGGGGGCGACCGGGGATCGGGCAGCGTTGTTGCTAGCAGATATCGACAGGGCATTTGACTCGGTCAGCTGGACCTACCTCTTTGCCCTCCTGCCGCTCCTCAACTTGGGGCCAGTGTTCATCTCCTATGTGCGGCTGCTGTACACAGACATCACCGCCTCGGTGCATATATCTGGAGCGATTTCTGAGAAATTCCCAATTGCCAGGGGAACCCGCCAGGGATGCCCCCTCTCCCCCTACCTCTTCGCACTGGCCATGGAGCCATTGGCCGCACGGGTACGTCTAGATGCACAGTATCGGGGCTTTGTGTGGGGGGCGGAACTCTCAGACCGAATCGCATTGTATGCGGACGATGTCCTTTTCTTTATGACCGACCTTCACGGCTCTGGCCCACGCATACTGGACATAATGCAAATGTTTGGCGAAGTTTCAAGACTCTTCCTCAATCCGCGCAAATCGACCCTGTGCGTGCTGGGCGACGAGCCGGAGACATACCCCTGCACCTCGGCTCTACAGGTAGCAGTCGGTGATCTGAAGTACCTGGGTGTCTTCCTGTCGGAGTCTGCTGCGGTAGCATGGGAACGCAACGTGCTGCCGGTATGGGACAAAGTCCAATCGGACATCAAGACCTGGTCACGCATGCCCCTTAATATATATGGCAGATCTGCCATCTTCAAGATGGTCGCCCTGCCACGGCTCCTCTACCAACTACAGAACCACCCATACAGGATTGACCCGCAGTGGTTCCGTCGCGTGAATTCAGTACTTGGCCGTTTTCTGTGGGCCGGGGGTGCCTCTAGAGTGGCACTGCGGACTTGCTTTCTGTCCACGTACTGTGGAGGTCTGGCTACCTCTGACCTCCTGTCCTACTACCAGGCCTCTCATCTCCTAGTTCTCAATGAGTGGTGGTATGGTGACCACAGCGACCCGGCATATGCGCTGGAACACTTTTTGATGGGGGATACCACGCTACATACGCTGCTGTACTCGGCCAGGCGGCGGAGGGTGCTGCCGCGGGTCACCCAGGTGGTCTTCGTGATATGGAGACAGGCACTGCGCCGTATGGGTTGGTGGGGCAGGCTGACAGCTGAAACTCCGCTGTGGAATAACGGACAGCTTCCTGCACTGGCCTCCCTATCGGGCTTTGGAGGCTGCGACGCCATCGGGATTTCCTCACTCGGCCATGTCCTCACGGGGACTGCACTCAAATCCTTTCAGGACCTCAGCTCCGAATTCAATATGCCCAAGACCCAATTTTTCAAATATCTACAATTCCGCCATGCCCTCACGCCGTGTCTGGTTGGGATGGACCGGCTTCCCGAATTCAGCCCAGTGGAGGCCAAGCTCTTCATGGGGGACCTGGGAGATAAGAAAGTCTCCAAAATATACCAAACGCTGGTTACTCACTGCTCTTCTTCGCTCCTATCACTGAAGGCCTCCTGGGAGATGGATGTTGGCCCGCTGGATGAAGATGACTGGGGGGAGGCCCTTGAGTCCCCCCGCGGGGCTGCCATTGCTGTGCGCCTAAGGTTCATACAGTTTAAATACCTACATAGGGCATACTACACTAGGGAGAGACTGTGGAGAGCGGGCCTCATTGCAGCTCCGTAATGCTTGCTTTGTGGAATTGAAAGAGGAACGCTACTGCATACGGTGTGGTCTTGTGTGGGTCTGACCCGATTTTGGAATGGGGTGTGGAATTGTTTGTCGGAAGTGCTGGGGTGGGACCTTCCTCGTACGCCCAGGCTGGGCCTCCTCCATGTCCTGGAGAATGTGGGAGGCAACATCTACAAACGCCACCTCCTGTTACTGGGTTTGGTTGTAACTAAGCGGGATCTGGCGAGAGCTTGGAAGAGTGACCGTGCCCCCCCCACTTAGCGCCTGGAAGGCGGGATTAGATTTTCTTATGGGGCTGGAATTACCTGTGTTTGAGGCCAGGGGGTGCCCCCGGAAACACTATAAGATCTGGAAGCGGTGGGTGGACTACAGGGGGCTGACTTTGGAACCCCCAGTTGATATAGATGATGTGCCACCTCCGGATGGGGACCTTGGGACCTAGGACGATATCTGACACCTACTTTGCCTTACCCATGTATTTGGTGAAATGTGAACACGTGCACTGGGTTAGGGTGGGGTAAGGGGTGGGTAGCCGGGGGAGGGAGTTGGGGTATGTTTCTTGGGGGTTGGTGGGACATGGGATGGGGAGGGGGGTGATTCCAAGTTTAGGCCTTTGATTAATCCTACTGTGTGTTTACTGTGGACAGTGTCCTCCTGATTGTGGAGAACTGTACCTATGCTTTGCCTAAACTTTCAATAAAAGCAGTTGTGAAAAAAAACAACATAATTCATGTTGAGCAGTCAAACAACCCTGGTGAATTGGTGGGAATTTGAAATATAGATAAATGTACTGAATACTTCCTCTAAACGTACCACCATCTGAAGGACCTGCTCCTCCACTCCTCCGTCTGGACCTCCTGGGAGCTTCATTTCTCCCTTCTTCACCTCTGCTGCAGCCGTGTCCAATCCCAGGCAGCGCTGGGGGTGCCTCTCCCGGGGGTGGCCAGGGGCCTGGTATGTCCACCGTCTCATACCCCTGCAGCACTAAGCCGGTCTCGGTCTCAGCCACCTGCTTGGTGGCAGGGTCACAGCGGCAGGCCAGCACCCTCCACGCCCTCAACACCGGACACCACACCGTCTGCCGTCAGGCATAACCAAATGACACAGAGGGTCTCTTCTTCTGCAGACACTGATGCTGCACCTTCGCCTGCCACCACACACCAGCCCCACCCACAGCACGGTCAACACATACCAGACTGGACTCTTTCAGCTGTATCCTGCTCAATACCTGCTCCCTCTGCAAACACACCATGGAGATCTGAGACCTACTCGACTCTGGCCACTTTGACATCACCTTTACAGAAATCTAGATGAACTCCACCTCTGCCCCAGATGTTGCCACAGCCATCCCGGTCGGCTACAAGGTCGTTCACAAGGACCGCATCAACAAACCAGGTGGAGGCATTGCCATCTTACATAAAAGCACCCTTCACCTCACTATCCACTCAGACGACAATGCGACCAACATGGAGCACCTTCACTTCCAGGTCCAGACCAAGCCGAACACCACCCTCTGGGACACCAACATCTATAGGCCTCTTGGACCCTATCCACCCTTCAGTGACTCTATCTTCGACTTCATCGCACCCCATGCTCTTACCTCCTCCAACTACATCCTCCTTGGCCACCTCAACTTTCATCTGGACAACTCCAACGACAAGAACACATCGATCCTGCTGAAAAACCTTGCGGCCGTTGAGCTCAGACAATGGGTTACCTCGCCAACCCACTCAGCAGGACACATGCTTGACCCTGTCTTCTCCACCAGCAATAACGTCTTCTTCAGCCACACCTCCGAGCTGCCTTGGACCAATCACCACTGCATCCACTTCTCCTTCACCAAACACACCGTACACCACCACGTCCACTGCTACCCTCGCAGAAGCTGGAACACGGTCCCTGGAGAACAGCTCCCCACCTCCCTCAGCAGCACTCCACCGCTGTCTTCTGCAGACGCTAATACCTCAGCTTACAACCTCCACAAATGAATCTCCAACTGCGCCAATGCACTGGCTCCTATCAAGAAAGTGCCAGCCAAACCACACTCTAAAAAAGCCAGTTGGTTCTCCCCAGCCCTGCATGAGTCCAGACGCTCCTGTAGATGGCTCAAGAAGAGATGGAGGAGCAGCAAGACCGTGGAAGACCGCTCAGCCTTCAAAACCTCTGTCACTGCACATCATCACCTCATCAGAACAACAACGTAAGAGGCCCTAAAAGAAAGGATCAATGCCAACGCTCACAAATCAAGGAACTTTTCGCCATGGTCAAATATTTGGCCATACCAGCACAGAGAGAGCAGACATCCCACCCTCCTAAGACCTCAGAAACAACCTTAGCGCCTTCCTCCACTGCAAGATTAAGGAGATCTATGACATCTTCAACAACCTCGATACCCAAGACCCTCTCACCCCACTTGCAATCATCGCCCCCAGACCCTGATCAGTTGGACTCCACTGACCACAGACAACACCCTCAAGATCATGAAGGGCATCCACTCAGGCTCACCCTCAGACCTCTGCCCTCACCACGTCTTCAACAGAGCCGGCAACTCCATCGCCCCCATTCTCTCCTGCATCATCAAGTGCTCCATCAACTCCCCCACATTCTTGGAAGATTGGAAACACGCAGAGATCAACCCCTTGCTGAAAAACCCTTTGCCGACCCAAAGGACCTCAAGAACTTCAGACCCATCTCTCTGCTCTCCTTTCAGGTCATTGAAAGGCAACCAACACCCAACTTTCCAACTTCATCGAGGGGAACCACGTCACTTTCAATCTGGCTTCCCAAGCAATCACAGTACGGAGACCACCCTACTCATCACCACAGACGTCTGCACCCCCCTTGATCGAGGCAACACTGCAGCCCTCATTCTCCTTGACCTCTCAGCCACCTTCGAAGCCGTCTCCCACCACACCCTATGCACAAGACTCCATGAGGCCAGCATCCGCACAAATACCCTGGAATGGATCCGTTCCTTTCTCACCGTCCGAGCACAGAGAGTCAGGCTACCACTGTTCCTCTCGGAACGCACAGAAATCATCTGCAGAGTGCCTCAGGGATCCTCCCTGAGCGCCACTCTCTTCAACATCTTCATGGCCCGCTCGCAGCCATTGTCAGGACGTACAAACTCAACATTGTCTACTATGCCGATGACACCCTGCTGATCTTCTCCCTCACCAATGAACCCACAGTTGGCAATAGAAATTTCCACAACGCGATAAAGGCTGTCGCCACCTGGATGAAGGACAGCTGCTTCAAGCTAAATTCAGAGAAGACCAAAGACCTCATCTTGGGTTCTACCCCTTCCGCTTGGAACGACTCATGCTGGCCTGCAGATCTTGGACCTCCGCCCACAGACCATGCAAGAAATCTCAGCATCATCTTGGACTCCTCGCTCCCCATGAACCGCCAGATCAACGCTGTCTCATTATCTTGCTTAAACATGCTACGCCTCTTCCGAAAGATCTTCAAGTGGAAAGTCGGTCACTCACACACTCATCAGAAGTAGACTTGACTACAGCAACACACTCTACGCCAGCATCACCCAGAAACTCCTCAAGATACTGCAAACCATCAAGAACGCCTCCGCCAGACTCATCCTCAACATCCCCCACCGCAGCCACATCACCAGCCACCTGACAGACCTCTACTGGCTCCCAGTCAACAAAAGGATCACCTTCAAGCTCCTCACACACACCTACAAAGCCCTACACGACACAGGACCTGCATACCTCAATCACCGCCTCTCAGTCCACGTACCCACCAGAGACCTCCACTCCGCTCAACTGACCCTAGCCACCATCCCAAGTATCCGCAAGACCAAAGCTAGGGGTAGATCCTTCTCCTACCTCACAGCAAAGACCTGGAACACTCTGTATCTCCCCCTAAGGCAATCACTGTCACTGCCCCAATTCAGGAAGGACCTCAAGACTTGGCTTTCGGCGTGTGATAGCCTGGTAGATAGTGGGCGCCCGGCTAAGGCTGCATGCATAGACGAATACCTGTGGTGTTTGCGGGTGGATGTAGGACATGCAAGTGCTTTCCTTCCCCGTGAACAGGCCCTGGGTACATTGGCTCAATTGCTGCCCCCACCAGACGCATGATTGATTTGTCAACTGTTATACCATATATGGCACACTACTTTGATATATAGCATTGTTCCTGACCTTTCTGCTTTCTTTTTGTACTCTTTTTAGTTGTGTGATGTTTTGATTACATACAAATAATATAAGAAATGTTTTTAAAAAATCATGACATGGTGGTCATTTTGGGTTTTTTACCATTTAATGTTACAAGATGGCCGACATGAATCTTAGAACAACACATTTTAACAAAGGCTTGCAAAAGTGCATTTATGGAAAGAAAAAGCCCAATAGCAAATTGCAGCTGCCGGGTCCTTCTGAAAGAAAAAAAAAATATTAAAAAAAACTGGAAGTAACGGAGTGGGGGAGCAATAGAAGTACTTGCAGAAGAGGACAATGAAGTTGTATTACTCGCTGCCTACTGTTCAGCACAGAAAATGGTTGTTACCTGTTGTACTCTCTTAAGATGTACAAAAAACTAACACTGAGCAATTATTGCCTACAAACAATTATGGGCCTGATTTACATATCCATGGACGGATTACTTTCGCAAAGGTAAAGAATATCCCCTGCGAAGAAATGTAAATCCCATTATATCCTATGGTATTTATATTTCAGCAGATGGAATATCCGTCACCGTTGTGATGGAGTAACCCGTCCTGCAAGATCTAAATCAGGCCCTATGTTTCAATACTTTAAGTTTCGCTATATATTAAAATTCCTATTACGCTTTGGCACATACACAGAAAGCATATATGTTTGGCATAATAAATTTCTTGGTTACTTTTGCTTGTTTCTCTGAGATGCCTGCAAGTCAAGATCCTATGCATTTGCGTCTGTCCTGCTCAGACCACTAGAGTATTTGGGTAGTCAGTCAACAGGCTCACTTACCGAAGCGTCCTGCCATCGGGCATTGCCGTGAGGGGAACGGCCGTGAGCAGCAGCAGCAGAGCGGGGAGGCGTCCCGCGACACAGGACCACACCTCCCAGCATTCTCGGCGACCGGCGCGCCCGTGACGCGCAGAGAGCGCCGGAGGCGCTGTTTAAACGCTGACCCCCCGGGAGCCCAGTGGGGGAACAACAGGCTCACTTACCGAAGCGTCCTGCCATCGGGCATTGCCGTGAGGGGAACGGCCGTGAGCAGCAGCAGCAGAGCGGGGAGGCGTCCCGCGACACAGGACCACACCTCCCAGCATTCTCGGCGACCGGCGCGCCCGTGACGCGCAGAGAGCGCCGGAGGCGCTGTTTAAACGCTGACCCCCCGGGAGCCCAGTGGGGGAACAACAGGCTCACTTACCGAAGCGTCCTGCCATCGGGCATTGCCGTGAGGGGAACGGCCGTGAGCAGCAGCAGCAGAGCGGGGAGGCGTCCCGCGACACAGGACCACACCTCCCAGCATTCTCGGCGACCGGCGCGCCCGTGACGCGCAGAGAGCGCCGGAGGCGCTGTTTAAACGCTGACCCCCCGGGAGCCCAGTGGGGGAACAACAGGCTCACTTACCGAAGCGTCCTGCCATCGGGCATTGCCGTGAGGGGAACGGCCGTGAGCAGCAGCAGCAGAGCGGGGAGGCGTCCCGCGACACAGGACCACACCTCCCAGCATTCTCGGCGACCGGCGCGCCCGTGACGCGCAGAGAGCGCCGGAGGCGCTGTTTAAACGCTGACCCCCCGGGAGCCCAGTGGGGGAACAACAGGCTCACTTACCGAAGCGTCCTGCCATCGGGCATTGCCGTGAGGGGAACGGCCGTGAGCAGCAGCAGCAGAGCGGGGAGGCGTCCCGCGACACAGGACCACACCTCCCAGCATTCTCGGCGACCGGCGCGCCCGTGACGCGCAGAGAGCGCCGGAGGCGCTGTTTAAACGCTGACCCCCCGGGAGCCCAGTGGGGGAACAACAGGCTCACTTACCGAAGCGTCCTGCCATCGGGCATTGCCGTGAGGGGAACGGCCGTGAGCAGCAGCAGCAGAGCGGGGAGGCGTCCCGCGACACAGGACCACACCTCCCAGCATTCTCGGCGACCGGCGCGCCCGTGACGCGCAGAGAGCGCCGGAGGCGCTGTTTAAACGCTGACCCCCCGGGAGCCCAGTGGGGGAACAACAGGCTCACTTACCGAAGCGTCCTGCCATCGGGCATTGCCGTGAGGGGAACGGCCGTGAGCAGCAGCAGCAGAGCGGGGAGGCGTCCCGCGACACAGGACCACACCTCCCAGCATTCTCGGCGACCGGCGCGCCCGTGACGCGCAGAGAGCGCCGGAGGCGCTGTTTAAACGCTGACACCCCCCTTCGCCCCGCGAGGCGCGCGCGGGAGCGACCGGGAGAAGCCCGGGACAAGGGCGGGGCCATCTGTGGCCATCAGGGGCCAGAGGAGGCCGGGCAGGGCCACCCCCTTTGGCCTGAACTGTGAGTACGATAGAAGGACAAATCCCGTACTAGCTATTGTTGCCCCAAAAGTTTTATTTGACTTTTAAGGATTACTGTCATTGAAACCCCTATCATGTCAATCCAAAGTACATTACCGGATAATTACTTATTGAAAGTGGTGTCTAAAATCAACAGTGATAGGAGGAAGTCATTGGGGAAAAGTATTACTGTTGACCCTCCTCCCGCTGTTGTAACTGTTGTAGCCAATCCTGAAAATCCTAACAATATTGTTCATGAGATGGCCGCACCGGTGGAACTTGACAATAGCACCACTAGTACTAATGTTGAAGTATCCAACACTATAGACCAGTCTATAACGGGGGCGGAAGACCAAGGCAACAATCATGAGGGGACACCTCAGCAATTTGGGAGGGCTTCTAAATACATGCGTGCCTGCAGAAAACAAATTCCTAAGAGATATAGTCATACCTCTAGAAAGAAAAAGGACACTATTCAAGTGGAAAACACCAATGATTTAGTATCTGTGAACCTTGATAATTATGTTTCTCTGAAGCCAGATCAAATCGACTCCTTAACAAATGTTATTCTTAATAAACTTAGTGCGATTATAGATCCACTAATAACCAAGATAGGAGACCTCCAGGAGGAAATAATTAGATTAAGGGGCACGGTGGGTAACCGCGTAGATAACATGGAAAAGTCCCTAGCTGACATTAAACAGTCTATTGGTCCAGTCACTGCCTTAACCAGAGACAAGGAGCAGCCACAAGTCTCTACTAGTGTCAGCTCTACTACGGTCAGGAAACACTCTAGTAAAGATAAAGATACGACAATATTACCAAGGCATCCACCTACTTTGCCACAAGTGGGAGGGAGTTCCACAAATCGATCTAACCAAGGGGTTACAGGTAATCCAACGAGTGCTAAACCATCTACACCCATGCAAGCCCCCATGTTAACATCAACACCCACGGTGTCAACTCCAACAGATACGACGGGAGGACTAAATGGGGAGCCTAGTAGGATTTGTAGACGCCCTGTTGATCTACCACCCGACTGTGTACCTTACGTGGTGGTTTTAACTAACGTCCCTAGTCTTACTCAGTCCCCAAATGAATATGAGGCACCAGATTCTTTGAGAAATAAAACCATCTCCTGGTTAAATCTTCATTGTGGCTATCCAGTTGGCTATGCTGACCAAATAATTTCCATTAGGAGAGTAAACTGGATAGGCAACACCAGAAAAATAGGGGGTGGGGACTGCGTGATTATAAATTTTAAACATCCTCAACACGTGGCAACGGTTCTGCTTAGAGCAGCCTCAATTACACAGTCCGAGACTGAAGTGATTGCTAGGCCATTGGGGTATTTTTATAATCACCTCGGCAGGCAACCGTTATCTAACAGCAAGGAAAAAGGCCTGAGTAATCCTACCCTCCCTCATCTGGTAAATAGGCCATTGTTGCCTAACCCCTTCTTAGGACCCCCATCTGGCCCTTCTTTTATCCCGTCGCTACATATGGGGAACCCTATGTTTGGGGGGAATCCACCTTTAATGCATACACCCAACCCTTATGGCCCATTTTGTAACTCCCCTCTGTTTGACAATAGAATGGTGTACCAGGTCCCTATTCAAAATAGATTTCAATCCCTGAGTCACTTAGATCAGAATGATTGACATGAGATTGAACCATTTAGGGACTTAGAGTTTAGGAATTCTAATGAAGCGGCAGTATTGTTAAATAATGGAATAAGTAATGTAAGTTTGAATTGTACGATGAATGGGGGAGACATTTTACCTAGCATAGAGCTTTTTAATATCGATAACAACATGTCCATTTCTAGCGTGGATCTGTCAAACGCTAGCAATGAAAGAGAGAATATTACATGCCACATTGCTAGTTGGAACATTGCGGGAATTGTGGCCAAGGAGGATGCCCTAGGCTGGAAAGATTTTGTGTATTTGTTTGACATTCTATGTTTCCAGGAAACATGGAGTAAAAAATGTAATGGTATTGATGGGTATGTGCCCTACGAGCTACCAGCACTACCCTCCCCCCATGGTAGAGCTAAAGGGGGTCTGTTGGTGTTAATTTCTGTCAAACTACCTATTCTTGTTAAAAGATTTGTAAATGTGGGTACGCATTCACAAATCCTATGGCTTACACAAGATCCAGGCAGGAACATCCTTCTGATAAATTTCTATAATAATGTATTCGACAACACTAGGCACTTGGTGATAAATGAATTAGATGTGGCAGTGAATAATTTTGTGAGGAATTTTAATAGTGTATTCGAATTTATTTTCGTGGGGGATTTTAATGTATCCGTATGTCCATTATCCACCCAGAAAGTATGTGGTGTGTACAATCGTCAGGGGGAAGCCGAAGCCCACTTTCCACACCACTCTTATGGGGAAGCTTTGAATAACTTTATGATTCAGTACGATATGGAAATCTTGGATAATGTTAAAAATGACTCCGGTGGTAATATTCCAACTTTTAAAGGAAGGGGCGCTAACACCGTTATTGATTTTATATGTATGTCAGCAACAATCGCCCGGTTATGTCCAACGCCTAATGTGATTGATAATATGCTGAGTGATCATAACTGTTTAACTACGGAATTAACCTTCTGGGTAAAAAATCATGTTTGTGAAAATGGTACTATTAACAACATTGAACCCCATAGACAGAATGGTTATAGATTGAGGTGGAAAGAAGATAAAGCCGCTATAACATCAGATTTAGTTATCTCCAGTTGTGTATCGGATATAGCGGCAATCCTAGAGTGTGTAGAAACCTCATCTGACAGTATTGATCACTTCAACAACATTAACTCCATTATTAACCTAAAATTCACTAAAAAGGCGGGGTCCAATTCAAGGTGCCCAAGAGGCTGGTTTGATCATGTTTGTACCAATGCCCGCAAAGAGCTTAAAGAGGCCCTTGCTGCTAAACCGAGGGACAAAATTTTGGTGGTCCAGCTTAGACAGGGTTTCAATTGTGCCCTGAAACGTAGGAAAGCTGAGCTACAGCAAGAGGCTTGGGACAACCTTACCTTAGCAGCAGACACAAATAATTGTACCCTTTTTTGGTCCACGGTAAACAGCCCATTTCTAAAAGATGAGAGGGTTCCTGAACTCACTTCTAACGTGAGCATGGACTCATGGATTCAACATTTTTCTAAAATCTTCGATTCATGTAATTTAAAAAATACTAATGGGGATAAGTGGCCCATCCTTCCATTAGATATAACTATTAGTGAAACCATGGCTAGCATTAGAGCCAGTAAAGGAGGCAAGGCACAGGGGCCAGATGGCGTGCCCATAGACGTGTACAAAACCGCTCCAGATATTTGGGGGCCTTTGCTCACCAAAATTTTTAATATTGCTGTTAGCGGTAATGTACCGTCTACATGGGAAGAGTCAATAATCATCCCCATTTTTAAAAAGGGAGATTGCAGGGATGCCAAAAACTATAGACCGATATCCCTGTTAGATTCGTCGGTTAAAATCATGAGTAGGGTCCTCCTTGTAAGGTTAGAAGAATGGGCTGAATCTAACGAGATTTTAAGTAATTGCCAGTTCGGCTTTAGAAAAGGCCGTGGAACCATAGAACAGTGTCTGAATTTAGAGCTATTGGTGGGTAAATACACCAAGGCAAAAAATGGGTCGCTGTATCTCTGTTTCGCCGACCTTAGTAGTGCCTTTGATCTGGTAGATCATGCAATACTATGGGCCAAATTATTGGAGATGGGTGCCCCGGAGGGGATTATTTACTTCTTAGCACGTTTGTATGAAAAACTTCGCACCAGTGTTCGTTATGGACCCAATGGAGAGTGTTCCACTAAGTTTGGGATAGGAAGGGGAATAAGGCAGGGATGCGTTCTCGCCCCCCTGCTTTTTACCCTTTTTATTAATGAGGTTGATTCTGCCCTACAGGCAGTCGCGGCAGACGCCCCTAGAGTTAATAATTTTAACATACCAGTATTACTCTATGCGGACGACGCCGTGCTACTGTCAAGGACACCATTGGGTCTCCAACGCTTAATAGACTGCTTTGTATCCTTTATTAATAATAGGAAACTGGTGATCAATAAGGCTAAGACTTATGTAATGGAATGCAGCTCCGGAAAAGTTAAAAGAAAAGGGAAAACGCACTATGTTATTGATGGTGAACCTGTGAAAAAAGTTGAAAATTTTTGCTATTTAGGAATAACTTTTTCGCATAATGGGAGCTGGGTCACTGAACATAAGGCGGTTAGAACCAAGATGACTAGGAGCGCTAACGGGGTATTTCTGTTCGCCAAGAAACTGGGGAATAGACGGATCAAAGATATGTTAAACATCTATAAATCTAAATGCCGCTCGGCTGCCCTGTATGGGGCAGGAGTATGGGGTGTGACATCTGCTAAGAGCTTACAGGTAGAGGAAAACCTCTTCCTGAAGAGGCTCCTATGCCTACCCAGGTCTATTTCCAATTCCTTGGTTTACAACGAAACAGGGACCCAACCCCTAAACGATTTGATTATGTTAAGGCCAATTTTATTGTGGCGGTCGATCTGGATCAGTGAAGGTACTACTCTGAACAGAGCAATTATTGAGGACTGCCTTCTATTGGACCAACACATGAAGATCCCCTGGATTGGCTACATTATTGATCATGTACAAAAACTATTTGGCTTTAATGCTCTAAAGGACCCGTATAAACTTTCAGAAATCTCCAAATCTGACGTCAAAACTATTTTTTTGAATAACTGTAATGAAAGGCACCATTTGGAGGATTCCAAACTAATAACCTGTGTACTATATAATGACATGGATGAATTCCCTGGTTTTAAACCTTACTTATCACAGGTGACTAGATCCTCACACCAGTTTGTACTGACTAGAATGAGGATGGGTACAGCACACCATTTGGTCGCGTGGCCTAACATTAAATCGCGCCCTGTTGGCCCCTGTAAATGTGACAACAAGTCCAAACAATGCACTAAGCACTTTTTGTTAACCTGTGATCTGTATACTGAGCTAAGGAAACTCTATCTGAAGCCTTTATTCTTAAGATTTGGAGTGAGAGACATAACAGAGGCCATGAAATTGATTTTTAACCTGAATCATGCCGACATTTGTTTTTTTACTGCATCTTTTATGTATAAAGCGATTAGCGCCAGGAAAAGTATGAGTTTTTAAATTAATATTTTTGTATATTTCTTAAATATTTATTCCACCCCTCTCTGGATATAGTGTTATATGTGTATTATGTTAGATGATGTTTTTATGTATATTATGTTTGCCTCTAAGTAATGTATGACTTGCCTGTATCACTGTGCTTTTATGGACATGTTTTTCAAATGTTCCGAATAAAGCTTTATGAAATGAAATGAAATGGGTAGTCAGTCCTTCAGATTTTATTGCTGTGAGTCTTTGGTCATGTATGGTGTCTTGATCTTTGAACATTTTTAAATTAGTCTAAAAAGCACACTTTATTTCGTGTCTTTCCTTATTGTAACTGTATTTCAAGCCGGTTTCAAATAGATTGTTCCATATTTATTTTATGTATATGCACATATGTAATTGGATTTATTTGCACGTAGTTTTATGGGCTCTGACCAAAAATAAACTTTAGTGATGATCGTGGCACACAAAGAGACCCTGACATTGCCAGCAATGATGGGGTTTTACAGCAGGGCATGAAGTCCTATTGAGGCAAAACTGAATGATACATATATACAGAGCCTGCTTGTGGTACAGGAGAAACTCAATACATTAATTTCTAAATAATGTTATCATAATTATAGATTACTAAATATGCTTTATGTAGAGGATAATTCTACTTATGATATTGCAAGTAGTTTTGCCAGTCAGGATGCTAATTCAACATTTCAACGGTTTCCAAGACATGAAGGGGATTATTTAGAGATTGGCGAATGCAGGACATCTGTCAAAAATTGTTGTCTGTCCCACCTGCCCTAGAAAATACTGATGTGCATAAACTCTATTTAAAATGGACACGTGTGCACTCTAAATAGGGCGGGTGAGACATCCACCAATTTTTGGTGGATGCTCTGAATTCGTCCTGCATCTGCCAAAATCGAATTATTCCCCAAATCCCGTAGCTGTTAGGACATTTCCTTAGTGAAGCAGGCTGGTACCCTTCCCCGTTCACTAGTGAGAAATGCTGACCAATACAAACAATTCTTGTCTAAATTCTTCCCAGGAGCTTTGGTTCTCCCTGACCAGCCACGGTTTTGTACTGTAATAAGTGTCTGAATAGAATAGAAAATGTTGACTAGAATTTGAGGTGTCTGCCTCTGCTATGAGGAGGGTAAAGACTTTGACCAAAAGTCTCACCAGGTCCAGGAATCAAGCCTGAAAGTTGACTCTGTATATACTTTCCAAATAGGAGATCGGGCTGGTGCCCAGCTTCAGCAGCAGCACCACCTTCTGTGCAGTTCCTTACACCATTGGTGAATAATACATTTGGACATTCCTGTATTTCACAAGAATGTCCTGTCGGTCTGACCACTTCTCTGTTTGCGGTGAACACAGGCAGTTTCATGTGATTTGCTTGCAGCAGTAGTTCCTGTTTTGCAACCATGACCACCAGGCGTGCCTCTGCGTGATTTCGTTTGTCCTCTACTTTCACTTAGTTTCTGTAATACAATCCGGCTGCCGACTAGATTTTTTTTTAAATAAACAGAAAGCTGGACAGAAAGCAGAACAAGCTGGTTCTCTTTCTACCCCATTTGCGAAATAGGTTTCCAGTTGTCCAAGTTGCCACCTTCTTCATTGTGCAGGGGCTTTTGGTTTCCAAAAGAAAGGCGAGTGATTGCATTAAATAGTCGTCACTCCTGGCATGGACAGTTAAGGCTTGGCATTGTATTTCTTTATGATAAAAATACATCATTTTTGCATGGCTGTATTTTTCTTAAAGTCACTATGAGAATGGGACAAATAAATCATACACATAAAATACTTTCATTAATCTTTCTTTTCATTGAAAGTTTACATGGTTAATTTTCACACAGCAGCTAAAAAGTACATACCAGTACAAGCAATAGCAACAGATGTTCAGCCCTAAAACCGGGCGTGAAAGCACCAGGGACGGGGGGCGGGGGGATAGGTGATCCATACGGAGGACCCCCATGCACCAAGAATCTGTGCACATTACATATCATTCGCCAGCCATACCAGTCTTCATGTCATCCTTACTGTGACCTGCAATGTTGCATCTGTGGTTACTGTACAGGCCTTTTCTCTTCTCCCCGAGAGACAAGGCTACAAAAACATTAATGTTCAAAATGTTTGAATAAATAAGTCTGTATATATTATTGTGGAGATGCCAACAGGTGACACATAGTTTATAGAGGTCTGCACTGTCTTAAGAGCATTAAAGAATGCCAAAAGCGATGGATTGAATGCTTGAATGATTCTCAGCCACTGGTAATTACTTGGGCCGCATCCCAGGTATGCCCAGACATGGGTCTTGTACACACTGTGTCACTAAACCAAGCTGTACCTGGAGCATGAACCCTCCTAACAAGGGTGAAATCGGTCCGGGGTTTCTTGTGTTCCGACTCAAAGAGGACCAGGGTTGGCATTTCAGGCTGGACTGTTCCCATTAAAGCAGGGTCTAGACTGATTTGTATATGGCTAGGCCCAAACTGAGGTGCTCATTAGGATGGCGGACGGACCTGCGTCCGTCCGCCACCCCAGAGTAGGAGGGACTGTCCGCAGGGGCAGCGGCGGTCTCTCCGTGCAGATTAGGATGTGACCGCCACCCTGGCGGTCACATCCTCAATATTTAACATTGCGGTGGGTGCTGCTTGAAGCAGCACCCGCCGCTAGGTTAAATATGCATGCATCGCATTTGCATGCACAAAGCGGCAGGCACCGCGCGGTGCCTGCTGCTTCGTGCACGCAAATGTAGGGGGATACCATAGGTACCCCCCATGTGCACCCCCCTTCACCCGGGGGCCCTGCAACGGGCCCCCAAAGAAAAGTCTGTATGCCTTTTCGTGGCGGCATTGCCGCCGCGGAAAGGCATCACAAAATTCTCATCCTAATATGGCTGGCGGTGTCTGATAGACACCACCAGCCATGTTAGAGCTTTTCCGCCGCGGTCAGAAGGCGACCGCGACGGAAAAGCGGCAGACGTAAAAATGAGCCCCCAGCCATCCTAATCTGGCTTGGGGTCAATTGTGTGTCCGCCGCAGTGAATCTGCATACTCCGGGCCGGCGGTGGCTTCCGCCGGCCCGGAGGATGCAGATTCACCGCAATCATAATGAGGGCCTGAGTTAGTATGGTGTTTCAAATGATGATGGACTGGGATGCACCCCAAGTAATTACCAGTGACTGACAATTCAAGCATTCCATCCGTCACTTTTTGTATATCTGTTTTAAGAATATGGCAAAGGTGTCTGGGAAATAACCAGAAATGTACTTTTCTTCCCCTACGAAGTTTTTTTAACGTTATTTATTGCAATAGATTAACACGACATTTGATTTCATCTACTTATTACATTTTTGAATGTTGTGATATTGTAATAGAGATCATTTTGCACGAGTCAGTTGGATTGGGTCTCTTGGGAAATTGTTCATCTATTACCATAGATTGACGATTCGATGTTACTGACCATACACTACACTAATTATGAGATGTATAATTGTGAATAAGTTATTCACATTTTGGCCTACTACTTAGCATGTCATTTTGAGTTTATTTGATGCAGCACATCTTAATTAACTATGGAGTACAAGGGAAAGCTGCACAGGCTACCCTCATTAAATCTATTCTAGCAAACAAGCCTTTTAGAAGCAGGCAATGTCATTCACTTGAATAAGTGCACTGTTCTACCCCATAAAGTCACCATCTAACACAGGGACGAAAATACAAGAGGTATTTTGTTTTGTTATTCAGCCTTGATTTTAGCATATTCTTTTTTCTGCATCACAACTGGCACATGACCCGAAACACACCACAGCCTGTTGGCAAATTCAACTGAATTGCTGGTGAGAGAGGAGTCAAATGGAGTCTTAAAGTGAGCCTGTAACGTCAATGTAGGAAAACTGAATTATGTAAGTTTCTGACACCCAAATACCGTAGCAGTAGGAGAAAGCAGACAGCCATCAAATGAGCTGTGTCACAGTACTTCCATGTGTATATAACAAACTGTGAAGGAAAGAAGGGAACAATTAGAACCAGAGCATATCCTACTCTTCAACTTAGTACCATGAACTTTGGTTGCCCGGGAATAAAAAATGGTGAAACCTAACACAATATCTCATGGAAAAGTAGGATATTTTAAGGACAAGAGCGCTCACCCATGCAGTGGTGGCATGCCTTCCCACATTGGTAGAGAATTCTAACCATGTGTGCTACAAGCCCTAAAGAATAAAGGGGAGCACTTCCATGTCCAGCTGAACCAAGATCTTTGCAACAGGTGGCCCATTGTCCATGCCTGGGTCTGTCTAATAGCATGACTTCCTGAAACATCAAGGTGGATGCCTGTGAAGTAAAGCCCCTTCGCAGTGAGGACCAAGCAGGATGCTTTGTTAAAAGCAGCGTAGTGCATGGTCACTAAGCTTCTTCTCTGCGAGTAAGACTAAATGGAAAAAACGCAGAAAGCATTCCACAGCAGCATTTCTGGGATTACTCCAAAGAAAAGTGCCCCAAAGTAGTATATGGTTATAAGAAAAGGGTATGACCAAGACAAAGCCACCAGGACCTGGGTGATTGACAGTACAAAAGGGAAAGCGGTTCCAGTGGGACAACTTCAAAGAACACAAATATATTTTGCACCAGCACGCATTTAATTACTTACACTGTAAAATTCTGTTCAATATTATTTATTCATCCTCAATATGTTCAGAATCCAGCATACATCTGGAAAACATGTATAGCAAAAAAGAGTGCCCCAAATTGGAAAAAGGGAAAAAGGAATTGTATGCGCAAATAGTGAGGGTTAAATTGGAAAGGGAAGGTAGTGACAATACATACATCAACAGTACTATTTACAGAGAGGAGGCTTCTCCAACCTGACAATTGAATATGAACAAAGTATCTGCCATTATGTGTACTGAGTAGGCACAGTAAACCACACTGGCTTAGAAACATTGTCGTAGTTTCAACTGCAAAAATTCATAGGTGACCTTGATCCTTACAACAGTGGTCTTCCTCAGGACTGTGAATGGGGCACCATGCACCACCAACAACTGGGTGGTTTTACGATGCAGTAAACAGATGCACTTCAAGCCGAGAAGCAGTGTTTTCAAGGCCACTAAACCTTCTACAAATGCGCCATTAACTCACAAGAATCTTGGAACCCTTTGATTTATCTTGGCCTGCATAAAAGAAACATTAATAAGGCAAAGGAGTGGAGGCAAATACGTGAGAAGTTGCCATCCGTCCGCCTTTTACCCTAGGAGCCCTCAGGCCTGCCTTTACAAATATAACAACCCAGTTGTTGGTAAGTAAGTAAGTAATTGAATGCGTCCTGGCGCAAAATATTTTTGTGTTCTTTGAAGTTGTCCCACTGGGACCGCTTTCCCTTTTGTAGTTCCAAAGTAGTATATGGCCTCTTCAGGGGCACGAACAGTTCCCCCAACATCAATAAGCAGCAGAAGTCCTCCGCTTACATTGAGCTGGATTTGTAGGTCAATCTAGATTAGCAGTGTATCTAAACAAGAGCCGGACTGCTTCAATGGCCGCCGGCCACGCCCCCGCGATGGAATATGGGAATCAATCTAAATCACTGGTAGTGAAACTTGCGGTGCAAACAGACAAACAAATTAAAAGTATATCAAGACATGAAAATCTAAAATATATGAGACATAGTATCAACAAGGGATACAGAATTGACTTGTTCTAGGTACTTTTTAAAAACATAAATACAGATATATATTTAATAATATTTGTTTCAGAAACTTAGTGTCAATATTTATTTCAAAATACAGTAGAGGCCAGTAATACTGACTGAAATAAAGACCAGTCTACAATGGGTTGAAGGTTATTCTTAAGGAGGACTTTGACAAATAATGGCAGTTTGTACATTCTAAGGCATATATGGACAACATGAAATAATGTAGTAGGCTCTTAAGATTTGGGAAATTCCTTCCAAAGATTTTTACCACAAGGTGTTTTTGAAGCATATTATATCAGAATCTTGGCAAAAATTGAAAGGAGATAAGGTCACTTAAAGGGGGACGGAGGCCTCCCCCAATGCTTTATTTTCGAAATTAACCAAAAGTTTGCTTTTTAAGTTATATTTTGTTGTAACCATTGGTAAAATGTGCTAGGATATAAATTCTGTTACATAGGGTGAGTATGGAGTTCTCCGCCAATAAATGTTTGGCAAACTTAGTGGCAAATAGACTGCTTTTGGAACACATTTGAGAAAACTGTAAAAGCGTGAACTTGGGGGGCGTGGCTTCAGAGCCAATGGAGATGGCCACGGATCAGGAGAGCTCCGTGACGACGTGAGGCATCAGACGACCTCTAGGTCGCATTTCTTCTTTGTTGGACCCCAAACTCTGCCCACATGCAGCGGAACTCCGGCTTCAGAGTTTGTCAGCTCTGTAATTCATCAGGGTGAGCATTAAGGCTCTATATTTGACTTTGTTTTTCAACCGCAGATGCATCGCTGTTGCAGCCCAGCCGCCATTTTGGATTTTCTGCCGTTTTTGCCTAATTTGCTGAATGAATGCTTCAAAATATGTTTCCCTCACAGAAATGTGTCTACATGCCGGTTTTTCATCATTTTTCTTTACCTTTTTCACTAAAACCATTTATTACTAGCTGTGGTAAACTGCACTAAATGTTATTGGGCTTAGAATATGTAATTATTCTTTTTTCCTCAACAGCCCATATCTTGTGCTCTTTATAATCATTACTGAAGTTTGTTTTTTATTGTTAGTCTGGCACTCTCCACAATATTTTCAAAGAGGTCTCTTTCTCACAAAACTTTGTGGCTAAACCATGTTCTGGTCGCAATAGTGCGCAACCCAATAACTTTACTTCATTAGAGGAGTACAACCCTTTCAGTGGTTTACAAGAAAATATGGAGGAGGTAATTTCTTTGACAACAAATGGCTCTGTACCCAATAATTCTCGATCTAATTTCAAGCCTGGCTCTAAAATACCCTCAGTGCCAACTACTACACCTGGCAAACGCATCAAGATAGACCTACCTTCTCCTACTGCTCCTTCTTCCTCAATCTCCATGGAGTTACTTCTTGAGGAAATTCGTGCTCTTAAACCTCACATGGAGGAAACCAATATCCACCTACAAAATCTTGAAGATAATTGGGTGCATACTGAACAAAAATTTGAACATTTAGAGAAATAAATTGACTCTGTTCAAGCTGTCACTGACCAAATATCTTCAATGCGTAAAGAGTTAACTCTTCTTAAGCAACAGATGGAGAATTTGGAAAATCGCAATAGGCATATTAATTAACGAATTTATGGTCTTATGGAAGGTCTCAAAGGTTCAGATCCCCCCTCCTTTTTCCAATCATTTTTACCAACTCTTCTTGGTTTCTCAGATTCCCCATCATTGAATATTCAATGAGCGCATCGACTGGGTCAAGGTCCTCGCGCCTCATCATCTGCTTCAACAAAACCTAGAGGTGTTAATTTATACTTTCTAGAATACACAGACCTACTTAAAGTCCTTCATGCTGCCAGACAGAGGAGAAAAAAATCTTGGAATGGCTCTAATCTTTTCTTCGCTCAAGACTATGCTAAAGTCACTGCAGATCGTGCAATTCCTGGACATGAGACCAGCCCTTCGTAACCTGAATGCTAGATATGGTTTGTTCCACTCTTGCCTCTACAAGGTGACTTACAACAATAATACAACAACTTATGAAGATCCTGCTCGTCTTCAACATTTTTTGAACACTTGCAGAGGCAAATCTATGGACATTCCTCGATCCTCATCGGCTTGATTGTCTCATTATTGTTTGTCGTTGTCTGTACTTTACCCTCTTCCTGATATATCTTTTGTAGTTCTGTTACGTCGCTTGTTGATAACCTCTTTATTTTTCTCCAACAGGTGCGGTTTGTGATGCATTGGTTTATGTTCCCCTCACTATACCTGGATGGTGTCCCCCTCTTGCTGTCGTCTCTCTGGAGTTTCTCGTTTTGGCATGCAGTCTCTCCCATGTGGCTTCACCAACCCTGTTTTATTGTATGTTTGTGGTATGTCTTTTTTGTTACCTCATTTCATTATCAATTATTTGATTTGTAATATATTTCTGTCCTATTTATATTCCTCCCTTTTGCCTCTCTTTTACTGGGCTTGACTGCCGACGGGAATGGCGGCGTGAGCTCAGAGCTCTGCGCCTGATCCCTCTGTTATCCTGTCTGCAACGCGGAAAACCGAACGGAACTAGGGTCGCAGAACGGTGATGAGAACCAGGACTGTGGCGGCGTGGTCGGGCACCGGTGAAATCACACCGGGATCCACCTGGGCGACGAAAAGAACACTGAGTGAACTCCGGCTGACGAAGCCCAAAATGGCACCTCTGAGCTGATCGGACCTCGGCTGCAGAGATCCTAGAGAGAGAGGGGGGGCCCGGCCGAGGCTCAGGCGCAGGATTTACAAACACCGCAAGTCGGGTGCGATCACAAGGGACAGCGGAGAGAGCGAATGAAGCGGCCCACCCGGCGCCGAGACTCTGCGTGAGGAACCGGAGAGACATCTGGCGGCACACGGCGAGACGGAGTGAGAGGGGCTGAGGCCGGCGGAGGACTGAGGAGCGGAGTCTAGTGACGGCTGGCATGAACGGAGCAGCGCCCTGGTAGGACGAGCGGAGCCGAGAGATCAGGTGCCGGTCGACCGCAGGGGCGCACACTGCCTCAGTACCGGACGGAGGAGAAGGGGGCGTCGGCACTGCGCTAAGACCGCTGGTGCTGGGCAGTGCGGAGCGCTTACTGCGAGATAGCGGCAGCATTACGGCGACGGCCTGGAGTGCGCCGGGCCTGATCCGCGATCGGACTGGGATTGCAAGCCGTGCGGCAGGTCGGGGGGACGGAAGTGAGGCCAGCTGAGGCTCCCTTGGTACCCGAACAACACCCGAGGCCTGCAGCACGGAGGGCTGATCAACGAGAGGTGCCCGTGGTTTCTAGGATACTCCTAGGCTTCTAGAGGGCAATTGAAACTCAGAGGTGGGACACAAGAACACCGGGGAGATCATATTGGGGACCCGGGCAGAATGAAGGCAGTTCGGAACAGCTGAGGGCAGTTACACAAGGCCGTACTTACGTGCCCGGGTCTCCGGGAGGACGCCCCTGCACAGCGCCAGGTCCTACCATTGGGCACAAAGAGGGGCATAGCCTAATGCCCGACCCGCCTCAACGTTGATACGACATATTCAAGTATGCAGCGACAGGGTTAAAAACTCTGGCCTACCGCCGACAATCCCAGAGCGGAGAGCAAGAACTGAGACCGAGAGGCTTGCGGAGACAGCCATCTAGGGGGTACAACAAACCAACGGGCCGGTTCAGTCGTCGGACCCCTGGGACAACCGGTGAAGGCGGACTACAAGCACACGGACCGCCCCTCCCCTTCGACACGATCGGATTTGGACCACTGGGTGCAACATAAGAGGTCCGCAAGAGTCGCGAGGAGATCCACAATATGGGGAAGCCCAAGGGGAAAGCGGATGGCAACTCGACAGCGGAGACGCAGGACCCTGCTGCGTCGGGACCCGCGGATTTCCAGCAGTTACAGGACCGTATATTAGACGCCATAACAGCCACAAAAGACGCCTTGCAAAGTGACATCGCGCAGGTGTCTTCCGGGCTCGGACTACTCCGTGCAGACCATGCCAAGTTGGCGGACAGAGTCACACAGAATGAAGTGACGCTGCAGAAGCTGACCCCCGTTCAATTAGATCTGAAGGGGAAGGTGGAGGATGCCATTGCCCCCATACAAACGCTGGAGAAAAGAGCGGAGGATGCTGAAAATAGGAGCAGACGTAATAACATCTGATTGGTTGGCCTTCCAGAAAAAATTGAAGGGAGCGATATGATAGGCTTCCTGGACTCCTGGCTCAAGATGACAGTGGCCCCGGAGGGCTTGACCCCTTTCTTCGCTCTTGAGCGTGCACATCGAGTACCGGCCAGGCCTCCTAAACCGGGCCAACCACCTCGGCCGGTCATAGCAAGGTTACTCCACTACAAAGACAGGGACTTGCTGCTACAAAAAAGCTCGAGTGGATGGCCCATACCAAGTAGATAACAGTAAGGTCACCATGTTCCCGGACTATACTTACGAAACGCAACGGTCAAGGGCCTCTTTTCTGTCGGTGAAACGCGCGCTCAGAGATGAGGGAATAAGGTATTCTCTGCTCTTCCCGGCCAGATTGCGAGTTGAACTAGATGGCACGACCCGTTTCTTCCAAACACCGGAGGAAGCCTGGACGTGGTTTGAAACTTACAAAGCGGGGACCGACGGCACGGGACAGCAGGAAAAGGAGATGCTGAGAGCGACGCAGGTACGGAAATCGCAAAGACTCCGTAAGAAGAGACGGGACACCCGAGCGCCATCGGCTTCACAAACAGCGGGGGAACGGAAGGCGGCACTACAAGCAGTGGTAGAACTATCGGGTGCTAGTCCGCCATTGTCGAAACGAGGTACGGACTCAGAGTGGAATAACACGGGGTCAGAAACTGACTTGTCAGAGACTCAGGGCGCCAAGGGCCCGAAGGTGACACCGAACTCAGCAGACGAAGTACTGGATGCCTGACACGTGAGACTTCGGACTTTTCCCATATCATTGATTGTCCGGCATTGTTGGGGATAAAACATGATGGCCATTGGCTGAGAACTCGATAGCCACACACCTTTTATCAGGGATCCTAGGGGAGTGGGTTACAGTTGGCGCAGCCGCCCGCTGGTCCAGAGCCTACCCCTTACGGCCCTTAAGGTTACTGCAGTGACGACTGCAGGATAGACTAGTGCTAAGTTGAATGTGGGTAGTTTGGACGGGGGCTGATGGGTTGCTATTGGGTCCTGTTCTGGGGAGTGGAGGGAGGGTCAAAGTTGGGGATGTTTCATTGAAAAGTAAGCTTAAAGTTACTGTTGGGAGGGAGGGAGGGATAAGTGGGGGGGGGGGGGTGCCACCACTCAGGCTGAAATGGAAACTAATGTACTGATACGACGTGAACTATGGGACAATGGCTAGTACCAATGCATTGCGATGTATAACCTGGAATGTGCGGGGGCTGCACACGATGACGAGAAGACACAAAGTACACGCCTATCTGGTCCGCAGAGGGGTGCACAAAGCGCTACTGCAGGAGACGCATATCACAAAATCGGAGGGGGTAGCACTACAGAGAAGATGGAGGGGTCAAGTATTCAACACCACTTACTCAGCATTTGCTAGGGGGGCTCTGATATGGGTAAGGGCGGGCACCCCGTTTCAGGCGACCAGGCACATAGTAGACCTGGAGGGCAGATATGTGGCAGTGGAGGGCAGACTGCGGGGCAGGGACATAGTGTTATGTAGCATATATGCACCGAACACTGACCAGCTGACCTTCTTAGCGGGACTGTCGGGGACATTGGCACACTTCTTAGCAGGCCCTATCCTGATTGGGGGAGACTTCAATTCAGTAGCGGACACGACACTAGACCGATCCCACCCACCACTGAGGGATTCCCCCGTACACCGCCTCACGAAGGGTAGACTAGATTGGCAAGAGAGGTGGGGTCTGACAGATGCTTGGCGCGCACATCACCAGACTGAGCGTGACTACTCGTACTTCTCGAGCCTGCATGACCTCCATGTTCGGATTGATTCGATTCTGTGCTCTCAAGTAGTAATGCAGACTGTGACAAGGTCCGAGTACCTAACCAGGACAATTTCGGACCATAAACCCATGTTGATTAATTTAGACTGGGTATCTGAGATACCGCGCGTCCCGACTTGGAATCTGCGGCCTGAGACATTGGAAGATCTGTTGTTTCACGCGGTGCTAGAGGAGGGAATAACCCAATACTTCGCTGAAAACGAGAGGTCCATGGCCTCCAGAGCGATGGAATGGGACGCCTTTAAGGTGGTAGTTAGGGGTCACTGCATAGGGAAACACGTGGGCATGAGGAAGGTATTATTGGAGGACCTGCAGAAGGCAGATTCCAAGCTGCGAGAGGCAGAAAAGGCAAGACCGGGCCACCCTGAACTCCAGGAGGAGGTCAGCTCGGCTAGAGAGGCGGTAGCAGTGGAAGTGGAGCGCTTGCGCAGCTTTGACCACAGAGCCTACACACTCCGGGCCCATGTCGAAGGGGACAAAGCCGGCACGCTGCTGGCGTGGTTAGCTAACCCCACTTAACGATGTTCCCCGATACGAGGGAGAATGGGGCCATATGCATTACTCCCAAACGGAGATATTGCACAGCTTTCAGGGATACTATGAGGGCCTCTACAGGAGTGCATTGGTAGGGCAGGAGGACAACATTGATGCCTTCCTTGAGCCCCTCCAGTTGCCGTGCCTAGACTAAGAACAGCCGGGCGCCTTGGGTAGAGACATAGAACTGGGAGAGATTAGAGGGGTGGTTAAACGGATGGCCCGCAATAAAACGCCGGGTTTGGATGGGTTGCCCATTGAATTCTACAGCAAATACCTGGACTTGTTGGCGCCGCGACTCCAAACGGTGTATAATGAGGCCAGGTCGACTGGCTGCCTGCCCCAATCGCTGCGCGAAGCGCTGGTGATACCATTACTGAAGCCTGGGAAGGAGAGCAGCAGGCCGTCATCCTATAGGCCGCTGTCCATGCTAACACGGACAATAAAATCTTGAGTGCTATACTAGCGGCGAGGCTCCTACAGGACATGCCCGACTTGCTCCACACGGACCAATCGGGCTTTATCCCGGCGCGGAACACGACTATGAATATTCGGAGACTTACACGTCTGATGGATAGTCCATATACTGAAGCCCAGACGTCCCTGGTCCTTTCGATAGACATTGAGAAGGCGTTTAATAGTTTGGAATGGGAATACCTATACAGAGTTATGGAACGCTTTGGCTTAGGAGAGGGATATATCAGATGGACGTGAGTCCTTTACACAGCGGCGGTGGCGCGAGTGCGCATAGGGCCCCTCGTTTCGCACCAATATCCGGTAGAGCGGGGAACGAGGCAGGGATGCTCTCCATCCCCCCTATTATTCGCCTTGGCAATTGAGCCCCTCGCTGCCGAGGCCCGATCGGGCAAACATTTTTAGGGTATAGATAGTAGAGGGGGACGACAATTCATCTCCCTGTATGCTGATGACCTCCAGCTATTTCTAGAAGACGGATCAAAGGCGCTGGAGGGAGCGGAGAGGCTACTAGAGCGCTTTGGAGAACTCTCGGGGCTAAAAGTCAACTGGACTAAGACTTGCTTGTTTCCTCTGCGACGGGATATAGCACGGCCCGACCACCGACCCGAGTTCAATTGGGAGCCCACCTGTCTGAAATACCTAGGGGTATACATATACCACACGGCTGCAGACATGATGGAAGGTAATGTGGGCAGATGCATGCAGGCATTGAAGGGTAACATGGCCTTTTGGGTCACGCTCCCGCTCTCGGTCACTGGGCGCATCTCTTTGCAGAAAATGATCGCCCTGCCGCGGCTTCTATATTACTCCCGCACCCTCCCCATTTGGATTCCTAGATCCTTCTTTCGCCAACTGAAATCTCAGCTGACCACCTTCCTATGGGGCTCAGGCAGATGCAGAGTAGCACTGGCGACGCTCATTCGCCCGAAAGATGAGGGCGGGCTGGCGGTCCCTGATTTTGAGCTTTACTATCTGGCTGCTCAACTTCAGATTTTTACGCAGGAGGTGGCGAGGGTATACCGGTGCCCAGAGGAGGAGAGAGATGGGGGTACACCACGGCACGTTCTAGCCTATATTACATTGCAGCAGAGGATCGCCCTTAGAGATCTGTCACCTGAGGAACGGACGTTCAGGCTCTGCTGGAATCGTTCCCAGAGACGTGCGGGGTGCAGCACCCATATGCCCCAGAGATACCCCTGGGTATGGTGACAGCGCTACCCCATGGAGGAGACTGGTCGCAGTTGCAGAGCTGGGAGGAGGCGGGTGTACAGGTTCTTGGAGACCTCTACGAGGACAGGGTGCTCCTTCAGTATCAGGAGTTGCAGGAGAGGTTCGAATTGCCAAGAGGGGGGTACCTTTTGCATGCTGTGGTAACTCGAGCCATACAGGCGAACTGGAAGGGGGGGCTAGAGGAACCACAGACGACCATGGCCTGTCAGTACACCATGATGGCAGCCGGAACATTTAAGGCTGTAACACGCCTGTACTCTAGAATGCTTCGGGAGAATATGCAGCCACTGACTGCATTAAAGACCAAATGGGAAACGGATCTTAACAGAGAGATTCCCGAGACGACTTGGGCCCGGCTAGTGAGACGAGCCAGGAATAGTACGAGAAATGCACATTTTTAACAGATCCACTTTTATGTGCTGCACAGGGCTTACATGACCCCGGACAAAATCAGGAAGTATTTTGGGACGAATGAGGCGGCATGCCCACGATGCGCTTTGGAGGGCGCGGAGCTGGAGCATATGCTGTGGTCCTGCCCTGCCTCTGGGAATACTGGCGAGCGATAGATGAAACCTTAAACGAAGTGACTGACAGGACACTACAATACGATGCAGCAATATGCCTACTGCACTGGTTCCCGCACACACCCAAAAACAAAACCTCAAGCAAATTTATAGATATGGGTTTGGTTATAGCTAAAGGAGAAATCACACGACACTGGAAGGCGAGAGTGGGACCCACACACAGGAGATGGCTTAATGAGTTCTTGAGGTGTGCTGCATGTGACAGCACATATCAATACCAGACGGCTCGCCGTAGACCGGACGGTAGGGCACTGGATACAGCAGCGGCCTGGGAGACATTGGTTCAGGCCCTAAGAGATAGCACACTACAGGAGGATGAGGAAGCCCCAGATCTGACCGCAAGTGGCTCCCAGGGCACACCGGGTACATCACACAGCTAAATAGACACTGATTCCTGCTTGTACACATAGATTACACAGCGGCAAGCCCTTCTGAGTGGGTGGTGGACACTGGGGAGGGGGGGGATTGGGGTGTTAGGAATAGTTAATCAGTGTTGGGAAACCTTATGCGGGGGGCTGAGAGAAATGCAGACAAGCGCATTTCCAAAAGAGGATATTACACCTGCTAAACCTCGCCAATCCTCTAGTTGTCAACTATTAATCGCCGCCCGACCCCCGGGTTGTGGGCCTACAGGCTGTGTACAATGAAGACTGCAGAATGGAGGATAGAGGATCTGGGTTGCAAAGTGTAAGTGGCGAAAATATTGTGCTATATGTCTGCAATAAAAATTATATTTTAAATAAATTCTCTCTTTTCCTCATCCTTTCCTCTCACTTTATTTCCCTAAATTCTTATTTTACTCTACTCACTGGTCACTCTTCTATTTCTTTTTTTAATCCACCTCATTCTATATCACATTTTCCCTCCCTCTCTTGCTATACGCTTACCTTCTTCTATATTCCTCCCTTCTCTATGACATTTCCTCCAGTTAGTATTTTGTCATCTGATGCATCTCTATATTCACATATTTAAGAATGTTTATATTTAAAAAATTTAGGATTTGATACTTATTAAACATTATCTCTTGGAATGTTAAAGGTTTGGGCTCTCCATTAAACGTCAGAGAGTTTTATCACATATTGAAGTTCTGAAGGGGGACGTTGCTTTACTGCAAGAAATCCATGCAACAGATACTGAGATAGTCAAATTGCGTCGCCACTGGGTTGGTCATGTGTTTGCATCACCGGGTTCAGGAAAACATATGGTGTGGCTATTCTCTGCCTTAAACGTTTAAATGTTCAACTCTTACATCAAAATAATGATACTGAAGGTAGATGGGTTTCACTATCTTTATTGATCAACAAGATTCCTTTGACCATTTTTAATGTATACGCTCCCACTAACCAAGATAAATTGTTTTGGCCTCAAATTCTCTCCTCTTCGATGCAATGTATAGATGATTATTTTATTTTCGGTGGTGATTGTAATTTGGTTATGGATCCTTTTATAGATAGACGGTCTACTTCTAGATTCTCACCTTCTCCCATGCATACTCAATTCACTTCCACTATATCTCAAAGGTTTCTTGTAGATTCTTGGAGACTGTGTCATCCTACCCTACAAGAATATATCTATCACTCACCAGCACACTCCTGTCAATCCCTAATTGATTATCTTTTTATCTCCAAAGCCCTAACTCAACACATTTCTCACTCTGATATAGGCTCTATTTTAATTTATGGCCATGCCCTAGTTTCTTTAAATATAGGCTTACCCCCGCCAGTTAAAGGTACTAAACAATGGAGATTCAATACATTTCTCCTATTAGATTCTAAATTTACATTAGCCTTTCTTGATTTTTCAACAATATTTTTTGCAGAAAACGAATCCTCTCAATCATCCCCTCAACTTATTTGGAATACTTTTAAAGCTGCCTCTAGAGACTTCATTATTTAGTTTGTAACCCAAAAACGGCGAACATCTTCTCCTTCCATACAATGACTTAATATACAAATACAAAAATTGGAACATCCTTACTACTTTACAAAGAGCCAATTTGATTTAAATTAACTTATTAAGGCTAAACTAAATTTTAACAAACTTTCTACTGAATCAGCAAACTTATACCTACTTAAGTCGAGTGCTAAATACTATTGCGCAGAAAATAAATCTAGCAACATTCTGGCCAATTATCGTAAGATTTAAAAGGAACGTACTAAAATTGAATCTATCGTAACTTCATCTAATAAGACAGTCCATAAAGATGAAGATATTCTGTTAGAATTCACTAATTTCTACCAAAAACTTTATACCCCTGAATCTCCCCCTCCACCAACTGATATCTCACAATATGTATCTTCCATTCCCCCACCCTCCTCTCCAGACATAGATGTCTCTTCCTTGGAAGCTGACATACAAACTAAAGACATTCTAAAAGCCATTCAAGTGCTCAAAAAGGGGAAAGCTCCTGGGCCTGACGGCTTTACAATAGAATTTTACACTCATTTTTCTAGCCTTCTCATTCCCAAACTACACCAATTATTTCTATTCTTTATAGAGTCCCAGAAATCTGAAGGTTCTTTTCAAGAGGCCTTGATTTGTCTTCTACCTTAAGAAAACAAGGATCACACACTGTGCAAGAACTATAGACCCATTTCTTTAATTAATTTAGATTATAAGATATTTGTGAAAATTCTTGCTCTCCGCCTATACAATATTTTACCTCAATAAGTTGGCAAAGAACAATGTGGTTTTATAAAAGGCCGTCATCTATCTGATAATATCCAACTGTTTTTTAAGTCCTTCGTAAATCCCATTCTTGTAAACAATAATTATCTGCTGTTGCACTAGATGCTGAAAAGCATTTGATAGAGTTAATTGGAAATTAATTTTTTCAACACTTGTTGGGTTTGGTTTTGGACCTAAATTCCTTTCTTATGTCTTGCTTCTCTACTCTTTTCCTAGATCCTTTATTCTAGCTAATGGTCAGGTATCTTCCTCCTTTTCCCTTTACAGAGGGGTTCGGCAAGGTTTAGAAAAACAGAGACCCAACAGTGGAACCTTCTTCTGAACAGCACCTAACAAACAATAACCCCACATATGAATTAAAACCCCTAATTTTCAGATGGGGAGTCGTGTGCACACTGATTAGCACCCACCGCAACAGTGCCTTTTCCCTCAGGAACTCAAATCATTAATCACAACATCAAAGGTGCCCCACAACATGTGGCATACGATATGTAATATTCAATGAGTTACGAAGGATGATATTCCTCAATTTGATATCTTTTATTTCAAGAGCATAAAGGAGCACCATACAGTCGACGCGTTTCGTCCCAACAGGGGACTTCTTCAGGGCTTATGTTGAAAATGACAGCTTCAAAGATGATGACTACCCGAAGTTGATGAATCCGCTGTACTCCAAAATAGAGAGCAATGAATACTGATACGTCCAACCAGAGTACGTCGGGTAACAATTAATAAGAGTCTATCTATGATCCAAAATATCTAGTAAGTCCAATATGTCGCAAAATCAGAAAAATACAGATATGTGGCATCGAATCAAAACATATTAACCCTCCTCCTACCATGCTCTCATTTTTACATACCTCTCCTTCTGCATCTCAAATTTATAAGAAATTAAGAGATATTCTTGTCACTCAGGATAAATCTAAAGTGGAATGTAGCTGGGAATCTGATTTAGATGACTCTTTTTCTATTTTAATATGGAATAAAAATAAGGAAGTCTCCCAGAGCAGCTAACACTACACAGACATTATTTTTCATATCTAATAGACTTCTGATCACTCCAGCTAAACTACATCACATAGATCCTAGTGTCCCCTCTACATGTTGGTTCTGCCCAACTCCTGTAGCAGAACTTAAACATATGTTATTTACCTGCCCATCTATTCATGATTTGTGGATCAAAGCATGCAACAGATTAACAAACTTTTTCATACTCATATCTCTTTGTCCTTTCCACATATTTTTCTATGTAGCATTTCATAGGTATGGTCCTCCTCAAATTTTAACATCTCCATTATTGATCTCCTTCTTGCTGTAGCATTTCAACAAAGCACCAAGTCATGGAAAAATGCTTTCCATGTTTCATTTCAAGCTTGGTGGTATGGAGTTTGTTATAATCATAGATTAGACAGAGCTTATGTTCACCCAATTACACTTGCTATCAAAGGAGATTTATTATGGTTACCTATTACTAATTTCTTAAACACATCTGCAAAATCCTTACCCCTATATAATCCTAATAATGAAGAAGTGCCCAAACCACCTTGAAGTTAATGGTTCCTACCTGTTGTATCATTTGTTTTATATCTTAAATATAGCATAAGGTATTACTATAGATAATTGTTGTTATTTAATTGTTATAGTTTAAATGTAAGACCAGTCTTATCAGATAATGTATCCTTCCCCCCTTCTTTCTACCCTCTCTTCCTTCCTCTGCTTTTTCTCTCCTATATGAACATTTCTCACAGTCTATCTGATTTATATATTGTATCTTATTGCTGCTATATGCCATATTTATATCCAATAAACTCTTTTAAAACTTACAAGCGTGAACTTCGCGACCTTTGAATTTCATGACATTAAGTCCCACATTTTAAATGAATCATATGAATGTACAATTATAGGCACTGGGAAATTACGTGATTTGACCACTATCACACTATTTCCAGTCAAACACTGTAGCACGGATTTGAGCTCAAGATCTCCATGTTCCAAAATCAGCTGCTTAGAACCAGAAGGGATTACTGTAGCGAAAAAGGGTGCCACATCCAATGCTTTTCAACTACTAAATAGAAGTTACCACCACAAGTATAAACAATAAAAAACGTAATCATAAGGTGAGTTCAAGATCAATAGGACGTAACACTGGTTAACAGGTCTTTAAGGTTAAGAAAAATATGGTATTCCCTGTATGGATTCGGTGTATTTTGAGGTTCGAGCCGAGAAAACCCATCATTGCACAATTAAGCCGACCTCTTTCCACCTCGGGCCGTAAACAATGTTGGTACAACCTTCAAGGCACTGGTTTTCACAATGCGCATGTTAACAAAACTCTACTTTGCAAGCTTTCATAATACTCCTAGTATGCACTCATGATAAACTCCTTAATGGTCTAAAATGTTTTGTATTGTAATTGCATCTGCATATGCAGCATGTTACAAATTTCCAGAAGGGCCCCCGTAAGTTAGCAGAATGCATGGTGTTTCACAGGCTGCCATGCATTGGCTCACTAGATGCTCTACCAGAGCACACCCAGGGGCAGATTTTACAAGCCCCTTGCAATGACTTTACGCCGCCGTTGCGTCACTTCTGTGACGCAGCGGTGTCGTAATCAATGTGCCATGTTGTGACATATTTACAACGTGACGCATCTAGGGAGATGCTTCATGTTGTAAAGCCCTGAGCTATATTATAACTGCGTCAGGTATAATGTATGCAGGGTGGGCGTTTCGACGTGAGAGAGCCTCGTAAAAGTGACGAAGTGAAATGTGCAAGATTTCACTTACTCACTTTTACGATGCCACTGCGTCAAAACCTTACGCCTGCTTGAAGCAAGTGTATGGAGTGACGCACGATATTAGAAATAGGCATTCCTGACCATTGCTGGAGTTGCGTCATGCTTGCGACATGACTCCAGCAATGCGCTGCCTTTACACCGAAAGATACAACATGAATCTGTCTATTCTTGCGCCACAGTGCGTCGCATTGTAAATGCTAGGATATACGAAAACGATAATGCCTTGGGATAAATAACCAAACCTACGTAGGTTGTAGAGATACTTAAATTAACTCTCCCTTCCAATACTAGCCAAAGGTTAACCCAAAACAAATTTCAATTGTTTTAGATAACAAAGTGTTTATTTATTATCACTTTTCTTTCTTTCTTTTATATATTTTTGGGTAAAGACTCACATAAAAGTAATACTCTGACTTACATATATATGTACAAACATTTACAACACATAAACATTTATATACAAAATATTAATACCAAAAAACATAAACAAAAACAAAAAATATACAATTCACTTATTGTATTCTCATAGCCCTACTATTTGAACTGGATGCTCTATAAACAAAATTCCCTACTGAGCTTGCCTTGTACAAACGATCACCCTATCAATTGAGCATTTAAGGCTATTTACTTATGCCCTTATTTTTTTCAACAATGCTCATGAACTTATTTCTTATGTTTTTTTTTTATTTTCATGGGTGTCTTCAATTATACTGTTGACGCGTTTCAACCCATCAACTTTGGGGCCTCATCAGGACTTGGGCTTCAGAGTAACCACTTTTTCAAAAATCACCTACAACATCAAAAACACTGTATTTGTCTTCCATTGTGTACAAATATTAATCTCACAAATGAAATATGCTAATTTGAACAAATAAACGTATTACATAGGAACATACATACAAGTATTTTGTTGGATACTGAAGTGGCGGTCGGACAGCATAAACCTTAATGTGTCTAGAGTCATTCCCTTTGCGACATATCAAAAGTGACATATCAAAAGTGACATGAAAAAATGCACTGTGTAGAAGAAACGGAAAGTGCACCCTGTGAACGAAAGAATCGTGTAAAGCAAGATTTGTGTCAAGAAGCATTCCCTTCAACACCTAAATTAGAATCAACATAAATCAATACCTATGGAGATCCATCCGGATTACCACCAATAACAAATTTTTTTCAAGTAACCAATTTATCCAATGTCATATGTTCCCGTTTTCTTAATATCCAGGAAACTAGAGACAAAAAATATACTGACTAAATCTGAATCGCGATGTGCTACTGTAGACTTTCTCAAAACCACCTAGCACTCTACTTACTGGTATACGTATGAAACAATGTGACTTGTTCTAGAAAGTGTCCTCTGCACTCTGTCAATCCCTGGTGTCTGCCTTTCTGAAAATGAGTAGAGACAGATGCCAAATAAACATACTGCCAAATACAAACAAACTTCACTGTCTCATTTAACTTAAAGGCTGAGCGGGCAGAACCTCTTATTCTAGCCAAACCGCGTCCTACTTTAATACGCTAGTCTCAGCTCTCGGCAATCAATAGTCCGCCATTGCCGCATCCATCGCGTGCATAAGATCACGTGATGCGGAAGCGGCGATATATCTGTATAAATATAAAGAAGAGACTGAAGAAATACTTCTGAGTAATCCATTAAAATCGTACTTCGGTTGTGAAGAGAAAATACTATAAAGGCTCCTCCATAGCAAAAAAATGTACTCCATAGAAAAATCTAATTAAATAAATTAAATTAAATTATAAGTGAAACAACTTGTGCTAAGATGCAAAATGTAACACCTCCATATATTCATAGTTTGCCACGCCTCGTAATCTACCAAGGACATCCTGGTCAACATCACCCTTCACTCGCATGTAATACGGGACGCAAAACACAATTGCTTTATAATAAGCTAATGGAGGACCGAAAAGGAAACTTCTGTTATATGCTAAAACGGTCTCCGATGGCTCATACATAGTTAGCAACAACAATATATACATAGTAGCAGGTATTAAAATCAAGAAAAAACTCACATTCACAACTTATCCAGTCCTACGTAAGACTTATACCAGCTTCAATTCATGTTTGCAGTAAAGCCCAAATCTCATCTTTATCATTGAGGCCCTCTGTAGCCGTATGATATTTCTCTATGAATCTGGCCTCTAATCTATTTAGTTTGTTTTGAAGTTCATCTCCAAATGAATTTGCAATCACAGTTAGTACTGACCATTTAATATCATTTTCTGAATGATTTAAAGCAATGAAATGTTTTATCAAAGGAGCCCCTTGTACTTTACATTTAATCCTTGATTTATGTTGCAATACTCGCTTCTTTACAGGTTGAGTGGTTTGCCCTATATAATATTTCTCACAAGGGCATTTTATGCAATATAATGCATTCTTGGAATTGCAATTGGAAAATACCTTTTGATGATGTATCTGTCCATTTATATACAATTGTTTGGAATCTTCTGTGAGTCTACAGTCAAAGGAGAAATAATGTTCCCACTCCTGGTGCCGTGATAAACACAAGTGATAATAAAAATCTAAATTAAACATACAGCACCTAATTGGTCTGCGTTAAAACAAAAATGTCTCATCTTTATCCTTGCGGGTATTTTTGATTTAATTTTTATTATCACCAAGAGTGGGAACATTATTTCTCCTTTCTAGGTCCTGGTGAACTGCCTTAGGGCTAGGCATGAAACTAGTTGACCACCAAGAGTAACCTGAGGTAGTAGATTTATCTTCCATTACTTCTCCTTCTTTGAGGGGTACCTTCTTTGATTATTTGAATACATTTGTGGAGGACAGGTCCCCATAATTTCTTACCTCTACTCTCTCCCTTTTTGGTGGTGATGTCTCTAAATGCACCACAACAGAGGTTGCATCTGTGCTCTATAGGGCCCCAGGATCCACAAAATATTGTATTTCTCCCTTACGCGATCAGTAGAGGAGGCCTTACTTTTGATAAGGCTGTAACTGTGGCAGAGGTAGCTGATGGAAAAAACTGTTTTCACTTTCTGCTGCAAGACTCGGGAGTCTCTGGACTAAAGTTTAGACCTGACCCCTTGACCTGCACCGGCGAGCTGACTCTGTACGACTAACAACTGAGATGCACCTCTGTGACCAGAATGAGAGGCTGGCGAATGGAACCTCCATGAAAATCTGGACTTGATTTAACAGTGAAAAAGTCTCTAGAATCAGAGAGGTTTTGGTTCCTACAGAGCCCTTAGCTCCTGAGACAGGAACAACATGGACTGGCTGGAAGAAGCTGTCTGGTACAAGGAATGAATAGTCTTGCAACCAGGTACTTTCATCTTCTCTAAAAAAACACTTACAGCACCTATGTAGGCCCAGTGTAGGGCACTCCGTGCGGCATGGAATGGGTAAAGCCTCACTATCTCATTGGTAGAAATGGTACTCAGAGACCCTGTACGTACATTCTGATTGGCGTCCTCAGTAAAGTAATACATGTCTCCTCTGGGATCAGTGCACCCTTACTTCACATTCCAAGTCTGGTGCCTCAGTGGACTAAAGCATTTAATCTAGGAATCTGTGTATGACCTCATGGTCACACGTTTAAATCATGGTGGGTTTGCTCGTCATTTCATCCATCCAAAGTTGACAAACTGAGGCATACTGAATTGGGTAACTATAAAGAACTATTAGTTCCGTGCAAGACACCCCTTAGGGTGAACTTGCTCTTTACAAACACATTTGTTACACAAGTGTGGGGTTTCTAGAGGGACCAGATAGGGATTGTAGCACATTGGGTATAGGCTGTACAGGATGGCTGCCCCCAAGAAACAAGTTATGTGTTTTTTGGTTCAGCTGCTGCATCCTGAGAGTGACACACGTGTATTGCTTAATTCTGGAGCTCAATTTCATAAGCTCACCAACCTGAGGAAATAATTGGCTTGAGGTAAATAAAGCAGACAAAAGTGAACCAATGAGTTAAAGTGGTATTATGGGCAGGGGCCTATGTTTTAGATTTTGCTGAGTGCAAAAGAAGCAGGTTCTGACCACACGGTTCAGTGGAGAAAAAACAAGTTAAGGGTGTGTGAATATTAAGGGTTGGGTATATGCTGTGAATGACAAATACATAAGGGTCCTGTATCAGCACTCAAGTTTCTGAAATGAACAGCTAAGGAAGTAGGTTCAAATATTGTCACTAAGTGAAAACTTATACTGGTAAAGAGCCAGGTTGTAAGAGTAAAAGTAACTGGGCAGCATTGATCCACTTTGGGAGATAGGGGAGCAGTGCAAACCACTGACCATTTTATAAAGTGTGGAAAAGGCCACTTTACTGAAACAGGTGCATATTAACAGTGTATTCCTGGTAAACTGCCTTACAAAATGACCACCTTGCTACACAACCAATTAGCGTACCAATGTCCTACCCCCACCCCTCCTGTCCCATCCACAGTAGCCCACCTGCAGGTATCTCATTGCTATTGAAGCACATTTCAAGGTTTCTCAACCTTAACTATTTCCTCCAGCCCATGTGTAAGCATTAAATTCTAAGGAACTAAACTTCTTTGACCTTGAACTTCCTGCCTACCCTCTAGTGCTTAATTTGAGCAGGTGCTCAGCACCGGCTGCACTTCTTTCACAGGGCCGTGGCTACAATTTCTGACCCTGCAGGTGGTGGTCTCAATATTAATTGTTCAAATTCAAAATAAAAAGAATAGCATACATTGACTGGCTGATAAATGTTCATAGACAGGCCAGCATATGCCTGTCCAGGCAGGCATGATTGTGTATCACCACGTTAGTGATGATGTCATCATGCCGATCACAAATCCAAGAAGTCATCAACAAACTATGTCTTGCATTCTATACCCCGAGTCTGCTGCACCCTGCCACTTATCGGGTAAGACAAGCGGTACACGATTTCAAGTAGGAGCGTTGAACCACACAAACCCTAATTATCAAAGGGGGACCAGAATCAGGATATTAGGTTCGAAAGGGATAGAGATCATCAATAATCATCCGCTTTTGTTTAGCAAGGATACACGTCTGGCCATTTTCAGAATCAGTGAGTGGGTCAAAAACCTTGTAAGCCACGAATGGTGGAGTGAGTGACGCCCTCTTTGATTATTAGCTCTAACCAGAAGAATCTATCTTCACCTTCCATCACCAGGCCGAAGGATCTTTTAGATTCAGCTAACCATCCTTCTGCTTGTACAATGATGCAGAGTATACAACGCAATCTCAGTAAAGGAATGGGAAGCTTTTGATCCCTACTGCCCGAGAAGCATACGCTCAGGGTCATATTAGTACTCAACGTTGCCATAGAAAGGTTTCCAATTGATTACATGTGTATTATTTTCTTATCTTATACATTCTGTTGAGAGTCTACAAAGTTCTTTGTCTTGATAAAGATGGCGATATAGGAGTCCATCGAAACGCGTTGACGGTTTACTGAAAAGTACACAATCTGGCAGGTGGTTAGACCAAAGAGTATTTTATAAATTGCACAATACCTGGCATTAGCCCTGCAAAGTCTTTTCTTAAGGATGTTTAGCCACTGATGGCATAGGGTAGTGTGTCTTGGGATATGTACTCTCTATCCTTTTTATTTTATTTTTTAATTTTGGTTTTTATAAGATGTATTTAGGGATGTCTTAATATTTTGACCCAGTTGTATGTTAGATATTGATGATTTGATGCATAATTGTCTTTTAGACTATATGTATATTTTAACTAATTTTTAAGTGTGGGCGTAAAATCCGTTCCGCTCGCGGAATTTGCGGATTTTCAGCAATTTCGCGATCCGCAAATCTCGCAAAATTACCGAAAAATCCGCAAATCCGCTTGCGGGCGTATTTACATTCTGGCAGGATGCTCCTGCAGAGTTAAGGCAGGTAATGGCGCCGGCAAGCTGCCAGAGTTGAAGTTGCTTACTTGTTGCAACTATTCTCTGACCCTGCCCGAGGCAGGGTCAGAGAATAGTTACAAATGGCTCCGGCAAGCTGCCAGGGTTGAAGTTGCTTACTTGCATCTATTCTCTGACCCTGTCCTGACCCTAAACAGCCGGGTGCCCGAGGCAGGGTCAGAGAATACTTACAACTAAGCAGGTGCCCGAGTTGAAGCTCAAATTCAGTAACGCATTCATCAGCCCAAAAACAATCGTGAGCTTTGTCGAGGGTGGGCAGGTGTGCTTTCTCCCCATATCTAACGTCGACAATTAGTTGTGATGCTGGATAGAGGCCTCTGCATCCTTCACTTTCACAAGCGCAATCCCTGTGCAGTTCCTGTGTCCAGGAGCTTCTTTCTCCTCATCTGCTGCTCTGATCGGTCTCTGACCTTTTTTACACACAAGAGGCATGTGAACTTGCATGGAAGCCCCGCTCTTTGGCCCCGCCCACACACTAGTGGTATGCACTGTTTTCCCGCCCGACCCACTATGATGGACAGCTCACTCAAGGAAACCGGCGCTGGGCAGGTGTGCTTTCTCCCCATTTCTACCATCGAAAATTAGCTGTGATGCTGGATAGAGGCCTCTGTATCCTTCACTTTCACGAGCGCAATCCCCGTGCAGTTCCTGTGTCCAGGAGCTTCTTTCTCCTCATCTGCTGCTCTGATCGGTCTCTGACCTTTTTCACACACAAGAGGCATGTGAACTCGCATAGAAGCCCCGCTCTTCGGCCCCGCCCACACACTAGCGGTGTGCACCGTCTTCCCGTCATTTACCCACTATGAAGGACAGCTCACTCAAGGGACCGCTGCGCCCATCGGCGCGATGGCATAGTAACACACACATGGTCACTGGAGACAACTCTTCTGGCCCTTTCGCAGCTGCAGTGTTGGAAAAGCACTATACATTTACCCAACGAGCAAGCACTTACTGTTGGCCAGTAGAAACAGTAATTTGTGCAAATCTGCGAGGTCGCAGATTTTTTGGGCAATTTCGCGTAAATTTGCGGAGCGCAAATACGCAAAATTCGCCCATCCTTACTCATTTTTATCAATAAATTGAATTTGCACTTTTCTACATCTGATGTTGTCAGGATTATCTATTAGGAATATATGGTCTCACTTCCAATGAATGCGGATGATATGAGTGGAACAGATTGATTAAATAGGTAATATT